>NC_138046.1:96084514-96786259 GCF_964194185.1 Rhinolophus hipposideros
GAAAAAAAAAAAAAGAGACGAAACAATTAAACCTAGCGAGCCAGGATTGCTCTAAGGAACAGGCTTTCAAAGGCAGCGGGGTCTGGCTTTTTTCCAGGCTGTGGGATCAGCCAAAGGGCGAGGGCCTCCTTCCCTCCGAGTGACAGGTGCGCCCGGGGCAGGCACTGGGCTCTGGGCTTGCCTTTTGCCCATCGCCCCTGCGTGAGTGAAGAATGAGTTGCTGTTGGTAGGGAAACGACCCCATGTGATAGGAAAACACAGAGAAAAGCCATATTCTTTTTAGTCCAGCTGTGGAACTGTGCCCACTCCCAGATTCTTCAGCGCATAGATTTAGAATCACACCTTCCAGAGATGATCTGGAAGCTGCCGTTTCCAAACCTCCTTCCTCTCTCCCACTTCGAGCCTCTTACCTTCTACCTAAATAGTTATTTTGCTCATTGACCCCAGAGCTGAACACTGGACGGGTATTTATAAAACCAAAATAAGTAAATGCCATGCATGAGGTCCCAATTTCCAACCTAATACAGACACTAGCTACAGCATTAAATTGGTAATTTTTTTTTTTTAACAGAGAGGGCAAAAAAATGTCTTAGAACAATTTTTAGAATTGTCTTCGAGCAGTGTTCTCAAAGTGTGGTTGGTCCCAGCAGCATCAACATGGCCTGGGACCTTGGTAGAAATGCAGATTCTCTGATCCCTTCCCAGACCTGCCAAATCAGACACTCTGGGAGTGGGGCCTGGCCTGCTCTGTCTTAACAAGCACTCCAGGCTGAAGTTTGAGAAGCACTCCCATAGAGAAAGAAATGCAGTGGCCATAACCAACGTATATGTAATGTACAGGGCACAGAGCTGGAGAACACAGGGGAGTTAACATGCTCTGTCTCCTGGGATGGGAGGATGGCAGAACAATGGTCTAGAAGATGCCATTAGGTTCTGGCATATGCAGACTAGCTCAGGTCACTGAAAGGGAGCAGAAGCTGCGGTGAGGCCATTGCTCCATGGGAGAGTTTCCTAGTGGTCTGTTTTGTAATCCACCCTCCCACACTACCGTGTTTCCCCAAAAATAAGACTGGGTCTTATAGTAAGTTTCGCTCCAAAAGTCTCAGTAGGGCTTATGTTCAGGGGATGTCATCCTGAAAAATCATGCTAGGGCTTATTTTCCGGTTAGGTCTTATTTTCAGGGAAACATGGTAACTGCCAGGAAATAGGATTACCTACTTTGTGCTAATAAGCTGCCTCGGTTCTTCTAACATGCCTAACATGATAAGAGCAGGGAGGGATGAAATATCTGGAGTAGTTAAGTAATCAAGGCAGGAATAATTAGGTAGACTAAACCTCAACAGAAATAATCCATCTTTTGGAAAGAAATGACAATTTGAAAAATTTAGAAATCTTCATCAAGCTATTATGCTGCTGAAATATATAAGCACTTTGCATTATGTTTTCTTTCCCTGCAACACGCAACACATACGAGAGTAATTACGGGATTTCACTCTGTCCTGAGCACTTTATCTCAATGATGGTGGCGCTGGACACTGGAGACTAATATAAATAACTCATCAATTATCTTTCCTAAATAAATTGTCTATGGGTTCAAAGAGAATATTATTTTGTATCCAGGTATTGAAAGCAGTTTTGCTAAATGTTACCAGCCTTTGCGATGTGTTTATTATTGTATGTATAGGGGAAGCAAAACGGGCCCCATTTCAGAAGTTTCCACGGACCATGAGGGTTCCTTTTCTTCTCTGCCCTTCTTCCTGCCTCATCGCTTGATATTTGTGATTAACTTGCTCTGTGAAATATGGGAGCTCTTACCCTGGAATGCAGGAGAAGATTTTAGCAGATTATATCCTCCTGTGAAAAATGGCCTTTGTCATCAGTGACTCAGAGAGGACACTGTGGTGCGCAGATATATGGATTAGCAAGGGGCCCCGTGGTGCGATATAAGAAAGAGAGTGCTGGGCTGCACTTGGGACACCAGCAGCATGCCCTTGAACAAAGAGTGTCAGCAACATGAGCCTCGGTTTCCTCATCTGTACAGCGTGTGGGGTCAGTTCAAAGTCTTCTCAGCGCCTTTCACTCTTGATTCTACAGGATGAATTTCAGGCATTCAGATTATCTCTAAATTGGTCCCCAAAGAAAAATCGAAGGAACACGGTCTTGAGCTTCTTCTACTGGGAGGGCAGGTGCGGGTATGTCAGGAGCAGGCATTTCTATGTCTTCTGTGGTGCACCCCCACACACCTTTTAGAAGTTTCACTGTGTATTTTCTTGGCTCAGGCCTCGCTCTTCCTGCCATGAGTTTGAAATCGCTGCACGAAGATCCACATTTAGTCCCAGTCATCGCTTGGAGCAACTGGAGCACAGAGTTTAAATGACTTCCCCTAAACTGTAGGAATGTGGAGCGGAACAGCCAAGGGGACTGTGGACCTCGATTCTTCACTTCGGGAGGCCACCTGCTGACTCCAATCCCTGCTCCCCACCCCCACAGCTCTGCGGGTCATCCTGAGGTCAGAGACTCTCCTTCCCCAGGTGCCTCATGGTGGCTGGGCTCTCCCTGGTGACAGGGGCAGAGGCATCTTGCTAAATCCCACACCAGCCATCCACAAGTCTGGTAATTTTCACAAGAGACCTAGTGGTCTCAGCCCACTTTTCAGCAAGATTTAATAGCACAAGACTGTTCCGAGGCCTCAAGCTACCGGGAAGAGAAGTGTTTGCAAATCTGCGGTTTGGAGAAAGCTGTGCTCAAAACAACAATTCAGATCTTAATTTACAGCCTGCGGATTTGCAGGGAAGAGGATTTCTGGTAAGATGGCAATTAATGGGGCTTTATTCCAAAGCCTAGTTCATTTCCTGCCTTTTAACTCCTTTGCTGCTGTCTCTTGGAAACACTGCCTTGGCTGGCAAAATGAAGTCATTCACTCACTTACTCACTCACTTACTCATTCATTCATTCAACAAACATCTGCAAAACAAAGACCAATGTACAGGTGTTGTACTAGGTTCTGAGAATGATGGATGAATAAGACTTTCGTTCCTTGAGGACCCTTTTGGGCCTTCAGGAATGGTGAGCCTAGCAGGTAGAGATAGGCATTATAAACAAAGATACGTGCTATATAACATGACAGGAGCTACAAAAGAGACAGAGGAATATTGTTGCAAATTGTTGTTCAAGGACCAAATCCCAGCCCCAAGAGTGACTTTCCTTGGCCTTCGGAGCATTAAAAAAAATGTATCCAACATTTGGACACTGAACGATTTCATAAAATAAGTCATGATTTTTGGCTTCCTTTGAATCATTTGAAGATCAATTTGGGGCCTACATCTGGAGACAATAATAGCACACCAATGCTGAGTAATGCCTGCCCCTTTCCATGGGACTTGCACTATCCAGCTGGACACAGTATCCAGGATCCCCACGACGTGCATGCATGCCTTTTCTCACCCCATCTTCCCTGGCAGCTATAAGCATTTGAGTTTCCCACTCTTGGAATCTAGGACAGTGGAGGGACAGAAATGGGAGGAGTCACTTCACTGGGGGTGGGGGGTGGGACGGTGTCTATGTGTTGCTGTCAGGGAGAGTGACTCAGATATATCCACAAGCTCCTTCCTGAGCTGGCCTCATTTTTTCTGGCTGTGTTTCTAGTAGCTGCTTCCAGGCATCCCAAATGTCATGCAGGGTCTCGGCTCCCGCTCCCCGCACCAGAACGCAGGATATGGTGAGGCCAAAAAGGGACACCAACAGAGCCATAGATAGAGGAGTCATACCACTATAGTCTCGCTGGCGGCTGGGTTGGAGACACAGGAAGCAGGAGCTGCAATCTACCATCTGCTTCTCTGCCAACCAACCAACCAACCCCCAGTGTAGCCATGGTAGTTATATTAGTGGCTAATGGCTAACCGGTAACAGCTTATGGCCACCCAGCTACAGCAGATGGCCATCTGATTACAGCTGATGGCCATCTAATAACCGAGCCAGCACCTTTTCACGTGAGGCCGAGAGTCTGGAAACTGCTCTCCTGGCTCTGTCCCCACACCAAGCTTCTGCCTTTCCCATTCCTGGCACTTTTGGGAATGGGCGAGCTGTTTTGTGCCTCTGGAGCTGTACTATCTATTCTGGTAGCCGATAGCCACGTGTGCATATTTAAATTTAAGTTAAAATGAATCAAAATGAAATAAAATTAAAAATTTCATTTCTCAGTTGCACTAGCCACATTTCTAGTGCTTATTAGTGACTGATTACCATTTTGGTGAAGATACATAACATTTTCATCATCGCAGAAAGTTCTAACAGACAGCGCTGTTCTCGGATTTTGCTTCAATTGACAGTCTTTTTAGGATGAAATCCAACACCTTGCCTGCAAGCAGCCACCCTTTTTTAAAGAAACCATGTAAGTGTTTTCTCTTCTTGGACGACTTCCCAGACAGCTCCTTCCAGGTGGACTTGTCCAAAACCACCTCTCTGTTCCCAATATTTCCCCCTTACATACTCACCACAGCACAAAGAACACCTACTTTTCACATCTACAAACTTCCTATGGGTGGGGACTGTGTCACTCATGGCTTATTTTTACCCAGAACTTAGCCCAGAGGTAGTTCCATTGACACATGCTCAGTAAATGTTTGGGGAATGAATGAGTGACAGCATGGCATCCCAGGTAGTGGGAAGGGCATAGTACTATGGCTGGGACCTGGACTGGGAATGCCAGAGCTAGGAGAGATTGGGAGTGACATGGGATATTTCACTGAGGATCAGTCTAGTGATCAAGAGCTTGGGGGCAGGGTTGCTGGGGCTCACACTCGGCTGCCCCCAAAGGCACACCTGATGTCCCAGACCTGTCAGCAAGGCAAGGATGCCAGAGAACTCTTTTTACAAGCTCAGCCTCAGGTAGAACGCACATTCACAGCAATTTCCAGCTCGAGCGAGCTGTTACTGCAAACCTCTAAGAAGTCAGTGTCTCGCAACATTGAGCAATGAGCAGCCAGCCTTGTGGGGATGAACTCGGAGTCCTTATTTATCAACTTGTCTTTTTTTTTCCTTCCCTTCTCTGTTTCCTAGTCTGTCTCATGGGCTCATTCCTGCCAACCCGTTGACCCTCGCTCCCTACCAAACACAGGCAATTTATACCACCACTGTTTACACCTCAAGGTATCTGGGCTTTACAGGCCAAAGAATTATGACAAATAGCATGGAACAGAAATATCTATTAAAATGGGAATTCATAATTTAAAATGATGAGAAATGGTAGGATGTGCCTCTGTACCTCTGCTTCATGTGGGCAGGGATTGTTTTCTTCATGGGAAGGAGTTCCAGTGTTGGGTCCTAGAACCTGTGTCAGTGAAGGTGATGGTGCTGGTGGCTGTGGTAGGAAGGTAGGTAGCTTGAAAGGTGTGTGTGTGTGTGTGTGTGTGTGTGTGTGTGTGTGTGTGTGTGTGGTCTTTGTGCTTGGGCATACTTTGGGGCTTTTCATCTTGAAACTAATTTTCGCAAATTTGGCTAGAGATAAAAAGTTATAGGCATTTCTGTTAAAATGCAATGTATGTTGTCTTTCATTGGGTTCCCAGAAAATAGAATTTGAGATGGAGATATATATGCAGAAGGTTTTTTTTTTAATTGAAACAGCCATATTGAACTATGATTTTAATACTGTAAAATTCACCTGTTTTAAGCATACAGTTCAAAGATGTTTAGTAAATTTACCAAGTTGTGCAACCGTCAGTACAATCCAACCTTAAAACATTTCCATCACCCCAAGAAGACCCCTTGTGCCCATTAGCAGTCACTGCCCAATTCCGCCTCCCACCCTAGACAACCATTAATCTACTTTCTGTCTCTATAGATTTGCCTTTTCTGGATGTTTCATGTAAATGGAATTATACAGTATGTGGTCTTTGTGTCTGGCTTCCTTCACTAGGCATAATGTTTTTAAACATCATCCATGTTGTAACATGTATCAGTGCTTTGTACCTTTTTATGGCTGAATAATGTTGCATTGTACAGATATACTACATTTTATTTATGTATTCATATGTTGATGGACATTTGGGTTATATCTACTTTTTGGCTATCATGCATAATGCTGCTGTGAACATTTGTGTATAAATTTTTGTGTGGACATTTATTTTCATTTCTCTTGGATATATACCTAGGAGTGGAATTGCTGGTCATATGGTAAATTTATATTTAACTTTTTAAGCAGCTACCATAATGTTTTCAGAAGTAGCTGTGCTACTTTGCATTCTCACCAGCAGTGAGTGTCAGAATCCCAGTTTCTCCACATCCTCACCAACACTTGCTACTCTGTGTCTTGACTCTTGTTATCCTAGTGAGTGTGAAGTGATATCTCATTATGGGTTGATTTTCATTTCCTTACTGACCAATGATATTGAGCATCTTTTCATATGCTTGTTAGCCATTTGTATATCTTCTATGATGAAATGGCTATTCAAATTTGTCCATTTAAAAAGATTGAGTTGTTTGTCTTCTGATTGAGTTGTAAGAGGTTTTTAAAAAACATATTTTTTGGATGCAAGACCTTTATCAGATATCTGATGTGCAAATATTTTCTCCCATTCTGTGGCTTCTCTTTTTCATTTTCTTAATGGTGTCTTTTGAAGTCCAAAAGTTTAAAAAATTGATGTTGTCCAATTTATTAGTTTTTTATTTTATGAATTGTGCTTTTGGTGCCATATCTAAGACCAATCCAGTTCCACAAAGATTTTATCTTATGTTTTCTTCTAAAAGTTTTATAGTTTTAGCTCTAACATTTGGATCTATGATCCATTTTGAGTTAATTTTTGTGTATGGTGAAGATAAGGGTCTAAAGTTATCTTTTTGCATATGTGTATCTAGTAGTCCCAGAATCATTTATTGAAAAAACTATCCTTTTCCATTGAATAGTCTTGGCACCTTTGTTGAAAATTGACCATAAATGTAAGGGCTGTTTTTTTTTTGACCCTCAGTTCTGTTCCATTGGTCTATATGTCTATCTTTAAGCCAGTAACACACACTCTTGATTACTGTAATTTTGCAGTATATTTTAAATCAGGAAGTATAAGTCCTCCAATTTTATTCCTTTCCTCAAAATTACTTTGGCTATTCTGGTTCCTTTCCACCTTGATATAAATATGAGGATCAGTTTGTCAGTTTCTGCATGCAGAAGGCTTATTGGGAGTATCTCGGGAAATGTACTTGCAAGAGGGTGATGGAGGCAAAATGGGGAATCTGACCCATAAAGCAGTTGCAACTGCAGATATGGGGGCACTGAATCTGGGTTGGCTTTTTAGAATTGTCCCAAATTGATGTGAGGTGGCCAGGCCTTTGTACCCTTGTATCAGCCAGGAATGGCTAAGGATCGTTTCCTGGGAGGGGAGCATAAACTTGGACAGGGCAGTTTCTTGTGACTGAGGGCAATGCCCAGGGAAAAACACAGCTGTGAGTCAGCAGTTGATATTTCCAGGCACAGGGGGATGGGTGCATTGGCCCTCACATGGGACTCTGTGGTCCCATGTCCTCAGTGTCCACAAAGTCTACCCTGGTGCTCTCTGATCCACTTGCTTCTTAGGTAAGTTTGCCCCATTTGGGAAGACCTTCTCCAGGATTCTGAATCCCTGGGTCTTATTCCCCGGGGAACTTACAAAAGAAGGGTTAGTTGATCTAATATTCACTATCTCCCCACCCACGTCCATTTGAGACTCCCTTCACACTCAACTAGCGTCTCTGCTAGCACCATGTGGGAAGCCTTCCTTGTGGGGTGAGCCAGACTTTCATTGAACATGGGCCTGGGCCTCTGGTTCCATGCTCTTTTCAGCCTATGACTGACGTATTTGTTGAATACATTAAAACTGGATGTGGGATCACCAAGATGAGATTGTAGGAAAGGGGACTTAAGGGCTAGGTGGATGAACCTTTAATCAACCCCAAGATTCTAGGACATGAGGGTATTCATCCTTTTGCGTGCGTGGGCCCTCAACAGCCAGCACTAGCCATGCTGACATGCTGGACCTTGCTGATCTCACCTGCCAGCTTCTGTTCTCACTGGTGACAGAGACTTGAGACAGGAGATTCTGAGGCATGGGGAGCTACAGCCAGCCATTTCCAATAGGAACTCATAAGGAGCCCACAAAGAGTCTGAAACAATCTCCACCAGACCCTGAAAGTCAGTTCTTCTGTAGTCAGTCAAGATGAAATTAAATTAAGTAATAATCATAACCCAAACTTTACTTTTATTTTTAATTTTCAAATCAATCACCTGGGCTTTAATGGGTTGCGTAGTACAGGTAGTTGTATCCTAGGTCTTAAGTGAAGAAAAAAAGAACTCAATGACATACTCCCCACTCTTGAGGGTTATAATTTAGGATAGAGGTTGGCAAGCTATGGTCCACAAAACAAATCTGTCTAATACCGTGTTTTCCCGAAAATGAGACCTAGCCAGACAATCAGCTCTAATGTGTCTTTTGGAGCAAAAATTAATATAAGACCCGGTATTATATTATATTATATTATATTATATTATATTATATTATATTATATTATATTATATTATATTACATTATACTGGGTCTTATAGTAAAATAAGACTGAGTGTTACATTAATTTTTGCTACAAAAGACACATTAGAGCTGATGTCTGACTAGGTCTTATTTTCGGGGAAACACTGTAGTAGCGACAGAGACCATATGGTCCAAGGAGCTGAAAATATTTACAATCTGGTGCTCTACAGAAAAAGTTCACCAACTTCTGATATAGGAGGCTAGGTGTGCAACTAGTCAGACACTAGCTGCTGTAACAAACCCCAATCTCAGTGGCTTAGCACTTACAACAGTAAAGGATTTCTTCTTGCTCATGTCACAGTTGAATGCAAGTGGGGACTCTGCTCCAGGCAGTCATTCAGGGGCCCATCGTAGTAGATGCTACTAGGTCTTTTCTCAGTTCCCCTTTATTAGGTTGGCACTCCCATCCCACAGCTGTTGTAAATGTTGGCTGCTAATTGCTCACAGTCACACCATTATCCAGCTATTTGCCCTGAGCTGACAGGAAGCCACTCTGCCCAGAAATGCCTGAGAGGACAGGCAGCCCCAGCGGTAGCCCATAGCCAATGACTGACTGACACGGGGGTACAGATGCCCAGCTCTGTGGCCTCAAGTGGACACAACTCCATGGAGTTGTATAAGCTGCAGAACTCCCTGGGGGATCAGAGGCTAAACTTCATTTCAAAGTACCCATTTGCTTAGATTCTCCCTTGCCTGATCTTGTTTCCCTCACTTGTTTACAGGTTTCACCTAGGATCTTCCTATCACTAAATCCTTTGCTTGGGAACTCCTGTCTCGAGCTGTTTTAGGGAAACTAACCTAGCTCCTAACATGTTGTAGCTCTGGCTTCTTCAAAATGTGCCTTCACAGTCAACTTTGACATCTTTCAGCTAGCTGGTATACTGTAGGGAGAGGGGACAGTGGAGAAGAGAGGGGGAGAGAGAGAGAGAGCGAGAGCGAGAGCGAGAGAGAGAGAGAGAGAGAAAGAGAGAGAGAGAGAGAGAGAGAGAGAGAGAGAGAGAGAGAACACCTCATTCTTAACTATGTCATCCTTTTTGCTCACACTTGGTTGGTGAAAGTATCTCTCATCAAGATGAAAGGGGGCTTTAAAATTATTTTAACTCTGTGACCTGGAAGAGGAAATAGTTTTGGTGAATATCTGGCCCATCTCTGCCCCCAAGGTATATATCTGATACAATTCCAGAGTGAAATCTCAGATCAAGAGGACACTGGGAGAGTAGGTTGCAAGGCAGAACATGATTACTTTCTCAATGAGTGGAACAGCCATTGGGGTTCCCACTTCCTTGTGGTATTCCTTTCCATGTCAGCCTTCCTAGCTTTTCTTTCAGGGCAGTGGTCATCACGTAATCATCGCCCCAGCACCTAGCTTAGGGCTGCTCAGCAAGAGGTATAGGACGTGAAAAAGCCAGATGCTGCTTGTTTGGGTTTTGTGAATCTTTGAGTGATTTTAGGAAAGTCTGTAGCATGAACCAAGATAGGCTGTTTGCATTAAAAAACCATTGGAAGTGGCTTTGGTGTGCCCTAAAGTTGGGTGGGGCAGGGTCTCGGGAATCACCTGGGGCAGGGCAAACTAATGGTGTTAACCAGGTTGATGGAGACTCAGATATGGTAGCTGCCTGCATCTGCATGCTGGGAGGGGGGAGAGCTCAACAAAGAAGCAATGGCTTCTGTCCGCTCCTCCGTCCAGGAGAAAGCTGCCTCTCTAGCCCTCACCTTGAAGCCAGATAACTCAGTTTCTCAGTGTTTGTCCCTGGAACCTTTCCTCGAGCTGCTGTCCCAGCATTGGAAGTCAGAGCGAGTGAGTCCATCAGCAAGTAAGTCCATGCACAGGCCCTTTAAGAGGAATGCTTGGGATTGCAGCTGCCCTTTGTGTCACTCAGTCACAATCTCCACTGGTTTTCGCAACCAGAAATTATGGGACTTTTCTCCCTGGCACTGGGACCCTGGGCTGGGAGCCTGGTGTGGGGGTGGGACCCCTCACTCCTCCAGTGGGACTCTGCAGCCGAGATATCCTTCTGTATTTTTAATGGTCACACCTGGGTATGGGACCAGCTTGTTCCGCATCTCCTCCCCTCATACCAGTCTCAAGGTGGCTTCTTCTGTATGTCCTTAGTTGTAGGGCTACAGTTCAGCTAGACTTCAGGCAATTTTCAATGATGGTTGTTCTGTAGTTTAGTTGTAATTTTGATGTGGCCATGAGAGGAGGCAAGCACAGCATTCCTGACTGCACCATCTTGACCGGAAATAGGTATTTGGTTTCCAGGTAGAGCTGATTTTCAAACATTGGCTCCTTGAGTAAGCAGAGCCTCCAGGGAACAAGTCTACTCTTCTATGGCCCACACACGTTCTCCGCCTGATGGGCCACATCTGTATCTCCAAGATCTCCAAATAAATAACTCTTTCAGTTCCCACCAACACAGCTGCCCTGTCTGTGAGCAATCGCAAATGTTCAGATAGAATTAGTTTGTCTCCTTTCTCCATTCCACTGCTAACACTGTCTTGGTGGCCTTTCTTCCCAATGCTGCACTCCGCATTCTTAGTCTGTTTTAGTCTCTGCCAGCTCATTAGTTTCTGAGTCTGGATGTTTCTTGGCTTGATAATCAGTGGCCCCCTTGGCTGAGGCCCTGCCTGGCTCTTAGTAGCAGCTGCCGTCCTTGGGGAGATCACAGGAAACCCCCACAGAAGTCATATTTACAAGTATCTCGTAGAAAGATAACAACAAGACCATACAGAAGTGAACGGGAACATATTAATTAAAAACATTACCAGAGGGTAAGGGAGGAAGGGAGTTGGAGATGAGGGTAAGGGAGATCAAATATATGGTGATGGAAGGAGAACTGACTCTGGGTGGTGAACACACAATGGGATTTATAGGTGATGTAATACAGAATTGTACACCTGAAATCTATGTAACTTTACTAACAATTGTCACTCCAATAAACTTTAATTAAAAAACAAAAACAAAAACAAAACATTGCCCGGTCACCAATGGTGGCTTGCCGTTAATGAATCATATTAAGACAAGATTTAAAGGAGACTCAGGTTTGCATTGAGAGCTAGCAAAGTGGTTGAGTAGGCTGTTAATGCAAACCAGGCACTTTAGGGTTAAACCTGACATTATCTTCTTCAAGATCTTTTATACTTAATTTTACTAAAACCTCTGTGAATGTTTTCTTATTTGTCAGAGACAACTTGCCATACCATTCCTGATGTCAGGTACCATGATTTGCATGTTGGAGACCGGCTCACATTTGCCTAACTATTGGCAAAATGTTTTGAATACCATTTTTGAAATTCCTGTTGGAAGAGTTCCTACTGCCCTTGAGGTGTCTCTTCTGCATATTCTTAGAAACAGAACAATAAACAAGGACCCTTGGAAAAAAAAGGGCAGCTTTCCCTGATTGCCAAGTGAAATACAACTTTGTTATTGTAGTGTCTTGCTCTGCCTTTGGAAACATTGGGATTACATGTTCTTTTCTCCAGTGTATTAAAAAAAAGTAAGATGTTGGCTTCAAATTAATCCACAGAACTTTAAACTATAATGAAGTTCCTTTCTAGAATGCCACACTCGAAAATAACACTGTAAGTTGCCAGAACCTGGAGCAGGGGCAACCAGAGGGTTATGGTTTTTGCACAAGGGGTTTTAGATGGCCATGCTTTCCAATTTCTCAAACCTGGATTCTTCCACTGGCCTCCATCCGGCCTGCCAGAGGTGACTCACTCTTCAGGATGCCTTGTGGGACCATCCTCAGCACTTCACAGTGAATGCACTTCTTGGAGCTCCTGAGGAAGGTTCAGATTCGATGCTGTTATTTGGCGTCATCCACATGCTGGCTTTATTGATGGACCATTGATAAAGACTAGGCTAAGCACAGCTTGCTGTACTTTTGAACAAACACATCTGTCTGAAGCAGGTTTTGAGGGGAGAGTGAGGGAGAAAGAAGGTTCTATAAAGTTGCATGGTCATGGGTTGTAATGTACTCACTCTACCTGCCCAAGCTCAGAGTGGGTCATAATCAACTTGTTTTGGGGGGCAATTTGACCCGTGATTATCCTATTGAATGCCCTAGAAATTCCTGCTTGCTCTAAAGAAAACTGCTGAGAAACCACCATCCATGGGCCCAGCTTTCTCACCCCCCTGCCAAAAAAGAAAAGACTGGGTCAGTGAACCACTGTCTTCTGTTCACTGAGGCAGTAGGCAGTGGAACTCTGGGGCCCGGGATGTATGCATGGTGGGTATCAGTTGGAACCCTCCTCTGGCCTTGTTGATCTGTGAATCTCCTGTCAGCCCTCTTCTCCCCGTCCATGCCTGTGCCCATCACTCCCCAACAATGAAATGGATAGGTAACGGGCCAGGGGCCACTGAATCTTCGGGAAAGCTGGGAAAGGAGGGGAAACTGTGCATCACACACTTTCAGTTCCAGCCTCCCTCCTGCCCAGTGGCAGGGTGGCAAGGTTCTTAATGATAATTTTTAAAAAGTGTCAGGCCTCTGCTCATTTGCAAATCATTGTGTCTCATTTGCATACCAGATCCAGGAGGCCCCGACTCTGCATATGGAAACTGGAACACATTGTAAATAAGATAAATGGATTAGGTCAGCTGACTGCAACTGTAGCCACAGCCGACCCACGGGCCCAGTGTGCACGAACTACAGAGGAGGTTTGTCAATCAGGCAATTTATTTTGATCCTGGAAGTGGAGAAGCAGGATGTGTGCGCACGCACGCTCACAGACTTGCCAACAATCCCTGCTGGGAAATAGGCCATCAGACAGTCCCCGCACGGTGCTGGCGTGGCCTCTAAGACCCCAGTGGAGGCGAGAGGAAACTCGGAGAGACCACCTGCCCTCAAGGACCACCGTCAGAAGGAAGGTTTGTGCCCCCAGACTGGGTGGTCAATTGAAAGCTGGTCTCCTTGAACTTGCTGACTTAGTAAGAGAACAGTTGCTGGAAGGAGGGGGCTGGGGGCCTTTCAGGCCTTCTCCCCTGTGCTTGTCCTCACAGGTCCTGCCATCCTGGGGCAGTGGTCTAGGCCAGCGAGGCCTAGGCAGTGGTATCTGGGGACATTGCTGTCTCGGCTCCTTCTCAGCTGGAGAAACAATTACCCTGGCAGCTAGCCACTCGCCCCTGCCTACCTCTCAGCCCCTTCCTCAGCCTGACACATGAGTCTCTGAGGCTGACCCACACCCTTTCTGGACACGGGCCATCCATCATGCGGATGCCATCCAGGGCAGTAGCAGGTGGCTCATGCTTTTTATCACAACAACTCAGGAAGCAAGGCGCGGGTGATGGGCTGCTGCAGTGGGATTAATATGATGTGAAGTGCGCACCTTTGGCAATTAGTTAATGGCTTGGCTATATGGGGTAGGCGTCTTTGGCCTTCTGTCTTGGGAGTAATGACCTAAGATGACAGACGGAAACTTAAGATTGCTCGGGAAAAGAAAACAGGTTCGGGTAGGGGGAGGAATGGGAAAAGTGACCCAACTCCTTCGGGCTTGGGGTGGCCCTGAGGAGAGGAAAAATTGCATTGGATCAGTGAAGAGGGAAGGAGTTTGATCAAAGAGGCATCCCAGAGCTTGCTTTATGAACTGGGGTTTTACAAGGAGCTGTAGATGGGGTGTGTGTGTGTGTGTGTGTGTGTGCGTGCGCACACGCATGGGCATGCACACATGTATTTGGATATGTATGTATATGCGTATGTGATTGAGAGTGTGTGTATTGATACATGTTTGTGTAGGTGCATGTGTGTGAGGGTGCATATGTTTCTTCATGTGCTCGTGTCTGCACAGGAGGGAGTGTGTGGTATGCTTGTACAGATGCTATATGTGTTGTATGTGTTTCCATGACCTGTGGGCATGTTTGGTGTGTCCGTGGCATGTGTGGGTGTATGTGAATCCAGACTGGGTATGGGCATGCCGAGGCCAGGCAGGCTGTGGCTCAGGGTTCCACCCCTCGGGCCCCTACCTCGCCCAGGCTCCTGAGGCTCTGCTCTGTGTCCGTGGTGGGGAACCTTCCTTCCCCTGCCCAGGTTTTGCTGCCGGATGAGCCACAATCTCTCCTTTTCTTCCTCTCTCTGCTAGAAGGAACACCTGCAGAACCTCCTGGTGTCAGGATTTCAAGGAGAATCACCATGGGGGAAAAGATGGGGGACTGGGGGCCGGTTAACTACCTTGTGGAAAAAGGTAGGGGTATTCATGATGGGGGTAAGACTGGGCGAGTGGCCCAGAAATAACAGAAATGGCCACTTCAGAAAGGGCCAAAGTTCCTCAAGATTCTAACAGGTACCGGGAGCCTTTGAGGCTGGGATTGCATGGGAATGCCTTTGAGAGAGGGGCTTAATACGGGGCCTTTCCTGTGTTGAGAGGGAGGCTGCGAGTAGCCTGGAGCACACCATCTTGTTCCCAGCAAAGGCACTGGAATGACCTCTCTTGGCTGCACAGATTAGGGGAGCAGGCAATAATGGGGTCTCCTTTGACTTGCTAGCACTGGTCCTCCTGAGAGGGCTCGTGTGCACAACTGGCCTGGGCCAGCAGCATAGGCAGGATGGGAGCATTTGGAGGCCTCCTGGCTGGAAAGGGGCTGTGTGGGGGAGGAAAAATACTTTTCCCTCTATCCTTTTAGGTTCTTGGCTGAGACCGTGCCTGTTATAAAGACAGGTAAGAGCAGAAAAACAAAGAAAAGTTTAATAACTTGTATACCTCCTGCTTATATGGGAGACACCTAGGAAAGCCAAGCAGCTCTCCTAAATGACCCAAGCCATCACCTTAAATATCATCTCCCACTAAAAACAAAAGAAGATGTTGGAGTGGGGAGGCAGTTATGGGAGGTTAGCAGGAAAGCCCAGTGAACAAGGGTAAGGTTGTTATGCAGATTTAGGTCCTTGCCTTCTCCATGGATAAGAATTTCTAGAGATTTAAAGTTATCCTCTTCCTGGTACAGAGAGGGAGACACCCACTTATAAGGGTAAGAAAAAAAAAGGGTAAGTTTTACTCAGTTTTCAGAGCTTCACCTGTGTCTGCTATTTGTTAACAATAATCAATGCAAAATAATCCTTATGCCAAAGAGGCATATTTTGGGGTGACAAATTCTGCTCCCCTTCAGGGCCAATCGTAAACAGTTACATCCTGAGATTCACAATAATGGAAGCCAGAGGAGTCCATCCTCAGTTTCTGATGGTGATGATGGCGGTGGGGAATTCTCCAAGCTGGTCACCCAACTCCTGAAGCACCTGGCCTGAATCTCCCCCTACCTCCCGGCCAGGCTGAAAGTTTAAGTCTAACACTGGAGAGCCATGCTCTAGATGCCCTGAATTCTGCTTGGCAGGGCTACTCAGGCTTCATCTTCTTCCAGTCTGGAATCATGAGAAGACTGATCTCCTTTTGCACTGACGAAGCATCCACTTTTTCAGTGACAAATTTTAGGAATCCCCAAGTGGAAGATAATTTCTCCCAAGCCCAATTTCAGTCAGACCTCTTGCTGGAGGGAAACCCAATTCAAATTAACTAATGCAAAAGAAGTAATTTTTGTTGATATAACTGGAATAGTTTGGAGTTCAGGTATGGCTAGATCCAGAAGCACACATCATATTGTCAGCTCTTTTTCTCTTTCATTAATTTTGACTGCTTCTCCCTGCTTTGTCTTCATTGTCTGCTGCTGCCCACAGCTCTCTCCACGCAGCACAAGAAGTTGCTGCACAAGAAGTTGCTGCCTTCACAGCCTCCCAGTTTAGCCACCTCACGGAAACAGAACTTCTCTTTCCCAGGCTGTGGTGTGCTGGTAAATGTTTTAACAATTGGCTCTCTAAATAAAAAATCTCTGATTTGTAGCATTTGCCAATTTCTCCATGGCACAAATATTCCCACTGTGGTCAATTTTGACTTACCTCAGAGTTGCACATCTTTGGCTCTCACAGCCTGCTAGAAGGGAGGCTTTTCTGGTGTCTGCACACCCATTCCAGGAAATCAGTCTGATTGCCCCTGCTTGGCACTCAGGTCCAGCCCTGGACTGAGACCTGTGTCCAGGGCAATGCACTGTGCTGATTGGTCAGGACTTGGTCTCTTGGTGCTCTATGGCTAGGTTTACAGTGGGGGTACAGGATCATGGGACAAGAGCCAGACTAGAACTGCATGGAATGGATGTGGGGACCCTCCAGAAAAAGGGACTCAAACACTCCATGGGGAGTCTAATATATATTACTCTCGCAGCTGCTTAGAGAAGATGGAAGAGAGGGTCTGCTGCCTAAAAGGAGGAAGCCGAGGAGAGGAACGGATCAGACAAGAAGCTTGGCAAGAACAAGAAGGGAAAGAGGAAAGCAGCTCTCAGATGGGTCTCAGCCCATCAGGGGAATAAGGAGGGGGCACGGTTGACCCATTTTGGCAGGGACCCAGCAGCATTCTGTGTTCATTTCCCCCGAAACAAAGATGTCAGAGGAAGCTGCAGACTGGCAGGGCTGCCTGTGGAGAGGCAATGTCGCGTGACCAGGAGTTGTGACCTCCTGGCCTGAGCACAGGATGTCACAGGGCCCCAAGGAGTGGATGACTCATCTTCCCCTAGGAAATGAGCTGGACATCCAGGTGCAGCTAATCAGAGTGTGTGTGTTCATGCACGTGTGTGTGCCTGTGTGTGTGTATGTGTGTGTGTGTTGTCAACCATGGGCAACTAGGCAGGCAGGACAGAGAGTCTTAACAAGGATCAGGCAGAAGACGAGGTCTGGAGGGAGCAAGGACAGGGCACATGGAGGTAAGGCGAGGGCAGCCCATCTGGCAGGGTCTGTGGCCCTGGTGCTGTCAGGTGAGGGAGTTGCAGATGGCTGTCCTTGATAGTTCTGAGCTGCCCATGGTCCTGCTTGCCATGGAGCTGTCCTAGGGTGTCGTGCACCTGGTTAAATGCTAATCACACAAGAAGGGAAGCTGCTGTCCTGAAATCTCATGTGATAAAGCAGTGGATCTCAAAGTGTGGTCCTCAATTCAGCAGCATCAACATTACATAGGAACTTGTTAGAAATGTAAATTCTCAGGCCCCACCCCAGACCTCAGGATCAAACACTCTGGGGGTGGACACGGTAATTTGTGTTTAACAAGCCCTCCAGGGGATTCGCAGGCAGGCTCCAGTGTGAGAACCAGTGTTGTACAGGAACAGCAGGTGCCCAGATGTGTCTCAAAAGTAAACATCAGGGTATAGGTGTGTGCTGTTTTTCCTCACTTTGCCCTCCAAGATTCATTTTCAATTATTTTCCCCCATGTTGTGTGTTTCAGAGACCCAGCTCTGTGGACTGACACACTCAGCTCCTTGCCAGCTGGCTTTCTCTTGGGCTCCACTAATTTCAGGCAACAGATTAGAGGCGGGAGGACAGAAAGGTCGGGGTATTTCACCTTTGCCCCCTTCCTGCTCATCTCCCTGCTATGAGGAAGGCTATGTCCCCTCATTGTCGCAGCTCCTGCTGGAAGCCCCTCTTCAGGGTTCCGCATCTCCCTGGGCTCCCACATAACACTATTCCTTCCCCTGTTCCTAAGAGTGCTAACGGCTTCCAGCTGTTCCTCGTTTCTGGGTGCCCCAACATCCCCTCATGGTTCCTGTCACCTGTCACCACCTCTGCATGTGTCCCCTACATCAAAGTCTGTTTATCTTCCTCTCCTGGGGTGCAGGCTGCCTCTTGGCAGCACCTGACAGCAGGTGAGGCATAAACAGGTGCCACATGCTGGTGCAGGTGCTGACGCTGTCACCAGCTGGCCTTCTGGAGATGACAATTCATTTCTTTGGTGCCCATAGGAGAAGAAGAAGAACTGTAATAGGCACAGCACCCACTGCATGTAGGGAACGTTCTCGGTGCCAGTCTACGTATAATTTAATTTAACCCTCTCCTGAGCCCACCTCTGTAGGTACTATAACTTCTAGTTTAACAACAATGAAATGAAGGCTCAAAGTCCAACAACTGGTAGAGGCAGAGCTAGGATTTGAATTCATGTCTCTCTGGTTCCTAAGTCTATGTGTTTCTCACAGCACAGGCTGCCTCCCCATAGATTACAACAAATGCAGAATCTTCTAATGGAAAGATCATGCTTTCAAGATAGATACACACCAAAAATACTAGGGATGTTCTGAAATGCCACAAGGAAGATGCTTCTTTTGAATGTTGGCCATGTGGCTTTTGCTGGCATCAGCAGGTTAAGGGAAGGCACCACCTACATCCATTGAGGTTTTCTAGGGCCAGTCACTTTATCTACATTGTCTAGTGTACTTATCAAGGGAATCCAATGAAGTGGAGATTATGACCTATTTCCCAGATGATAAAATTGAGACTCAGAAAGATTGTCATTTGTTTGATAGCAACCTTCTCCCCCAGCCCGTACCCCTCTTCCCTGCTTTGTGTTTCTTCATGACGCTCATCAGCATCTGACATATCTCTTACTTGTTTATTATCTGTCTCTGCCAATTGAAATGGAACTCCAGGATCAGGGATTTTTGTCCTTTTCCCCCCACAGTGGTGGGCTTCTAGCCCACATCCCTGGGGCTAGGAGGATGCCTGGCACATCGTAGGCACTCAATAGTTATTGGATGTGCCAATGAAGGTATGTTATAGCGCCAGTAAATTGTAAATCTGGGATCGGAATCCAGGACTTCGAAGTCCAGTTTTCTGTATTATTACCACACTGCTTCCCCCCCAAATTCATACCTATACATGTACCATTACTGAGCACTGACTGTGTGTCTGGCTGTGTTTGTGTGTTTGCAGGCACACCCACGATAAGTATTCTTTATGTTCTTCTGTAACTTAAAATTTTTATCTAAAACATTTCAGGGTTTAATTTTTTTCTCCTGATTCGTGTTAATGTAGTTAGACCTGCTGTGCTTGTGGGGTGGTGTTTTCACTTCTGTACCCCCATAAGGTGCCTAGAGTCATCAAGTCATCTGAATGAATGACTTCATTCGTTGTATATAACCTTTTCTCTCCTAAAGAATTCACCATTTCTCTTCATGCCATGTCAGTGAAACAATATATCCAGTAAAGTGGACAGAGGCACAACGGTGGTGACAAATGCCCCTCCGAACCCCAGTCTATGCCCACAGGTCTCAGATCTCATGGGGTTTCTTGCTACCCCTTGTGCCGTGGTAGCGGCCGCTGCCCTGACCTACTGCTTCAGGGAGAGCTCAGTGATGCCCAGGTCATTTTTCTTAAATGCTCACAAGGGCAGGGGCCATGTCTATGTAGCAATACTTGACATAGAGTGGATGCTCAATACACGCACATTGGAAAATGAATTAATGATGTAATTGAATCAACATCATTCGTTATCATCATCTCCATTTTACAGATGAGGCAACTGAGGCTCAGTGCAGTAAACCAGAGGATTGCTGACTTCCTGGTCATCCTCTTTGACCTCCAGCATAGAATCTCTACACATTTTGAATATTGCAGTTTAGGATTTGAACAAAGAATCCCAGCAGCTGCCTTCTGTCACAGTGTGGTGTCAGAGCCTCCTTCAAACGTAAATAGCCAGGAATATTTGCTATCATATTTTCTCTAAACTGGAGGAAAAAAAATAATTTGGCAACTCATTTCTAGAAATATGTGCTCCTATCCCTCCCACTCCAGCCGAATGCAGATCCGGGAGTGAGAACTTGCCACCTTCAGTCTGATGACTGGGACATGCTGTAGGAGGAACCGCCTGCCACGTGGCAGTTCTAGTCACGAAAGGTGCAGCTTGCCTCCTGGGTTCAGGTGTGGGAGACCATCTGGACAGAATCCCTGCAAGCCGGAAATTCTCGGGCTGAAAGCTGAGTAGAGGGATAAATTCTTGTCTCTGTCACAAAAGTATGTGTCTCTATCACAACCCCGGTCATTTGAGGAGGAAAGAAACTTAAAACCACTAAACCTTTCTACTGAGGGTGTTAAGGAGACTCAATAAATTAAAGTCAGAACCCACAAGTTGAGTGAATTAGGATATAATTCCTCACATTCCATTATAGAGGGCCTAACCTCAGAATCCCTTTAAATGACAAAGCCCCCTCCTCCCTTCAGGGCATTAAAATATAATTGCCCATTCATTCATTCATTCATTCAACATTTACTGAGCTCTTATCATATGACAGACACTGGGCTAGGTTCTGGGGATTCAGAAATGAGATAAAATATAATTTACATTGTAAAAAAATATCTGTGATGGTTAATTATAGGTGTCAACTTGAATGGCTTTGAGATGTCCAGATATGTGGTCAAAGATTATTCTGGGTGTTTCCTTGAGGGTGTTTCTGGATGACAGTAACTTTAAAATAGATAAACTTTGGCGAAAGCACATTGTTCTCCCTAACTTAGGTGGGCCTCACCCAAACAGTTGAAGGCCTGAATAGAACAAAAAGATTGGCCTCCTAGAGCAAGAGGGAACTCTATAGCAGATGAGAGTTCTGCTACCCCTACCACAGCAGATGGCCTTGGACTTCATCTGCAACATTAGCTCATCCTGCCTCATGGCCTTGAAACTGGAACTTTGGCTCTTCCTGAGTCTCCAGCTTGCTGGCTCACCTTGTAGATTTGACTTGCCAGCCTCCATAATCACAGGAGCCACTTCCTTATAATACATATATATATATACACATATATACATATATGTACATATACATATATACATATATATACATACACATATATACATATATATACATACATATATATACATATATACATACATACATATATATATATATATATATATATATATATATATATATAGAGAGAGAGAGAGAGAGAGAGAGAGAGAGAGAGAGAGAGAGAGATCTCCTTTTGGCTCTGTGTCCGTGGAGAACCCTAATACTAGAATATACCACTATTATTTCTGTCTATCCCTTAAGTTGCTCCGGAAATTATTTCAAGTAGCCAAGATTAACATATACAATACGCCAAGGTTCAATAAAATGGATTAGGAAAAAGAGTGAGGTGGGCACCTCACATCCGTTTATGAGAACTGCAGTCCCTCAAACTCAAGCAAATACCTACTGCAGGGCAGCTATTTTGTACAAGATGACCCTACCCCTACCACAGCTGATTGGCCCAAGGTTAGACACCTGCCCTGATTGGGCCAATCAGAGCTGTTCTTTGGGAGTTTTTAAACTAAACTAGGAGGAAGCATCAGGTCAGCTGACAGAGGCTTCAAGAGGTAAAGCTCAGGAGCTGCCCGTGACCATGTTTCCACTTATGGGGAAAGCCAATATGTGGTGAGAGAGGACCAATGAAGAGGAAGTGAGAGAGAAGCCAAGATGGCAGGTGCGGGGATCGAGTGGCCCCTCACTCCAGCTGTTCCTGACCCTGACCATATTCCTCCTTCATGGGACACTTCAGTATCTTTATTATAAATCTCCGTTATTTTTGTTTAACATAGTTCAAGTTGGTTTCTGTCACCTTCAGCCAAATCATTTTTCAGATCGAAGGGGAAACAGAAATGAAAGTAAATAATGAAGCTAGGGTTAAGGGCAGTGGATGAACCCGAGGCTCTGTGGCCCCAGAGACATGACAGAACTGGGGCACATGGTCAGCCCCGAGTTTTCCAGAGGCCAGCTCAAAGAGGGAGATGTGATTTATAAGATTCAGCGTCTACACAAATCAAAAGAAACCAACTGGTCAGAAGCAACACTCATCGTCGTATAATACTGAGGCCAGAGAAATTTCTCAGGGGGTCTTTTTCAAGAGGACACTAGGCAATTTGACAGTGGTTCCCAAAATGTGGTATGGACCAGCATCATCATCATTACCTGGGAATTTGTTAGAAATACACATTCTTGCCTTTGTACTTTGGGGGTGGGACGCAGCAATCTGTGTGTAAACAAGCCCTCCAGGTTATTCTGAAGCATACTAATGTTTGAAAAACGAGACAGTATGATGAGAAGCTATGTTCCCATGACATACCATCCCAATAGGCAGCACAGCCATAAGCTTGATAGGACTCTTTCTTCTAACAGTGCTCAAAAATCGCAGTAGATGTCTGCCAGTTGTGTCTGCCCTACACCACTCTTTGCAGAACTCCTCTGCCATCCTCTGTGGTTTTGGGGAGATGGTCAGTCGTGAAGTTCCACCTGTGCTTGGTATAGGATAGTCATATGACCCAGGCTTGGCCAATGATAGGACCCTCTTCTCTGTTCCAAAGTGATTGAACTAAGAGGAGCATATGAATCAAGTAGGGCCAGTCAGGAGCCCTTCATGAGATGTGAAAAATAAAAATAAGTGCTTGTAGAGAGTGAGAGAGTGTTTTTCTTTTTTTCTGATAGCAAGTTGAAAGGCAGGGGAGAGAGAGAAAGAGAAGAGGAGGAGGAGGAAGGAGAGGAAGGAGGGGAAGGAGGGGAAGGAGAAGGAGTAGGAAAAGAAGAAAGGGGATTGATTTGATAATCTTTATGCTCCTGACCCTGGAATATATGCCTTTAACTACTACACCCTACTACACCTCTCACTGCAGAAAAGCCCTAAGACTTTCACAACTGGACTCAGGCCAGAAAGAAATTATTTTGAATCTGTGGCTGGTACCCTCTGGCTGGCTGTGGGAGAGGAGCAATATGAGTGTGGGCTTCTGGGTACATCTTTGCAGTAGCTGGGATGAGGTCACAATAGAGGGGCAGAGTTTTCTTTTTCAAGGAGATACCCCCAACTCTTGACTTGGAATCTAGCCAAAGGTATATTTTGCCATTAGTTGCTCTCAAAAGCGATGGCAAGAAGTTCCGTGGTTCCAAGTCAAACAGCCTAGAGCTTGTTAGAGAAATTTGCAGGGCGGAAATGGACATCTGCTTTACAAATTGTCCTGCCTAAAATTATTGCAGCCTGACCCTATCGCAGATAGGATGAATAGAAGGGTCCTTCATTTTCATCAATTCTCAAAGAGTCTGTGACCCAAAAAAGGTTAAGATACACCACTCCTTGGTAGGCAACTCTGAAATTGCTTTTTCCCCCCTTAACTAATAAGGACCCAAATAACTTTTTGAGTAAAACTTTGGTCTGTGGCCTATGGCGCTGCCTTATAAACCCTCCCCAGCACCACCCCCTCTATGGCAGGGAGAGGGACCTTCATATCAGGCTGTGTCCTCACCAGGCTCTCCAGCTTCCCCAAATGTCAAAACCTGGTGTGGCTAATTGTTACAGCATGTGGCTCCACATAAATATGGTAACACTTAACTCCTGAACTCTGGGTATTTGACTAGGAGTCTAACCTTGAATGCACTGTGGCTTAATGCCTGCCAAAGCCTGGAAGAAAAAATATTTATGGAAGATTTCCTGAAGGAGATGCAGTCCACATATACCATACTTTTAGATTTATCTTTGTATTAAGCCAGAGCTAAGAAGTGAAATGGTATAGAGTTGTCAAGAGCAGATGTCCTGAGGTCAAGTTCTGGGCACACCAATTTCTAGCTGGGTTACCTTGGGCAAGTACCTTATACTTTCTGTGCTCAGTATTCTTAGTTGTAAAACAGGCTTAATGATATGCCCACTTCTTTATGGTAGATTACCATATTGGTCCTGATTCTTCAGCCTTTCCTGAATCTATGCCTTTTGCCTTGTAACTTATCAGTACCCTCCTTCTGTGGCAGAGTGGTCTGCCTATCTCTTGATTCTGGGCTCACCCACGTGACTTGACCAACCGGAGGTTGGCAGATGTGACAAAAGCAAACACTAAGTGTATTGTGCATTGAGGCATGTCCCAATGCCAATGCCACTGCCATTAGGACATGCTTGCTGGACAATTGGACATGTGGAGTGGAGCTGAGTTGCCCTAGCTAAGGCCAACTTAGATCAGCTCACCTCTGCTGCCCCCAGATACACTAGCAAGTGCAAACAATATCAGCAAAGCCTCCCAGCGCAGCCTAGATCAGATGAATCCTGTAGATACTTGAGGAATAGATGTTGATTGTTGTATGTTACGAAGGGTTTGTGGTGATCTGTTACTCAGCAAAAACTGACCGCCACGAGTATAGTCATAGCACTGTTCTGAAGGTTAAATGAGTTCATACACGTGAGTGAACTACTCAGAACAGTGAGTGGGACACATGTTTGGGAAGTCCTGGGTGTGACATGAACCTATGCCTTGCATATCTGTGTTTTCTCCCCCCAGGATACTGATGCCTCACCATTCCACCTGCCATGTTTTGGCCAGCCCCCACGCCTGGAGGGAGAGCTGGGGGTTGTGAGTAGCTGAGATGGAACAGACTTCATACCACCTCCCCCAGTGTCAGAATTTGAATGCTTTCCAACTCCTCCTCTAGATTCGTTCGTGGCTCCTGATTCTCCTGGCTTCAGTCTCTTTGGATCAGATGTTAGAATTAGAGCTCGATGAGAGCAAAGACTCCGTCTGTCTTGCTCACTGTTGTATCCCTCGTGTCCGAGGCAGTTAGTGACACAGGCAAGTTCTCGACATGTCTGATTTGTTGACTAATCACAGACTTATCAGGTCTAGTTTGATAAGTCCACTTTGGTCTTACTGCTTTTCTCTTCCCATGAACTCCTGCTGGTTCTTTCTACCACTTCCCAACCGTGCTCGAAGCCAGTGGAATGGTGAAGTCCAGAACCATGGGTGACTAATGAAAGTCTGGGAAATGGAGCAACCACATCAGCTACCCGCTCTCTTCAGGAGCTGCACACAGGGCAGCCATACTTATAAGTCTGATTTGAAAGCTGTCTAATGGTGCATTCTGAAGAATATGAGAGAGATACACTTTTCTGAAATAGCCACCCATCGATGATTCGTAAAATTCTTCCCAGGGCTTCTGTTTATGTTAAGCCATGCTGTTTTCCTGCCATTAGCTTAAAAATGCAAATACTCTTGTGATGCGTGCCATTTGGATTACTTTAGCTCTTTAGTGTGAATGTATTTCTAGAGGTATTCCTTCTTATAAAATTATGTAATTTATTCAGAAAGCATTTTCAAACGCCTACTACTTTGCTGGGTATAAAAGATGCAAAGATATGCTGCCCTCAAGGAACTCTAGGCCAGTGAGAGAAATGTTCCATGTTTATAGCTTTACATGAGGTAGGACATGATACGCACCTTGAAAGAAATTGTGATAACAATGGCTGTTTGCAAAAGTGGCCATAGATTCTGCCCTTCCTTGAATTTATGTCCTTGCAAAGTGTATTCATGTATCAGGAGGTGAAGCTTTTCTCCACACCTTGAATCTGAGTTGTCCTTGTGTCTTGCTTTGGCCACTGGGGGACATTAGCAAATGTGCCACAAGCAGAGACATGAATAATGTTTGTACATAGAAGCTTGCCCTCTTGCTACACCTGGACTCCAGCTGCCATGTCACAACCTTGGGCGAGTCTGCTGGGGGCTGAGAAACACATGGCCTTGTCACTGCCATTGTCAAGAGCCAGCTAACCTCCAGACAGGTAAGTGAGGCCATTCAGGACTATTTAGCCTCTAGCTGACCCTCTAACTGACCACAAATGCCTATGTGAGCCTAGCCAAGATCAGTGGAGCCCAGGGCAACTCAGCCCAGAAGAATTGACCGACAGAATCATTACTGTTTTGATTCAATATGTTTTGGAGTGTAAGTTAATTACACAGCAATAGATAACTGAAATAATAATGGTAATAATAAAGTACTAATAACTTCCATTTACTGGTTGCTTATGAAATACGGAGCATGGTATACACATTCATTTAATATGCATTCATGTAATACTTACAACCGCTCTGTGATGAAAGCAAGAATTTACTTCTATACATAAGGAAACAGAGACACAGAGTAGTTAAGTCACTTACCCAAGGCCACACAGCTAGTTAGTGGGAGAACTCAGACTAAGACCCAAGTTTCTGAGATTCCAAACTAATGTTTGTAACGTGGCACCAGGCCACTTACTGCAGGGTTACAGATAAAAGCCCTTTCTTCTTCAGGGCTGAGGTCACAGAGAGCAGAGAAGGTGGGGGTGTCCCCTTTGCCTGCCTCATAATTTTGCCTAGGGCAGGCCCTCATTGCCAAGAGTAGGCCCCGTCCAGAGGAAAGGCAGGGCCACCTGTCCTGTCTTCTTTCTCCTAGTGACAAATGTTCTCATTTCCCTCCTTGCTGCGCATAATCAGCTCCTTTCTGGAATTTCACCTGAGCATTCCGCGTTCCCTGGCTATTTCTCCCGGCCTGGTTTGGCCCAACCTCTTTCAGCTGCCAATCCTCTGTGACAAGCTCCCCACCCCAACCCCCAACAGCCGTTAGGGTGATTTGTCAATAATAAATTCTGAAGCAAATTGAAATATTTTGCGACAGCATAAAAACAAATGGGAGAAAACGGTTCCCATCCCGAAATGCTGATTGAATCAAATATTGCAATATCGATTGTATGATACATTTTCATATTTAATTCAATGAAAACCATGGGGTTCGAATGCTTTCCATTACCCTACAGAATTTTTCAGTTTGCTGGAGAATTTATTATTGGTGTGCCACCCAAATCGGATTACTATTGAATCAAAACCCTGCCATGTTATTCAATCAAAGACCGTGATTCTAACCCCACGAGTCGATCATTACCACTTTTCCTGAAGTGTATTTCCTTTTCCCTGTTTTACACAGAACGGCCAGTCCTCTTGCCTGTCTGTACATTTCCCATCCCCCCCGCCCCTCCACAATTAAAATCAACCACATACAAAAACCTAGCAGAAGCAACAACTGGCTTTTCAATATCAATGTAGGCTTTTCTGGGAATTTATGCTCTCATCTCCCTGTTTTTGTTTCCCCTCCAGGCCCTGGAGTGGGCATGTGTCCGCCATCTGCAAGAGGTAACATATCAAAGAGGCAATTCGTCACCTCTGGTAGAAATGGGACTTGAGGACTCAGAGCAAATGTCGTCAGTGCTCCCCACACGCCCTCGAAATCCTTCCACTTTTGTTCCAGTGGCTTTCATTCCCAGCAGCCAGCACCCTTTAGATCTGTGCTGGAGGAAGACTGCGGGGAGTGGAGAATTGATGTCCCCCTGGGGACCTCCTCAAACCAATAATCCATGCAGGCACGTCTGAGGACGGTCTCCCTCCCCTGTCCCCATGAATGCCTTGTGAGGTTGAGCCCAAGTTCCTCTCTGTGGGACTTGACATCGCATCCTTGCCTGCTTCCTTCCTTTCTTGGTACCACTTCCTCACTTCCAGTTAGAAGTTGAATTGTGTCCCCTCCCCAATTCAGATGGTGAAGTCTTAACCCCCAGGACCTCAGAATGTGACCTTATTTGGGGATATGGTAATCAGGATGTGCCCTAAGCCAATACACAGACAAGCATGCAGGGAGAACGCTATGTGGACCTGAAGGCAGAGGTACGGGTGATGCTTGTACCAAGGAATGCCAAAGAGTGACAGCAAAGTACCAAAAGCTAGGGAAGAGGGATGGAACAGATTCTCTCTCTCACCCTCAGAAGAACCCAAACTTGCCCACACTTGATCTCAGACTTCTAGCCTCTAGAACAGTGGGACAATACATTTCTGTTATTTAAGCCACTTAGTGTGTGGTACTTTGTTACGGGAGCCCTAGCAAACGAATTCATTCCCCTACTCCTTTTTCCTGGCAGAATTTCTTAATAAAATCACTCCCACATGAATCTTTGTCTTAGGGTCTGTCATGGGCAACTCACGAAAGCAGGCCTACAACAGGTCCTTGGAGCCCAGTGCTCTGATTTGTAGATGTGTGCTTATATGCTGCTTGAGATGGAATTTCCAAAATTGGATTAGAAAACCTCCACTTAAACAACACTCCCCCACGCAAGCCAGCATCTCTGGTGGAGGACGGCATTTAGCCAGGACAAACCCGGCAACGCTGGGCTCCCTGGCTTCCTCCTCTCACTCATCTTTCTTCTGTGCCCCTCACAGCTGTGGCCCTGGCTGCTTCACCCAAGTTGAATTGAGTGTCCCTGAAAAATATAGCATAGCATCCTTTCCCTGCCGCGAGACACTAAACCAATAAATTATAAATCAGCCGGCAGCCCCGTGACATGCGGATGTAATGAGAAATGCAAAATAAGAAAAGACACGGGGAGGAGAACATGCAACTCTCTCCCTCAGCTCAGCTTCAGAGCACCAGGTCTGCTCCCTTTGGGGCTCAGAGAAAAACCATTGTTTTCTTTTCCCTGTGTATCTCTGTTGTTACATGGGCACAACACACACACACACACACACACACACACACACACACACACACACACAGTGTCTCTATTAACGATCTACCAGAGGCTGCTATTGGGAACCTGGGAACAAAACCCAGGAAAATAGAATTATTTGGTTCCTGGGGCTTATGAAACTGCTGGACCAAAGAGCCAAATCACTCCCCTTGGCTAATTTCCTCGGGCGAGGGGGTCATCCCCCGCTCTGCTCCCTTTTGCCCCGCGGCTGGCAGCCAGGTGACTGCTCACCTTGACCAGCACCTTCTGCCGGGGCATCACCAGTGATCCTTCAGGGCACCTTCTGGAATGGCTGGTGGAAAGGGGCGTCTGGTGCTTCTGCCTCTCGTAGGTGGCAGGACTCAGCCATTCTCCTTTCTCCCTTCTGTTTGTTTATTCATTCATTGCCTTGCATCCATTTATTCAGCTATTCAGTGGCTGATAGAGGGGTTCTGGGAATGAATATTTTCTAGGCCCCTGGGGAGCAAAATGATGCTACTCGAAATTCAGGAACAGTCTGCTCTCCTTTCCCACCACCCTCTACCTTGTGGCCAGTTTCCCATTTGCTTTCATTCTCCCTCTGCCCCCAGAAGGGTGATTATCAAGCCCCAAACAGAAGAGGCCTCTGTGTAACACCACCCGTCCTTGTCACCTCCCGCCGTTACAAGGTGTTCTACTTCCTCTTCCTTGCAGTCCGAATGCTTGTAATTTACTGATATGTTCATCCAAATGCAATACTATAATCCCCAACGCCCTGAAAAAGAAGTTATGGCATAAACTCATTGGATGGCAAAACCTGGCCTGAATTGATGTGAGGCTATTTAAGGCCTTATTTAATCGCTGTGACTGAATATTCATACATTTTGCTACCGAAATGTTAATGTGTTTGATTGTGAGTTGTGGGGTTTCCTGTAGAGTATGGTAAGTGCACTGTATGACCTTCCTAAAATCTAAAAAATTGAGAATTCTGAAACCTATCCATCCCTGTAATTTGGACAAGGTATTGTGGACCCATACCATCTCCTATCTATGGAGTGAATGCCAAGTGCCTGGGCAGGGCCAACTCTGCATCACATTGGATATTAACAACAAGCAACTGTGTGTGTTTGTGTGTGTGTATGCGCGAGCGTGTGTGTAGTGTTACTGTTCCCATTTTATACATGAAGAAACTGAGGCCCAAAGAGTTGTGCGACTTGCCCTTGGTCCCCAGCTAGTAAGTGGTGGAGCCAGGAATTGAACTCACATGTATTTGACCCCAAAGCCTTTGGCCACTCTAACCTTTAACCACTGTGTTAGTTATCATGCCCCTCGGTGGCTGCCTGACCCACAGTCCATCAAATTCTCTCAATAACAAAGGACTTCCAAACTCCTGATGCTTACCCCAGGCTCTGGCATTCACTTGGACTCAAGAGAGACTGTTCAAGTGGAGGACTGGTGGGGAGTGGTGTTCTAATCTACATGAACTGGGGGCAGGCAGACAGGAAAGTGGGGGAAACCTAATAGAGAAAGAGCAAGATGCCTTCTCTTCACCCCAGGGTGGGGTCAGGGAGGAGCTTATTCCATTAGAACCCTGTTCTGTCTTGCTGTCACTGGGCTATCTATGTGTGAGGAAGGATGAGCATATTTGTGCTTCTGCCCATTTTCCAGACAAGTCCCCTCCCCTGCCCCAGCCACTTGTACTGCCTTTCTCTGTTTTATGAAAGAATTCTGTTCTTGAAAAACCTCTAGTAGGGTTACTTCTCATTGGCCCAGAGCAAAGGAGAAAAAAACTGCATATATTCCTGAGTCCCTAAACTAATACCACATTAGAATAAAACAGCACAAAATCCTATTAAAATGGACAAAAAAAATTCAGCTTTAAGGAAAGATGATATAGGAACATTTGTGACAACATGGATGAATCTTGAGAGTATAATGCTAAGTGAAATAAGTCAGACCGAAAAAGCAGAGAACCCTATGATTTCACTGATATGTGGTATATAAACCAAAAACAAGACAAACAAATGAGAAACAAAAACTCATAGACACAGACAATAGTTTAGTGGTTACCAGAGGGTAAGGGGGGGTGGGGGGAGGGAGATGAGGGTAAGGGGGATCAAATATATGGTAATGGAAGGAGGGCTGACTCTGGGTGGTGAACACACAATGGGATTTATGGATGATGTAATGCAGAATTGTACACCTGAAGTTATGTAATTTCATTAACAATTGTCACCCCAATAAATAAATTAAAAAAGAAAAAAGAAAATAACTCAATAGTTACCATTGGTTATAACCCACATATATACAACATCTATATAACACATATGTTATAGCACAGCCTAATGAGGAATTTTTCTCATCAGTAATTACTTCACAATGTGGCTTTTTAGTTGATCTCCTTCATAAGTAATACACGCTGTACAATTAACACCATATTCCAGGAACAAAACACACATATAACACTCAATACTTAGTTAATTCCAAATTTAATGGAAAAAAAACCTAGTAAAGATGGAAGAAATCAATGAAAAGGGTGCACTTGATATGATATTCACTGAGCAAGTTACCATCATAGGGGTCAGGAGAGTTGAGATGATCACTTTTCAAAGCAGCAGGCTGTCAGGTGATTTTTCAGCACCTCTCACAAGATTTGGCAGCGCACACTTCCCCATCTCCTGACGTTGGGCTTAGCCATATGACCTCCTTTGTCCAATGGAATGTAAGCAGAAGTGACAGGGTGCAAGTCTTGTGTTTCTGCTCAGACCCTTTGCACTTCTGCTATCTATGTGTCCCAAGTAGCTACTGGTCCAAGGAAAACAATAAGGTATGTGAAGCCACATCAATCCACTGAGAAGCCTGAAGTAGAGCTGCTCCAGATGACCAATAGACCCATGAGCAAGAAAGATAAAGGTTTGTTTAGTGATTCATCTGCACAACAAAGTTTGAGAAGTATTGCTCAGAGACTTACATCAAGTTCTCTTCCATGAAGACTTTTTTTAATGACCTTCTCTTATGGGTAGAATTGTGTATTCCCCCAAAAGATATGTTGAAGTCCTAACCCCAGTATCTCAGAATGTGACCTTATTTGGAAATAGCATTGTGACTGACGTAATTAATCAAGATGAGGTCATACTGAAGTAAGGTGAGCCCCTAATCCAGTATGATTGGTGTCTCTGTAAGAGAAGAGACACAGAGACACACAGGGAGAAGATGGCCATGTGATGATAAAGGCAGAGATTGAAGTGATGGGTCTACAATTCAAGAAACACTTGAGGTCACCAGAAGCTGGAAGAGGCAAGGAAAGATCTTCTCCTTTAGACTTCAGAGGGAACATGGCCCTGCCAACACCTTGGTTTTGGACTTCTAGCATTCAGAACTGTCAGACAGTCAATTTTTGTTGTTCTAAGCCATCCAGTTTGTGGTACTTTGTTACAGCAGCCCTAGGAAAACAGTATATTCCCCAAACTGTTGGGAAGCTTTGTTTGGGTTCCCTCCAAAAAAGACATTGAAATAAGGGCAATGGGTACAGGTTGTGGGAAGCATCAATGAGGATAGGGAGACAGCCAATACAGGGTGCATTAATGAGCAAGTTGCTGCTGTGGGTAGCTGGGCACCATCGTATTGGGATCCTCTGCGTAGAACATGTAGAACGTACCTCAGAATTGTTCCACTGGAGGACAAGTTGACATTTATCTATGGACTCTTCCCACATTGGCTGTAGGTTGCCCCCAAAGCTGTTAATTTCCTCCCAGTTTAGGGTTGAGCCTGCTCCCCTGGTCAGGGCTGGCTTCATGGTTATATGAGCAGTGCAGAAGGGGGCCTCACCCTTTGGGTTTTAATGCCTTGCAGTCACGTCTTGCAATTCTTAATAATTTTATCTTTGAAATTGTGTTTTGTAAGTGAAGTTTGATGGGACAATGGAACATGTGCTCATTGTAGTCCTGCCTCTTGCACCTCCCCACCTCCCCAGAATGTGTTTTTGACTGCCTATTCCATCATCTCACTGCTGCTGATCTCTGCCTCAGGTGGGCATGCACCAAGTTGTGGGGCAGGGCTCCAATAGGGTCTGCCCGAGTTCTGAGAGTAATCTCCTGCCAGAAGGAGTGCAACATTAAATAGCAGATAAATATCACCATGACAGGGAGAGAGAGAGAGAGAGAGAGAGAGAGAGAGAGAGAGAGAGAGAGAGCGAGCGAGCTCACAGGAGATAAGAAAAAGCTTGCGTCCTGCTTTATGAAAAAGGGGGCTTCACATTTTCAGTTTGCACTGCACCCCCAAAATTATGTAGCTGACCCTGACCCTGACTCTGGAGGAAGCCTTGAGAAAGAAAAGTTGAGAGAGGCAGACAGTTGAGGTGGGAAGCTGTTAGGGTGAGAACTATACCCTATATCTGCAGGGTGTCCAGAGGGGATATAGGGTGGGACATCAACGGGGGCTCCTGCAAAAGTCTCCCCCTTCTTGAAGCGCTGTGCACACCTTTATGTTGCCGTCTTGTGGTTTTATGGGTGTTGCTCTCCACCAACCTGATTCTGGGTTCTACCAGCACATCTGAGCAGGACCTGACCCGCACCCGTCAGCCTCGTTACCTGCTTCTGGAAGAATGAATGAAATCTGCAAAGTCTATAAGAGAGATTGCTCTGAAGTCTTGGGAGGAACTCCCAAATGCAGAAAAGCCAACAGATGTTATTTCTTCTTTCAGCTGGGAGCAGAGGTTAGGGCTTCCCAATGCACTGGCCAGCGTATGTGTGTGGGCCAGGCTGCCACAATAGCGCTGGGCATCGGGTCAGCAGGGCCAGTCAATTGTCACTTAGGGAAGGGAGGCTGCACAGTGTGTAGGGAAAGGGGAGCTGCTCAGTGCAGCCTCTAGCCGGGGCTCCAAAGTTAGCAGAGGACACCAAATGCAGTGGGATGGGTATGGGGACAAGAGGAAGAAGAGAGGGCTGGGAGAGGGACAAGAGAGACTGACCAAAGGGAAATGAGTGTGGGAAAGGTGTGAAGAGAGATGGGAGTGAGATGAGGGAGGAGATGAGACCCGAGCAGTGGGAGGCCATTTGTCTCTTTTGTTGGTAAAACACAGTGGCTAACACTTGGGCCAGAGAGTCCCACTTGCCTGGGCTCAAACCCCAGCCCTGCCACTTCCTAAATGCAAACGCTGAGATGAAGAGGATGCTAGGAACGTCCACCTCCTGCGGGTGTCGTGAGGGTGAAATGTGCTTGGCTCTCCACCTGGTACCTGGCAGGTACTCCCCACAGATCACGCTCATGCCAGTGCTCCTTGGCAGAAGGCGAGGCAAGAGGCCACCAGACAGGGAGTGTGGAGTCTCGTGTCCTTGACCACACTCTTCCCACCCTGTCCACATCTCTCATCTTTGGCCTCTTCTCCGTAAGGGCAGAGGTACCAGGTGGGTGGCTGAGGTTTCACGGTACATGAGGCACCAGCTGCACATGACCAGCGTGACACCCAGCAGGGCGAAGACAGTAAAGGCCTGGCTGGCCAGAGGCCACAGGCGTAAGTACTGGTTTCATCCTAGCTGTCTGTGGGGACAGAGCCCCAAAAAACAGTTTCCAGGCTCTCAGCCTCACATAGAAAGGTGCTGGCTTGGGTAGTAAATGGCCATCAACTGTGATCAGATGGCCAGCAGCTGTGGCTAGTTGGCCGTCAGCTGTAACCAGTGAGCCATTGGCCACTAATATAACTGCTGTGGCTATGCTAGCAGAAAGGAATGGGGGCTAGCAAGAAGATGGTGACTGGCAAGCGCGGACTGCTGTTAGGCAGATTATGTAGCTCCTGGTTCCTGTGTCTCCAGCCCAGCCACCCGAGAGAATATATTGGTTTGACTCCCCTATCTATGGCTCCATGGGTGTTCCTTTTTGGCCTTACCGTGTCCTGCGTTCTTGGGCGGGGAACGGGAGCAGAGACCCCGCAGGCCGCCCTACCGGACTCCCTGCACGACAAATGGCGCAGCGAGCAGGGTCCCCCGCACGACACTGTCGCTATACCTCAGTACCGCCACCAGCCACACAGGCACGGAGAAGATGTAGCGTAAACTGCAGAGTCACACAGCCCGGGCACAAATCCCAGCTCCACTGTTTAGTAGCTGTGCGCTTTGGGTAAGTTACTTAAACTCTCTGTGCTCCAGCTTCCTCATCTGTGCAGTGAAACCTCATGGAAATGGTGTAGGGCTCCAATGAGATAACATATATAAAGCATTTAGAACAGTGCCCAGATTATAGTAAATTCCACATTAAAGTGTGAGGTATTATTACCACATGGCATGAGAGAGAGTGCTAACGAGGACTTTCAGCCAAGACCTTCCTGGAAGGTGGCCTAGGAAAGAATTCTGTTTCCTGGTTTTTGCCTGGGCTCTGGGATTTAAATGTCCTACACTGGCACTGCCCTTGATAGCCCTGTAGTCCAGGGGTCAGAGCCCAGAGGCAGAGGACAGAAGGAGAAGGCATAGGGAAGTCTTCTCAGCATGATCTGCCCCAAAAGTAAGTAGGGGAGGCAGCCACTGCTAAGTGATGCCGAGTGGGGATCACAAACTTTGAGAATTCTTTGAATTATGGCTGAAGGGAGGGGACATGGAGGCCAGATCTGGAATTTTGTTTGAAAAAGTTTTCCTTCCTTTTTTTTAAGGAGGGTGCAGCTCAAAGTGGCCCATGTGGGGATCAAACCTGCCACCTTGGTGTTAGTAGCAACGTGCTCTAACCAGCCGAGCTCACCGGCTGCCCTGGAATGTTTTTGTCTACCACGTGATGGGGTAGGACTTTATTCTCAAGGCGATGCGGTGATAACAAAGAAATGATATATAAGGGCCCAACCATTCATTCATTCATCAAGTATTCACTGAGCAACAACCATGTGACATAAACAGTTCTAGATCCTGCAGACGGACTGGTGAGCAAGACAGTGGTGTCTCAGCCTTCAAGGCGCTCACGGGTCTACTTGGGGAGTCTACTTGGGGAGCCAAGGGCTTGGTGAACCTTCAAGTGATAACAAGCTCCAGTCCTGTTGGGGCACAGACTCTCATTCTGAAATCCCCTTCCCAGAGCTGAGCCTGTGGACTGTGGTTTCTTTGTGTTTCTTCACCAAGTTGTCAGATGCAAGCCCTGGCCATTCCGGAAACTCCTAAAAGAGGTGCCCAACTTCACACTGGGCTGCACCTCCAATCATTCAAAACAGCTGGCCTGGCACTTTCCCTTCGTTGCTAAAACCCCCTAATGGTCCTGGTACTCAACTAAGCACCTAATATATTTGCATTAACTAGTCACTGAAGGCAGCCGGAAGTTGAGCTCTAAAAAGCCATCATGTGGGGAAAAGATCGGTCTCAGGGTTTGGTTCTCCAGGAAGCAGCTGCTGAGATTCAGTTAGCGATTGTGAGAGCTGATTTCATCCTTCAGTGACTTCTGGGAAAAGCTATATGTATTCGGGCACAAAATAATAATACAGAAGTAACACCTGTGAAAGGAGGCGGGCGGAAGCAGGACTGGACAGGGGGAGCCAGCAGGCAGCAATGCTGATCTGAAAAGTCTCTGCCCACCCAGCGGGAGCCCCAAGCAGAGGGTGCCCATCAGAGCAGCTCCACGTTGGGCCGAAATGACCAGCCCTGAGTGCCAGCGCCTGCTCAGCCTTTGGCCGGGGACCACCCGAGAAGGGCTTGACCTCAGCTCAAAAGCTGAGGCTTACTCTGAGGAAGCCAACAGCTGGAGACCGTCAGCTAACCCCACTAGGGGCAGCTGGGCAGAGTCCTTTCCTGAAGGTACTCTGAGTGAGTGACAAGACCCAAAAGGAGAATTGGGAGCAAACCCAGGAATCGTGTGCATAATTAAGGCAAGGTCTCTTTGCCTTCAAGGCTTTCACCATCCAGCAGAACTTGTAAGAATTCATAATATCCCTAGAAGGAAAATCTAGGCTAGACACCCCCAGTACGAGTTTATAAGAGGCTGAACTGATGTGTGGAATGCAGCCCAGCTACTCTGGGGGTTTCTCCACCCAGACCAATGAAAATGATCCTTCTACCGGCAACAGAGACAACCTTTTCTATTTTCCTGTCTCCTAATTTGGTGGAGAAGATGCAAATGGATATAGATTCCATCAAAATGCTCTCACCAATGATAGATATCCCCTATTTTGTTTCGCTCCCATTTGGGTTGTTAGCGTGGCAGCAATTAAACTTGACAAAATAGTGATTAAAAAACAATGAGAGGCAAATGTACCAGCACACCAGCGCGCATCTAGACCATTCCGAAAATGATCTCTTAAGTGTTTGAAATCTGCTTTATTTTCCTACTGCAGGAATGAGTTTTCAAAAAACAGCACTTAGGAAGGGCAATTTGCCACCAGCATTCCACGGCCCCAACAAACAGTATTTCTTTCTAATGGACTCTCCCCCTCCAAATTTTAGCTGCAGTTCCCAAATCAGATTCATTATAAAAAAAGAACGAACGAATGCCACAAAAGGCCCAGAAACTGAGACTTGCTGCCTCTTTCAATAATGCAAAAGACAGATGAAACTTCTCAGTAGTAACTTTGCTTCCTGGGTTTCCAGGGCCCCAGCTGCTGGGCTGCAATGGTCTGGGAGGTCTCGGCCACCATGGAGCTGGGAGGACTAGCTGTGTTCAACCTCCAGAGTCAGCTGTTACTGCCTTGTGAAAAGGGTCTTTACAACATCTGGCAGCTCTGATAGGACTGGAGTGTGTGACTCACAGGGAACCTTTTAGAGAGAAATTAACAGCACAGGGCATTTTCAGCAGTGGGGGGGAGGTTGTTTGTTTTGTGCAATCCTGTTGCATATCTGGCTTTACTGAAGCCTCGGTCGTGTCTTTCTTGCTCACCTTTTGATGTGCAAGCAGCTTTCCGGGTCTAATTATAGATGTAGTCCATGCGTCCTTGATCAATAGTTCTGAATGTCCTCCTGCTTTAAGAGCTTTTTGGTTCTTGCTGATGGGCTGGCATTTCAACCTCCAGCTCTGAGCAGGAGTTTTCAGACTCTTCAAGCCCATCAGCAAAGCCCCGGCTTCTTCCCGAGCACCCTTTGAACTTTGTAGAGCTCCCATCAACCCCCACCTCAGGAGGTCCCGTCTATGGGGAGGCCTAAGGAGGCGGCGGGACATCCTGATAATGGCAAGAAGACCTACAACGGGAGATGAGGGTTCAAAGGCGACAGCCAGAACCTGGAACAGCTTCAAAGAACACCCCCCCTTGAGGTGGCTCCTCAAACAGGGCACGGGAGATCTGCTGGCAGCAGGGAATCAGCCTTGGGAGCAAGGCAGCAATTCATGTGCTCATTCTCAATTATCTCTGGTAGAGCCATCATCGTGCTGGCTTTGGAGACTCAGAAAGGCCCTCTGTTTGCCGGCTTCTGTTGAATAATGAGAAATGCACAGCACAGGGTTGGCGGGGAAACGAAGAGGCAGAGTACAGTTTGACCTGCAGGGCACAGGAAACCGTGGAGCAGAGAGGCGCTTAATAAGAGGGTTTTCTTGCATGGGAATGAGTGACTGCCCATGTGGCTTGGTGCCTCTTCCGAGCATGCCCTGATGGGCTTTCTGGATCAGTTCTATGTCCTCTGCCAGACTGGTGGGCCCTGTGGGAAAGGTAAACTGGGCATGCTGTTGAGTATCCAGTGGAGGAAGGCAGGGGACTGGGGGTGCGTGTAAAAAAGGCTCCAAGCAAGATGTTGTCTCAGACTTTTGGTGCCCCAGAATTTAGGGGTTTGGGGAGCCCTGCAGTTCCTCAGTACTTGGACAGTTTTCCAGTTCCTTCCAGGGCAGGCCTGGGCACAGGGAAGGAGGAGAGGGGAGGTACATGGAAGGATCACTTCAAAAGCATCCAGCAGGGATAAGGCTTCCCAGGCGCAATCCCAGTCCTGCCTGTTCCTATGGAAACAGGCGCCAAGAGAGGAGACTGCCGCTGGGAGCAGAGTCCAGGGAGGCTGTTAGGCACAGCTGCAGGCTGCCCACTGGGACGTGGAAATGCCCTTTCCCAAAACCATCCCTGCTGGCTCTGAGTCAGAGGGCCTCCTGGCATCCTCTGAACTTGGAGCCAGGATGGAAGAGGAGAGGGAGGAGAAAGAGGGGAGCGAATAAAAATATTTACACTTAACAAACACTTTGATGTTTGAAGACTATGTGTACAAATGAGGGCTGAGAACATCTTTGGTGAGGGGTTGGTGTTTCCAAGCAAATCTCTCTCTACACACACATACACACACACACACTCACACACACACACGTGCTCTCTTCGTCTCTTGATGGGTTTACGCTATCACCACAGCAGAATGCAGGCTGGCCTTGGGAAGGGTGTGGGTGGTGGTGGACAAGCACCCAGGGATCATAACCCTGTGTCTTGGTGGGCCTCTGCTGCAGGCCGAGGTGGCCTGGGGTGGCTGGTCTAAAAGTGCAGAAGGTGGCTGAAGCTGCCTGGCAAAATGAGGCATGCCAGGAAGGCTTTCTCTTGTAGCAGCTGTACTGGGTCTGGGGAGGCCTGTATGATACTCCTGGCCCCTGCAAAGGAAAAGCCGTCAGGCCTGGTGTTCTGCTCCAGGGAGTATAAAACTCTCTTTGGGGAAAGCAGGTAGTAAGGACTCGGTTTGGGGGTGACTTTTAGTTTCAAGGATCCTGAAAATTGGAAAGGGGGTATGGTGACATAGACCCCTATGGTCTGCTTAGGCAGAGGCAGTAGGGGTGAGGAGCCAGACAGCTGTAGTTCCTATCTGTTCACCTTGCATATGTCCGACATTTTCCATAATAAACAGCTGCAAAACAAAATCAATTCATATGTGTGATTGACATCCAAGATACCCTACCCATATGTCCTTGTATGGCTTCTTATGGCAACCACCCACACCTCTCTGTCAGAGGGTGTTCTCTAGCATGGGAATGTGCTCAACAACTGTGCGGGGAAGGTTAGGCGTGACAGGGAATTAAGACTCCCCAAAGCAGCTCTCCACCATGGGTGCATGGAGTTAGTAGATAAACACTCTGGCTTCCTCACCCTCAGTGTGATAACTCCAAGGGCATCACACACCATCGCTCAGCAGAGCTCAATGGGACTGAGTCCCAGTTGCTCATTAGCATACCCTGAGTTGGCTTTCTTCTCTTCCCTCTCTGAATCCCCATTTCCCCACTGGTGTTGCTTGAGATCTCCTCCCAACTAAAGTGGTTACATATAAATCCTAGTCTCAGGTTCTCTTTGAGGTTAAGCAAATCTAAGATATGTCACCATCATCATGAAAGCATCCCCTCTTCCCTTACAAGTGATGCCTTTCTCCTTTGAGTCTCTGGAACATGCTGTCTGGGCTCTGGAAGACTCAGGACAGATTTCTTCTTTAAAATGTTTGGAAGTATGGCAGGATGATGCCTGATAAATAAACTAACAAAGCAGAAATGTAAGTCCTGGAGGTCAGAGCTTAACTAAAAGTCAATGTATTATTAATTCTGGATGGATCCAGCCTCAGAGGCCCTTCTGTGCACACCATCCCCACTAAGAGAGGGAAGTCACTGTGCTATCAGTTGCCTTGTGGCTAGCCTTGCTAATCGGCCAAAGGTAGATATCTGCCTCAAGAAGCTTCATTTTCAGCAGCCTGTGTGTGTGTGTGGGGGTCATATGTGGGGAGCATGCAAGATCCTGGTTAGAAAGAAGAAACTAGGCAGGGGTGAGGAGGGATCCCAAAACTGACAGGATGGCACTAGTGGTGGCAGGTACCATGGGAGACCAGTGCCTAGCTCCTACATAGACCCTGGGTATGGCAGAGCCTCTGCCGGCAGTGTTGTTTGGAGCCTGGAGCTCAGACCCTAAACTCCATGGCCCTGGGAGCCTCACTGAAGGTCTTGGAGCCCATGGTGGGACCTGATAGTGTGAGCAGGAAGGTTTGACAATGAGCAGCTCAGTGGCCATCACCATGGCCCTTCCCCCCGATTTCTAGTCTGCAGAAGTTCTAGGGATGGAAAAGCCTCTAGAAAAGGAAAGGAGTCTCCCAGAAATGACTGACCCTGGCAAGCAGGGCTCCAGAGCTGCACAATAAAATAAGATAAAATGTCTTGCTTTTGAGAGTTGTGAAGCAGACATTTTTTATGAATTCATCCCTTGGTGTCACTGGTGAGATTGACTTCTAAGAACATGTTGGATAAGGCCATACAGCTCCTGCTGTTTTCTCTTAGGACTTGTGCCCTGGGAGCCCCACTTTCCTGTGAAGCTTCCATGCTGGAGAGACCATGTGGAAAGACCACATAGAAATAGAGAAAGATACCCATGGAGCCCTAGTTGTTCCAGCTCTAGCTGTCTGAGCCAAAGCCAGCATCAACCACTAGAAATGTATATGAGCAGTCCTTCAGATAACCCTGCCCCCTGCCTTCAAGCCAATCCAGATGACACTTAGCAGAGTGAAGAAGAGCTGTCTCCACTGAGCCCTGCCCAATTGCAGATTTATGAGCTAAATAACCACCATTGCTTGAAGCCACTAGGTTTTGGGGTAGTTGATAACATAGCTATAAGTAACCAGGATACCACTCCAATCCCTTAAATTATGTGGTTGTTGGGTTCTCAAAGCCCTTTCCAACTGCAGTAGAAACAATGCTTTGTGTTCACCAAACTATTTATTTACCAGTTGGGTAGGTAGGAAGACCACATCTCCTAAAAAACTTTGCAGTTAGGTGGGGGCTGATGACTAGGTTCTGGGCAGTAACATGTAGACAGACTGAAACCTGGTGTCTCTAAAGCTTTCCAACAGTCCCATATGTTCTCTCTGCTCCCTCCTCTGCCCACTGGATGGAAAGGATCCAATGGACAACTCCAAGGTTCTAGAAGATGGAAGAACCAAAAGATGGAAGGAACCTGGGTTCCTGAATCACTTCATGGAAGTCTGCATGCTAAACACCTATAGATTTTTAGCCACCAACATTTGAGGGTTTTTGTTACAGCATATAACCTTCTCTGCCTAATACATATTTACATTATCTTATTTTCACCTCAGAAGAACTATTTGAGGGAGAGCAGTGTGGACACTGTTGACCTTCCACTTTATATTTTATGCCTATATTCACAGTGATTAATGTTCCTATCTTGGCTTCTTCACTAGACTATGAAGTCTCTGGGGACAAATTTCATGCCTCAGTAACTGTCATGTCCTCTGAAGACTCAACGCAGTTCCCTGCACATCATACATGCCCCATCATCATTTGTTGGGTGAACACAATAGTACTGTCTGGCATTTATTAAGCCAATACTATGAATTTTATGTACTAAAGTATTTAATCCATACAAAAGCACCATGAGGTAGTTATTAGTATTACCTGCAATTTGAGAAATTGAGGATTAGGAAAGCTAAGTGACGTTCCCAAGGCCACACAACCAGTAAATGGCAGATTGGAGACAGGAACCACAGCTGTTTGGCTCCTCACTCCTACTGCCTCTGCCTAAGCGTACAATAGGGGTCTATGTCATCACACCCCTTCTCCAATTGTCAGGATCCTTGAAAATAAAAGTCACCCCCAACCCAAGTCCTTACCCAGGAATCTTCAGTAGTGAAGTGCGAAAGTAATACCAGGAAAGAAAGAAGGTAATAAAGGGTGTATTATTAAGCCAACTATTGCAGCAGTGACAGGAGTTTAATCCCATACAGAAACAGAGAAATTGTATAAAACAGGTGCCTCCAAAAAATCCTACCTAAAGGATGAAGCAGCTGGAGTATTTATCCTCAACTTCCCTCAGGCACTGGTTGAGGGCTGCTCCTGGGGTGGTGTTAATTCCTGAATGTATTAGTTCCCTATTGCTGCTGTAACAAATTCTGCTACTGTAACAAATTACCACAAACTCTGTGGCTTAAAGCAAAGCAAATTTATTATCTCCTGGAGGTCAAAAGTCCCAAATGGGACTTTTGCAGAACTGTGTTCCTCTTGAAGGCTGTAGAGGAGACTGTGTTCCTTATGTTTTCCAGCTTCTATTGGCTGGTCACGTTCCTTGCCTTGTGGTCCCACATCACTCTGATCTGTGCTATAGTTGTCACATCTTCACCTCTGCTTCCATCATCACATCGCATTCTGACTGACGCTCCCTGCCTCCCTCTTATAAGGACCCAATCGGATAACGCTGGATAGTCCTACCGATCTCAAGGTCCTTAACTATCATATCTGCCAAGACCCATTCTTCATAAGGCACCATAATCACAGGCTCCAGAGATTAGGACATGGACATCTTTGAGGGCCATTCATTATTCAGTCCACCACATTGGGCCTTTCTGGCTGCTCCACGTAGGCAGAGCTGCCTTCTGGGGTGGAAGGGAAGCTCTCAGATACAGACATGCAGATACACTAAAAGGTTGGAGAGATATGGGCAAGGCAATGACACTGAGAAACGTATCTGTTGTTAGCAGTAGCAGAAAAGCAAATGTGCAGGCAAAGTCACTGGGCTGGCAGAGGTAGAGCAGGTGGCCGCGGTAGTCTCAGAACTCCTCAATTGGAGGGTGTTGAAGACAAATCCAGTTGCCAGAACAATCAAAATAGCCAAACTGACACATAAGCATCTTGGGTCCTCACAACACATATTTTGTGGTAGGGAGGGCACGTACAATTTTTTTCCCATTGCATAGTTGAAAAAAACTGAGGTCCAATGACTTACTCCAGGTAGCACAGCAGAGGATCAAGGATCTGCTGACTAACTCGGGGCTGCTCTTGCTGCTGCAACATGGTTTGGAACAATCTGGAATTCGCCAGGCCTGTGGCCACACCTAAGAAGATGCTGGCCCCTCAGTCACATCATCTTGTACCTTTGAGCCTTTGAGTGCCTCGTTGAGCTGCCGTAATTGAAAGAGACCCAGCAGGACTATTGATGAACGTGACTGCCTTACCAAAAGTTTAAAAATGTAGCTACTGTCTTGAGCATTGTTTACAATCTATCTCTGGTAATTTGCTTCCTACGTGCATACATTCAAGATCAATTGCCAAATCCTGTTGATGATACCTCCCCCCGCCCCATTTCTCTCTTCCCCATCTGTCGCTTCCTCTTCCCCACTATTCCAGTTCAGATCTCTCTCACTTCCCTCCTGGACCACAGCCAAAGGCCCCTCATGTGTCCCTGTCTCCTGAGTCCCCCTGCCCCAACTCATCTGACTCTCTGCCTCCCAGTAACTCCATGTTACTTCAGTGGAGCAGATGTTGTTGGTGCTCCATCTATATCCTGCAGACTTTCCAGTTTGCTGTGTTCCTGCACACTTCTGGTTGCCAATATCTGTATCTCTGTTCCTGAGGATTGTTTTCCAGAACCACAAGTTGGAAGAGCCAAGGAATTAGTACCCCCAGAAAATGGCCGTCAAGCCAGGATGGAAGGGGAATAAATGAATAAATGTCCTAGCTTCCTGTCCCTAAGTTAAATCTGAACTATAGGTCCCACACCATCTTCCAGAGGTCCCCATGGGATTAAACGTCAGTTTCCCACAGTTGGGACTTGCTTGGTAACACCCTTTTATTCCCACCTTCGCTTCCCTGTCTCACTTCTCTACTTCCCTGCTGGTGTTTCCTATAACCGCCTTCCAAATAACAACTTGTTCTCGAAGCCTTCTCTCAGGGTCTGTGACTGGGGAACCCAAGCTAGATAATTGGGTTACTCATCTACACAACTTTCCAGAAAATGTCTCTCCATGCCCTCCTTAGCTTGCTGGCCAAGGCTCTCCAAGGCTGGTCTCAGCCCACCTTTCCAAACAAATTTCATTTCTCCATGTTACCCATGACACACAAGTCACAGAGACTGCCCACACATTTCCTGTTTTTACATCCCTCTGCCTTTGGTAAACTGTCTCATTTACCTAGAGTCTTGCCCTCGTTTTTTTTTTTTTTTACCATGTTTCATCCAACCTATAAAAATCAGTTTAGAAGTAGAGATGAAGCAAGAAGGGAAGAATGCTGATAATTGTTGAAACCATGCACAGGTACATGGGAAGTTGGGGGATAAATACTCCAGCTCCTTCATCCTTTAGGTAGGGTTTTTTGGAGGCACCTGTTTTATACGATTTCTCAGTTTCTGTATGAGATTAAGCTCCTGTCACTGCTGCAATAGTTGGCTTAATAATACACCCTTTATTACCTTCTTTCTTTCCTTGTATTACTTTTGCACTGTACTACCAAAGATTCCTGGGGTCCCTTCCAAATAAATCTCTTGCACTGAATCCTTGTGTCAGGAACCCAATTTAAGACAGCTCACAGAGAGGGTCTCCTATGGACCAGGCCCTGTGTTAGCTACATTTAATCCTACCAACCCTGGGAAATGGACTGTGTTCCTATTTTCAGATGAGGAAGTTAAGTCCAGAATCTGGGCTGAGTCCCACAGCTGGAAAGTGACTCAGCCCAGATATACAACCAGGTATGCTTGAATCTGAAGCCGTCCCTTGTGTGTGGGAAAGCTGACAAGAGAGCTCATAAAATTCCTGACCCCACTGGGGTTCCTGTTTTCTGTGATGACCAGCTTGTGTTTTGATGGTCACTTTAGGCCCGCTGTCCCCTTAGACTTATTATCTCACTGAACTGTCACACCCTTGCTGTGTGTGTCACACCCTTGTATTAGTTTGCCTGAACTGTCACACCCTTGTATTAGTTTGCCAGGGTACTTTAACAAAGTACCACAAACTGGGTGGCGTAACAATAGGAATTTATTGTTCTGGAGGCTGGAAGTCTGAAATTAAGGTGTCAGCAGGGTTGGTTCTTTCTGAGGGCGGTGAGGGACGATCTGTCCAGGCCTCTCTCCTTGGCTCATAGGTGGCCTTTGTGTGGACAGAACCAGGAGTGCAGTTTCCAGGCTCTCAGCCTCATGGAAAGGTGCTGGCTCGGGTAGTAGACGGCCATCAACTGTGATTGGATGGCCATCAGCTGTGGCCAGTTGGCCGTCAGCTGTGACTAGTGAGCCATTGGCCACTAATATAACTGCCATGGCTACGCTAGCAGCAAATGGGGGCTAGCAAGAAGATGGTGGCTGAGCTAGCAAGAGGGGATTGCGGATTGCAGAGAAGCGGGTTGCAGTTATTAAGTGAGTTTGGTTGGCAGAGAAGTGGACGACAGGTTGTGGATAGTGTGGCTTGTGCTTCCTGTGTCTCCAACCCAGCCGCCAGCGAGAATATGGTATGACTCCCCCATCTATGGCTCCGTGGGTGTTCCTTTTTGGCCTCACCGTGTCCTGTGTTGTTATGTGGGGAGCGGGAGCTGAGACCCCGCATGATACCCTGCATGACACCTTCTTCTCCCTGTGTCTCTTCACATCGCCTTCCCTCTGTGTGTCTGTCTGTGTGTCCAAATGCCCCCTTTTATAAGGACACCAGTCAAACCAAATTAGGATCCATCCTAATGACCTCATCTTAACTTGGTCATCTGCAGCAGCAATTTTTCCAAATAAGGTCACATTCTGAGGTACTGGGGGTTAGGACTTCAACATATAAATTTTAGGGGGACAAAATGTAGCCCATAACAGTACTTGTGGGATAGTCATTCATAACAGATTTTTGAAGTCACAGGCATTTTCTGGATCCTGATTTTCTTTTCTTGGTTCTCTAGAATGCATAATCTTTGGGAGGTCAAAATGTCAAGGTCAACCATGTAAGAAGTAGAGAGGTGCTTATGTATGTCCAGCGAGATCACAAAGCTGACGGCTTCCTGCTCGAGGGGGAGGAGGCCAAGTTGCCAACCTCGGTCTGTGCCATTCTGGGGCCTGAAGGAGTAGGCTAGTCAGCTGTGACCTGCCTGAGGGCAGAGAGCAGGCTTTCTTGTTCACTATTATGTTCCAAGGCCTGACACTATGCCCGGCCCTTAGCAGAGCCCCAGTGAGTACCTGCTGTTTGCTTGAATCGACACCGGACCTCTGACCACTTTGCAGAACCTCAAAAATCTTGGGTGTATAGGCAGGATACAAGGTTGGAGCCATAGGGGATTGAGTATGAGGGGAGAAGTATGCTGGCTGAGATAGGGCTGGGACCTGGAGAAGCTGAAGGACCTAATCCACATGAGTCCATGTTGATTGAGGGCCAGTCCCATCAACACTGGGTTGGCGTATGTTCGTGGAGTTGGTGGGGCAGCTTAGCAGCAGGGAGCTCTTTGCTTGTGTTGATCTGTCTGGGGAAATGAGCATCAGGGATGGGGACAGAGAGCCCTCCAGGTAGAAGGAAAATGGGAAAATGGGGGCTAGAGGCAGATAGCCCCAGTTGGTCTTTCATTAGTGTCCCAGACTGCCGTAACAAAGTACTATACACTGGGCAGTTTACAACAACAGAAATCGATTCTCTCACAGTTCTGGAGGCGGAAAGTCTGAAATGCAGGTGTTGGCAGTGTCAATTCCTTCTGGAGGCTCTGAGGTAGAATCTCGTTGATGCCTCTCTTCCAGCTTCTGGTGACTGTTGACAGTCCTTGGTGTTCTTTGCCTTATAGACACATCGTTCCAATCTTTGCCTCTGTCTTCATGTCACATCTGTGTGTCTCCTCCCCTTCTCTTCTAAGAACACTTGTCGTTGGATTTAGGGCCCATTCTAATCCAGGATGATCTCACCTCGAGATTCATAACCTGATTAGGTCTGCAAAGACATTTTTACCAAATAAGGTCACATTCACAGGTTCTGAGTGAACATGTCTTTTTGGGGGTGCAGCATTCAATCCACTATAGTCTTTGATGTTGGCCCTTTTGAACTTGGACTGAGGCTTATGGAGAGATTGGTTGTAGGTTGATGGGAGAGAAGCTGGTGTCCTGAAAGTTTTGATTCTGCCAAGTGAGGCACGAATGGGCTGCTCTGGTGCCCGATCAGAAGGGGGTCCGGGGTGAGGAGGAGGAGGCCATGCTCCCTCTCTCTTCATAGAGCCCAGTGTGGGGTGTGGGATGGTGGGGAGCAAGGAGACTCTACCTTCTCGAGAGCTGAGACCCCAGGTTAGGATGTTAACTGCACATTTTGTCCGGGATGTCAAAGACAATAGCTAAGAAATTCCAACATGACACCAAAATGCAGGTATTTCAAAGGAAATACCAAAGAACCAGTAAAGAACTTTAAACCCAGAGGAGGATATAAAAGGGGAAGAAAGAGGATACTGGGTTTTCTGTGAGCAGGTTTTTTTTTGGAGAGAACTACTGTCTTGCTGGGAGCCCCAGCCCCCAACAAGGAAAGGTTAAGGTGTGTGGAGGGTAGGGGGAGGGTGCTAACAGAGAGCCTAGAAAGACGTAAGTGCTACATTTGCAGAGCCCCATGATATTTAACCCTAGAAGTGATTTGGGCACTGTGGACTGGGATCTGACACTGAGGTGGGAGCTGTTTGCTTGATGAGGGAGGGAGGGAGAGCAGAGGGAGGGAGGACGGAGGGAAGAAGAGAGGGAGGAGGGAGGGAGGAGAGAGGGAGAAGGGAGGGAGGGAGCGGGAGGAGGGAAGGGAAAGAGGAGGGAGGGGGAGGGAGGGAGGAGGGAGGGAGAGAAGAGAGAGAACAAGGGAGATGCTTCTGAATAGAAAATAACTGCCATCAACTTGGATGGCACATCAGTGGTGCATAAATCGCAGGCATCAGGTACCCAACCAGGGTAGGAATGTCGACCTGGTCCGGGTTTATCTCTAAAAGGGATTTAGATAGGAGGTCTGTAGCACGTGTCCTTGGTTCCCCCACAGAACCAGTTAGCATTTATCCCTTATACCTCTAGAGCTTTCTACCCAAGGATACTCTCTCAACTTAGAAATGTGCTTGAGTCCTGGCTGGGCAGTCCCAAAGTGCCAGGGAGCTAATGCCCCATGGGAGCAGCCCCTAGCCAATACCAAGTGGGAGTTGATGTGTCACTCCAGTTTCCTTTCCTTGGGTGGGACACTCTGATGTGTATTCTACACAGTCTCTCAAGTCCGCAAAGAGATGAACCCAGTTGCCCCCAGCAGTAATCTGCTCAAAGCACAACCTGGATTTGCTGTCTTCCTCCCCTGCCACACTGACTTCTCCTCCAGGATTTTCCTGGGCTCCCTCCCTAATTGATGACTTGTGCTGGAATTGTTGTTCCTGGATCTGCTGGGGGAAACCAAACTAAGATAAGCTCTTCTGTCAGAGGGTGAGGGGGCCACTAGCAAATGTCTGTGTGGAATGGGTCCCATTGCAAGCAGCAGGAGTGTTCACCTGAAGAGAGGTACCAGGTCCCATCATGGGGGTGCTGTTGGAGACTGCGGAGGGCCTATAAAGTCTCCCATGGAAGAACAAGTAGCGTTGAGTACTGGACAGGCCGAGGATGTCATCTTACAACAGTGCCATTACATAAGAACCTTTTGTACCCCTTTTTCCTCCCCCCTCCACCCTATAACACTGGAGGAGGTAAAAGCTGAAGTTAGCTAGGAAAAGAGAAGAAGCCATCCCCTCTTAAGGCCCCCAAACTGGTCGTTGCTTACAGCCGTGCTGTGGCTGGGAAAGGAGCGCGGACGCACCACCAAGAGATGCCAGCAGTTTGGGTTAAGGAATGAGTCTGTCATTGCAGGAACCAAATGGAGACTCCTGGTGTGTGTGTGTGTGTGTGTGTGTGTGTGTGTGTGTGTGTGTGTGTGTGTGTGTGTTGACTACAGTAACCTTGTGGAAGAGGAATCACGGAAGTCGTGGGGCTGGGAACAGGGGGATGTCTTCCCCTGCTGAAATTACTTTAAAGGGACCATGAAAGTGTATTAGTTTTCTGTGGCTGCTGTAACAAATTTCCACACACTGGGTGTCTTGCAACAACAAAAATGTATTGTCTCACAATTCTGGAGGCCACAAGTCTGAAATCAACGTGTCGGCAAGTTTGGTTCCTTCTGGAGACTGAGGGAGAATCTGTTCCAGGCCACTCTCCCGGCTTCTGGAGGGTGTCAGCACTCCTTGGTTCCTTGGCTTGTCGATGCTAACGCCAATCTCTGCCTCTGTGTTCACATGGAGTTCCTCTGCGTGTTTCTGTGTCCAAATTTCCCTCTTCTTGCAAGGACACCAGTCATTGGGTTAGGGCCCAGCCTAATCTAATATGACTTCATTTTAACTTGATTACATCTGCAAAGACCTTTTTTCCAAATAGAGTGACATTCACAGGTACCAGGGATTAGGACTTCAACATATCTTTTTTGGGGACACAGTTCAACCCACAGCAGAGAAAAAAATTGAACTCTGTTTTGATGGCAACTCCTGAGAGAGGTTGCTCGATGTGCTGGCCACCTTTGGGAGTGTCCTGAGGCTGTGGCAGTGATGGACTGAGGCATTGACTGCTGAGGCTGGGGTGAGGCGTCACCCTCGGAGTGGGCCATGGTCATCATGGTGGGAGGAAAGTCATTGCAGAGCCCCAAAAGGAGGAACAAAACACGCCTGCCATGGGCTCATGGTACACACTCTGGGATGTCCATGTGGTCTCAGGGAGTAGTCGGTGGCTTAACAGTCCTGGGCTGGCGAGGACAAGAGAAATATGGGTTACACATGACTCTGTCTGGAGAAAATGATGACCAAATGCCTAGATAGCTTAGAGGACTGTAGCCCTGATGGCTGGATGCTGCCTGTTGTGTCTGGTAGAGAAGACTGGCTGCTTGGCCATCAGCAGGCTACAGGGCTATGTGTTTGGCAAGGTCCCTCTCAGTGTACTTGACAACAGCGTGCAGCTGCCCCTGAGATGGAGAGCAGTCCCAGTGTCTCAGGTCCTCGCATGGGGACTTGTTCCTACCCTGGTGGCCACTCTGCATTTCTAGGTAGCAGAGAGCTTGCTAGGGGCTGGACTGTGGCTGAGACAGCTCTGCTGTCAGGAGAGGCAGCTTCCAACTCTCCCCTGAGCTGGATGCAAGAACTCAGTATCCGGCTCTATCTGTCCAGGACTCCGCTTTTCATCAGGAAGACCAAACCCACGACCTCCTAACCTGCGCTCCATGGCCCTTGGCACTTTAGAGATCCTTGAACCTCCCAAAGTTCTATTGACACATTTACAAATAGCTGCAAATGAACATTTTCTGGGAGAAGCAACCCATAGCTGTCATTAGATTCTTAATGGAGCTTAGGGTCACCCAAGGGCTGTGATGGGATCAGACATTCTGTAGGTCTGGTCTAGCCCAACAGTTCAGGGCTCCAGGACCCCAAGACTTGGGGAAGAATCTGTGGCAGGTCCAGATGGATCCATTTATGTCTAGCTCTAGAGTTCACTTGATGAGCGGTGTGTTGTGAGTTGAATTGTATTCCCTCAACAGTTGTGTTGAAGTCCTAACTTTGGTACCTGTAAATGGGACTTTATTTGGAAATAGAATCTTTGCAGTTGTATTCAAGTTAAGATGAGGTCATAGTGGATTAGGGTGGCCCCTAAATTCAATGACTGGCATCCTTATAAGGAGAAGGAGATGCGGACAGACACAGAAAGAAGAAGGCCATGTGAAGATGAATGCAGAAGTTGAGTGATGCATTTATAAGCCAAAGAACGCCAAGGAGGGCTGGCAACTACCAGGAGCTGGAAGAGGCAAGGAAGGATTCTTCCCTGGAGCCCTTAGAGAGAGATCATGGCCCTACTGACACTGTCATTTTAGATTTTTAGCCTCCAGAACCATGAAAGAATATACATTTCTATTGTTTTAAGACATTCAGTTTGTGGTAATTTGTTACAGCAGTCGTAGGAAACTATGTGTTCCCACATCTTTGCTTTCCCTTTCTAAGAATATACTGCATTTGGTTTACTTGGCTTTATGACTTGCCTCCCAATTTAGAAATTACAGTTCCAAGAGAGAGCCCTGTATCAACTATTCAAGAGGCACCTATAATGTGTGTGCCCCTTCCCTGCTCCTACTCTCCTCCTCTGGGACAGAATATAGCTTCCCTGGGCTGTATTCACCCAGAAGGTCAAAGGAGCTCCATATAAGGCCCAAGAGAGGGCGAGTTTTAGGCCTCAAGGCCCTATACTATCTAGACCCCTCCTGCTTCAGCCACACCATAATGTACTTTCTCCCCTGTGAAGCCCCAGGCACCCTGACCTCAGGCACACTGGATTATGCAGGCTCCTTCCTGCTTGGGGGCCTTTGTTTATGCTGTAAGCTTTGCCCAGGATACCTGTAAAACAACTTTGAATTATGGAAATGTCAAGCATATACAAAAAGTAGAAGAGAATAGTATAATGAATCCCTTTGCACCTAACACCTAGGTGTAACAATTACCAATTCATGGTTAATCTGTTTTATCAATACCCTTAGCCATGCCCCTCTCCCCTCATCATATTATTTTGAAGCAAAATGTGGTAGTATATCATTTTACCTGTAAATATTTTGGTATCTATGGCTAAAAGATAGGGACCGAAAAAAACCAACAACTGAACACCACCATGACGTCTAAAACCTTTATCAGTTTCTTCTAGTATTAAATAGCCAGCAAGTGTTGTGATCTGCAACTGCTTCCTAAGCGTTCATAATTTTTTAATGGTTGATTTCAGTTGGTATCCAAAGGAGGGCCACTGTCTTTCCTCTTAAAATATATTTGTTGAAGGAAACCAGGTTGTTTGTCTCGTAGAGTTTCTCAGTCGGTTTTTTCCTGATGAAATCCTTGTAATGTCATACCACGTTCCTCTGTCACCTATATTCCCTGTAAATTGGGTAGTTAGAGCTAGAGAATTGATCAGATCCAGGTGCATTAGGGTGGGGGTAGGGAGGGCACGTGATAGGTGATGCCATGCACTTGATCAGGAGGGCTGTGGTATCTGCAAGGCTCTCCTCCTTTCGTTATGGCTCCCCTTTGGCGTTGATGATCATTGCTGACATCCATCATAGCAGGTGTCCCAACGTGTGCCCAGTTAACTCCTACACAGCCCTCAGATCATAACACGGAAATCACTTCCTCGAGGAATAGTTTCCTCACCCCAAGACTGGGTCACATTACCTTCTTAGGGCTCATAACACCTTCTGCATTTCCCAGCACCACTCGTGTATGTATTTAGGAATCTTTGCTAAATGCAGAGTCGCCCCACTCAGCGGTAAACCCCTTGATGGCAGACGCTGTATCTGCTTTCTTCCTTGCTGTATTTCTGGTGCCTGGCATCAAGTACCTGCTCAGTAAGTGTTTGTTGAACGAATGAATGAAAGGATTCATTTTTTTGGCTCCCTGGAAGAGCCTGGAGGTGGGTTGGAAAAGGGGTAGCTGCATGGCACCCTGGAGAAGATCTGAGTCTCCAAGACACGGCTGTCTGCTGGGCTCCTTCGACCTTGCTGCTGAATTTCAGAATGTGACTTGCTTCTTCCTGCATTGGGTGGCATTAAAAAAAAAATAACTCCTCTCTTTCTTCCTCGCCAGTCCTCGGAGACACAGAATATCCCATCTTTAATCACTGCCAAAAATGCAGAATTTTTCTTTCCTGGATTAGAAAATGTCTCCCTCCCAGAGAGTCCTCATGTGCCTACCTGGGAGCCCTTTCCCTTGGCCTTTGATCTCCGTGGGGCAGTCCACCAGCCACCATCTCCTGATGAATTAAACAAAAGGAGGGAAAACCAGGGTTATGTAAGAAGAAAGCAAAATGGTCCAAATCATGCGGGGAGGCGCCTGCCAGGCTGCTGGGAAGATGCCAGGAGGAGATTTCAGGCGTGCCCCATTGCATCCTATTCCTGGGGACCAATTCAGGGGACAGGGTGCGGGAAGGTCACATTTCCCTGGAGTCCCAGGAGCCTCTTTGGAGGATGTGGCTGCAGGTGGAAGAGAAGGACCTCCTTTCCTCTTGGAGAAAAGAAGAAAGGGAGAATGGGGCCTCACCTGGGGGTAATTGCATTTAGCCCAGGGCAGGCTAAATGGAACAGCCCAGAATAAACCCTCTCTGGCACTGACTTCAAGGTTGGCACTGAAGCCCTACCCCAAACCAAAGGACTCAGAGAGCTCCTGGCTGTCTGTGCTGGCAATGCCTGGAGTGCTGCATGCCAGCCACAGGGGTTCTGCCGTCCCTCGCAAGCTCAGCCAACTGTGTGAGGAGAACTGGGATCGTTCAGGCCTCTGGATCAATGTCTGGCCTCAGCCAGGTTTGGTTTTCTGTATGGTCAGCCCAGAGCAACTTCGCACCTTGTAGAGGGCATCGTTTTGGGACCCTAGTGGAAGGAGCCTGCCATGGTTTTCTTACTGGCTTGGCTTTTTTGGGCGCCTTCTGGGGGAACGTGGATGATTTATTCTCCACGTTTTGGTTGTCTATCTGTTTGGTTTAATACCAGTAATGGTATAATTTGAAGTTAATGAGACCTTGTATTAAAACCCAGCATTTCAGAGCCATCTCTCTCTCCCAAGTGTGGTCTCTGAGGGTGACACCTCGGGAGGCATTTGCCTTATTACCAGGTGGCTACCATCCCTCAGAAAAGCTTTGGCAACACATCTCATGGACGAGTTTTTGGGGCCCGTGCCATGTGCTTTCACATGGCTTCAGTGGTTAGCAGATCTTGGGCCTGTGGCCCATGCTTTGGTGATCAGGTGGGAGGGTGGCCCCGATGTGGAATCCAGTGGCTTGTGGCACTGTTCTCAGAACCCAGCAACATGCTCAGGAGATGTTTGTGGAATAAAGGAATGATCAAACTCTTTCCAGGATCAAACATGAGGTGTAATGAATCACTACAGCTGGATGAGCTCGACTTTCTTGCTTGGCTTGTCAACGGCCCTGGAAGGTGTTTTCAGAAAACAACGTAGTGACATGTCACCCCTCTGGCACGTACCCAGAGTTCGTAGAGCTGATACACACTGCCAAAGGGAGTGCCACATTTCAGAGGGAGCTGACTTTCCAGTTTCCTTGATTGTTGGGACCGTCATTCTGTGACTCTGGGCACCTGGCCACGGCTTACTCTGCTCTGAATCTCCAACTCTTAGCACAGTGCATTGCACATGGCGAGTGTCCTACTTTGCGTTTTCTCAGAGCAGACCCTGAGACAAAGATGTGGGTGCAAGTTGTTTATTTTGCAGGAAATACCAGGGAGCATGCAAGCTGATAAAGGCTGTGCTGAGGAGTAGGTGGGTGACTGGGGCTCAGGCCTATGGGGCACCTTTTGGAAGACTGAAGAATGCGCCATAGAGTTGCCCTCCAAGGAGGGGCAAGGAACCTGGGGCCCTCATGTACCAACTGCTGCCCCACCCCTTGCTGATTGAGGGACATTCCTTGCCTCTTACCTCCCCTCACTTCCAGGATGCCTGCGGTGAGGGCTGAGCACCCTTTTGCCACTAGAGAAAGCCTGAAGGCAGAGTGATGAATGCCTGAGCTAGAAAGCCCTTGCAGTGTCTGGAGCTATCCACCAAGCTGCGGGTGACCTGGGAGTGGGCCACAGGCATAAGAGCAGGTCAGTGTGTTTGACAATAAGTGACCAAATGTTTGTGGAAAGAACATTTGTGGAGAGATTGAATGAGTCTGAACTTCACATCCTTATAACATGGGGATAATGATTTTGGCAAATACCATAGTCAACAGGAACAAGCCCCCTCAATTCTAATTTTACACACACACACTCCAACCTTACAATATTGAGCATTAAACACATTAAAGGATTTATAATTAGCTCTGTTCAGCTCATGATGTTAGCTCCCATGTTCTTGGCAACTTCCTAGCACAGTGCTTTGCATGTGTGTGTATTGGAAAGACTACAGGGCTTACAGTCAGACAGGCCTGAGTTTGAATCTTACTCCCACCTCTTTGTGATGTCCAGCAATTTATTTAGTCTCTTTACGCCTCCTTCTCTGGGAAGTAAAGCAATAATGTCATCTCCCAGAGGTGTTGTGAGGATCCAAAGAGAGAACGTTGGTAAAAGCAGTCACCTATGTATAAAGCACCGTAGAATATGAATTATTATTTTCCTTTATGTTCTTACTACACTCAGATCATTCATTTATTTACTAAATTTTATCAAATGCCTACTATGAGCTGAACACTGTCTTAAGCATTGCGGAAACAACTGCGGACAAAATAGTCAAAAAATCCTTGACTTCGTGGAGCTTAATTACTAGAAGAGGACAGACTATAGATAATAAACAAAATATTATAAATAAGTGCAATATGTAGTATGTTAGAAGGTGATAAATGCTATGAAAAAAATAAAGCCAAGAAAGGAAATGAATAATGCAGAGAGGCTGTGTAGAGTGGTGTATTTAGATGGAGCAGTTCAATGAGGCCTTCCTAAGAAAATGACTTTTGAGCTCAGCCAGAGGAGGTGAGGGAGTGAGCCATGCTGGCATCTGGGAGAACATTCCAGGCAGAGGGAGCAGCAGCACGTGTCACAGTGCTTCTGTTCACAGTATTTCTATTTCTGAGTTTTTCCAGCCATTTCTCCCCTCAGCAGCCTGGCCTCTGGCAGTAGGGTGGGACCCTGGGTAAAACTGTGAAGGCTAGGTTTGTCTGTGGGATACCTTTTCCTTCATTATTCCTCCCTTGAACCTCTCTGCCTATCTTTTGCCATAACTCCTTCCCCCCAGTTTAGTGCCCTCATGTTTTCTTTCTCCCTCCTCCTCATACAATTTACTTTCCAACACATTCACTTATACTAAAGTGTAAAGGACTAATAAGAAACCAGTGCATTCATGTATATCAGGAAAAGACATAATGACAGTCTAAAAGGGGACAAGGCCCTCATTTGACTTGAGCCATAAAAATCAATCTACTTGCAGAATTTAAGTACCGAATGAGCTGTATATCTCCCTATACCCATGAAACTACCCACAGGCTGTGCCCTTTCTGCCTCCTGGCAGGAGGGGTGGGATTTGTCTTCCTGCCAGGCTGACGTAGACTTGATGTCAATGCTGGTTCTTGTCTCCTGGGGTTGGAGACATCTTCGCTGAACTTCCTGCCTGAGTCCTCACTGAAGGAAGGAATCGCTGGAGTGAGACAAAAAGCCAGACTCCTGTTCTGTTCTTCAGTTATTTGGGTTTTACCACATATCCTGTGGACTGCTGCCCCCTTTCTCCTGTGTGAGCTTGTGACTGGGGTGCTCTCCCTATTTCAGAGGCCGAGCATGGTTATCTCCAGGCAGCCTGAGGCCAGCCTCCTTGCGGTTCCCCGTGGCCCAGCACAATCCTGCTTTCCTGCTGAGGAGTGATTGGCCGTGACAGCTGCCTTGGCTCAGGCAAGACAGTTTTTTTTTTCGAATGAAAAAAAGGAAAAATTAAAAGAAAAAAAGGTGAGAACTCTGCCTTGAGTCTGAAATTACCCGCAAAGTCACCTTTTTCAGTGCTCACAGACACACAATGCGCTCTGCCTCCGCTCTCTGCAAACCATATGCTATGGCTGCTGCTGGCCGCGTCCTGGGAGATGGCTTTTTTCCCCTTCAGCAAGCCTCCAGAAATGTCATAGAAATTTATATGCTTATTCACAGAGCCGATAAAGCAGAAAACCGGCGTTTCAGCTATTTTTGTTTTGCTTTGCAGATGGAGAGTAAGAGGCATAAATCTCTCTCTCATTGGACTCTGTGCTCCCCCCCCTTTCTGTTTTGCATTAGATGCTGCTCAGTTCATGCGGGCGATTCTCTGGAGTTTGGGACCCACCCCTCCCATGCCGTCACCCATGCTGAGGAGCTGACTGAAGAAAGGATCGAAACACAAGCAATGCTTATTGTTCCCTGAGGTACAGGAGACCGCGGGCCCCATCACCTTGGGTGTTCAATGGGGATTACACTCACACACCTGAGGGCAGGATGTGGCCTCTGTGACATCTGCCTCTCTGCAGTTGTGTGAGGGACATTGTGTGACCAGTTCTAGTGTACCTACAGATCCTTGGCAATGGGGCTCCAAAATCAGTGGCGTTTTGATGACTATTACTCTGTGACTTAGACTTAAGGATCCCTCTTTTTGCTTGTTGCCCCAAACCAGCTCTGGACCCCACAGGAACATTGCTGTGAGCAAACAGGGAGGGGACGACAGTGAGAACTTCTGCCACCTTCACTAACCACTGAAGTGCCCTTTGGTGAGGACAGATCCTTCCTCTTCATTGGTGACACTCAGATAAATACTTGTAGTTTCTCTTGGGGTGAGCTTCCAGGGCCAGGAAACTCCTACCACGCCAGGCATCCAGGAAATGGCTTTAGGGCACAATATCCCCATTTGAAGAAGAGCAGGGAAAGGGGCAAAAGTGAGTCATTCCACCCTGAGCCCTGTTCTTGTAATAAGCACGCTAACCTATTGGCTCAAATCCAACATTTGACCGCTTCTCCCTGTCTCCGCACCCACTTCCCTGGTCTGAGCCACTGTCTCCCGGATTATTATTGGCCTCCCTGCTGCGCCCCATGACCTCTACAGTCTGTGTCCCACACAGTAGAAAGAGGGATCCTTGAACCTAAGTCAGAGAGGTCCCTCCTCTGCTCAGAGCCCTCCTGTGATACTATGTCTCTCTCAGAGTAAAAGCCAGACTGCTTACAATACCCTCCAAGGCCCTCTGGGATCTGACTCCCTATGACTGCCTGGCCTCACTTCCTCCTTCTCTCCCCCTAACCCCTACTGCCCCAGCCACACTGACCTCCTTATGTGTCTCTAACAAACCAGCTGTGTTCCTGCCTCAGGACCTTTGCACTGGCTGTTTCCTCTGCCTGAAATGATTTTTACCTCAGATACCTGCATGGCTTGCTCTCACTCCCCCAAGGTTTCTGCTCCAATGCTACCCCGTCAGAGGAGCCATCCTTAACCACTTGACTTAAAATCTGAGGCTCACCCTACCCTTAGCCTTTTCTCATATGCTCTACTTTAATTTTCTCCATGGCACTTATCGCCCCTTGACATATATTTATTAGTTTGTTTACTGTCTATTTCTGCATTGGAATGTAGGCTCTGGGAGAGCAGGGACTGCACCTGGTTTGTTCACTCTGAAGTCGCAGTGTTTACAATGGGGCCTTGTACCTAGTAGGTACTCAATAAATATTGAATGAATGGACAGGTACCAGTCCTAACTCTTGAGGCAAGAAATAAAACAGCACCTTAATTCATTTAGACCAGGAATCAGCAAACTTTTTCTGCAAAGGACCAGATAGTAAATTTTAGGCTTTGCGGGCCTTACAGCCTCTGTCACAACTACTCAATTCTGCCATTGTAGCACAAAAGCATAGTTAATATTGAAACAGATGGACATAAATAAAACTTTATTTATAAAAACAAGTGGCAGGCCAGATTTGATCCACAAGCCATAGTTTGCCAACCTTTGGTTTAGTGACAAAAAGTCCTCTAAAATTGAAATTATGCTTTCTGTTTTCTGGTCCAAGCATTTGAAACACAGAGAAGTTGAGTGGTGGGTCTGAGGTCACACAGCACACTGGAGGTAAAGGCGGATAGGGAACCTAGGCTTCCTGATTTTTCACTCAGGGCTCAGTTTATTCAAGTTTTCTTCCCGTAGGCCACTTGGAGAAGGCCCGTGGGGACTCTAACTTAGAGTTCAGCTGAGGGGCTTCCCATAGCATCACAGGAAGCTCATATTAAGTGTTAATTGTATTAGGTGCTAATTGTACATGGTGTTAGGTGTTGGTGTCACTGGCCCAAAATTGCTATTAAGAGATGGAGGAGGAAAGGAGAGGGTGAAGTATTGGGACAGAGTCTCTGGGCCAAGACATCAGGGTTGTTGCAGGTTGGGTCTCGAAAGTCTAGGAAGCAGACTCTGAATTAAAAAATACGGGGCAATAAAATTAAGGAGGGCCCTTGCAATCAACCCCTGTAGAAGAGAGGTGAAGGAAACAGGAGAAGGCGGAAGGAGAAGTTGATCTGTGATCCAGGCCCAAGGACAGCCTCAATCGACACCATGGTAGCTCTGGAGCTGGGGGATAGCCCCACGGAGAGGTCCTTAGTTGTGCCCAGATGGCTAGCCCCCCCCCATCCCACTTTGATCAGTCATTGATGGAGGCTACTTTGGGAAGAAGTATGACCTTAGGTGAGATGTCCACCCCCAAAAGGCTGACAGCAAAAGGCTGTTTGTTGACACCACTCCCAGCATCTGGGGCAGCAAGTCCTTTCTTCTTGAAAAGGGCTCTGGTCAGTACACCTTGGCAACCACAGGGGTTAAGAGAGAGAAAACCTGGAGGGCTAATGGGAAATTGGAGGGAGCAAGAAAAATTACCCACACAAGACAAAGCCAGAACCTAGGTAATCCAGGGCCTGTGTATTTGGAATGGCATTGCTCTACCCTCACTTCTTCACCTGTTATTAGGTTTGTCAGTGAATGATCCAAAATACAAAAGAACAATGGCTTCAACACAATAGAAGTATATATCAGTGAACGAAGCTGGAGTTACACAGCCCAAGGCTGTCAAATAGTTTCACAAAGTTGTCAGAGACCCAGGCTTCTTCCACCTTATTTCTTCACTCTCTTCAGTACATGAGTGCATTTCATAGTTCAGGGTGACTGCACAGGCTCCAACCCTTACCTCTGCAGTCCAACAACCAACAGGAAGGAGGGAGAAATGAAGAAAGGCATGGCCCTTCCATTTAAGGACACTCCCTGGAAGTCACACAAGGCACCTTAATCTCATTGACCAGCAAATTTAGTCACATGGCCATGTCTAGCTGCAAGGGACTCTGGGAAATAAAGTTTTTATTCTAGATGTCCTGTTTTCAACCAAAAAATCAGGAAAAAGTGGAGAACAGATATTAGGGAACGGATAGCAGTGTCTGTTTCAACCTGACAGACCATCTTTAAAGTTCAACGCTCGGGGAAACCTTCTGACCCCCTATCCATAACACCCTGCCACAGGTACAGCTGATGCCCCTTATTCTTTAATTCATCAGCACATTTTCTGGGATTTATCTGTTTCTATATTGGGTTTCTTCACTGAATGGCGTACTCTGTGACGGTAGGGACCTTGGAATATTCATCTTCTACCCTCATCATGAAGCACTGAGCCAGCTGGTACAAAGTAGGTGCTCAATAAATTGTTGTTGAGCAAACTTCTGAAGAAACCTAATGTGAACCTTAGGAATATGTTGCATTTCACAATTCTATTCATTCCACAATAACTGTACTTTTAAAGATGTTGACTAATAACTTTCATCAAACTTGATACACCACTAAGGAGTCCTAAGGAACCCTTACAGTCTGAAAAAAATTATGACAGGTGGTAGGCAGTTATTGACGAGTGAACAACCTTCTCATTCTTCTCAAAGCTCAGTTAACTGTAGAATGTGGTTGGAGTGTAATTGTGCTCTGTGTTGTGAACAGAACCACAAATTTAAGCTGGAGGCTTTTCTCACTTGCATCAAAGAGGCGTTGGTGAAATCTTTGAACCAGGCCACTAGCGCCTGTGAAAGGCAAGGGACTGAGCCAACCTAACTGCAAACATGCCCCCCAGAAGCCCTGGGGCACAGGCCTCTCAGTCAATAAGGGTTGGAGTCACTCTGCTGCCTCTCCAGGGAAAAGAGGGATTGGCTTGTGAACTCAGGGGGTGAGGGCCATGGGTGGAGGTTGTTCTTTAGAGCCTATATTCTTCACATCGCAGACACTGTTGATGTCTCGCTCAGATCCCCTTTACCTGGGAGGTGCACCTGTCCATAGGTTAGGGTCACCATAGGCTATCATCAGCTCACAGCTGCCGCCTTCTAAGGGGACTTCCCTAGGTCAGTGGGATCCACTTTACCAAGACTTATCTGGGAGGTTACACTGCACCTGGGGCCAGAAGAGATACATAGCCAATGACCTCTGCTCAGGGTACAAAAGCTTGGACTTTTTGCTTTAAGGAGAGGGGACAACTCTGTGGTGATTTTCCTGCTCCAGAACTCCCTGTAGGATCAGGCTGAGGTATGGTGCCCGACCTGTCCCAGTTTTGTCGGAACTGTCCACTTTAGCACTGGAAAACCGTGTCCTGAGCAAACCAGGACAGTTGGTTGGGCTCGCCTTTTGCTGAGCCCCTATCTCTGTTTTTCTGTTTGCTTCTGCCATCCCACTTCCCTCCCTCCCTTGCAAAGTCCTCTGGAGAGCTCGCCCTGAATAAAGCATGTGCACAAACATCCAGTCCCAACCTCTGCTTCTAGGAAATGGGCCTTTTCTGGTGTTCCCTCCTCTCTGAGTGTGAGCCAGTTCTCACCAGGGCTCTTGGCTGCGGGTGAGGGGCTCCTGTCGTTACTCACAGAGTTCATAGCTAAACTTAGCTTTTAGGTTTCCTGCTGACTCAATGCAGGTGAAAGTCATCATGCTGCTGATCTTTTCAGGGGCTACTTGTGGCTGCCTCCATGTTCAAACGTGTGGGTCACTCTGACATTCTTCACCCTTGGCAGGCACTGCACTTTTGGCTCGTCTCCCCTGCTATTGCTCTTTGATCTGAAACCAAGGCTGTTCATTTCAGGCCACCGTTGGTTTCTAGAGGATCAGACCCTTTTCTTTCTGAGAGGCGGCACAGAGCGGAGTAAAGAGCAAGCTGGCTTCTAGCCCTGATCTGGGGCAAATCCTTGAACCTCTCCATGCCAAGTTTCATGATCCCAGTAAAATGGCTCATTGGTTTATTGGAGAGATCATAAAGCACTTAGCATAGTGACTGGCCCAGACACGGCACGGCACGTAATAGAGGCACTCCCTCTGGGCCTCTGGTCTCAGGTTTCTTCCCATGAGAAGAGGTGGCTGGTTTGGATGTTCTGTAAGGTGACATCACTTCCATGCATCTATATTCCATTCCCTATGGGCTTTAATAGTAGACTGCTGCCTTATCTTCTTTGCTTGCTCGGCCATGTGGCTTGCCCCTATTTGGAGCTTTCTGGACTTTTGCTATAGGTAACTTTTGCTCTCTCCTGGGCTATTGCAGAACTCCTAACTGGTGCTTTGTTCCAGGCTTTTCTCCTGTACATCTTCCCCAAATATCACTCTGCTTGTATACTCCCTGCTTCAAGAACTTTTAATGGCTCCCAATTAGAAACAAATCAAAGCCCAGATGTACTAGTTTGCTGCTTAAGGCTCTCCATCAAGGAGCCATCCCTAGGTGTGGCCCCCTTGTACAGATCATGCCATGACCTCACCTATCACCTCTTCTCACCAGGGCCCTTCCTGATGAGAGGATGACTAGGACATTAAGAAGTATGCTCAGTTCTGCAAAGGTTGATCCTGCCCCAAATGCAGAAAATGTCTCGTGCTCAGCTGCTGGGGAGAAGCACCCTTCTGCCCCCTTTCACATCATCCACCTACTCATTTTTAGGATACTCAACCCAGAGAAAGAGAGAGGTCCAGGGCTTGGGATTCATTCTATCAACCTCAGGACAAATGCCCAAATGATTTGGGTCTGAAATCAGAGAATGAAATGGAATGAAAACTTGCAAAGTCCTTAGAAGTTTTTTTTTTTAGGTCCAATTCTGTGTTGTTGCAGAGGGGGGATGAAAGGAGGGGAAGGGTGTCCCTGAGGAGCAAAGGGAGGAATGGAGGGCTAAAAGGAGGCAGATGAGCTGGCACAGCCGTCACCTCAGGGAGCAGGCAGCGCTGCAATGAATAGAGACGGGCTGGCTCCGCATTTCAGGAGAACAGCCAGGTTAAGCGCAGGGTTAACAGTGACTGAGTCACCATTTCACCCTCCCCTAGGAAAGGAAGACTCGGTCTGCCACCTCAGCCATGGGGAAAAAGCCATTTTGATGGTTGGATCTGTGCCACACAGTACATCAGCAGCTGGCCTGGGAGCCACGCTGCGGCTGTGTGTGGCTGTCAGTCCTCCCAGGGTGGGGATGTGATAATAGAGGGCTGTCTGCAGGCTCGTCAGACACTCCCCTCTCTGCCCACAGCCAAGCTTCAGAATCTGTTGGGGTTGCAGAAGGGGCTAAGGGGCCTGACTCCTCCCCTGGGCCTTCCTCTCCTGTCTGGGGTGCTGGACACCTGGGGAACAACAGCTGGATGGGAGACATGGCTCTGTTTTATTCATCATTGGGTAAATTGATCCTGGCCTGAGATGGCTTTTCCTGGTACCCTGTGTCCTTCCATGTTACAGGTCATGGGCAGCCTTTCTCATTGCATCTTGATACAGTCACTTGTGGGCAGAACTGCCATGTTGCATAACTTTAGGGAAAGCAAATCTCATAAAATACAATGTGAATGGGGTCCCCATGTGCAACATGGCAGCTTTGGCCATTGGTAAACTATTCCTTTGGGTATGTTTTATGCACAGAAAAGGCATCACTTTTACCTTTAAGGAGTCAGTGTAACTTGTACACTATTACGAAACAGGAGAGGTTTCCAGCTTTTCTCCCTCCTGGCTTGTTTCTACTATGGTAAAAGGGTACGCCTCAGTGTTAGTGTAGATTCCACCCATTGCCTAGAATACAAATGTAATAGTCCAAAGGAGAATGTATGAGGACGACAGAAAGAAGACAGTCCGCCTTCTGAAATAAATAAATATTATAAAAAGTATATATTTCTAAAAGTATAAATATATATATTTATTATTCAATTAACAGAGGAATAAACATGTACATCAAATTGAGAGTAATCAAAAGTGCATTGTGCTTTCTAGTCTCAACTGCTTTTTGTAATGATCTTCATTATTAAGATCCCTGCCCCTCTCAGCCCACATAACCCAGGGAAGTCTCTTTGTTAGATCTTCATCTTCTAGGTTTCCCAGAGAGACATTGAGAAGGACTATGAAGCCTTGTCCCATCTCAGAGGGTTTTGATTGATTAGTGATGTCTGCCAGAGGCTTGGCAGGGAGGTTGGGGGCCCATGTGCTGTGTAATTGCCATCCCCTTCTCAAGAGGCTATGTGTGCCTGGTTTCCTCACTTGCTTCAGTCCGGGCTCAAAGGCCCTCTAGAGCCAAGCATTTGTGGGTGATGTCTAAGGAAGTTTGTTCTCTCAAATACTGTGTAGATTGACTTTTTCCTTTATTTTCCCAGCGGTCCCTTCCCTAACTTGGGTACTTGGTTTCCTAATGTTATCAGTCCACTGCTCTACAGCAGGAAGGGATAGTTTAATTTCCTTTGGGGGTGGGATAAGTCCTTTCCTGATGGAATCTGAGCTAAAAGTAGACATCCTGTTGAAGAGATGCAGAGGTGCAATGATACTTCCTGTGAAATACCATTAACAGAGGTCCCACTCTAACCCCCCACTACTGCAGCAACTTAAGAGTCTATTCCAGGTCGATAATTTTATGTCCGATATTGAGTATGTTATAACAGTGGTGATCAATAGATTAATTTGAGCTGAGAAATTAATGGCCAACAATGGCCTTTATGTGATAGCCTGGACAGAGAGAATTATGTTGAATGTGCCTTAACTTTCACTTTTGGAAACAAAATTAATGCAGATTTTACTCAAATGTAAGATAACGATGAAAAGTGAACAAATCATAAGTGTACACATGATGAATTTTCACAAACTGAGCACACCAATGTACCTCACCTGGATCAAGAAACAGACCTTGAGAGTGATCAAGATGGCAGAATAGGAGTTTTCTACCATCTTTCCCCAAAAGAACACAGATTTTGACAATCACCCACGAATGAGACTGCCTTTGTGGAAGTCGAGGAATCCAGCAAAATTTCAGCACACTGTTGGAGCAAAAAATTCTGAGATTGAACACATTGAGGAGGGTAAGAGGAACAGTTTCATTTTACTTGAATAACCACTCTCCCAAGGTGGCACAACTCAGTGCCAAGAGAGAGCTCCTTGGCCTGTGATTTTTTCCACAGGGAAAATTAGAGCAAGTGAGTGAACAGCCAGTTTCCCTGGCTGTGTGGGATGCTGCCAAAGAAACCTGCTTTTGCTTGCCCCATCCAGAATACTGAGGTTAGCTGCATGACTAAGAGGCAGAGAAGAGCTGTAACAGCAGCCAGAGATCAGAAGTTATCAAAGGAATGTTGATTCTTTAACCACTTCACAGGCTCCATCAGGGAGCCAATCCATGAGCCACTCGGGCTGCCTCACCTGCTGATCTCCTCAAGAGGCCCACAGGCACCCCCAATGCTCCATTGCCTCACCCACACACCTTCCCCATGGCCAACTCCTTGTGCATGTCCTTGAGGGCAGCAAGTATGAGTTTTCACAGATAGTTATGGAAGATGCACAGAAAGCCAGTCCAACTCTGTGAGACTGGGAGAAAACACAAATTTGCACCACCCTGGGGAAAGCAAATGGGAGCCTGCTAACACTTGGCCTAGCTTTGTAGGATTTAGAGAGGGCATATGATCATGAGAATTCCTCTACCCAAGAGAGAATAAGAAGTGGAGAGCAGGTGTATCCACAGAGGTCAAAGATAAGCCTTAGAATCCCTAGTAGGTCTGAAAGAAGGTATTTATTTCCTGAAGCTAGTCAGTAAAGACTGAAGGAGATGGCTGCTTCTCTAAATGTGAAGAGAGCAATGCAAGACTTCAAGGAACACGAAAAAAAGTCAAAGAAACATGACACCAGTAACAGATCCAAAGAAATGAAGATCTGAAATTTGCCTGGTGAAGAATTAGAAATAACTGTTTTAAGGAGATACAAGAAAACACAGAAAGACAATTCAACAAAATGAGGAAAACAATACATGAACAAAATGAGAAGTTTAACAAAGATATAGCATGAAAAAGAGCCAAGAAGAAATTCTAAGCTGAAGAAAACAATGAATGAAATAGAAAAATGCAATAAAGAGCATCAACAGATGACTTGATAAAGCAGAAGAATCTATAAACTTGAAAATAGGTCATTTGAAATTATCCAGTTAAAAGAGAACAAAGGAAAAAAGAGTGAAAAAAGATATTCCATGCAAGTGGGAGCCAAAAGAAATCTGGAGTAGCTATACTTCTATCAGACAAAATAGACTTTAAAACGATGACTGTAATAAGAGAAACAGATGGGCATTACATAACGATAAAGTGGTCAATCCAACATAAACATTTGCAAATATTTATGCAACCAACATAGGAGCACCTAAATATATAAAGCAAATATTAACAGACCTAAAGGAAGAAATAAACAGCAATACAATAATAGTAAGGAACTTTAAAACCCTACTTACATCAATGAGTAGATCATCCAGACATGAAGTCAATAAGGAAATACCAGCCTTAAATTACACGTTAGACCAGATGGACATAACAGATATTTACAGAACATTCCATCCAAAAGCAACAGAATATACATTCTTTTTTTAATCTTTTTTTTATTAGTTTCAGGTGCACAAGACAAAGTAATACTTAGACGTTTATCATTTATATCCCTCACCCTGTGTGGACCCCCCTACTTCCATCCACTATCCCTGTGACATTGTACAGAACCATTACTTTTCCACTGTCTCTATTCCTAATGCTGTACTCTGCTTCTTGTAAGTATATACATACATAGAATATACATCCTTGACAAGTGTACATGGAACATTTTCCAAGATAGATCATATGTTAGGCCACAAAAAAATTCTTAAATTTAAAAGAATTGAAATCATGTCAAGCATGTTTTACAACCACAGTGAAACTTGAAATTAATTACATGAAGAAAACTGAAAAATTCACACATATGTGGAAATTAAACAACATGCTACTGAACAACTAATGGCTCAAAGAAGAAATCAAAAAAAGAAATAAAAAATACCTTAAGACAAATGAAACTGGAAATGCAACATATCAAAACTTATGGGGTACAGCAAAAGCAGTTCTAAGAGCACAGTTCATAGAGATAAATGCCTGCTTCAAGAAACAAGAAAAAAAAAGAAATAAGAAAAATCACAAATAAACAATCTAACTTTACAACTCAAGGAACTAGACAAGATGAACAAACAAAACTCAAAGGTAATGGAAGGAAGGAAATGACAAAGATTAGAGTAGAAATAAATGAAATACACTTAAAGTATGATAGAAAAAATCAAAATCAATGAAACTAAGAGCTGGCTCTTTGAAAACATAAACAAAAATTGACAGACCTTTAGCTAAAAAGAAAAGAAAGAGTGAAGACTCAAATAAAATAAAAAATGAAAGAGAAGATGTTACAACTCATACCATAGAAATACAAAAGATTATAAGTGATTATAAACAACTACACACTAATAAATTGCACAACCTAGAAGAAATGTATACATTCCTAGAAACATAAACCTAGCAAGACTGAATCATGATGAAATAGAAAATCTGAACAGACTGATTATTATTGGTAAGGAGATTGAATCAGTAATCAAAAATCTTCTATCAAACAAAAGTCCAGGAACAGATGGCTTCACTGGTGAATTCTAGCAAACATTTAAAGAAGAATAAATACTAATCCTTCTTAAGATCTTCCACCAAAAATATAGAAGAGGAGGGAACTCTTACAAACTCATTTTACAAGGGCAGCATACCTTGATACCAAAATCACACAGGAAAAACAAAATTACAGGCTAATATCCCTGATTAACATAGATGCAAAAATCCTTAAGAAATTACTAGCAAACAGAATTCAATAACACTTTAAAAGGAATCATACACCATGATCAAATGTGATTTATTCCAGGGATGTGATGATGGTTCAACATCCACAAATCCATCAATGTGATACACCACATTAACAAAATCAAGGATAAAAATCATATGATCATCTCAATAGATGCAAAAAAAAAAAGCATTTGGCAAAATTCAACATCTATTTATGATCAAAACTCTCAACAAAGCAGGTATAGAGGGAATGTACCTCAATATAATAAAGGCCATTTATGACCAACCCACAGCTAACATCATACTCAATGATGCAAAGCTGAAAACCTTTCCTCTAAGATCAAGATTAAGACAAGGATACACACTCACATCACTTTTATTCAACATATTACTTAAAGTTGTAGCCAGAGAAATTAGGTAAGAAAAAGAAATAAAAGGCATCCAAATTGGAAAGGAAGAAGTAAAATCCTCCCTATTTTCAGATGACATAGTATTATATATAGAAAACCCTAAAGAATCCATCAAAAACTGTTAGAACAAATAAACAAATTCAGTAAAGTTGCAGTATACAAAATAAATACACAAAACTCCATTGAGTTTCTATACACTAATAATAAACTATCAGAAAGAGAAATTAAGAAAATAATCCCATAAAACTAGTCTCAGCAAATTTAAGAAGATTGAAATCATACCTAGCATAGCCTCTGATCACAAAGCTTTGAAATTGGATATTAACTGCAAAAAGAAAGCAGGAAAACCCATAATTAAACAACATACTTTTAAAGAAAAACCGGGTCAAAGAAGAAATTAGAGGAGAGATCAAAAGATACATGGAAACAAATGAAAATGAAAATATATCTTACCAAAATTTTTGGGATGCAGCAAAAGCAGTTTTAAGAGGGAAATTCATATCAATACAGGCCTATCTCAAGAAACAAGAAAAATTCCAGATAAATAACCTCACTTTACACCTTAAAGAACTAGAAAAAAAGAACAAATGAAACACAAGGTCAGCAGAAGAAAGGAAATAACAAAAATCAGAGCAGAACTAAATGAAAGAGAGAACAAAAAAGACAATAGAAAAAATTAATGTGACAAAGAGCTGGTTCTTTGAAAAGATTAACAAAATTGACAAACCCTTGTCTAGACTCACTAAAATAAAAAGAGAGAAGACACTAATTAACAAAATCAGAAATGAAAGAGGGGAAGTTATCACGGACACCACAGGAATACAAAGGATCATCCAAGAATACTATGATGGAGTATAGGCCATCAAATTCAGTAACCTAGAAGAAATGGACAAGTTCTTAGAAACATATAGCCTTACTAGGCTGAACCATGAAGAACTGGAAAATCTAAACAGACCAATCACCAGTAAAGAAATTGAATCAGTCATCCAAAACCTTTCCAAAAGCAAAAGTCTTGGACCAGATGGCTTCACTAGCGAATTCTACCAAACCTTCAAAGAGGATCTAATACCAATCCTACTTAAACTCTTCAACAAAATTGAAGAAGCCATACTCCCTAACGGATTTTATGAGGCCAACATTACCCTGATACCAAAACCTGGGAAGGATAACACAAAAAAGGAAAACTACAGACCAATATTTCTGATGAATACAGATGCAAAAATCCTAAACAAAATTCTAGCAAATCAAATACAACAATGCATTAAAAAGATTATTCATCACGACCAAGTGGGGTTCATCCCCGGGGCACAAGGATGGTTCAACATCCGCAAATCCAACAATGTGATACATCACATAAACAAAATAAAGGACAAAAATCATATGATTATATCAATTGATGCAGAAATCATGTTTGACAAGATACAACATCCATTTGTGATTAAAACACTTAATAAAATAGGTATAGAACGAAAACACTTTAACATAATACAGGTCATATATGACAAACCCTCAGCTAATCTCATAATTAACGTTGAAAAACTGAAGCCCTTTGCTCTACGTTCAGGAACACGACAGGGCTGTCCCCTATCACCTCTGCTTTTTTTTTTTTTTTTTTTTTTTTTTTTAATTAATTTTATTGGGGTGACAATTGTTAGTAAATTTACATAGATTTCAGGTGTACAATTCTGTATTACATCGTCTATAAATCCCATTGTGTGTTCACCACCCAGAGTCAGTTCTCCTTCCATCACCATATATTTGATCCCCTTTACCCTCATCACCCACCCCCCACCCCCTTACCCTCTGGTAACCACTAAATTATTGTCTGTGTCTATGAGTTTTTGTTTCTCATTTGTTTGTCTTGTTCTTTTTGGTTTATATACCACATATCAGTGAAATCATAGGGTTCTCTGCTTTTTCTGTCTGACTTGTTTCACTTAGCATTATTTTCTCGAGATCCATCCATGTTGTCACAAATGTTCCTATATCATCTTTCCTTAACGCCGAATAGTATTCCATTGTGTATATGTACCACAACTTCTTTATCCATTCATCTATCGAAGGACATTTTGGTTGTTTCCATGTCTTGGCCACCGTAAACAAAGCTGCAATGAACATTGGCGTACACGTGTCTCTATAGAGAAATGCTTTTATATTTTTGGGGTAGATACCCAGGAGAGCGATTGCTGGGTCATATGGTAATTCTATTCGTAATTTCTTGAGGAACCTCCACACTGCCTTCCATAATGGCTGCACCAGTCTGCATTCCCACCAACAGTGTATGAGAGTTCCTTTTTCTCCACAGCCTCTCCAACACTTGTTACTATTTGTTTTGTTGATGAAAGCCATTCTGACTGGGGTGAGGTGATATCTCATTGTGGTTTTCATTTGCATTTCTCTGATGATTAGCGATGTTGAGCATTTTTTCATATGTCTATTTGCCATTTGTATATCCTCTTTGGAGAAATGTCTCTTCAGGTCCTCTGTCCATTTTTCAATTGGGTTGTTTGTTTTTTTGGTGTTGAGTTTCATGAGTTCCTTGTATATTTTGGATATTAGCCCCTTATCAGAGGAACTGTTTGCGAAAATCTTCTCCCATTCAGTTGGTTGCCTCATTATTTTGTCAATAGTTTCTTTTGCTGTGCAGAAGCTTTTTAGTTTCATATAATCCCATTTGTTTATTTTAGTTTTTACTTCCATTGCCTTTGGAGTCAAATTCATAAAATGCTCTTTGAACCCAAGGTCCATAAGTTTAGTACCTATGTTTTCTTCAATGCAGTTTATTGTGTCAGGTCTTATGCTTAAGTCTTTGATCCATTTTGAATTAATTTTGGTACATGGTGACAGATAGCAGTCCAGTTTCATTCTTTTGCATGTAGCTATCCAATTCTGCCAGCACCATTTATTGAAGAGGCTGTCTTTCCTCCATCGTATGTTTTTAGCTTCTTTGTCAAAAATTATCTGTCCATATTTATATGGTTTTATTTCTGGGTTCTCAATTCTATTCCATTGGTCTATGTGTCTGTTTTTCCGCCAATACCAAGCTGTTTTGATTATTGTAGCCCTGTAGTACAAGGAAAAATCAGGGAGTGTAATACCTCCAGTATTGTTCTTTTTTTTTAATATTGCTTTGGCTATTCGGGGTCTTTTGTGGTTCCAAACAAATCTGATGATTTTTTGTTCTATTTCTTTAAAAAATGCCATTGGGATTTTAATGGGGATTGCATTAAATCTGTATATGGCTTTGGGTAATATGGCCATTTTAACTATGTTGATTCTTCCAATCCATGAGCACGGAATGTCTTTCCATTTCTTTGTGTCTTCTTCAATTTCTTTCAAAAATGTCTTATAGTTTTCAGCATATAAATCCTTCACATCCTTGGTTAAGTTTATTCCTAGGTATTTTATTCTTTTTGCTGCAATTGCAAAAGGAATTGTTTTTTCTATCTCTTTTTCTGAGATTTCATTGTTGGTATATAGGAAAGCAACGGACTTTTGTACGTTGATTTTGTAGCCAGCAACTTTACTATATTCATTGATTGTTTCTAATAGCTTTTTGGTGGAGTCTTTAGGGTTTTCTATGTATAGCATCATGTCATCTGCAAAAAGTGACAATTTAACTTCTTCATTCCCAATTTGGATGCCTTTTATTTCTTTCTCTTGCCTGATAGCTCTGGCGAGGACTTCCAACACTATGTTGAAAAGCAGAGGTGATAGGGGACAACCTTGTCGTGTTCCTGAACGTAGAGCAAAGGGCTTCAGCTTTTCACCATTAATTATGAGGTTAGCTGAGGGCTTGTCATATATGGCCTTTATTATGTTGAGGTATTTTCCTTCTATACCAATTTTAGTAAGTGTTTTAATCATAAATGGATGTTGTATCTTATCAAATGCTTTTTCTGCATCAATTGATAGAATCATATGATTTTTGTCCTTTATTTTGTTTATGTGATGTATCACATTGATGGATTTGCGAATGTTGAACCATCCTTGTGCCCCGGGGATGAACCCCACTTGGTCGTGATGAATAATCTTTTTAATGCATTGTTGTATTCGATTTGCTAGAATTTTGTTTAGGATTTTAGCATCTGTATTCATCAGAGATATAGGTCTGTAGTTTTCTTTTTTTGTGTTGTCCTTACCAGGTTTTGGTATCAGGGTAATGTTGGCCTCATAAAATGAGTTAGGGAGTACTGACTCTTCTTCAATTTTTTGGAAGAGTTTGAGCAGGATTGGTATTAGATCCTCTTTGAAGGTTTGGTAGAATTCACTGGTGAAGCCATCTGGTCCAGGACTTTTGATTTTGGGAAGGTTTTTGATGACTGATTCAATTTCCTTACTGGTGATCGGCCTGTTAAGATTTTCCAGTTCTTCATGATTCAGCCTTGGAAGGCTATATGTTTCTAAGAACTTGTCCATTTCTTCTAAGTTATTAAATTTGGTGGCATATAGTCCTTCATAGTATTCTTGGATAATCCTTTGTATTTCTGTGGTGTCCGTGATAACTTCCCCTTTTTCATTTCTGATTTTGTTAATTAGTGTCTTCTCTCTTTTTATCTTAGTGAGTCTAGCCAAGGGTTTGTCGATTTTGTTAATCTTTTCAAAGAACCAGCTTTTTGTCACATTAATTTTTTCTATTGTCTTTTTGTTCTCTATTTCATTTAGTTCTGCTCTGATTTTTGTTATTTCCTTTCTTCTGCTGACCTTGGGTTTCGCTTGTTCTTCTTTTTCTAGTTTTTTAAGGTGTAACATGAGGTTATTTATTTGGGATTTTTCTTGTTTCTTGAGATAGGCCTGTAATGATATAAATTTCCCTCTTAATACTGCTTTCGCGGCATCCCAAAAATTTTGGTAGGATGTATTTTCATTGTCATTTGTTTCTATGTATCTTTTGATCTCTCCTCTAATTTCTTCTTTGACCCAGTCGTTCTTTAAAAGTATGTTGTTTAATTTCCATGTATTTGTGTTTTTTCCTGCTTTCTTTTTGCAGTTGATATCCAATTTCAAAGCTTTGTGATCAGAGAATATGCTTGGTATGATTTCAATCTTCTTAAATTTGCTGAGGCTGATTTTGTGTCCCAATATATGGTCTATCCTTGAGAATGTTCCATGTACACTAGAAAAGAATGTATAGTCTGATGTTTTAGGATGAAGTGCTCTATATATGTCAATTATGTCCAATTCATCTAATGTGTCATTTAGGGCTGCGATTTCGTTATTTATCTTCTGTTTGGATGATCTATCCATAGCTGTCAATGATGTATTTAAGTCCCCTAATATAATTGTGTTTTGGTCAATTTCTCCCTTTAGTTCTGTTAGTAGTTGCTTGGTATATTTCGGTGCTCCCTGATTGGGGGCATAAATATTGATGACTGTTATGTCTTCTTGTTGTATAGTCCCCTTTACCATTATGAAATGTCCATCTTTGTCTCTTGTTATCTTTTTCACCCTGAAGTCTGTTTCATCGGAAATCATTATGGCTACACCTGATTTTTTCTGGGTACCATTTGCTTGAAGTGTCAATTTCCACCCTTTCACTTTGAGTCTATGCTTGTCCTTGTAGCTGAGATGTGTCTCTTGTAGGCAGCATATGGTTGGGTTTAGTTTTTTGATCCAATCTGCTACTCTGTGTCTCTTTATTGGTGAGTTCAGTCCATTTACATTTAGGGTGATTATTGATATGTGAGGATTTCCTGTCATTCTGTCTTTAGTTTTCTGGTAAGGCTGTGTCTCCATTGTTTCTTTGCCTTTTTGTTGTTGTCTGTTATTTCTGTGTGGTAGTATTCTATGATGTTTCCCTCTGTTTCTTCTTTTATTACAGTATATATTTCAGATTTGGATGTTTTTTGAGTGGTTACCCTTGAGTTTATGTAAAAGAAAGTTTGATATTTAGAGTATTCCAGTTTCTTCAGTACGCTTACTTTCTCTATTCCCATATTCCAGTTCAGGCCTTTACGCTCCCCCTTTTTATGTTTCGGTTGCCACAAGTTGTCCCTGTTGATGGTGGTCTAATAGCCTCCTTTAGTATTTCTTGTAGTGCAGGTCGTGTATTAGAAAATTCCCTCAGCTTCTGGATGTCTGGAAAGGTCTTTATTCCTCCTTCATATCTAAAGGAGATCTTTGCTGGATATATTATTCTTGGCTCATGATTTCTCTCTTTCAATAGTTTGAATATTTGGTTCCATTCCCTCCTAGCTTGTAGAGTTTCTGCTGAAAAATCTGATGATAATCTAATGGGCTTTCCTTTGTAAGTTACCGTATTCTTTTCCCTGGCTGCCTTGAGGATTCTTTCTTTATCATTGATTTTAGACAGCTTCAATACAATGTGCCTTGGTGAAGGCCTGTTGGGATTGAGGTAATTAGGTGTTCTATTTGCTTCTTGGATTCGAGGATCCAGTTCTGTCCACAAGTTTGGGAAGTTCTCATCGACGATTTGTTTGAATATATTCTCTGTTCCCTTCCCTCTTTCTTCTCCTTCTGGTATGCCCATTATTCTTATATTGCTCTTTCTGATGGAGTCAGAAAGTTCTTGTAGAGTTCTTTCATTTCTTTTAAGTCTCAAGTCTCTTTCTTCTTCCCTCTGTGTAAATTCCAGGTTCCTATCTTCGATGTCACTGATTCTTTCCTCCATCTGGTCAACTCTACCACCTAAGCTGGATATTTTATTGTTAATTTCTTCTATTGAGTTCTTAATCTCCAGAAATTCTATTTGGTTCTTTTTCAAGATTTCAATCTCTTTTGTAAAATGCTCATGGTGTTCTTTGATTGTGTTTCTGAGTTCATTAAACTGCCTTTCTGTGTTTTCTTGCATCTCGTTCAGTTTTTTCAGAATTGCGATCTTGAATTCTCTGTCATTTAAATCACAAAGGTCCATATCTCTAAGTTCCTTTTCTGGAGACTTTTCACTTTCTTTCTGAGCTATCTTGTTGCCTTGGTTATTCATGGCAATCACTGATTTACTATTTCTCTTCCTAGACATCTACAGGAGTGTCTTCTGCAACAGGTTGATAGGTATGCGAAGAGCTTTTGGAGTTCCAAAGCTCTTTCTGCACCAGATTCAGAGCCCGTTTGTTTCAGCAGTTCTGTTTACTCCTGCAGGGATCCGCCCAGATAGGTGGGGCCAGGGGCGGGGTGAGTTGTGGGAGGTGGCCCAGAGCAATGGCAGCGACCACCACCACAGCCAGTCCTGCTTCCACAGCTCCCTCCCCTTTGCCGGAACTAGTTGAGCTGCGAATCTGTGTCTGCGGTCCACAGTTCTTAGAGCCGCAAATATTCTGTCCTTTGATCCGACACTGCTACTTTATCGCTTCTAGCACCGGGCAGGTGGGGGCGGGGCGAGCTCTGGGAGGGTAGGGAGGGGGTGGCTAGTCTCCGTGCCTAAGGCTTCCGTTCTCCGCTCGGCAGTGAGGGCTTGAACCACTGATTTCAGCCCTCTTCCCTCAGTCTTTGCTCCGAGGTCTGCCGTGGGCGAGCGTTGGGTTCAGCGGTTTTGTATGCTGCCCCCTCAGCCCTGTGGGCCGTAAGCGGAGCCCTAGCAGTCCGAGTCCTTCCCTCTCCTGCAGAGGCGGTAGTTCCGGGAGCAGCGGGCTCCGAGCACTGAGCTAGGTCTGTGTCCTGCGCCCGCGCGGCTCCGTCTCCGCACTTCTCCTCTCCCTCCTCCCCCGCTCGCGCGATTCACCCACCTGGAGGTGAATTCAGTAGTCGGCCTCTTCGTCTTGCCTGTCTGCTGTGCAAGGAGTCCTTTGTGGAGTTATTGTTGTCCGATTCGTTGTAAATTCCAGGGGAGCGTTACAGAGGCTCACCTCACGCCGCCATTTTTTTTTTCCTGTTTTCCACCTCTGCTTTTCAACATAGTGTTGGAAGTCCTTGCCAGAGCAATCAGGCAAGAGAAAGAAATAAAAGGCATCCAAATTGGGAATGAAGAAGTTAAATTGTCACTCTTTGCAGTTGACATAATGCTATATATAGAAAACCCTAAAGACTCCACCAAAAAGCTGTTAGAAACAATCAACGAATACAGTAAAGTTGCTGGCTGAAAAATCTACGTACAAAAGTCCATTGCATTCCTATATACTAACAATGAAATCTCAGAGAAATAAAAAAAAAACAAAACAATTCCTTTTACAATTGCAACAAAAAGAACAAAATACTTAGGAATAAACTTAACCAAGGATGTGAAAGACCTATATGCTGAAAACTATAATACATTTTAAAAAGAAATTGAAGAAGACACAAAGAAATGGAAAGACATTCTGTGCTTATGGATTGGAAGAATCAACATAGTTAAAGTGGCCATATTACCCAAAGCAATATACAGATTTAATGCACTCCCCATCAAAATCCAAATGGCATTTTTTAAAGAAATGGAACAAAAAACCATCAGATTTGTATGGAACCACAAAAGACCCTGAATAGCCAAAGCAATCCTAAGAAAAAAGAACAATGCTGGAGGTATCACAATAATCAAAACAGCACGGTATTGTCAGAAAAATGGATACTCAGACCAATGGAATAGAATTGAGAACCCAGAAATGAATCCACATAAGTATGGATAGATAAAGAAGCTAAAAACATACAATGGAGGAAAGACAGCCTCTTCAATAAATGGTGCTGGCAGAATTGGATAGTCACGTGCAAAAGAATGAAACTGGACTGCTATCTGTCACCATGTAACAAAATTAATTCAAAATGGATCAAAGACTTAAGCATAAGACCTGCCACAATAAACTGCATAGAAGAAAACATACGTACTAAACTTATGGACCTTGGGTTCAAAGAGCATTTTATGAATTTGACTCCAAATGAAAGGGAAGTAAAAGCTAAAATAAATGAATGGGACTATATGAAACTTAAAAGTTTCTGCACAGCAAAAGAAACCATCGACAAAATAAAGAGGCAACCAACTGAATGGGAGAAGATTTTTGCAAACAGTGCCTCCGATAAGGGGCTAATATCCAAAATATATAAGGAACTCATGAAACTCAACAACAAAAAAGCAAACAACCCAGTTGAAAATGGGCAGAGTACCTGAAGAGACATTTTTCCAAAGAGGACATACAAATGACAAATAGACATGAAAAAATGCTCAACATCACTAATCATCAGAGAAATGCAAATAAAAACCACAATGAGATATCACCTCACCCCAGTCAGAATGGCTATCATCAACAAGACAAATAGTAACAAGTGTTGGAGAAGCTGTGGAGAAAAAGGAACCCTCATACACTGTTGGTGGGAATGCAGACTGGTGCAGCTGCTATGGAAGGCAGAGTGGAGGTTCCTCAAAAAATTACGAATAGAATTACTATATGACTCACCAATCCTTTTCCTGGGTACCTACCCAAAATATCTGAAAACATTTATCCATAAAGACACGTGTGCTCCAATGTTCATTGCAGCTTTGTTTATGGTGGCCAAGACATGGAAACAACCAAAATATCCTTCGATAGATGAATGGATAAAGAAGTTGTGGTATATATACACAATGGAATACTGTTTGGCAGTAAGAAAAGATGAAATGGGACCATTTGTGACAACATGGATGGATGTTGAGATTATAATGCTAAATGAAATAAGTCAGACAGAAAAAGTAGAGAACCATATGATTTCACTGATATGTGGTATATAAAACTGAAAACAACAAAAGAACAAGACAAACAAATGAAGGAACAAAAATTCATAGACACAGACAATAGTTTAGGGGTTACCAGAGGGTAAGGGGGCAGGGAGGCTCTAGAAGAGGGTAAACGGGGTCTAGTATATGGTGATGGAAAGAGAACTGACTCTGGGTGGTGAACGCACAATGGGATTTATAGATGATGTAATACAGAATTGTACACCTGAAATCTATGTAACTTTACTAATTGTCACCCCAATAAACTTTAATTAAAGTATAAATAAAGAAAGAAATTTTAGAGAGAATGAAAAAAAAAGTGTAAAGCTGGCGGCATCACACTTCTAGATTTCAAACTATATTACAAAGCTATAGTAATCAAAACAACGTAGTACTGGCATAAAAACAGACATATGGATCAGTGGAACAGAATAGAGAGCCAAGAAATAAAACCACACATATACAGTCAAGTAATTTTTGAGAAGAGCATCAAGAACACACTATGGGGAAAGGATAGTCTCTTCAATAAATGGTATTGATAAAGTTGGATATCTACATGCAAAAGAATCAAAGTAGTCCCCATCTTCCACCACTCACAAAAATTAAATCAAAAAGGATTAATGAATTAAATGTAAAACTTGAAATTGTAAAACTCCTAGAAGAAAACATAGAGAAAAATTTTGATATTGGTCTTGCGAATGAATTTTTGGATAAGACACCAAAAAGCACAGACAATAAAAGAAAAATAAAGACGGAGGACTACATACATCTAAAAAGTTTCTGCACAGCAAAGGAAATAATCAAAATGACAAGGCAACCTATGGAATGGGAGAAAACATTTGCAAACCATATATCTCATAAGGGATTAATATCCAAAATATAAGGAACTTGTACAATTCAATAGCAAACAAAGCAAAACAAAATAAAACAACTCCAAATAACCTGATTTAAAAATGAGCAAAGCATCCGAATAGGTATTTTTTCCAAAGAAGACATACAAATGGCCACCAGGTACATGAAAAGGTGCTCCACAACTAATCATCAGGGAAATGTAAATCAAAACCACAGTGAGATATCACCTCACATTTGCTAGGATGGATTTTAGGAAAAAGACAAGAAATGAGTGTTGGCAAGGATATAATGAAAAGAGAACCTTTGTACATGGCTGGTGGGAATGTAAATTTGTGCAGCCATTATGGAAAGCAGTATGGACGTTCCTCAAAAAGTTAAACATAGAATTACCATATGATCTAGCAATCCCACTTCTGAGTTATATATAAGAAGGAAACAAAAGTACTATCTTGAAGAGATATCTGTATTCCCATGTTCACTACAGCATTATTCACAATAGCCAAGATAAGGGAACAATTTAAGTGTCCATGGATGGAAGAATGGATAAAGCAGATATGGTGTATACATATAATGGATATTACCCAACCATGAGAAAGAAGGAAATCCTGCAATTTGCAAAAACATGGATGAAACTAGAGGACATTATGCTAAGTGAAATAAGCCAAAGACAAATAATGCATGATCTCATTTATATGTAGAATCTAAAAGAAATTTGAACTCATAGAAGCAAAGAATTGAATGGTGGTTACCAGGAGCTCAGGGGTGGGGGAAATAGAGAAAGTTGGTCACAGGGTACGAGCCGTCAGTTATAAGATGAGTAAGTTCTGGGGATCAATGTACAGCATGGTGACTTTAGTTAGTGACACTGTGTTGTATAGTTACAATTTGCTAAGAGAGTAGATCTTAAGCATTCTCACCACAAAAAAGGTAACTATGTGAAGTGATGGGTGTGTTAACCTGATTGTGGTAATCATTTTACAAAGTATATCATCACGTTGCCCTCCTTCTCTGCTACTCACTTCCCTCCCCCCAGGGGATGGCAGGTCATGTTCTGTACCTTTTAGATTTCTACTACATATGTAGGGATCCATAGACCATGTACACCACTGTCTTGAATGGTTTTAAATTTTACAAAGGTGGTTGTATCCTGCATATATCCTTTTGCAACTTACTTTTATTCAACTCAACATTATTTGTTTGCAGTAGCAAAGCAGGAGAAATCTCCTAAATGTCCTTCAATGGAAGGTTTATTCCATTGTCTGAAGTAAATTGACATGTATCAACATGTATAAATATAGAAAACATGTGTACCTTGATGTGGGCTTTTTTTAGTTTGACAGGCTAAGTGTGAGAGGGGTGTGTGAGAAAGATTGTATATGTGTGTGTGATTATACGTATACGTGTATAAATATCTATGTATGTGTGAGTCTACATGGTTTTGTGTGCATGTGAGTGTGTGAGCCCTTGCCCTGAGTTCAATATGTCCTAGGCTGCCCTCGTGAGGTCCAGTTATTCTGGGACCTTCAAATGTCAAGTGTCTGAGAGACTGTGGTGGCGAGGCACAGGCGCTCGCTCAAACTGGCTAGATTCAAAGGGGGGTTTTTCACGTAGACCAGAAAATCCTCACAGCAAGCTGTGAGCCTCAGGGAGGGGCATAGGGCAGCTGCAAGCCCAAAGCCCCCGGGTGGCAGGGGTTTGTGGATCCCCACCCTGTGCTCTGCTATTGCCGTGGCCCAGCAGTACCCCACATCGGTGCTGCTTTCTGGTCGGATACTTGTGACTCGGTCTCCTGGCTGTCTGTCTCAGTCAAGGCTCGGTGGTTGCAAAAGGCAAAGCAAACTTATTTGTCAGGCCATCACCAGCAGTCTCAAGCTACAGGGACCAAAGTGCAGCTGGTCTACTTGGAAGCAGGGCCGGATTGCACACCACTGCAGTGACATTCTTGGTCTCAGAGGCTACAGGGCCTGCATAGCCAGCTTCTCTGGGACTTTGCCCCCAGCTCCTGGCTGCCACATGCTCTCAGTGAAGCAGAAGCTGTGAGAGGACCTGGAAAGACTTGTCACATCTGAGTTCTAATCCTTAGTGAGAACATCTGATGGGTTGTCTTCAGTAATGGATTGGCTAGCTTGGGTCTAGAACCCATGCCTCATCCCCTGAGACTTGAGTGGTCTGTGTCGTGAGGTCTGGTGGGTGTGGTAGGCTATTGACATTTACGGTCAGAACTTAATGAGCTGCTCTCAAACTTCTTCACATAGCTGCAGCTATGGGGCAAGAGGAGGGTTGGATGCCCAAGAATGTGAGGCATCATGCACCCTAGCTCTCTGGATATTCCTTTCTTAATGAAGTTGCTAAGTGTGGTGGGCAGTACTTGCCCCACTCCCAGGTCTGTGGGTTCCTTTACTCAGGTTTGTGGGCCCAGCCCCAGATTCAGGGGGCTCTGCTGCCAATAGCTGCAACCTTCAGTGCATTGCCCTCAGACACTGGTGCCTTCCCAGAGGCATGGAGAGCTGAGATGGAAGTGCCTAGAAGTTTTCTGTTTCCCTCCTCACCCCCACCCTCCAACCCCATCCACGGCACCCATGGCCAGTGACTGGTGTGGAGTAAAAAAACGCCAGCTCCATTCCGTGGACGCAGGACAGAGTCTAGGGTGTAAGTTGTGCCCAGAACGCCCCACCCCCACCACTGGATGAGGCTGGGACGTGGAGATTGCATCCTCGCCTAGTTTCCTCCGCTTTCTTGCTCTGCTTCCCCCAGAACAGAAGGCAGACCTGGTTCCCTCCTGTTTCAAACCTGTGAGGTTTTCCTCACATTTTACCCTATCTAAGACTCAATGTCATCATCTGAGACATGGGGACACTAAAAGAATCACATCAAAGGATTTTGTCAGGATTTAATGAGGTAATGCTTTGAAAGCATTTAGCGGGCACATAGTAATCACTTAAATGGTAGCTCCCGGGTTGTAAATAGAATTAAGAATATAGGGGCCGGCCCAGTGGCGCAGGCGGTTAGAGCTCCGTGCTCCTAACTCCGAAGGCTGCCGGTTCGATTCCCACATGGGCCAGTGGGTCTCAAAAAAAAATAAATAAAAAAAATAAAAGAATATAATGTGTGTCCTTAGTGGCCTGGCACTAAGGAGACGTCAATGTGTTTCCACGCCTTTCCTCTCTTTTTTCCAGAGCAACCACAACAGGCATTTATGGTTAACTTTTAATGCAATGAACAGTCAACATGGCAAGACTGATCAGGATGTAACCATCCAATGGCAAAAGAATAAAAAGAAGTAAATGCAAGATGGTGATCACCTCCACATAACTCACTTCTGGGTTAATTTTAATTTTTCTCTTTTTATTTGTATATTTTCCCACTAAAAGTTTTAATTAAAAAATACCCAGACCTTGGGGACTTACGATAAATTTGAGCACAAATCTCCTTGGAGAAAATGTCTTGGCTAAATAGATGGAACAGATTATTATTATTTATTATTATTTCCATTCCAAGAAATGGTGAACATTCTTCTGCACTTTTCTTAGTGATTTGTGGCTTCTGCAACTCTGGCCCATGCTACAGGGAGAGGAGAGTGATGCCTTTTTGCTTTTAGAGATGCCCCGGGTTTGTGCTCAGGGAGGAGAAGCAGGCATGCTACGCACAGCTGTCTCTCCTCTGCATTTATTACTGCGGCGTGTACCTCCCTGGGGCCTCTTCCTTTTCCAAACCAAATAATTCAGACCCCGTTGTTTACCTCTGCAGAGCGATCAAGGTTACACCCACAGTAAAATGGAGAAAAGTGACCCAGAAGCTTGGCCCTGAGTCCCGCCCTGACTTGGGGATGGCTGCCAAGTTAATTCCCAGCCATGGGAATTACCTTCCAGGCTTGGGAACACCAGGCCTCTCAGCTGCGGAGTGATTTATGTGCCCAAGAGACCCCTTTCCTCCTTTCCCATGACTCCTTTTCTGGAGTCCTCTTCCACCCTGGTTAGATTGAGTCCCCAAGCCATGGGGAAACAAGTGGGGAAATTGAGGCAAGGGGGAAGGGAAAGAGGAAGGGACAGACTTGAGAGGTATGTGTTGGGGGCAGATGGGAGGCAGTGAGGATGACAGTATACAGAAGAAAAAGGCGTTCAAGCAGGGTCTGCCAGGGCCATCTCTGTGACACACCTCTCTTCTTTTTTTCCCTCTCCCTCCTCCTTATTTAGCCACCAGGCATGACCTCCTTCTTCATGTTGAGCCTGGACATTGTAGGGAAAACTTTCCAGGCCATCTGTTGGGGTTTGGGTCCCACCAAAAGCAGAGCCTGGACCTGGCTTTTAGTGCACATCATTTATTTGGAAGGAGATTGCAGGAAAAACCAGTAGGAGAGTGAGAAATTGAGGCAGGATGGAAAGGAACCACCAGAAAGTGTTATCAAGTTAGTGACCACCCCTCAGGGCAACTGGGACTCAGGCCCACTGAGAACTCTGGGAGATATTGTGGAATATGTACCTTAGGACTATCCCAACTGAGGATCAAGGAGCTGGGCTGTCAGTCATTGGTTGACAGCTGCTCCTGGGGAGGGGGTGGCTTGATTTCTTGGAATTCCAGCCTGTTACAGTCATGGGCACAATGGGCTCCAGTAGCCAGAAGCTCTCAGGCAGATATGCAGTGCTGGCAATTGGAAGTCAGGTCCATATGCATGGATATGTTAAATGCAGAGAGGGTGAGGGAGGGACAGCACGGCTTCTGCTACACCATCCCACTCAGAATGTTCTTTCTTGCCTATGTGCTCACAGTCATGATTACCTTTCTTTAAAAAAAATATTTTGCCCCCAAATTATTATTTGAGGAACACTGGCTCTGGGAAATGCTCTATGAGCAGAATCCAGTCCTGGGGTCGAAAGATTTGGGGATATGCTGAATTTTATGTCACCTTTTACAGCATTACATGATTCTCTTATAGGCTTTGTGGCAACATCTTTCAGAAATGGAAACTGGTTGGCTTTTCTTACCTAGAGTTTCTCAAATGGAATGACCAATGAGCACTTATTTGCTGGAACACATACTTAGTTTAAGCTCTGTGGACTAGTGTTCCATGCAACACCCTAGAAAGCACAGATTTAGCACATTAATCAATATCGTGTCCTGTGACGTCCCCTATACACCTTACACGAAGGGAGTGTTACGGGAAGGCGTTGGCACCTGGAGATGGATAGTGAGGAGTCGTCTGAGGAACCATTTAGGGAACATGAATGCCTGGCTCAGGGGAGATGGGACAGCTGCCTGCGAACGTGCCAAGAGTACAAACGTCACAGGAAGCTGAATTTCAGCTCAAAGTCAGAGAGAGATTTGTTTTCTCTCACAATTAGAACTGAAAACACCTGACTGCCTGCACGGTCAGGCCCCAAGCTCCCCGTCTCCGTGTTTATTTCAGCAGAGGCTGGATCTGTTGGGAATAGGGTAGGGGGACTTCTTGCCTTGGGTGGGAGTTTGGCCAGGAGTCTTTAGGCCCCTCCTGTCTCTCAGATTTTTTTGTGCTAGGCTGGAAAGCATTGATTCTCAGCTAGCCGGAGAGCTACTTGAGAGATGAATTGTGTTTTACGTTTCTTATTTCCCTCAGTGTCTGGACTGGTTCTGGGCATATAGTGGACCACCAATAAAAATTATTGAATGGTTAAATGGGTTTCTGGGAGCCCACTAGCAAAGCTTCACTTTGGCGGGACTGACATGAGATGCTTAGAACATGGTTGCCACACCAGCAGACCGTGTCTGCATAGATTTAACATGACGTTCAACCCTGAGCATCAGAAATTGAAGAGACGTATACAGCTACGAGTTTTGATTATTATGGTCCAGCCATTGTTCAAATTTCTTCATTTAATTCTCCTCATAGCATTCCTGTGAGGTAGGTATAATCATTATGAGCATTTTCTCAATGAAAAGACGGAAGCTTAGAGAGGTCACCAGGCTGGCTAATGGCAAGGCTTGGATTTGGATCCAGCCTGCCCGCCTGCCTCTAAGACGGGAACCAGAGCCACCCTCACCACATTTCTTAGGCTCTAGACCAGGGGTGTCCAAACTGCGGCCCATGGGCTAACTGCAGCCCGCGATCCATTGTTAATTGGCCCTCAGCAAATTCCAAAAATATATTCAGTGTACTTAAATAAACCAAGTGAGGCAATGTGTACTTCACCTTGAGTGAGTGGCCCGGCTGTTTGTGTATTTTACCGCATATGGCACTTGGTGAAAAACGTTGAAAAAAGTTTGGACACCTCTGCTCTAGACCATTATCTCCACTCCAGAAACATTCTAGTGCATCACACCGCCCACAGGACAGGGGGTGAAGAAGATTTTACACTTGCCATTACAAGTGGGCAAATTGAGGAGGGAGAGAGGGAGAGAGGGAGAGAGGGAAAGAAGGAAGGGGGGGGAGAGAGAGAGAGAGAGAGAGAGAGAGAGAGAGAAAGAGAGAGAGAGAGAGAGAGAGAGTCTTGTTTATATAGGCAGATAGGAGGCAGTGAGAAACACAGCAAGCCCAGGGAGGAATTGCTCACTGGACCCCCTTAACTCCATTTCCCAGCCCTGTATGGGTGGGATTGTCTCCCTTCTAGCTCAAGAGTGGTGAGGAGGAGGAGAAGGAGGCGCGGTAGCCTCAGGGAGAAGTGCCAGCATAAGAGGTAGAATAGTTATCTAATTAGTATTTTGGGTGCATGGAGGTGTCTGGGCCATCTGTAACCCCCGTGGTTAGGGCTGCAGCCCTTCCTGACACGCAGGCTGCACACTGTACAAGTCTCTGATTTAATAGACATATTTGCTGTACTGATCATGGTCTGGGAACATACCTGAGGCGGTCGCTTGTTCCCATGACCCTCTTTAGTCAGGAAGCTTCCCTGCCTCACTCAGCACCCCCTGGAAACCTTAGGCTTGAATATAAGATAAAGTGGGAAATCCTGTCCCAGCATTTGAAATACACCAGTCCCGGATCTTCCTCCTCCCTCTCTCCCCATCTTTACAAAATAAAATATGCTGATGCTCAGATGTGGCTAAATTTTGAATGATCCCTGTATTAGATTGCATAAATGATTCCAATTTTCCACCCCTCCCTCTATCCGTCTCCATTACCATTCCTCCCATTAGAGATGGGGTCTATTTCCCATTCCATTGACACTGGTCTTGGCCATATAACTTGCTGTGGCCATTGGTGTGGAGACAGAAGTGATGGCATGCCAGTTCCAAGCCTAAGCTTTAAGTGGTATCATATGTTTGCACTTGCCCTATTGCATTTCTGTCATCATGATAGAACATGCCCCAGGGAGCCAGCTGGTCTCAGAAGAATGAGAAGATCTGTGAGTCTGACCTGACCTCATAGCTTGAAGTACAGTTGAGTCTAGGTTAGCCAACCTGCAGATGTGCAGCTGAAACAGAACCCTTCCAGTTGAACCTCAGATCTGTAAATATGAGAATAAATGCTTATTGTCTTATGGTGTTGTGAGTTGGTGGTGGTTTGTTACCCAGCAATAGCTGACTGATACAACCTGTGTCTTCTGTAATCCACTTCCCACTTCCACTTCATTGAAGTTGTGTCTGTAACACACACATTGCCTACAAAGCAAGTCATCATAAAAAAATAAGGAAAAACACTGGAAAAAATTACAGCACAGAAATGCACAGCCCATATCTTGCTGTATGAACTGGTTTTTGCTAAATACATCAGTCTCTCTAGGACTGTTAATTTGAGAGGATATGTTGATAATACATACTCTCACAGATGGGGCTGGTATGCAGGACAGTGCCATAATTAGGTACCTGGAGCTGGTTCAGATCCTGTTTCTACCACTTACTACCTGGGGACCTTTGGGAAAGTTACTTTTCCTCTCTAAGCCTCAGTTTCTTCATCTGTAAAATGGGTACCTTCCCCATACCATTGTTTGGAGATTTAAATGAGAAAAAGTATGTCAAGTACTTAACACAGTGCCTGGCTGGTGGCAAGAATTCACTAAACCGGTTAGCTAGTGTCACAGCAAAAGCACTAAGTGATAATTTAAGGAGATATGGTTTCATCTTTTCTCTCAAATTTCCATACAAATTTTGCTAGCTTTCATTATTCTGTCTTTGTTAAGTAAATCTCCCCAAATTATATTTTGTGTGTGTGTGCAGAAAAAAAATAATGCAATGAACCACAACCCCTGAGTTGTGATCCTGCCTCTTCCATTAGCTTCCTGAGTGACCTTGAGTAAGCCTGCTGCCGTCTCTGGGCCTTGGTCTTCTCCTCAGAGAAAGGTCAGGGTTAAACTCATTTCTAAGGGCCCTTGATGCCCATCATTTTGCACCTTCCCTTTGAATAAGATCTGGAAGAGCTAAAAAGAGCTTTCACGAAGATACCGATTATGGTTTTGATATAATAAGGGAAGAACATGTTTCCCATAGAAGGTCTGGCATAGATGAAGAATCACAGGCTATTTGACCCGGAAGAGCCTTATAAAACTTCCAATTCTGTGATCTCACTTACAGAAGAGAAAACCACATCCGAGGCCAGCTCAATGGCTCATCCGAGGGCATGCTTGCACTCAGCAAATATTTGTTGAGCACCTTGGGGTGCAGGCCCTGGGCTTGGCACTGGAGCTCTGAATGCACAGGACACCTATTGTGGAGAAAGAAAATAAACACATGTTTGTAATGCAGATGAGTTCACACTACGCACACATGACTGTCTTGATGCTAAGGAAACTTGGGAGCAGCACCTAATCCAGTGTTAAGAGCAGTCAGAAAATAACAATAATAGTTAACTGATCTTCGCCATAGGGTAGGCACTGTTCTAAGTGCTTTACATGTATTAACTCAAATGACCCTGTGAGGTAGGTAGGTAGGTTTATTAACATCACCATCCCAGTCTACTGGGGAAGAAACTGAGGCACAGAGAAGTTAAATAACTTGTCCAAGGGCACACAGCTAACAAGCAGCAAAGCCAAAATTTGAACTCAGGTAGACTGGCTTCAGTGCCTGCACTTTTTATCACCATGTTCTACTAACTCTCTGGGGAGGATGTTGTAGTGCTGTGACCTAAGGAATGAGCTGTCCAGGAGAGAAAAGTTGGGCAGAAGGAAGGTGTAAGATGGTAAAATCCTGGAAGTGAGCACAGGTGTGGTATGTCTGTGGAACTATAGGCTAGAAGCTATGTGTGTGTGTGTGTGTGTGTGTGTGTACACACATCTCTGTGTGTCTGTTTTTGTGTATATGTTTATCTATGTTTTTGTGCATGTCTGTGTGAGTCTGTCCATGTACTTGTATATATCTGTGTGTATCCATCTTGGTGTGCTTGTATATGTCTAGAGATATGTCTATTCCTCTGTGTGCACATACACGCATGTGCGTGCATTTTTGTGTGTGTGTCTCTGTGTATGTCCATGCATACATTTGTGTGTTCCATGAGTATATATTTGTGTATCTGTGTGTGTCTCTGTATCTATGTGTGTGTGTTAGTGTGTGCGTGTGTGTGAGTGGTGGGGGTGGATGTGCTGGGGAGGTGACTTAGAGATATGCAGAGGCCAGATCATGATGGGCTCTGGAAAACTTTACCCTTAGGGGATAAAAGGGATACATTCAATGAACTGAAGAGCCAGGTTGACATTTTAGAAAAGCCATTTGTTCACCCATAAATGTTTATTGAACAACTACTATGTTATAGTGGTAATATTCTGGATTTTGGGGATAAAACAGTGAATAAGAACAAAATCCCTGCCTTTCGAGTGCTTACATTCTAGTGAGGACAGACAGACAATCCACACATAGACAGATACATAATATAATGTCAGGACAAGCACCCTAAAGAAAAAAAAAAAGCATGTTAAGGAGAGGGATGATGGAGGAGGAGGCCATTTTAGCAAAGGCCTGAATGAGAGAGTGAGCCAAGGACTATGGGGGCAGAACATTCCAGGCAGAGGAAACAGCAAGTGCAAAGGCCCTGAGGCAAGTGTGAGATTGGCCTGTTCAAGGAACAGCAAAGAAGTCAGGAGAGTGGTGGTGAAATGAGGGAGAGTAGTGGGCCCTGAGGTTGGAGACACAGCTGGGGCTAGTTCCCACAGGGCTTTGCATCCGTGATGAGGACCCTGGATTGTGTCCCTCAAACAATGGGCAGCCACTGGAGAATCCTAATCTTTTGGCTGCTGTGGGACACATGTGGAAGTAGAGTCCAGGTTCTCATACTCCTGAGACAGTGCTCCCTCCATGCTGCCACCTCGAGAGCCAAAACCAAGGTTGATTTTCTGATGTCACGTGCAATTCATATTACAAAGAAAACAATTTGTTTTCAAGATATTTTCCTGTCCCATTGATTATCCACTTGTTTCAAGTCATTTAAATGTAGTTAATATTGATCACAAGCAAATAATTTGTATAGTTTCTTGGATCCCCATGAGGCTTATGGTGGCAGAAGTTTATTACAGGTTTCTGGACTGAAGTAACTAATACTACATGCAAAGGGTGTGGTGTCGATTTTGGAACACAGTGAGCACTCAGTGAGTACGTTATTATCTCATTTAATTCATTCACAAATCCTTTGAGGTAGGTGCCAGCCATATTTTACACATAAGGAGCATGAGGCTTTGAAAGTTTACATAATTAGCCCAAAGTCACACAGCTATTTAGTGGCATCCCAACTTCCAAGCAAAAAGCAATTTCAAAAGGAGCTAGCAATTTTGCTTACTAGTGCATGATTGTGGATCTTTTAGCTCCTGGCATTTGTTGCTGGAAGAAGCCTATGGGAGCAGGTTTATATGGGCATCTCCAAGCCAGGTGTGCATGGTAACGGGTTAGGCTGTTCAACTTCAGTGTCACTATCAGTGCCACCATTAAAGCACCATTTGTCCACAGGGCTGGGCTGGACCCAGGGCTAAGCATTGTTGCTTTGAGAGTGTTTCTAGTGTGAGTGGGCCACATTGATGGGAACAGCTAAAAGGGAGATTAAAAACATTTGAACGCACCCTAGAGGGACGCAACTTACCGATGTGAGTAACTGAATAAATAACAAATTCCACAGACAATTGTTCCCCCTGACCATGCTGCTTTGCTTCTGTAGAAGTGGAGGATTCTCTGAACTCACCAAGGTGGCTATGGCACCTACCTCAAAGGATAGCAGAAAGGAGACCGCCTCCCTGGATGGTGGTGTTCTGATGTTATGGTCAGCTCTGAACAAGACACAAGATGGGATGGTAAAAGTGGCTGGGGATTAGCAACGCCACTCTAGTCAGTCCCATGGTCATCAGACAAACTGTGGTCCCCAGCTCTTTGGAAGGATATCCCTGTAGAAACACCAGGTGTGTTCCCTTCAGACATGTGAGTCAAGGGATGGTGTTAGGAAAGGTGTGCAGGGCCTGGAACCCTGACCCACAGGCTGTCTCCTTGCAGTCATGCTCATAGGAACAGACCAAAGTCAAACAGAACCAAATCAAAGCCAACCCAACCCTGGGAATTTGGGAAGCTTGGTGCTTTATTTTGTTAATTTTAAAATGAAAAGTTTAAGTAAAAATTGTATCTATGTAATGTATATAACATGACTTTTTGATATACATAGTGAAATGACTATTATACTCAAGTTAATTCACATATCCATCTCCTCACAGTTACCATTATTTTTTGTGATGGGAGCACCTGAATTGTGCTCTCTCAGCCCACCCATTTCCCGTACTCAGTACAGTATTATTAACTATAGTCCTCATGCTGTACATTAGATCTCTAAAATTTATCCGTCCTATATAACTGCAACTTTGTATCATTTGACCAACACCTGCCCATTTCCCTCACCTCCCCACCCCTGGTCACCACCATTCTACTCTCTGCTTCCGTGTATTCAACTTTTAAAGAGTCCACATATAAGTGAGATCATGCAACATTTGTCTTTCTCTGTCTGGCTTATTTCACTTAGCATAATGTCCTCCAAGTTCATCCACGTTGTCACAAATGGCAGGATCTTAGAAGCTTGGTGTTTTAGTTCCTATGATTATACAACAAATCACACCCCTTCACCCAACCCACACACAACTTAGTGGATTAAAACAACAATCATTTCTTACACTTTCAGATTCTGTGGCTCAGCAGTTTGGACAGGGCACATGGGGACAGCTTACCTCTACTCTACGGTGTCTGGAGTCTCAGCTGGAAGTCTGTAAGTCTGGGGGCAGGGGCCATCTGAAGGCTTGTGCATGCAAGTGTCTGGTGGCTGATGCTGGCTGGCTGCTGAGGGACCTCAGCTCTTCTGCCCTGGGCCTCTGGGTGAACTCTCTCCATGAGCTGATTTGGGCTTCCTCACAGTGTGGTGGCTGGGTGCCCAGAATGAGCGTCTGAGAAAGAGAGAAACAGGTGGAAGCTGGATCCTTTTAATGACCTGACCTAGTTGAGTTACATGGCATCATTTTCCCTATAATCTTTTGGTCAGAACAGTCACCAGTCCCACTCAGATTCAAAATAGAGAACATAGACCCCACCTTTTGGTGGGAAGAGTCAGTCGTAGTGTTTGAGAATATGGGGGATGAGATACATATAGTTTTGCATTTACCGTTGGAAAATCAACCTGCCGCACTGTGAGTCTCATATGCCCCCTCCTGGAGGGCTCTGCAGGGGAGAGTTGAGATAAGCCCAGCTTGCTCAGCTGTGAGGGCAGTGATAGGAGGGACAGGAAGCTGGCAGTGGCCAAGTTATGTGACAATTTCCCTGTGACCTTTGCTGAAAAGAGGAGGGTAAAGTCCCAACTTCAAACAGTCTTGAAAAAGAACCCGAGTGTGACCTTCGCAGAGGTAGCCTGGTCACCTGGGAACACTTGGCTCTCAGGGTGGACTGAGGGTTGGTGTGGGAGTAAGTAGAGGATTCTGACAGGAGCAAGGGGACCGAATACAGTATAGGAGCACCCCTGCTGGGGTAAAACATATCCCAAAGCTTGTATGAACAATGACCAGGCTACTTAACACCCTCTGCCTCCCCGGGGTATGAGCTGGTTCCCTCACGTGAAAGGATAAGGGCCTCCATAGCCCCAGCATTGGAATTGTACCTATCCTCAATCCCACCTCCTCTGACAAGGATTTGAGTGGAAATAATTTATGTGCGAGGTGACCCCCAGGAAGCACTGGTAAGGGGGTAGGGACATGGGACAGGGAAGAGAAGACAGCAATTCAGGATGTACTATCAAGGTAGTTACCACGGTGGATGACAGGCAGAATCCCACGGGGAAGCTCTGGGAATTCTTGTAGAGCACGTGCCTTGTAGTTATCCCATCCTAGGGGATGAGGGAGCTGGGTTATTTATCCTCCAATTTCCATCAGTCATCGGCTGAGGCTGCTCCTGGGTGGTGGTAATTCCCTGGCATTTCTGGCCAGCTGAATGGGTGGGCAGAGCAGGCTTTGGTGGCCAGAGAAGCCCTCAGGCAGAGAGATGCAGGTGCTGCCTGCTGGGAGTTAGGGCCACGTGTACTGATGTAGTGAGGGGGAGAGGACAGAGGCGGGGTACCCATAGCATCTGCTACAAACCCCTTAATGTATTTCCACAGCTCCGCTGATTTGCTACTTACTGAACTCTGCCTTATATTGTTAATTCAATTTTAACGTTTAACGCCTCTTCCAGAAGCTCCTTCTCATGATATTCAAAGCCCTCCACTATGTGGTCCAAACCTCCCCTTAGTTGCAAGGATAGTGGAACACAGAAGTTGAGATTGCAGACCCTGAAGTGTAGACTCTAAGTTTGAATTGTGGCTTTACCACTTCCTAGCTGTATGGCTGTGGACAAGTCACTTACTTAAGCTTTTCATGCCTCAGTTTCCTCATCTGAAAATGGGGATACTAAGAGCATGGTATTGTGAGGATGAAATGAGTGAACTGATGAAATGTGTTCCAATGAGTGTCTGGAACATAGGAGGCACAAGGTAAGTGGTAGCTGTTACTATTACTTCCGGGTTTGTCTACCTCTCAATGCTGCCCTCTCCTCAGCAAAGTGCGCTCCTGGCCAGCCATGGTCGGCATCCATGTCCTCACTCATGCTGAGAACGGCTTCCCTACGTCACACTCAACCTTCTAGCCATACTTCAAGGCTGCAGCCACAAGAACAGGACGTGCCATGCTCTTTCTTGTCTCTGAGCTTGTGCACATGATATTCCCTCTGTCTGGAAGGTTCTTGTCATGCAGGGTCTCGGGTCCTGCTCCCTGCACAGAATGCAGAATATGGTGAGGCCAGAAAGGAACACCAACAGACCCATAGATAGGGGAGTCAGACCACTATAGTCTCAATGGTGACTAGTCGAGATACAAAAGCAAACATCTGCCAGTACCCCAACGAGGGGTCTTCCTGCACCCCACTCTCACTGGTGGCTGGGCGAGACACAGGAAGCAGGATCCAAACAATCTGCAATCCGCCGTGCACGCTTGCTAACCCCACTTGCTAGCCTCAATCCACCATCCGCTTCTCCGCCAACCAGGCAACCCCCTTGCTAACTGCAATCCGCACTTGCTAGCTCAGCCACGGCAGTTATATCAGTGGCCAGTGGCTCACTGGTAACAGCTGACGGCCAACCAGTCACAGCTGATGGCCATCCATTACCCGAGCTACCACCTTTCCATGCGAGGCCGAGAGCCTGCAAACTGCTCTCTGGGACTCTGTCCCCACAGTTCTCTCCCGCCTTCTTTACCAACTCCTTCTCAACCTTCAGCCATTTCCTCAGGCAAACCTTCCCTGATTCCCGCCCCACCCCCCAAATGGGTAACATTCCTTGTTCTATCACCCTATACTTCCTCTTCTTGGCACTTCTCCCAGTCTCCTCAGATGACTCACTAGGTAACTGGATGTTTCACATCCATTTCCTTAGCTGGGATGACGGCTCCCTGGAGGAGGGATTGGGTCTGTCTTGTTCACCATGCGTGGCAAATATAGTAGATTGACTTGTGCTGCAGGCACATAGGGTTCTAGAGATGTTTTTGGTTTCATCAATTAGACAACTCAGCAAGTCTCAGACTCGGGCGCTGACTCACGTGCACGCAATGACAGGCAGCCCACTGGGCACCCATTTTGTTGGGTGGGTAGTGGCAGAGGCAGTGTGGTCCAACCACTGAGGCAGTAGCTTTCTGATCATGGAGGGGTCCTCATCACAGCAGAGCCTTGGCAGCTCACTTCCGTAGTGTGGTTTGGGGACTTAGTTCCTCCTGAAAGCTCAATCTAGAACTTGCTTCTACAGCCCTGCCAGATTCTGCAATTTATACTTTTCTGTTCAAATTAGTGAAAGTGGAGTCTGTTCTCTGCCGCTGATTATAGACCCCTACCCGACACATCTCTCAGATCTAAAATGGTGCCTGGTACATAGTTGGTGCTCAATGTGATTAAATAAGTGACAGAGTCAAAAACTATTTACCCTGCAAGCTAAAGACTGCCCTCTAGATGTGCTTCAGAAAGTTCAGGTCCGTGAGAAAGCCCTTGGACACCTCACCTCCTCTACTTTTCTCTAGCCATGAATTACCCCTTGACTGAGGTGTTGACAGTTACCTGAATGGTATCTTGATTTATTTCCTCTACTTGAGTTAGTAGGGACCCCTGGCCTTTGCAGCCCTGAGTCAGCTGCAGAAGCATCTGTCCTTAACCTTGCAAGATGCTTAAGAGCCCAAAAGTGAGCAGAGTGTCAGCCGTTCCTGAGGCGGCTGCCCCTGGCTCAGTTAGTAACATCCAGGGTGTCATTCCTGGGCTTGCCAGGTACAGTATTACGGATGATGCTCCCCCCTTCTCCATCCTAACTTCCCCAGTAGCTGACTTCATCAGGAAGACAATGTGGTGTGTCAGGGATCTGGCCTCCACGTGGGCGGTTGAGTGGCTGAAGATCTTGCCCACCTCTGTCTCAAGAGGGGCCACACCAGACTGCATCCGGATCTCAGCCTTCAGAGCTACAGTGGTCATTCTGCTCCAAGAGAATGCCAGCCTCAGGGACAGCATCCACCCCAGGGTCTCCCTATTCAGGAAACCCGCTCTGGTTAGGTGAGTGTGAGTGGTGACTATCTTTGAGGAAGCGAGAAGGCACTAACTTAAGAGGCTCTGCCCCTGACATTGGACTTGCTCCAGCCATGACCCATCTAAGGAGGCCCGGATGCTGGGCTGGCCTGGAGTGAGCCACCTTCCCTGGGCACATTCTCCTGACCATCTCTTATGCCCAAATGGCTAGGACCATCAAATAGATACTTTAGGGCAGAAAGTGGAGGGAATTACTCCAGTTGACATGAACTAACGGATCCTCCTTCCCCTAGGGAGAGGGACAGAAAGCAGGGCTGGGTGAGGTGATGACAGGTGTTGGGGGCTGGAATTGCTCAGCTTGGGCAAGGCCTCCTGATGCATGCAGATGAACAAAGGGGGTTGATATTTGTTGCTTGAATACTTTTCGTGTCCTGTCTGGGGATTAGCCCAGAGGCCATGTGAAAAGCTAGGCAAGCTTTGTGATGCTTATCACTGCCTTACAGATACGTCAAGGTTCAAGTAGGGATTTACCTAGCTGGGTCACGGATCCAAGGATCTAATGGGGGCTGAGACCAGGATGGCGTGAGGGGGTAGGTTGGGTGGGTGTGCTGGGTTCCTTTAGAAGGGCAGCATGGAGGAGACACCATCCTGCTCATATGGGTGGTCAGGGAAGGGCTTGTCCCTTGGTGGGGAACAACTGTTGCACATGCCAGGCCATGATTAACTGGATGGGGCACTGCACTTGTCATTGTCTGTATAGCCAGGAGGCATGTTCAAAACATAACAACTGGTAGGGCATTGTCCCTGACCAATCAGAATGGACATTGGCCCCTGCACTGTGGGCATTAACTGCTTACTTGCTGGTTTGTGCAGAGGTCCATGAGTCCTTGGGGGGGGTGGTATCTGGGGAGGGCTGGGTTGGTGGGAAGAACTCTGGATGGGGAGCTCGGGACTGTGATTATCTGCTAACCAGTCTTGAAATATGTCAAGAACTGCAACAGCTATACCTGTGAGTACTGGATGACTGAGAATCCAGAATATCTCTGAGCTGTTGCTGCTGTTTCAAGGCCACTGCTAATGAGGGCTTGCTGGGACCCTGGAACTTGACCATGCAGTGGGGGTTAGCCTTGCCCCAGCTGGGATGATTTGGGGGCTCTACTTCTAGGCTCAGCCTCTAACCTTACCCAGGAGTTGGGAGGAGCCCAGCTGGAAAAATAGTTGCAGCCAGCTCTCCACCAGCTAGCCGGGTTTGTGGAAAATTCTCTCCGAGTTTCCACCTGGATATTAAAAAGCCTGGCAAGTGTGGCCTTGCTTCCTCCTTCTCACTGTGGCCCCAAGGTGCCACTGGCTCTGTCTGCGTGAGTCTTGGAGCTCCTGGGCTGGGCCCCTCCCCAGCTTTTGGCTGCCGGTATGGATTGACCTGGCTCCAGTCCTGGCCCCGGGCTATCCTCCTTCTGCCCTTCAGATCTGATCACTTTTGAACACTGATGCCTGTTGAGAATTGGCCTGGCATTTTGCCATTGCCTCTACTCTGCTGTGACCCACCAGAACTTCACAGGGTGGGAGCTGCTGCTCTGGGTGTGACATTTCCCCAGCCCTGTCCCTCTTTCTCCAGAGGCCCTTGCCTTTCAGGGAACTCTGAGGCCAAGCTCGGCCTTTTGGTATAGGCTGCCTTTCTTCTTCTTCTTCTTCTTCTTCTTCTTCTTCTTCTTCTTCTTCTTCTTCTTCTTCTTCTTCTTCTTCTTCTTCTTCTTCTTCTTCTTCCTCTTCCTCTTCCTCTTCCTCTTCCTCTTCCTCTCCTTCTCCTTCTCCTTCTCCTTCTCCTTCTCCTTCTCCTTCGGCCTTTTGGTATAGGCTGCCTTTCTTCTTCTTCTTCTTCTTCTTCTTCTTCTTCTTCTTCTTCTTCTTCTTCTTCTTCTTCTTCTTCTTCTTCTTCTTCTTCTTCTTCTTCTTCTTCTTCTCCTTCTCCTTCTCCTTCTCCTTCTCCTTCTCCTTCTCCTTCTCCTTCTCCTTCTCCTCCTCCTCCTCCTCCTCCTCCTCCTCCTCCTCCTCCTCCTCCTCCTCCTCCTCCTCCTCCTCCTCCTCCTCTATAGCGATTTGAACTGTCAGGTTGATGGGTTTTGAAGCCCTGGTTTTGAGATAGTTCAAGTAGCTGGCCTCACCTCCTGAATAACTGACACAGCCCCTGTTTATGGGAAGGCTTTTGAGTGAAAAGCACCTTGGGGGGACCTGTTGGTGGCCTATATGGGGCATGTCACATCACCTGGAGACTTGAGCAAGGCCTTGTGAGTCATTGAAAACAAAAAGATTTGGGGGACTCTTTCCAATATTTGTGCTTTGAACCCCCAAATTGTGTTCAACATCTTCGTATTCTCAGTGGAGAATGCCCCAGACACTGCAGCACAATGGAGAGTGGGCTCCTGTGACACACACTTTCTTTTCACATCTTGCCATTTCTGAAATCAGGATGCCATCATTCACATTTAATGTATCCCTTTAATACGGTCGCTTGCCTACCTGCCTGTAAGGAGAAAACAGCTATCGGAGTTGCTGCCAAAGTATTTTACAGTACGATAGCCCCACTTACACCCAGAGTCTGGACATTTGGGTAAGGACTTCAGTTTAGGATTCCTGCCCCAAGTTCCTGCTTTGGTTTCCTGGGGACACCTTTTAAAGTAACCACCTAGAACTGAGCCTGAGAAAAGTTAGTGACCTCTGCCCCAGCTACTTTGTATGTAATACATGCTTGCTACCCTGCTCTCTCTCTCCTGCTCAGTTGTGATTTGGGATGGAAGACTGCCTTCCTCCGGCTCACGGAGGGAAGACGCCCCTGTTTCTGAAATCTGTGGGGAGTTCATATGCTGGGGAGCTTATTGCTGACCCCATGTGAGTGGCTTGTGTACCCTCATTCAGTAGGTCATAATCTACATATTTTTAATTTAGTACGCCAGCAACGAACCCCCCCCCAAAAAACACTACCTGCTTTTCCTCCTCCCCCCCCTTTCTTTTCTTAACATCTTATATCTGAGGAAATTAGGTCTTACATACTGATGGATCAACTAATCATGGACTCTCCTTGCTGGAGGATGGCATTGTCATTGCCTGGCAGCCCATATTTCTTTTTGGGAGTGTTTGGCCCAGCTCCTAGCACACAATAGGTGCTCAGTAAATATGTGAGTGATAAATAAATGAATAATTAGGTATTACTACCCTTGCCCCGAATAGGGCAGGAATAAAATTCAATAGACATCCTTCAGGATTGCTACAATGGGTAACTTCTTTTCAAAATGTTGAATACAGGTAGCCACCAGCGGGGGTAGAGGATGTCATCATCCAAAAGGGGATTTATTGCTTTTTTAAGAAATTGTTATTGGGAAATATTGAGGAACAGGGTTTTTCCAGAACCCATCAGCTCCAAGTGAAGTTGTTGTTTTTTATTTCCAATTTAGTTGTGGAGTCATTGTTTTCAATCTCGTTGTGGAGGGCGCAGCTCACTGGCCCATGTGGAAATTGAACCGGTGACCTTCGTGTTATGAGCACTGAGCTCTAACCAACTGAGCCACCCAGCTGCCCCCAAAAGGGGATTTATAAGTTGGGTCCACTTCATGTGTGCTCATTGGGTCCCAGGCTGAGGGGGCAGCGTCCACAAGAGGAAGCACTTTTTATGACACCTAAGGTGGTGGGTGAGCAGAACATGACCTTGCCTTTTTAGGCCCAGGCTTGGGATGAGGGTGGGGGGCTACGCATGGGGGACATTGTCCCTTCTGCCCCACTTAATGGGCAGATCAGAGGGTCAACCTAGAGTCAAAAGGTGGGGAAATATACTTTGCCTCTTTAATGAGAGGAGCTGAATATTCTCACCGTGAAGGGCATGGCTACAGTGAGGAGTGAAGAATGGGGACCGATAATGCAATCTACTCCACAAGGCAAGGTTTTGACCAACTGTTGCATATGTCAGTGCCAGCACAGAGAGCAGCAGACCAGAACACATGTTTGGAGCATAGCAGAGTGCCTGCGATGCTGCAATGTGGGGCAGACTTAGAATCTGAACTCAGATCACCCAGCTCCTGGGCCTGGGACTCTCCTGACACATCACACTGCCTTCTCTCTACAAGTTCATCACATGCTGAGGCAGGTTGTCAAACCCAGACAAGTCCTGTGGCTATTTTTTCCGCTGACTTTTCACCAAGGGGACGCCAGCCACAGAGCTGGTGTCACGGGTCTGACGGGTGTCAAACCTTGTGTGTGAAGAATGTCCGCATTATCCTCTCTCCCTCATCCCCCAAACACTTATCTCATTATGGAAGGGGCGAGGGGGGGAGGGCGTCAGGGAGGGAGGGCGGCAGCCTGGAAGTGTTTATTCTCTTCAGGAGCAAGTCTCTCTCCTAATTAGTAGGTGATTCTGTTAGATGAAGCCCAGGTGGGGAGTCAAGATGGGGGTCTGGAGTGGTGCTCCAGCTGCCCCTGATTACCCAAATCCCCAGCTGGGGTGAGGAACCCTCACGTGGGGCGGGAAAGCGAGGGAATATTAGTTTCCGATACAACGAGAGACAAGAGAATAATTCTACGAGGCCGTGTAGAACAAGCAGAGAGAGAAAAGCTCTTTGAGTGCAACAAGGAGCGAGGTTTTAAAATTTCATTTGCACAGCGGCAGGTCTTGCCAATTGGATCCTTTCCAGAAAGCAATCTGCTAAGTCTGACAGTCGGAAGAAATGCCGGGCTGCTGAGCGAGGAGAGGCTGGGTTTTTTTCAGGGTTTATTTTTCATTCAGGTCCTTTGTGAGCAATGGCTTTTTTTTTTTTTATTCTATTTTAAAAGAAAAAGACATGCAGTGATCCTCTTTGTGAGGCGGGAAAGGGCTTCCCTGACCATCTGGGCCTCAGAGGGACTCAGGGAGAGGCGGCCTTTGTGTCGGGGCAGTCAATGCCCGCTCGGTCGCCGTTTATCTTTGCTGCCACTCACACCAGGCTGGCCTCGCTGCCGGCTGGCCCAGGGCGCACGCAGCAGCTTGGAGTAGTTCTCCAGGTCCTTATCTGTGTCACGGGCAGGAGGTTGGAGGGTGGGGGAGGTTCTCTGAGCCCACCCAGAGGTCCATTGTGTTCGCTGCGCAGAGCGACAGATCAGCACCGCAGACATCTCTTTGCTCAGCCCCATTCTTCAACGCACAGCCCCCCCACCCTCTCTCTCTTCCCTTCCTTGAATCTATATATCCCTCTCCTGCCAGCAGGGCTAAGGGCTTTAGGGTAAGCATGGATTCTTGGCCGAGGCCAACTGTTAGGAGAGCATTTCATTGCACACACATGTGCACACACACATGCACACACACGCATGCACACACCCTGCTGGCCCTGCCTGTCAGCCAGGCTCCAGAGCTGGAGCAATCTTTTTATAGAAATGCTGACGCTGTCTTGTGGTGGGTTCTTGCCTGAGTGCTGGGGCTGTTTTGTCCTCAGAAAACTGCACTCCAGCAATGCCAGCCTAAGAAACCTGGGCACACTCTGCTCCCCAAGGGAGCAGACTTGGCAGAGAGAGTGTTTTAGCTGTGCAGGGGTTGGGGCTACTTTGGGGCTCATTTGGGATGTCCGCTTTTACAGCTTACAGGACTTACTTTCATGTAGAACATCACTGGATCCTTATAACCCTGTGGTATAGGGTTATCCCATTTCCAGGATATAGATCTGTCCCATTTCCTGGATGACTAAACTGAGGCACAGAGAAGATACACTGGCCTGATTTTACTGGTGGAGACAATGAGTGAGAGCAACATGAAGTAAATTGCATATGCTTCATTTGTCTCCAGTCCAGCCCACGAAATTTCAGGCTACACTACCTGTGTCCTTTTATTTATTTATTTATTTCACCTGTGTCCTTTTAGATACATATTTACAAGCTCAACATTTGTTGCTGGGTGGAAGTCACCTCACCTTGGTGAGACATCACAAGGTTCCCCATGGCAAATCTGCTTTACACACAAAAAGGCAAGGACTTGGGGAACCAACGTCTCCAAGTGACTATGGCCTTTAAGACCTCCATATGTACATGAACGTTAGCCAACTGGAAACCAGGGCTGGGAATATGGGGTTGTAGAGATATCTGTCTCTACCTAGATATATCTAGAATCTAGTGCTTTCTTCCTAGTTGGGACAATGTTTGTGGTAATAAGAAGATGAGAAGGAGAAGAATTTGGGAGGGCAAGGGGGACCATTGGCAGAGCCATCTGTTGGGTATCTGTCACAGGTGGTTGGAAGTGTCCAGAGACACTAAAATTTTAAAATTCAGCTTTGGTGAAACACTCTGGGAAGCCCAAGCTGTAAACTTATGATTTATGTAGGTGTGGGCCTTGGAAGACGCAATCATCCAATTCTGTCTGGAAGAGCATGTCCTCCCATCTGGAAGCTTCAGGCTCAGGGGTAAGGCTCAGGGCTGTCCTGAGCACCGAAGGATGGGGTGCTATGACATCACCAAGCCTGGCTTAGGCAGGGACTTCTGGACCAGGGCCATACCAAAAGCCCTACTAGTTGCCAGAGTATTGAAATTCTTCTTTGTCAGTTATCCTAAGTGCCCTCTCTTCCGTGGCTGCTCTGACACAGCTCAAGGCACAGGCTCTAGCCTCAGAGCTGAGGCTAGTGTTCACTCCGAATGGCGGAGGCCCAGGCTGTCCCAGTTGTTAAATATTTTGAATGTCATCTCCGTGGAGCCCCACAGCTCACTCCCACAACCAGCATGGGTTTTTGCTCCCACCCATCCAAGGCCTCTGAGTTCAGAAATGCCAAATGCTCAGCAAATTCGGGTTAAGCTGGCCTTGCTGCTGCACCGCCCAGAGAATAATAGCAGCTCCCAGGACGTCAGGAAAACAGCCCCTGCTGATTTTCCAGCCCTTGAATAGCAGCTTCGTGGAAAACGTTTCTGATTTGTGCAGAGCCTCTCCCCCAGCCCTGGCCCCCGAGAGGCTAGTGTAATACTTCTTTTCATGTGGCAGGCTCGTCTGTGACCAGCGTGGGTTCTTTCTGTCAGATATTACGAGTGGTTATTACCGAGGCAGCCTAGCTGCCGTGCAGGGCTTGGCCCTCACCTGGGGTCTGGTGAGGCGCTGCTGTCGCATCTGAATTTCTTCATATACAAGATCTGAATCTAATCTAGTTGCTGTGAGGCTGTTTGTGTAGCAGAAGGGAGGGGGAGGTGAGGGGGATGGGGTGGGGAGGCCCACGTGAGGTCGCTCATCCTTCCAGGAGGTTTTGCTGGTTAATGAAATCTCTGATTTGTTGGCTGGGGGAGGCCCCCTCTGGCTGACGTGGAACAGCTGATGGGGACATTGGCGTTGTGTCAGGATGCCAAATGGTGACAGTTTGGACCTGTACCAACAGAACAGGGTATTTTCCACCCTGATTGTTCAAATGAGAGTGGGCTTATTTGAATCAGGTGGATCTGGGAAACAATCAGAGAACAGCAGAGGCAGTCTTTAGCGCTGGGCGTGCACGTCTGTGTATGTGGTGGCAGACCATCATTTATAATTCCACATTTATAGAATTCGCGGGGCTGCGTGCGTTTTTAAGCTTTATTTGAATCCTGATGCTCTATAGACAGGCCAATTATTTCTCCCCTGAGGAATGCAGGCCCCTGAGCCCCCGCCCAGGCTCCACTGCAGAGCTTTGTGCAGGAGGGATATTTCTGGGGCGGGTGCCCATCTTCCCGTGGGGTTTCCCTAGTCCTGAACATGCTGAGTCTAGGCTAGGAGTCCATACTTCTTTCACTCTCTGGGGGAAGTAATTGGGGAAGGCATTAAAAAAAAATAAGGTTTCCCAAACACGTGCTGCTGTCTGAAAGGCCCTTCAAAAGCACAAGCCTATTTGGCATAAGACCGGATGTTATATTAATTTTTGCTCCAAAAGATGCATTAGAGCTGATTGTCCAGTTAGGTCTTATTCTGGGGGAAACACAGTAGAGACAGGATTAGGAAGGATCTCGCCCTGCCTCATCCCCCCACCTATGGGGACTCTCAATAACGATGGGGGATGGTGGGAAGGGTGCTGCAGTGGGGTAAGGGAAGGGTGCCTTCATCAAGGTGAGCTTTTCTACTTGAATTTATTTCAAGAGAAAATCCATGGCTTTTCCTCTGGGTTAACACCTGTCCCAAGCACATATCAAACTGGGCGTTGATAAGTTGATCAGTTGAAATAACACAACTGCTAAGTCTGCTGAACCCTGAACACTTTGAGGCTAGCCATACAGGCAGGCTCTATACAAAGAAGGGATAGGGAGGTGGAGAAAGGGGTCTGGGGCACCCCTCCTCCATGCTACAGTGGACGGGGGGAGGCTGTGCTCCAGCATTTTCTCAGTGTTGGGGAAGTCAGATACCTTGCCTGGAGGATTGCTAACAGTGTGTGGGGTATCCAGAGGAGAGGTACAGGTGAGTCTGTTTTCTTTCTGAATGCTGGGAATCTTATAGCTCCAGCAATGGTCTCTGGGGCAGGACCCCTAAAACCCAGTTAGGATGCTTTCTCTGGTGGTGTGCCCAGAATTAATTGCTTCTCTCCCACCCTTGTTTTTCATTCATTTGTCCTGTTTTGATCACCCCTTGTGTAACCAGCACTGAGCAGATGAATGGTCCCTGCCCTCTGGGAGACCAAGATAGAGGAGTAGGTACTAAGGATGATAAGACTCAAGGCTGGGTGTCGAGTGCCCAGGGTCACAGCTGGGAGAGAGACAGATCCCCTCTGGGGGGTGGAGAGGTGCAAGTGAGTGGGGGAAGTGCATCATGAAACTGACTTTGGCACTAGGCCTTGAAGAATAAGGATTTCACAGTGGAAAATGACATTCCAGGCATTAAGCATGAAGGAATTGTTCTTCGATGAAGAAGGGAGAGTCTCTCTAATTATAACTGACACACCGATTTAAACATTTATTCTCTCCAGCCACACAAATACACACGCACATGCACACTCGTAGCACAAACAACAGGGAGGGGGTGTCCTGGGGGCTCTGCCTTCAGCTGCAGCTGGAATCTTTGTTATTGAAGAGGACTCTGCTTTTTCTGAACGAGTCTAGTGTCTGATGTCACACAGTACACTGCTATACCACACAGACCAGTGACTTGAGGTCTGTGGCCCAAGTGACTTGAGGTCTGTGATGGCCTGAGGGCTTCCGAGGTTTCTGATGTAAGTAAGGCACCCTCTGTCTGATCTCTTCCCAGGGTGCTGTCAGAGTCAGTTCCCCAGGAAGGAGGCTCTGGTTGGAGATTTGCTTGTGTATGTGGGAGGGCATATGGAAGAGTGTTCTTGGGAACAACACCTGCAACGTGATACGGAAGGCAGGACTGGGCAGAGGAGAAGTTGACGTAGGGTGTAATTGCACCAGAGGCTCAGTTGATCCCACGGGGAGCTCTGGGACTGGGATAGCTCTGAGGAGTTGTGCTGAAATTGAAGCAAGGACGCAAGGGCTTTACACTCCAGCCTTGACTGGTCATTGGTAACCAGCAGTCCATGGGGAGGGGAGGTGCCCTTGGGTGAATCCAACTCTGTTGGCCTCGCAATTCCAAGAGGCAACCCGGCTGATGGTCTTCAGCAGCTGACATCCTGGCAGCTGGGGAAATGCGAGACTCAGCCGGGAAGAGGGTAATCTGGGCAGTTTGGGATGTCTTCACAGAATCTGCTGCTTTAGGTCAAGGCCTCCAGATGGGAGAGGGAGGACCCACACTGGCCACAGCAGCCTGGGCCATGCTGGCTCATGTCCTTACCCCAGGCCCCTGAGGCACCTCCAGGCACCTTTACTAACTCCCAGTTGCATTCGTGGCTATGAGTGTTCACTCTGTATCCGGCTTTTGGTTAGACTTTTTTTTTTTTTATTTTTTGCTATTAGTAGGTTTTATTTTTAAGAACAGTTTAGGTTCATGGCAGAATTGAGAGGAAATTACAGAGATTTCCCATGTACCTTCTACCCCCACACACCTATAACCTCCCCCATTATCAACATCCCTCACTAGAGTGGTACATTGGTTGTAATCGATGAACCTACATTGACACGTCATTATCACCCAGAGTCCATAGTTTGCATTAGGCTTCGCTCCTGGTGTTGTACAGTCTATGGGTTTGGACAAATGGCATGTATCTATCTTATAGGATCATACAGAGTATCTTCACTGCCCTAAAAATCTTCAGTATTTTGCCTGTTTATCCCTCTCTCTCCCCAATCCTGGCAACCACTGATCTGTTTATTGTCTACATAGATTTACTTTTTCCAGAGTGTCATTAAGTGTATCACACAATATACGTAGCCTTTTCAGACGAGCTTCCTTTACTTGGCAATATGCATTTGTTTCCTTCATTTGTTTTCATGGTTTGTTTTTTTACACAGAAGTATTGTGATGATAGCTGACTATATACCAACCATGGTTGTCCTTCACAATGATTGGGGAGTTAAAAAAATGTCCCTATTCTCAGGCATTACCCCCACAGATTCTGAATTAATTGGTCTTGGGTGGGGCCCAGGCACCGGTAGTTTTTTCAAAGCTCCCCAGGGGATCCTAAGGTACAGCCAGGGCTGAGAACCCGGAATCTAGGTCAACAAAGTCGTAGCAGCATATAAGATACGTATACGTCGTCATCAGGGTGGGCCTAAGCAAAATTATGAAGTCTTTCATACACAGCCTCTTGTTTTAGTGCTCCTTCTGCCTTATTACTACTGACCTCCGCTCCATCAGTGTCCCCTTCTTTTTTCTTTAGATACTTCTTTTCACTGTCCTTTACACCTTAGTGGAAATTCAGATAAAGGAGTTGCCTTCCCTGGGATTATTTGCAATTCAAACTTCATCTCTGTATTGTGGAATAAGAGATTTATCTCCTGTTTAAAGATTTGTGGGTAAAACTGGGCAGAAGAACAGAAGAGTTGTATGGGGGCAGGCAATTTATCCCAAACCCCTCTAAACCCAGGAAATCAGACCTTCTATGGGAGGCAGCGAGCGGTGGGAGGGATGAGGCTGAGGGTCAGGCACTGAGATTGAGGAGAAGCAGGCCTGTGACTTCCAGGGCAACGGGAAGATGAGGGAGTTTATCAGATGTGTTTCCAGTGCATAGAAATGAGCAGGATCCAGCTGTGTTGGTGGCCAGCCTGTGTGAGTCTCCTGAATGTTAAGGGGGGCTGCAATCACTGTTCTGGGCAGTCTCATGATCCCTGCTTCCCACATCCACAGGCCTTCCAATCTCCTGGGCCACAAACCAACCCTGACACAAGCTAGGGCAGGTCCTTCCACTACTTTTGGGGCCGGAAGTCTCCTTCATGACCATTCCCCTGCCCCCTACTGCTCCCCAGGGTCCAGGCACCCCTCCTATAGGGCCTCCAATCACAAAGGGCTGATCTTACTCTCTTTTCCAGACAATTGAGCTTGATTATCTACAACTGGGCCCAGACCTTTAAATCACAAAAATCCCTTTAGACACTGGCTTCAAAAAGGCCCGCCTTGGTCTGGCGGCTCCCCATTTTTTATCCTTAAACACAAAGGCTGATTCTATCTAGACTGGTCGGATGTCTTGCCTCAGTGGTGACTCACACTCCTCAAGGGAGCCTTCGAGATTCCCTCATACTTCTCTAAATACAGTAGAGGTGAAAACACAAGTTTCATCTCTGGCAAGACATTCTGCTACAATCTCTTGTCCCACAGGTTAAGGTGTTACAGGACACATCTGCAGCATATAAGATGCGATAACGAGCACTGTTTTCGTTACATATTCAATATCTTCTGTGAGGATTGGTGTGAATGACAGCACTTGGGGTGGGCACTGTGACGCACCTCCAAGGTCCCCTTTAGTGAAGGACTGGTTGACTCAGCTGCCTGGGAGTGCTACTGAGTCTTCTGTACCTTCAGGGACTGCCTAAGTGGTCGGGACCCTAGGGCACACCCCTTCCTGGGGCAGCTCCTGATGACTTTGTGATGAACTCACATCCTCTTTGCTTTCGTTTCTCCTCATCTCCTATTCTGCTCCAAAGGGCTATTGGTCCAGTGTCTCCTGAAGAAAGGTGCCATGTCCCCTGCTTCCTGGAATTTCCTGCTGGGTACCAATGCACTGCAGTCCTGCTTAGCATTTGTGATGACAGTTCACAGAACGTGTGACAGTGGATTTCCTGTTGTCAGCAGGAAATTTCCCCCTCTTCTTAGCCATCATCATTTCATGTGAATACAGTCATGTGCCGACGTTTCGGTCAACAAAACATTGGCACATGACAGTAGTCCATTTGACAGTGGTCCATTGACATTATAACGGATCTGAAAAATTCCTATCACTTAGTGATACCATAGCCATTGTAACGTCATAGAGCATTACTCACGTGTTTGTCGCGATGCTCGTGTGGACGAAGCTTCTGCACTGCCAGTCATATATGAGTATATAGCGCATACAATTATGTAGAGTACATAAGACTTGATAATAAATGACTATATTACTGTTTTATGTATTTACTATGCTAAACTTTTTATCCTTATTTTAGAATGTATTCTTTCTGCTTACATAAAAAAAGTTTGCTCTAAAACAGTATGCCATGTTATGCTGGCAGCAGCCTCTTATAGCTCATGGTTACTGTGTCTCTTACTTGCACCATTCTCCCTTGTGCTTGATTTAATCTCGTGTTGTTTTACAAATGTAGTGTCGCCTGAGTGTACAGTGTTTATAAAGCCTACAGTCGTGTACAGTAACATCCTAGATCTTCACATGCATTCACCACTCACTCACTGACTCACTGAGAGCAACTTCCAGTTCTGCAAGTTCGATTCATGCTGAGTGCCCTATACAGGTGGACCATTTTCTCTCTTATACCATATTTTTACTGTACCTTTTTATGTTTACATAGGTTTCGATGCACAAATATCATTGGGTTACAGTTGCCTATGGTATTTAGTACAGTAACAAGCTGTATAGGCTTGCAGCTTTGGAGCCATAGGCTATACCATACAGCCTAGGTGTGTAGTAGGCTATGCCACCTAGGTTTGTGCGCGTGTACTTTGTGATGTTTGCCCAATGCCAAAATTGCCTAACGAAATTGCCTAATGATGTATTTCTCAGAACGTATCCCCATCGTTAAGTGATGCATGACTGTACATTCTGTTTTTCACCATTGTTAGAAATAAGACATGTGTCATCCTGGAAATAATTCTTTTTTTTTTAAATTGGAAAATATTGGGGAACAGTGTGTTTTTCCAGGACCCATCAGCTCCAGGTCAAGTCGTTGTTTTTCATTCTAGTTGTGGAGGGCGCAGCTCACTGGCCCATGTGGGAATTGAACCGGCAACCTTGGTGTTATGAGCACTACGCTACAACCACTGAGTCAACTGGCCACCCAATAATTAATTCTTGATAACTGATGGTCACAGAAATGACTAGATAACATACTCAGAGTCACCAGATGATGATAATAATAATTATTATTATAACAAAACAATTGTTTACTATTTATTTTAAATAGGTGTTTACCTTCCTCTTTATAGAACTTGGAATCAGGGTTATTAGCAAATAGGAAGATTTACTGACTTGAGCTTTGCCTCTTGTATCTCCCCCTGTTAGAAGATTATTTCCGAGCACTAAAATGGTCAGAAACAGCAGCAAGAGAGAGCACATGGAGGGAAAACTGAGGGGAGACCTGGGTAATCATTCCCTAAACACCTAGAAGTTGGATTTGTTGAGCTCCACTATTTATTTTCTTATTCTAATGGATGTTTATGTTTTTGCCTCCTCTTTATCTAGTAATAGTATCTTGATTGTCATTTGAGAAACTAACTGTGTTGGTTAAATGCAGGTGTCAACTTGGCTGGGCCATGGTGCCCAGATCTATGGTCAAACATTATTCTGCATGTTTCTGTGAGAGTGTTTTTGGATGACATTAATATTTAAATTAGTGGACTTTGAGTAAAGCAGGTTGTTCTCTGTAATGCAGGTGGGTCTCATCCAATCAGTTAAAGCCTGAATAGAACAAAAGACTGACCTTCCCTGATCAAGAAGGAATTCAGCAGATGGCCTTGGGACTGGAACTGCAACATTAGATCTTCCCTGGGTCTCCAGCCTGCTGGCCCACCCTGTGGATTTTGGACTTGGCAGCCTTCATAATTGTATGAGCCAGTTCCTTAAAATAAATCTCTCTGTGTATATACACATACATCTTTTTGGTTCTGTTTTGCTACAGAATTATGACTCATACACTAACTCTCTGCCATTTTAGTACATGGGGTTTGGCTGGAGTAGATGCCCACATCCTTAGCTCAAGGGTTGAGCACACAACCCAGATTTGACCCAACCACTAGCCAGCCACACAGTGATTTGTTCAAAGATAGACATGTGACACAGCCTGGCCAACGAGACCTAATTCTGGGACATTGGTTAGAACTACCTGAAAAGTGAAGGTCTCTTTCTGCTGCAATTTCTAAGGTAGTAGGGCGCAAGCCTGGAGTTGCCAATTGGGGCCTCTTTACCACCACTCCAGAGAAACTTTCCTGACAATGAAAACACAAAGGAGGGCAGAACCAATAAATGGGAACGCACAGGAAGAATAAGTATTAATGATGTTTTTTGCATGCCTAGATCCAGCCATGCCTGAAACTAACTGCCTCTGGACATTTTGGTTACATGAACCAATAAATTCATTGTTTTAGAGTTCGAATTGAGTTTCTGTGACTTTCAACCAAAGGAATCCCATGGAGCCAATAACGCAGAGGCTTTATCACCTTATGTGCATAGGTGAGTGGGTCAGCCCCATTAGGGTAAAGATACACGGGGAGGTGATGATGGGACACCTCTGGTTCCTTTGATTATATATCCTGGGAAGTTGAAGCTGTGTGCATGATTGATTAAGGAAGCCTTGCAAAGCTGGGGCCCTCTGTGGTAGCTTGTTACACTAGTGGCCCTCAATGAACATAGATCCCAGTATTCATGCCCTTGTGTAGTCCTTTGCCACACCGATTTTTCAGGCTTATCCATGTGACTTGCTTTGGTCTGAGGGACGTCAGTAAACATTATGCAAGTAGAAGCTTAATAAGCACTTCCATACTGGATTTTGTCCTCTTGGAGTGCTCCTGGTTGGTACCCGGAAACCATGCTGTGAGGAAGAGCAAGCCAGTATATGGAGAGGGCACGTGGTGGACAACCAGAGTAACCTTGCTAACAGCCAATAACAACCAATACAACTACGAGTAAAGCCATGTTCAACATTCCAGCCCCAGTTGAGTCTCCAAATGTCTGCAGCTGCATGAGTGACCAAGGCTGACAGAAGATTTGCCCAATCAGCCCACAGACTCCTGAAAGAAATAATCAATTGTGGTTGTTTTAAAGCCAGTAAGTTTTGGGATGGTTTGTTATGTAGCGATTGATAATTAAACACCCTCCAAACTGAGTGTGAGCAAGAGTATGAATGAAAATAAATGACCAAAGAGCTCCATTAGGGTTGGTGACTAATGGTTGGGAGAAACAGCACTCTGGGTGTGTGTCTTGTGTACATGCTAAAGCTGGTTTGGGCTGTGTAGTTTGGTGAGGGGTCACTCAAGTTCTGGGACTCTGCTGAGGCTCCACAGTACTTGGTACTATCCTTCAGGGCCTATATTTCCCTGTTGCCCAGATCTCTACTGGCTTCTGGGGAGATGCAGGACACAGAAGCAGTAAGAGGCGGGACTTGGCTTTCTCCGAGTTTCTGCAATAGCAATTCTCCATTCTTCCAGTGAAGACGTGAGAGGTGGTAGGCTTCATGCACCCATACCTGGAGGTACAGACTTGGGAGTGCTAGAGAGCTATAGGGAGAGCATGCAGCTTTCAGGGAACCTCCCATTTCATTATTTGCACTTATGAAACGGCCCCTCAAAAGGCCACGCCACTAGAAGGGGCCGGACGCTGCGATGTTTTCTAAGCTACCCAGAATCTATTTTTGTGGGTTTTGTGTGTGTGTGTGTGAGGTATAAATGAATAAAAGAAGTAGACACCATGAATTGCATTGGTGAGGGCTGTGAGGCGAGGACTTTGAGAATGGAAAGGAGTCGTTAGATGACTAATTATTAGCTAATAATGTTAATTTCTTAAACTTATGCAGCGCTTCCTATGTGCTAGGCACTGTGCTAAGTGCTTTACATATCTCATCCCATTCAATCCTCAGTACGATTCCTATGAGGAAGGCACTGTTATCACCCCAACTTCACAGGTAGCTAAACTCGAAAGTTAAGTGATTTAGGTTGGGTTTTGTCCCGTATCAGACCCTGAGCGGAGATTTGAGTGCAAGTGGTAAGCGGAAAGTGGTGATTCTAGAAGGCACCTGGAGGCAGGGGAGGCAGGGGATGAAAGCAGTACTGAGAAGGTAGCAGTAGTGGACAACTGGGGAGCTCCGGGAGACTGTACAACGCACCTCAGAATTGTCCCACCCAAGGGCAAGGGAGGTGGGGGATTTGTCCTCCAATTCCTGACCTCATTGGCTGAAGACTGCTCTGGGGAGTCTCAACTTTCTTGGCACCTCTGTCCTAATCTGTGGAAAGTGGGGTTTGCTCCCGCAGCCAGAGAAAACCCTCAGGCTTCTTGCAGGTTCTTGCAGTAAGGAGCTGCCAGCTTGCATGGGAATAGAGAGTGCTGAGCGCATGCAAGCAGGGCATGGCAGCATCTGCCACCGTAACTACTTGCCCAGGGTCACAGCCGTGGTAAATTGTGAAGCTGCAATTTGAACCCAGTCGACCTGACTCCAAGTGTGTGCCCTTGACCTCTGTGCTCTAGCTTCTCTCGGTGAAAAACAGCAGACATATAGACAGTGCCTTTTCTGGAGACTCATTTTAAACAGTTTGAAAATGATTCATTCTAATAAAGGCAAAGCCACAGCTTCCACACCTTGAAAGAACACCAACGAGTCTATAAAATAAATACATCCTGACACAGCCCTGAGCTGCTGCCGTTTCAGAAAAATGCTCCCCACAGACGCCGACCTGCTGCTTGGGAGGCCCTGTGAGGCAGGCGCTGCTCTGGGTTGGCAGCATCTCCCCTGAGAGGGTGTGATTGGACCCCATCCAGGGGCAGGGAATGAGATCAAAGGCCCTGTGCAGTTTCTCACTTGTGAGAGTTTGGTGAGCTGCATCATTATAAATGCGTTTTGTGGGCTGCAGTGAGCCAAAGGTGCAAACACAGCATGGATGTCCAATGTGCCAGGCCATGTGGCCTCTGGTCAGCCCAGATTTCCATGGTGGGCCTGGTCCCCAACATGACCCCTGTACCCCCAGGATACATGTATGTAGGATAAGAGGTGGGCAGCTTGAGAAGCAGAATCCAGCCACTAAAGAAAGATGGGAAAGAGGCGGGAGGGGGGTTGATGGAAAGGAGAGTGTGCCAAGGGCTCTGCCTTTTGCAGGAGAAAACCTTGGGCCTCAGGAAAGCACAAACCCCACGGAGGCAGAAGAGATTAACTCCTGTCCTTTGGAGAGAGCCTTTCAAATCCGGCCTCAGGCTATAAACAATCCTAAACTGCCTCAGAGCGCTGGGCCCAAGTGGGCCCACTTGAGAATCAAGACTACACTGTTCAGTGGTGGAGAGTTTGAGAGAGGCAGCCTCGGGGACACTCGGGGCCTGAGGAATGGCAGGACCTCGTTGCTGGCAGGGACTTCAGAGAGCATGCAACCCACCTTTTATTCACAGAGAGAAACTGAGGCTCAGCTGCCTGGCCCATGACTGTTTGGTGGCAGAGCTGGGAATTCAAAACCGGTGGCAGAGAGGGGCAGGCTGAGCAGGAATCAGCCGTGACCTCTCCCCTACCCTTCTCCACAGCTCAGCTTTGTTTTGCCTGTTTCTTCCTTCCCTCCTGCCTCCAACCCGTCAGTTTCCATAGTGGATGAATTTCGGAACAGGCAGAGAATGCCTCACCCATCTCCCTGGAAATGTATATTCTTTGAACCAGTCTCATCAGTATGATGAAGAAATAGAGAGCAGATCTAATCTATTGGCGTGTTTTTCTAATTACCAGATTGATTTACCAGAGAAGTCTCCCCAGGAATTTGACTTCTCTGCAAGGTCTTTGCAAGCTGTAAATTTGTTCTCTGAAAAAAGCCCAACCAAATCCACACAGATTTGGGGGAACCTGGTCCCTCTAATCAGGGCACAGAGCTTATTTGTTTTCTAATGGAATCTGAATAGAATTTAACACAGAGCCATTCCATGTGGAGTGCATTCATATTTTTAATTAACAAATTAGGAGCTATTTTGCTCCCCTTTGAACGGCAGTCATATGGGCCTGCTTCCTTTTCGGCCAATTTAGTCAACTCGGATGATTTTAATTACAACAGTCACGAGCACCAGCTATTTCCGCGTCTGACAGCTTCGCGACCTGGTCCATTGACTCTCATTTAAAAGCAAGTTCTCCCTGAACAGAGATCTCCGAAGGGGCTGGTGGGCGTCAGGAGAGCGGGCCAAAGACTGTGCCCTTGGGCACAGGCAGAGAAGAACCTCATTTTCCATTTTGAGACCCATTAGTCCTGATTACAAGGTTGCCAGTTCTCCTGGGCTCCACCTTCACATTTTTAAGAAGCGGCGGCCCTCACGGGAAGCCTTGTGTAATGCATGGACGTGTAGGAAAATGGTCCTAGCTCTCAAGCTCTCAGCCTTATCATCCTTTCCTCAGAAACTTGTCCTTGCTCCCACGCTTATCAAACTTTAACATGCACACAAATCCCCTGGGGATCTTGTTAATATGTAGGCTCTGATTCAGTTGGCTTGGGGTGGGGCCTGAGAGTCTGCATTTTCAACAAGCAAGCCAGCACTGCTGGTCCATGGACCATACTTTGAGAGGCAAAGTTTTGGCTGGTTTATTCGGTTCTGGGAGATTCCAGTGTCTAGAAAGGGGCCAGTTGCCTGAAATGCGCTCACATGAAGCTCAGGTGTGGCAGCAACTAGGTTTGGGTATGCAAAGACAGGTGGGAGGGATTCTTTGCCTCAGTCACAGTATCTCCTTGGGGGTGCTGCAGCATGAAAGACATGCCCACACTCCCTCACACACGCCAGCACTCCCTCAACACATTCCCATCAAGGCGGTTGCCTGAGCCCTCAAGGCATCTTCGGTGTCCTTGGCAGACCATCACAGAGCAGTTGACCATGTATGTGAAGGGCTGATGATTGGGCTGGTTGAACAGGGGAGTCTGGGGAATGTCAGGAACTTTGTGGGAGTTGAGGGAGCCAGGAAACCACTTTGGAGACAGAGAGAGTCCATTCTGGAAACAAATCTGTCCCCCAGCCCTCCCTGTGCTGGCAGAATGGATGCTGAATTAGCAAAGCAGAGAAAACCCAGGAACACAATGTTCCCTGAGAGGTTGCAATCAAAAGGGTCCCAGCCCCCCACCCCCTGCTGAGAATCCTGTGAATTTATGATGTGTCGACAGTTTGAGCCCCAGCACATAGCAGTCTGATGGGCTACAATTAGGAGTGTGTGCTAAGCCCCTCCCGATTCCTCCATCATGTATTCATGGAATTTATGTGGTATCAGCAAAGTGAGCCATATGCACATTTGGGGCAGGAATTTTAGAACTATGATGTAATCATCCCCAGAGAGGTGGCCATGAGAGGAGAAAAGAATAACAGTAAAGATGAATTAGAAGTCCTAACCCTATTTGGATCTGGATTCAAAACAAACTATGTGTCATGATTATTTTTATGACACTTTTGAGACTATTGGAAATCTGAACACTGTATATTTGATGGCATTAAGGAATTTTTGTTAATTTTGGGGTGTGATAATGCAATTAGGTCTATGTTAAAAAGAGAGTCCTTATCTTTAGTGAAGTGTGCTGAAATATTTATGGATGAAATGTATGATGTCTGGGATTTGCTTTAAAATAACATAAGAATAAGAGAAGCAGATGAGGGTATGAAAAATTGATCATGAATTGATAATTGTTGGAGTTGTGTGATGGGTAAATGGGGGGTTATTATATAATTATATCTATTTTTGTAGGTTTCAAATTCTTCATATTAAAAAGTGAAAGAAAGATATAACTCACATCATTCATTTTGCTGATATCACATAAATTCCATGAATGTATGACAGAGAGGAGAGGAGAAGAGAGGAGAGGAGAGGAGAGAGAGATATCTCCAGGATTATGTAAAAAACATTACCGCCATCTCCCCTTCAAAGGAAGTGAATGAGACTTCACTTTTGGAGAGGGTGTGGGAGCTTAGTCTCTTACTCTGTCTAGGGAGAAAACACTAGTCTATTCTGGAATATGTCTTCAAAGCTCTGAATTATTTCATCCATCTGTCTCTGTGGATCTCCTTCTGGCTTTTCAGATGAATAGGACCTTGGGGTCATCTTTTTCATTTGTTTGACACTTATTCCCACCCAAGACTGGTAGACCAGCTGCCCCACCCCAAGTAGACTGTGAGATTGACCTTGAGAGTGTTAAAGGTGAGATTCTGATTTGGGAAGGAGCTGCACTGTGTCCATTACAGCCAAAGCTATCCAAGGTCAAAATTATAATTGAGCCTCAAACTGGGTTGTCTAGAGAATGATGAGGAAAGGAATCATCATGTAACTAGATGGGATGGTCATGTGACTAGCTGGAACAGCACTGGTAGCGTAAGAGAGGAAAGAGAGATGGGTTTTAGTAATTTTTGCTCAGAGACGTCAAGTTTCCAACAATCATTCTGTTAGCAAAAATCAACCTGGTTCAGGTTTAATTATAACAACAGCTAAACTTTACTGAGTACTTACTATGAATCCTGTGCTGCATTACCACTTTATATGATTAGTGTCTATGAAGTAGGTAGTAATACTACTCCCATTTTTTAGATAAACTGTGGCTTAGAGAACTTAAGCAACTTGTCCAAGATATACAACTAGTAACAGTCAGGGTCAGGGTCTGGATGAGGGCGAGGCAAGTGAAGAACTTAGGGCACAAAATGTAAGAAGACCCTCACTCTCAGGGTCAGGAAAGTATCAATCCTTAAAATTTACACCGAAGGACCTTGTTTGCTTTACCCTAGTCCTGGTCCTCATCAGGATTCAAACCCAGGTCTGTACAATTTTAGCATCTACACTCCTAAATGAGTGCCTAGGAATTTTTCTTCTTTAGTAGGGGATTGGTTGGGTGGGGTGGTAGGGAGTTATGATCAAGGGAGCAAGAACTCTAACTTGGAATTGGTGTGATAAAAGAGGAGGAGTGGACAGTAATCCTTTGTACCCTATTGTGACAGGCTCATCCCTGAACCTGACATTTTAGGATTATAGATTTTATTGTATAAGAGAGCTGACCAGATGGCACAAACCAGAAGCTGCATGATGTAAAGCCATCAGGAACTTTACTAAACTCATGAGGTCTTTGGTGAGAATGAATGGCCTGTGGACTCCAGGATTCTGATTATGAAGAAATGAAGGAATCTTGGAATCTGTTCTCTCTATGCAGTTGCTTCCTTGTCTGCCCCATGAGTCTGAAGTCTCATTATTATTTATTATGAAGTCTTATTGTGAAGTCTGAGATTATTTCCACCTGAGCCTGTCCAGCCCAAGGTCACAATAGAATACCAGGATAGGCTTCTTTGAGGCATTTACCTCAAACTTCTAGTAATCACTGTCACTTGTACTATGATCAGTCCTGGTAGATGGGGACTTCCCTACTCTTTGTGGCTATTTTAAAATTAGACAAAGACAAGCAGCCAGTCTCAGCTCACATGCTGCCGGAGGTACCTTTGGTGGCAGGAAGCATGCCCAGGCCCGCACATCTCAGGAGGCGCTTTCAGCAGCAAGCAACTGGCCTGGGCTCACATACTGCCAGGGGCACATTAAGTGGTGGACAGCCAGCCATGGACCATGCTGCAGTCTTTCTTGGATAAGTCTCAAGGGTCTGCAGGCCCCAGGTGTGTGGCAGCTGATCTCAGTCTGCAGAAAGCACCCAATCAGAACAGTGAAAAGAAAAAAGAATAAAAATATACAAAGATAGTTTAAGGGACCTCTGGGACAACATTAAGTGTAACAACATTTGCATCATAGGGGTACCAGAAGGAGAAGAGAGAGAGCAAAGGACTGAGAATCTATTTGAAGAAATAATGACTGAAAACTTCCCTAACCTGGCAAACAAAATAGACAAAGGAAGTGCAGAGAGTCCAAAACAAGATGAACCCCAAAAGGCCCACACCAAGACACATCATAATGAAAATGCCAAAGGTTAAAGACAAAGAGGGAATCCTAATAGCAGCAAGTGCAAAGCATTTAGTGACATACAAGGGAGCTCCTGTAAGACTGTCAGTTGATTTCTCAACAGAAACTTTGCAGGCCAGAAGGGATTGGCAAGAAATATTCAACGTAATGAAAAGCAAGGACCTACAACCAGGACTACTGTACCCAGCAAGGCTATGATTTAAAATTGAAGGAGAGATAAAGAGCTTCCCAGACAAGAAAAGCAAAAGGAGTTCATCACCACCAAACCAGTATTACAAGAAATGTTAAAGGGACTTCTTTAAGAAGAAGGAGAAAATAAAAACAAACAAATATAGATATAAATAATAAAATGGCAATAACTATGTACCTATCAGCAATCACTTTAAATGTAAATGGATTAAATGCTCCAATCAAAAGACATAGGGTAGCTGCATGAATAAGAAAACAAGACCCAGACATATGCTGTCTACAAGAGACCCACGTCAGATCAAAAGACACATACAGACTGAAAGTAAAGAGATGGAAAAAGATATTTCATACAAATGGAAGTGAAAAAAAAAAAGCTGGGGCATCAATACATCTATCAAATAGACTTTAAATAGACAAAATAGACTTTAAAACAAATGCTATAATAAGATACAAGGAAGGACATTACATAATGCTAAAGGGGTCAATACAATAAGAGGACATAACCCTTGTAAACATTTCTGCACCCGACATAGGAGCACCTAAATATATAAAACAGATATTGAGTGCCATAAAGACAGAGATCAACAGTAATACAGTCATATTAGGGGGCTTTAACACCCCTCTGATACCAATGGACAGATCTTCCAGACAGAAAATCAACAAGGAAACAGAAGCATTAAGTGACACACTACACCAGACGGATTTAATTGATATGTTTAGAGCATTTCACCCCAAAGCAGCAGAATTCTTTTCAAGTGTATATGGAACATTTTCCAAGGTAGACCACATTTAGGCCACAAAACAATTCTCAATAAATTTAAGAAGATTGAAATCATATCACTCATCTTCTCTGACCACAATGTTACAAAACTAGAAATCAATTACAAGAGAAAAATTGAAAAACACACAAATACATGGAAGCTAAATAATATGCTACTAAACAATGAATGGGTTAACAATGAGACCAAGGAAGAAATCAAAAGATATTTTAAAACAAATGAAATTGAAAACACAGTAACCTAAATCTATGGGACACAGTGAACGTAGTCCCAAGAGAAATTCATAGCAATATAGGCCTACCTCAAGACACAAGAAAAATCTCCAACAATCTAATTTTATACTTAAAGGAATTAAAAAAGGAACAGTAAACAAAGCCCAAAGTGAATGAGAGGAAAGAAATAATAATGATCAGAGCAGAAATGAACTAAATAGAGTGTAAAAAAATACAAAAGACCAATGAAACCAAGAGCTGTTTTTTTGAAAAAATAAACAAAATTGATAAACCTTTAACCAGACTCATTGAGAACAAAAGAGAGAGGACCCAAATATAAAATCAGCAATGAAAGAAGAGACATGACAACTGATGCCACAGAAATACAAACAATTATAAGACAGTACTACAAACAGTTATAAGCCAACAAATTGGACAATCTGGAAAAAATGGATAAATTCCTAGAAACATACAATCTTCCAAGACTGAATCAAGAAGAAACAGAAAACCTGCACAGATCAATTACTGCAAACAAAGTGAAATCAGTAATCAGAAAACTCCCAACAAACAGAAGTCCTGGATCAAATATTTTCACAGGTAAATTTTACCAAATATTCAAAGAAGAATTAACACCTATCCTTCTCAAACTAGTCCAAAAAATTCAAGATGAGGGAAACCTCCCAAGCTCATTTTATGAAGTTCCCATTACCCTGATTTGAAAACCAGACAAAGATATTACAAAAAAAAAAAAAAAAAAGAAAGAAGAAAAAAGAAAATTTTAGGCCGGTATTCCTGATGAACATAGATGCAAAAATCCTCAACAAAATATTAGCAAAGTGAATTCAGCAATACATTAAAAAGATCGTACACCATGATCCAGTGGGATTTATTCCTGGGATGCAAGGTTGGTTCAATGTCCACAAATCAATTAACATGATACAGCACATAAACAAAATGAGATACAAAAATCATATGATCATATTAATAGATGCAGAAAAAGTGTTTGACAAAAGCCAGCATCCATTTGTGATAAAAACTCTCAGCAAATTGGGAATAGAGGGAACATACCTCACCATAATAAAGGCCATATACGATAAACGCATAGCTAACATCATACTCAATGGGGAAAAGCTAATAAAGTTTTCCTTAAGATCAGGAACAAGACAATGATGTCAACTCTGACCACTTTTATTCAAAATAGTAGTGGAAGTCCTAGCCACAGCAATCAGACAATAGAAGTAAATAAAAGTATCAAATTGGAAAGGAAGAAGTAAAACTGTCATTATTTGCACATGATACTATATATAGAGAACCCCAAAGATTTCACCAAAAAACTGTTAGAACTGATAAATGAATTCAGTAAAGTAGCAGGATACAAAATTAATATTCAGAAATTGGTTGCTTTGTCATGTACCAATAGTGAACTATCAGAAAGAGAAAATAAGAAAATAATCCTATTTACAATTACATCCAAAAAATACATAGAAATAAATTTAACCAAGGAGGTAAAAACCTGTATTTGGAAAATTATAAGACATTGAAGAAAGAAGCTGAAGATGATACAAATAAATGGAAGCATACGCCATGCTCACAAAAAGGAAGGATTAACATTGTTAAAATGTCCATACTACCCAAAGCAATCTAGAGATTCAATGCAATCACTGTCAAAATACCAATGGCATTTTTCACAAAACTAGAACAAATAATCCTAAAATTTATATGGAACCATAACAGAGCCCAAATAGCCATGGCAATCTTGAGAAGAACGAAGTTGGAGGTATCACACTACCTGATATCAAAGTCTATTACAAGGCTACAGTAATCAACAGCATGGTATTGGAATTAAAACAGATACATAGCTCAATGGAACAGAATAGAGAGCCCAGAAATAAATCCATGTCTATATGGTCATCTAATCTATGATAAAGGAGGCAAGAATATACAATGAGGAAAAGATAGTCTATTCAGTAATAGTGTTGGGAAAACTGGACAGAAACATGCAAAACATGAAACTGGACCACCTTCTTACACCAAATATAAGAATAAACTCAAAATGGATTAAAAACTTAAATGTAAGTCCCGAAACCATAAAACTCGTAGAAGAAAACACAGGCAATAAACTCTCTGACATTGCTCTTAGTAATATTTTTTCTGATATATCTCCTTGGGCAAGAGCAACAAAAGAAAAGATAAACAAGTGGAACGACATCACATTAAAAATGTTTTTGCACAGCAAAGGGAACCAGCAACAAAATTCAAAGACAGCCCACTGAATGGGAGAAGATATTTGCCAATGATACATCTGATAAGGGGTTAACATCCAAAATTTATAAAGGACTTATATAACTCAACACCAAAAAACCCCAAACAATTCCATTAAAAAATGGGCAGAGGACTTGAATAGACATTTCTCCAAAGAGGACACACAGATGGCCAATAGATATATGAAAAGATACTGAATATCATTAATCATCAGAGTCATGCAAATTAAAACCACAATAGGATATCACCTCACACCTGTAGAAATGGCCATCATCAATAAATCAACAAACAGCATGTGTTAGCGAGGATAAGGAGGAAAGGGAACCCTTGTGCACTGTTGGTGGGATTGCAAATTGGTGCAACTACTATGGAAAATGGTTTGGAGTTTCCTCAAAAAGTTAAAAATACAACTACCTTATGACCCAGCAATTCCATTCCTGGGTATTTGTCTGAAGAAATCCAAAACACTATTAAAAAAGATATATGCACCCCTATGTTCACTGAAGCACTTTTTACAATAGCCAAGATATGGAAGCAACCTAAGTGCCCATCAGTAGACGATTGGATAAAGAAGTGGTGCATATATACAATGGAATATTACTCAGCCATAAATAAAGAAATCTTACCATTTGTGACAACATGGATGGACCTAGAGGGTATTATGCTAAGTGAAATAAGTCACACAGAGAAAGACAAATACCATATAATCTCACTTATATGTGGAAGCTAAAGAACAAAATAAACAAACAAAACAGAAACAGACTTATAGATACAGAGGACAAAGAGATGGTTGCCAGATAGGAGGAGGGTTGGGGGACTGGGTTAAAAAGGTGAAGGGATTAAGAAGTACAAATTGGTAATTACAAAACAGTCATGGGGATGTAAAGTACAGCATAAGGAATAGAGTCAATAATATTGTGATAACTATGTATAGTGCCATGTGGGTACTGGACTTACCAGGGAGATCATTGCATAAATTATATAAATGTCTAACCAGTATTCTAACACCTAAAACTGATATAAAATAATATTGAATGTCAACTGTAACTGAAAAAAAAAATAGACAAAGACTTTGCCAAGGTTTTTTGCCCTATACACTGCTGCTGGGAATGTAAATCGGTTCAACCTTTTTGGAAGGCTGTTTAGTGGTACCTGCTAAAGCTAACCCTAAGCCTACAACCCAGCAATTCAATTTTCAGGTGTGTGTACAGAATGTTCACAGCAGCAGCTTTATTTGTAATGGCCCCAAACTGGAAACAACCTAGTTGTCCATTACTGTGAGGATAGAGAAATAAAGTGCAGAATACTATACAGCTTTGAAAAAGAAGAACAATGGACAAATCTCACGGGGAAAAAAAAATGCTGAGCAAAGAAGCCAGGCACAGGGGGGTTATCACTTTGTGAGGAGTGTAAATATCCAACTATTATGTAGCTTTGTACACCTGAAACTAAAAAAAAAAAAAAAAAAAGAAGCCAGGCGCAAAAGTGTATCGGATGTATGATTTATTCCATTAACATGATGTTGAAAAATAAGCTAAACTAATCTATGGTGATAAGAATCACAACAATGGTTACCTGTGGAGGGTTATTGATTAGGAAAGGGTGCAAGGATGTTTTCTGGGCTACTTGTATTTCTTAATTTTTGCATTAAAAAAGACATTTCTTTTTTTATTTTTTTTTATTTGGGGGAATATTTAAATTGCCTCCCCAATAGCTCAAGGTTCTCACTTGCAAACAACAGTGTCCACTCCACATTGTTTAAGCAGAAAGGGATTTATGAAAAGATATTAAGTAGCTAATATAACCCTAGGAGGGCCAAAGACCTGGCAGCCTTGGATGCTTCAGAGCCAGGACAATTAGCAGGAAACACCCAAGGAGAGTTGGTGAATGTTCTAGCTGAAACATCCCTGAACCCTCTGCCTACAGCTCAGCCTCTTTGACCCTCAGGACTGGGTGCCAGAAGCTCTGCTTCAGCTGTCCCTGCCAGGTGCCTCTGTCAGAATTCTTGCCAGAAGATCTTATGTCCTTGCCTGAGTCTGATGCCTCACATTGTTCACATTTGCATTCAAATCTTACTGAGTGTGACTGATTGGTGGTACTCAGGTCATGTGCCTGACCCCGATTTATAGAGCATCCTGGGAATTGTAGTTTTTAGCTTTTGGGCCCTATAATGGAGGAAGGCACGCTAAGGGCATTGGTGTGGGTGTAAAGTGAATCAACTACACTTCCCTTTTGTCATTTTCTCTTTCATGGGGAACTGGGTAGTCAGCACTGGAAGTGGTACAGTAAAGTTATTGTCCCTGGTGGGGACGCTGAATGCCCCTTTTCCATGGTCATGTACATATTTAGCCCTGTACAACTCTCTTCCATACCCTGAAGCAGGCCTTAGTTGGCTCCAGATGAACTGTGCATGGTTGGCTGGGAAAGACCAAGTCACTGATTTGGAAAACAGAGTAGAACCACAGGCCAAACTTCATCCACAAGAAGAAATAAGAATAACTCCCAGTACACCTCAGGGGAATTTCTGTGAGTATGCTCTTCTCTTATTTTGTGAAAAATTTAGAACCTTTTTGACAATGCAGACCATATTTAACAGTCCCAGCTGATTTTTGCCAATGCAATAAGATGGATAAATTATGTTCATTAACATTTTCCTTAGCAAGTGGACTGTATTTGTGTGGGAGCATTGTGAGCAGCCTTTTTAGGGTAGAAGCTGAATTGGGGTGGGAAAACTACTCTTCAAAGGACAAAGAGAGGAATCTATTTGCATCTGAGGGGAACTGGTTTAAGGGATTAAAGTGTGGAGAGAGCCAATCAGATGGCCCAGACCAGAGACTGCATGATATAAAGTCATTCAGGAAGTCTTTGGTGGGAATGAATGGTTTGTGGACTCTAGCATTCTGATTCCAAAGAAATGAAAGAAACTCGGTATCTGTATTTTTTTTTAATTAAATGTATTGGGGTGACATTGGTTAGTAAAATTATGTAGGTTTCAGGTGTACATTTCCATAATACATCATCTATATATCATATTGTGTGCTCACCACCCAGAGTCAGATCTCCTTCCATCACCATATATTTGATCCCCCTTACCCTCTTCTACCTCCCCGCCTTTACATTCTGGTAACCACTGAACTGTTGTCTGTGTCTATGAGGTTTGTTTCTTTGTTTGTTTGTCTTGGTCCTTTGTTGCTTTCAGTTTTATATTCCACACATGAGTGAAGTCATATGGTTCTTGACTTTTTCTGTCTGACTTATTTTGCTTAGCATAATAATCTCAAAATCCAGCCATGTTGTTGCAAATGGCACTATTTCATCTTTTCTTATTTTTAACAAGCCCTCTTGATTATCATGCTGTTGGTTTAGGGAGCTAGTGGTGTAGAGGTCCTGTAAAAAAATATTGACAATATTAGAGTCCCTGTTAGGTTGACACGCTCCAAGCAGTTTTTCAAGAGGCACTCACCTCCCATATTTTGTTCAGGCCTTCCCAACCTTCCTCCCCACAGTAAGGCATTGCAGAGAATGGAAGACTCTGAAGAAATAGATGTTTCCAGAAAACAGATGCTTTCCCAGTGTGACATAATTTTTTTTGTTTTGGCTTCAAGTAATAGGTTAGCAAACTGCATGTGGTTTAAATAATGAGAACATCTAACAAGTTTGGTTGCATGGTTGGCTAATTCAGTTTTTTAGACAGGTCATTAGAAACTGAAGATCTTCCCAACCTTCTTCACCATCTGCAGAATATTGCTTCTTAGTCTTCACGTTGTCTCCTCATGATCACAAAATGGCTGCCACAGCTCCAGACATCATATGCTTACCTAATCATGTCCAATGCAGGGCATAAAGAAGAGTTCCTTATTACACATTCTTTTCAATCAAAGAGGAGCGTTTTTATCAGAAGCTACTCAGAAGTCTCCTCCTCAGGTCCCACAGGGTTATCAGTTGCTGTTGTTAGTTGCTGAGGGCGCAGCCCACCATCCCTTGTGGGAGTCGAACTGGCAACTTTGTGGTTGAGAGGACGCGCTCCAACCAACTGAGCCGTCTGGCCATCTGGGAGCTGAGCGGCAGCTCATTGACTTCATTCTAGTTGCAGAGGGCGCAGCTCGCTGGCCCATGTGGGAATCGAACTGGCAGCCCCGTTGCCCAGAGCTTGCCCTCTAACCAACTGAGCCACCTGTCTGCCCGGGATTTAGCATCTTGACATCCATTGCAACACAGAGGTTTTACAGCTGTGTCTCTGCCTTTTGGATTTTTGGGGGTTCTCATTTCTTCATATCCAGATGTGAACTATTACTTCTTCTGTTGTCATTATGCCTGCCATTACCTCATTGTACCTTTTTATTTCTAATCCATTCTGGGCTAAGAAATCAGATAACCAAGTCTTTTAGAAATATGTGTTGAATATGAGTCAGTAAGCTCTGAATGAGGGACCAGGAATTTTGCAGTGTTAGTACAATGGCTAGAGTAGCTCAGAGACTTTTTTTTTTTTTGAGAAAAGGATAATTTATTTATTCACTTATTTATTAAAAACCTTTTTATTTTGAAAAAATCAACTTACAGAAAAGTTACAAACACAGTATCATGATTTCCTATATATACAAGTCATCAAAATTCAACAATTCTTAAACTTTTTACATCTTCTTTCTCTCTTTCTCTGTGTTGTGTACACACACACACATTATTACTGTTATTGTTGCTACCATTATTATTGTTGTTATTGCTGTCGCTGAACCACTTGAGGGTAAGTTGCAGACATCATAATATTTTAATCCTGAATGCATCCACATGTATCTCTTAGGAACGTTTTCCTATGTAACCGCACTACAATAATCAAATTCAGGAAATCTGACATTGATACAACACAGATTCAGAAATTTGACATTCATGTAACAATCATTTACTATATAAGCCTTATTAAAATAGTGCCAATTGCCCCAACAATGTGCTTTATAGCATTAGTGTTTTGATCTGGGATCCAAACCAAGATTCTGCATTGAATTTAATCAGAAACCTTTTAAAACCGCTGTTGATTTGGGGCCTGTGTTCTGAGAACTGAGGGTGCTGGACAACTCATCTGCGGATAATGAGTGCCTCTTAGGGTTGACAGCTACAAAGGACTTTAAAGTTTTCAAAAACTTCTTTTACGTATTTATCTCACTTGATCCTTACAACAGCCCTGTGAGGTAAGTAGGGCACAGGTTAGCATTTCCATTTTATGGATGAGGAAACAGAGTCTCAGAGTTCAAGCCAGGAGATCTATGGTATAGCCATGGCTTTCCGCTAAGTCCATGGGCCTTTCCACCATTCCCCAGAAGATTAATGGGCAGATGAAAGCTTAACCAGGTCGCACCTCTGTGGGGGTTTGGCTCTGCTGCAGATGGCACCACCTGTCTCCTAGTTGGCAGTTGTCGCTCTGGTGCCAGAGACTAGACAAGCAGAAGTCTAGAAGAAAGCCAGGGTAGGCAAAAGAGAGACAACTGGGGAAGCCCTTCCCTCTCCCCTGGTCCTGGCGGTAGTGATATCCAATAAAATCTGAGCACCACAGTGAAACAATGACTGGCTCAGGGACCAATTTCTGCATCTCCTGTGGGAAAAGAGGCTGGCCAGATGATTCTCATGCTCCCTTCCTGCTACATGAATCTAGAATGCTTTGACTGCCCCATCCATAGGCCCTTTGGCCCTTACCACTTTAGTGTACCCCCCCCCCCGCCCCGTGCACTTCCAGTTGTCAGCACCTCTGCCCCTCTTTGTCCAAAGCTTTTGCTGTGCCTGCACACACAGTGAGAAGGAACTGGTGCTAACCTTCCATCCCTGCCCCTCTCCCTGAGAGCAAGCCTCAACCAATGCATTGGTAGACAAATACCCCAGCTTCCTCTCTGCTCAAATGGGCAAACTCTGAGACATAGGTGCAAGGCGTAGCCCTCGAACTGGTACCAGTCTGGGACCTGTTTATTACTGATGTACGATATGTACAGAAATTGAGGGTAAGCATTTAGGAGTTTCCGTAGTAATTTCATACATAGAGTAGTTATAGATCTCTTGCATCTAATAATAAAGAAATCGGGGCTTGTATTTTGCATGTCTTTGTTTTCTTATCTTTCTAATAATTCATTTTTACTGTATATTCCAAAGTATCAGGGAAAAAAAGTGTTGGTCCATGGTGGCTTGGAAATTCAAAAGAGAAAAAAGCCCTAATCTTTCACTATAGATAATTTGAGGAAAAATGTTGTCCACAGTTTTCCAGCATGGCTCAGTGGGATTGAGTCCTGGTTGCCCCCACTGCTCAGTAATGATGTCCTATTGCTTATCTTTTCCCTCTTTGGCCTCCCCCCTACCCAATGGTGCTTCCTGAGATATCCCCCTAAATAAACTACACGCAAATTCTTGTCTCAGGGTCTGCTTCTGGGGTCAAGCCAGCCTAAGACAATGACTTCAATTTCTTTCCAATTTATTCCAGAACCCATTTACATCCTGTGATTTTTCAAGTGTTTGTACTTTTGAAACGAAATGCCTAAAATTTCTCCATGGAAATAACCTTTTAAAAATACCTCAAGATTTTAAGAGCATTTCGAATCATCCAGGAGACATTTTCTTTTTTCTTTCGTTCCTTCCTTTCTTTCTTCCTTCCTTCCTTCTTTCCTTCCTTCCTTCCTTCCTTCCTTCCTTCCTTCCTTCCTTCCTTCCTTCCTTCCTTTTTTCCTTCCTTTTTTCCTTCCTCCCTTCCCTCCCTCCCTCCCTCCCTCCCTCCTTCCCTCCCTCCCTCCCTCCCTCCCTCCTTCCCTCCCTCCCTCCTTCCCTCCTTCCTTCCTTTCCTCCCTCCCTTCCTTCCTTCCTTCTTACCTTCTTTCCTTCCTTCCTTCCTTCCTTCCTTCCTTCCTTCCTTCCTTCCTTCCTTCCTTCCTTCCTTCCTTCCTTCCTCCTTCCTTCCTTTCTTTTTTATGAACAAGAAACATGTATTCTCTTGCATTTTAAGAAAGCCAGTCAGTGCTCAGGATTGGGCAATTCGGTGACTTAGCAATGTCATTAGGGACCCTGGTTTTCCATCAAGAGGCATTTTTTATCCCTTCCATGTCTTAATTCATTTAAAAAATGATTATGAGTGAGACTTCTGGAATGTGATCATCCATTGTGATCCTCCCCTTAGTTTCACAGAAGCATCTAATTTCTCACTATCTTCTCATCCCTTTCCTCTGTTTTGCACCCACAAAAGGCTCAAGCATTGTCTATACTCTGTATCCATCTCTTCAGCTCCAGAGATCTCTGGACCCCGGGAGAGACCAGGAATATGAAGCAGGATCACATTCATTCTCAGAATCTTCTAATAGAGGGGATTTTAACTTTGATCACAAATCAAAGTAAAGAGTACAGTCTTGGCTTTGTTCCCTGTCTGCTGTTTGTATATTTTATATTACGTATGGGCCAGGGGCACCCATGGCAGAGCCTGCTGGTTATAATCACAATCAATCAATCCCACCCTATTTTCAGGACCTGCCAAACATCAGGAAAACTACCAGAACTATTGGAGTCCTCTTTTCATTATTTAAAGACTGATGAAAGAATGCAAAAATATTTAATGAAAGGATCAGGTTGACCAAGTGACAGACTGGCTCAGGATTTGAGGCCCAGGCTGTCAGAAGGACATTAGCACATTGATCTCTGAGGTAGGGCAGGTAGACTGGGTACCCAGGCATCATTTTATCCCTGTTATTGTAGGTGGCTCTGGGTAAGCCTCACAGCTCTAGTCTAAAGCAGAAGAGGTGTCAAAGGGGCCAGCGAGACATTTAATAATGGTTACATCACTGACTTTTTAGTCTAAAACTTTGTTGCTAGGCAAGACAGAGTGGCCAATACTCCCAAATGCCCAGGGTGATACCAGTGGTTCAGAGCACATATGCGCAGCAGCATAACTAGGAAACAGGAGCTTTAAAGCAAAGGCCTACATTGTCATCTTTAGACTAGGGTTTCCCCCATAAAATACAGGGCGACCAGACACATTTGAATTTCAGATACACAAATAATAGTTTTTAGTATAAGTGTATCCCAAATGTTGCATGGGGGTATACTTATACTAAAAAAGAAGATTGATTGTTTATCTGAAATTGAAATGTAACTGGCCATTCTATATTTTTATTTGCTAAATCTGGTAACCCTACCTTGAATCCCTTTTACCATTTCTGCATGTCCCTCCTTACAGCTTCGGGTGGTTTTGCTCCCACTGCACCTGTGATGCTTGTTTGCAGGCCTGCTCTTGGGCTGCTGGAGCAGCTTTGCTTGTAGATGTAGACCGTGGAAGAGCCTAAGAGTTTACATCCCCCACCTCATCCCGGGGTGGTCCTTAGCCAAGCCAATGATTGTTGAGCACAGGACTGTGAAAGCCCAGCTCTGCTGTCTTGATTCCAGCAGGAAAAGCTCCCTTCTGCATAGCTGGGCCTGACATGGCACACACAATTGGCTATATCCCCTTGCCTGTCCTGCTTCCCCCACTCCTATACCAGTTTCTCTCAGGAGCACTTCGTTCGTAAGTCACTTGTGCTGGAATTTTCAGCTCAAGGTCTTCTTCTGGGGAACTCAGAAGCAGCTAGCAAGGGAGGAGTCTTCAGGGGGTGGGGAGGAGGCTTATAGTGAGTTTTTTTTTGTTTTTAATTTTTACTGGGGAATATTGGGGAACAGTGTGTTTTTTCCAGGACCTATCAGCTCCAAGTCAAGTTGTTTTCAATCTAGTTGTGGAGGGCGCAGCTCACTGGCCCATGTGGGAATTGAACTGATGACCTTGGTGTTATGAGCACTGCGCTCTAACCAAGTGAGCCAACTAGCTGCACCTATCTTAAGTTTTAACAAGCCTGTAGATTCTTGAGATCTGGGGCAAGGAGGTCATGCACAGTGCTTTGTATGGTGGGGAATAAGAGCAGGCAATGGCAGGAAGACTAGTGCTGGGCAAGCCCTGGTCCCTTAGAAAAGGAAAGGTCATTCTCAACCTTGGCTGCACATTGAAATAATGGGAAAGCTTTAAAAAAAAATCCTGATGCTTCTGTCTCACTCTCGGGGATAACGTTTTTAATTGGTCGGGGTATGGCCTGGGCATCAGGATTTTTAAAAAGCTTTCAAGAGATTCCATTATGCAGCTAGAGTTGAGAGCCACTGAACTAGAAAGTTTTCATGCCTGGATGGAATGCCTCAGGGCACCTTAGATTAAATGGGATGATGGTGTTCGTGGTGGTCAATTGGGATGTACCGTTTAAAATTCTGGAGTGTCTGCGTTTAAGGAAATAAGGGCATATCCAAGGTAGCCATTGCTTCCTCAACCTGGATCTCAGAATGAATCTTTGTGGGTCACATGAACCCCAACTGAAGCCTCGACTCAAATCTAGCCCAATTTGAACTGTAGCCAACTTACAGATCTGTGAATATGGAATAAATGTTTCCAATTTTAAGTCCCTGAGATTTGGAGATTCTTTCTTACACAGCATGATCACACAAAAACTAACTAATACACAGTCCCTAAGGGCACTTTTGAAGGATAAACCAATGGGAGTGAATCAGTGAAAGTAAAATTCATTCTCAAGAAAAGAAGCTCAGCCCCAAATATAGTTCACAAAAACTCAGTTTTCTCCAGCTGTGCTCCCCAGACCAGCAGCATAGTCACCACCCTGGAACTTTTTAGAAATGCAAATTCTTGGGTCTTTCCTTGGACATGCTCTTTTCATAATGGAGGGCAGATGCTTCAAGAAAGCTGGCAGAAGCTTAAAGCTTTAGCTTGTAACTGGCACACTATCACTTTCACCCACATTCCAATGGCCAAAGCAATTTGTATGGCCAAGCTCAAAGTCAGAGGGTGGTCAGAGAATGGGGAGATTATACTCTGTCCACAGTAAACAATGTCAGAGACAAGAAATAAAGAAAAATGATGGACAAATAATATTATCTATCACAACCTGTTAGGTGTCGGGCCCCACATGAAGTTCTGAAGAGACCCAGAAAGATAAAACAGGCTGTCAGCCTCTGAGAAGCACAGATTGGTAAGAAAGACATAAAGATACAAGAGGGTGATTGATATACATGAGATGTAGGACAAACGAGTAGTAGGAGCTTGGAGGTGAGAATGACTCTCATTGCTGGGATGTTTATCCTCCCACACTGTGCAACCAAGATCCTTGGAGCTGTGCCCAGGCTGCAGTTCTGGGAGCCAGGACTGTGTGTGGGAGCAGCTGAGCTGGCCCACAGCTGCAGGGCATGGGACAAAGGAATTGGGTGTGTGCCTGGGTTGGGACAAGTTTTTTCCAAAAAGTCCAAAGTACCTAGTCCAAAGTGGAGAAAAACTGAGAGGAAGAACTGTCGTGTGTTCTGGCACAGAAAACAAGAAACATGAGTGAGCCGTTAGGGAAGTGAAGCCCATGGTGGAGGCAAGAGGTTTGAGGGTAAGAACTGATTGATGGGGCTGCCTATAGTACTAAGTTGGGGGCATTATGAAAGTCATCAAGTGGGAGAACAGGAAAAGGGAAGTGGACCTGGGCAGCTTTCCCAGAGGAAAGGGCATTTTAACTGGGGCATAGCTGGTGAGTAGGAGTTTGTTAGCAGATGGAGGAATGGGAGTGTCAGGGATTTGGGTGATAATTCCAGCTGCACGCAGACCCCTCCCTTTTCCATAAAGTTCCTGCAATTGTTGTTATCTTTGAACCTGTCTGCTTGGTGCTCGAGGCTGTCCGGCTGCCTTTAGCTGTCTATATTTTACAAGTCATTGAAGTTTCATTGCCTCTGAGGATCAAGAATTTTTCATCTTCAAGTAATTACCACTGAAATTGTGTGGTTTCATCGCTGAGTGATTATAAAACTCTGAGAATCCCAAATAGGATAACTAAAACAGTTTTCTGGGGCCTGGGGCCTAGAACCAACTACTCTAGTGTGGGTTCAAACTTAAGATCGGCCAGGATTCTTACTCTTCAACTGCCCTTGCTATGTGCGTGAGGGAGTGCCCTGTCTCTGGGAAGTTTGTGCTCTATTCCCAGAGGTTAGATCAAGTTTTGACGGGCTTCTAATCTTAGAGAAGCACAATAAATTTCCCAGGATGGCACGATTAAGTTCTCAAAGTCAGCTTTCAAGGGATCGGGAGGCCACCATGCAAACGAGATTTTTTGGGAGTCTACCATGACATCCCCAAGCTTCTGAGTTGGATGAGCTGATGAGGCCAGCAGGACCTGAACTCCTTAAAGAAAGGCATTTGAAGTGGAAGGAAAAGCTTGCTCAAAGGCACAAAGGGGTAAACATGGCGGTGGTGTTGGGAGAACATGCTCAGTGAGACAGGGCTGGCGGAAGTGGAGGTGGCTGCAGAGTGCGGCTGCACGGAAAGGAGGGCAGTGGCTAAGAGGGTTGGGCTTTGTCTTGCAGGTGGTGATAACCGTAAAAGCCTTTAAAAAGGGGAAGTGGCATCTTCCAAACTTTATCAAGTTTCCACTGAAAGTCCCATGGAAGATGGAGGCAACTGAAGAGAGATTGGAGGGAACCCTGGTTAGGGCTGTATCATTGAAATTTGAGGAAGAGAAAATACCTGAACAACATTTAATCTTTTCATCAGGAATTTTGGTCAACTTCCTACAGGGATGGAGCAGTCTGGGTTTTTTGTTTTTGTTTTTCTTTCCCCCTCATAATAGCACTTTAGGCTTTGTGTATTAGGTGCAGAAACATAGTAATCACATGAGAAGAATCTCCACTTCTACCAAGATATATGTTCACTCCCACTTTCCTTTAAAGACACAGCCCTCTCTTATGCACTTTTAGTATTGACATGGGGATTGCGGAAAGCTGGATAGCCATGTCCAGATCTAAAAGGGGACATTGGCTTCTCTGCTTCAGCACCTGAGGCCAGAATTTCGAATTTTGCAAAAGAAATGGGAAAATATTTTAATATAAAATCTTTTAATTTGGAAGCATTGGCTACTAATTCACACTTTTTGCAATGCTGTAGAGACCAGATGTGGGATGTGGACCCCTGATTTGCACCTGTTCCTTCAGATCTTCACTGGAGATAGTCCTTTTGACGTGAGATTGTCAACGTTCCCCGAGTGACACCTTCAAGGCCGATAACTATGGTCCAGATGGCGGCCTTCTGAGAACTGAAGTGGGAGGAGGCCTTTTGCTCCTGGTTTGGGTCATTCCATGTCCCTGGGAGTACTACCAGAAGGTGATGGGGGCTGCTCCCCTTGCAGTAATGCTTAATACGTAGAAATCTAGGTCAATCAAGAGTCCACAGTGGAGAGAGGGGCAGGCAGACAGAAGCCCAGATGCCTGGTCAGAACCCACCGGAGCTGGGCGCAGCCATGCTGGCTGTATTAGTTTCCTGTGGCCGCTGTAGCAAAGTACCATAAAACAGGTGGCTTAAAACAATGGAAATTGATCCTCTTACAGCTCTGGAGGCCAGAAGTCTGAAATCAAGGTATTGGCAGGGTCACACTCCCTCTGAAGGCTCTAGGAGAGAATCCTTCCTTGCCCCTTCCAGCTCATGGTGGTTGTTGGCACTTCTTGATGTTCCTTGGCTAGTAGATTCATCACACCAATCTCTGCCTCTGTCTCACATGACCATTATCCCGGTGTGTGTGTATGTGTGTCTCCAACTCTCCATCTCCTTGAAAGGACACTGCTCATTAGATTTAGGGCCTACCCAAAGCCACTGTGACCTCATCTTAACCTGCCAAGATCCTATTTCCAAACAAGGTCACATTCTGAGGTTCTGGGTGGACATGAAATTTGGGAGACACTATTCAATCCGGGACATATAGGCCAGGTGGAATTTTTGACCCCATCACCAGGTGAGTGTCCAGGAAGACTAGACTGCAGTCCCATCAAGCTATGCTGAGGTCTGGTTCCATGTCTCAGGTAGGCGTGTGCCACTGATAGCCCAGAAGGGCAGTGGGGAGCCCAGGGCCCTCCATAGGCTGACAGAGCTGTGGGTAGTCTCTCTGAAGAGGGCTGGGGTGGAAGGCAGGCTGGCTCCCCTGGGAAGGCTGTTGGGGAGGCAGTGGGCACTCTTTGCCCAGCACTGGGCAGGGCACGTCATTGCCTGGCCCCATAGGTTCAGCAGCCTGGGTCTCACTGCAGGCTGTTGTTGCTGATTTTGGAGATCTGTCCTGATAAGGTAAAAACAACTGACACATGGCAAGGGTTCCTGCAGACTTCAGTGACTTAAGAAAGAATCTCTGGGAGGAAGAGAGGGAGCAAGCAGATCATTTGCATGATGAAGCTGATTGTTCTGAGGAACGCCCCCCCCCACCCCGCCCGGGACTGAGAGAGCATGAACCTGGGATGTCATGCATGCATATATCCAGGCCTTCCACATTTCTGTGCCCTGGGAATCTTGTATTCTTCTCACGGCCACTTTGTGGCCTCCCCACGGCTTCTGTGCCCTTGTGCTGGCTCTAACAGTAGGGTCTCTGGTCCCCATGGGCAGAAGGAGCTGTGACTGTGTAGGAAAGGTGACAGAGAGGCTGAGGAGCACAGGAACCTCCTTTGGAAGTTTAGCGTCCCTGAGGCAGAGGCTGTGGGATTCCTGAGTCGGAGAAGACAATACCTGTCACCAAATCTAACCTTCCTCAGAGCTTTGAGTTCTCTCTCTGTGGTTGCTCCTCAGGGTCACCCCATGCTTGAATAAACTGCAAAGACAGGGCACTTGCTGTCCCCAAGGCATCCCAATTTATTTTAGACAACTCTAATCTTTATCAAATTGGTCCTGATGCTAAGTCAGAATCTGCCTCCATGGTGCTTCACCCCTTAATCCTGGTTTATCCGCTGGGGCCTGGCGCACAAGTATCATTCATCAAATCATCAGCTATCAGAGCTGGAGGCCACCAAGGCCAGCCCCTCATCTTAAGTTCCCTCTCCTGCTCCCGATGCCACTTCCAGATGCACCAGCCTTGACCGGGATCATCTGACGCTTGCATTTGTCTGCTTTGAATAGTGTTTTATTCTTATTTCCTTGCCAGGCTTGGGTGCCCTTTCTGAAAAATCATGTGATCCTTGTCATCCCAGGAAGGAAAGGGGGGTGGCAAAGGTGTTCTGTACAAGTCTGCCAAATGGAGAACTCGTGGCCACACTCGTGAGCCCAGGACTGGAGCTGGCAGGGGATGTGTTCACTGCAGATGAACAAAATTCGAAACCTACGTATGACAAATGGCTGCAGACAGCTGCTGGTCTTCCTGCATGCACCCCAGCCCGACATAAAACACACCCATCAAAGTATTTATAGAACTAGTAAATAAAGAATAAAATAGCAAGTTAAAGTAGGTTTTGATTGCCTACGTGTTGGTAAAACCCAGCTGGAATAATTTGATTCATGCATGGAAAAATGCCTTGGAAGCAGTGCCTTTTTTTAGTGTGTTGAAACTGAATCTCTCCTGCCGCAGATAGACATTTCTGCTCCTATAGTTTGGCTCCAAGACTAAGAATTAAAATCTAAAACAAGATTCCAAGCAAACTAATTATTTGCTTCCTTGAAATATACCAATTAGCCTTTTCCCAATCTTGCAGACCAAGCTGCTGAATGAAGGAAGGGGTGAAATCGTCCTTTTTGGCACCAGACCTCTTTCTGGAAGGGGCATCCCCACCCCCATGGAAGGAAATGAAGACTGTGTCATCTGTCAGACCACTGGACATAGCCCTGCGGCACAGAGCTGTGTTTTTAAGCAAAATTAGCTGCCATGTGAATTTGATTTCTGCTCCCAGTATCAAGGGGCTGTGACTAATTTTCTATTCTGCAAGTGGTTTTGGAGGAAAGGAAAAAAAATCTGTCCTTCCCACCCCCAACCGCTCACTCCTTCAAATAAGGGTTTCCCTTTCCCAAGACGCCAGATTGCTTTGCAGACAATGCCACTCACTTGTTATGGGAGATTCTGTGTGAAGTTGGCATGGAGAAAGCGTCATTACTCCTGTTTTAGGCTGTCCTCTGGTTTAACGGACCTGGATTTATCAGTGACCCATGGCTGCTGACAGCTGCTGCTTTTCCTGCCTGTGATGCCCCTCAGACACACACACACACACACACACGCACACACACGCACACACACACACACTCGCACATACATGTACACACACATGTGTGCATACACTCAGCCTCAATATGGTGACCTTAAGAGTTAGTTTGAAAAATACTTTTGTTTTAGAGGCTATGTGAGCTGGTAGAGAGATGGAAAGAAGCTATGATAATGAAGAGCTATGCTTTGGGGATTTGATACCGGGAGGCAAACGCCCAGAAAACATTCTTGCCAGTTTTTCTTTTACTTTGATACATGGTTTACCAATTAGTCATCCAACTGAATTTTTGACATTTGTCTTTAAAAATATGAATAATTCTGAGGACATGAAGGGGTTCCCGGTCACTCACATTTTAGTGAGAATTATTCCAATAGAATTGCTTTCCTCTGAACACCTTTGTGGGTTCAGCTACACTGAGACAGTGAGATTTGGAGGGAGAAAGGGATGATTTTAACAGTAGTGCCTTGGGGATGGGAAGGGGCTTACAGGACCAAGGATGTGAACGACAGTGGGCGGGAGACGGGAGATGGAAAGTGGATAAAAGAATGCCTCCGAAACCAGATTTCCTCTCTCCTATCAATCACGCTGCACAGAGTACTACGTTTGGCTTCCAACATTTGCTAGTGTTCAGATGCATCTGATAGACTTTGGTGATTTGTCTAAGGAGACTAACCACCCTTTAAAACATTGTTTTCACAGGGGATATTTGTTCCCAGCAATCAACAACCAGCTTGCAAATGAATTTTTTCAGTCTAAGTTAGACTGTGCAAATAACCAAACTAACATTCAGGAAGGCAAAAAGGGGGTCACCTGTGTTTTGAAAAAAGAAGTCTTCCAGATGTATGATGCGTCATGTCACAGATTAAGGAATTGTTCTCAGTACAAAGAAATCCGTGAGGGTGAGCCTGAGAGGTCAGGGTCAAGTGCTTTGTCACTGCATCCTGTCTCCTCCTTCGCCTCCTCCTCCTTGCCACCCTTCATTTTCAGCTCTACCCTGATACGGGGTTTCAGAGGTGTGGCCCCGGAGTGCCTGAATCCCTGTCTGCTGCTAAGGACGACCCTGTACTTGTTCATCCCCACCAGAGGGAACTTCCCTGGAAACCTAATTACCCATATTCTAACGATTGCCAAGGCTCCAGCAATCAAAATGATGCATGCTTTCTTGTCATTAGGATGCTGCTAGAATGGTCAGGGGTCTGTGCCTTTGATGGTTTAAGGACTGCAGACAGAGGCGAGGATAAGGAGGAAAGACTTCACCTGACCGGGCCCCTTGGACTGAAGATACCTGAAGGAGCTCTGATGGTTAGGCACCAGTTTCGAGACTAAATAAGATGTTTGTTTTTACCCTGGAGCAAGTGAACACCTGAAATTGTATGCAAAATATCCTGTGTACATTTTGGGGGGAAGGGAACTCATTGTTTCATCAGATTCTCAAAGGGATCCTGACCTCCCCCACAAAGATTAAAGAAACCATTGGCATAGATAATTGTAGCAACAAAGTAAATGATTTCTTATTAGAGAAGATACAGAAATGAGGAAGATATGTAGTAAAATGATTGCATTCATCAGAATAAATAAGACAATGCTTCAGTAACAAATTCAGTGGCTTCATATATATAAAACCCCAACTTATTCCTCACTCATGCTCTGGGCCTGACACGGGCCGGCTGGGAGAATATGCCCACTGCAGTCATTCACATCCAGGCTAAGAAAGTTTTCACCTCCACATAGGCTTCTCCCATTACCATAGCAGCAAGAAAACAAGGTGACCCCAAAGCTCACTGACTGTGAAGCTGCCATCCAGGAGTGCCCATGTTTAACTGGCCAAAGCAAGTCACGTGGACAAACCAGGAGGGGATGTGTGATCCAGCGTTGTGCCTGAAAGGACAACCAGAATATTTGTGAACAGCCCTAATGACTACCTCTGCAATATAAAATTTTTTGAAAGAAAACCATAAAGTGTTCGGCTCATCCACTTTAAAAATTAAGAGCAAGGAACATAAAACTGTATTCAATAAATATAGTAGATAATAAAAAGAATTTCACTTCCATGTTATGACCAATTAAGATAGAAACAAGTTAAGGGGAAAGATTGAAAAAGAGGGAGGGAAAGAAAGTGTGAGAAGAGGAGAATGAAAGGAAGAAAATGGAAGGGGCTTTTGTGGGGATAAAAAGGGTCAAGGATCAAAGTCACATGCAAGGTTGGTGTTTTCTGCCCCCTGAACCCCACATCTCATATAATTTCACCCTGGCCTGCGGTCCTAAGAGGTCAGCTCCTTGGGAGCCAGGAAGTCTTCCAATTTTCCCAGCACTCCATCTTTCTGGGGGCTGCCTCAAGTGCTCCTTGTACGCTCAGATGTGTTTCACGGGAGCAACATTATGGGGGGCCATCAAAGTGAAGCTAAAAGCCAGGCATGGCCTGTGAGTCAATTTTCCACCCCAGGTCATTGCCCTGCCAGCCACCAGGGTTTCTTTGGTGTGTGAAGACCACCCGCACAAAAACTGCAGACCTGCTGAAGTGTATCAAAGCAGCAAGGAAAACCTCATTCTCTAATGCAGGAACTTGATTCATTCAGTGCACGTGGTGAAACTATTACATAAATATGCTAAGCACATACTTTATAATAGAAAAGACTCATTCGTTCTCTCTGTATGGCTGCATGTTTTAAAGGCATAAACTAGCCCCAAGGGCTGTGTCTTCCTCCACCCCCACTCCTTTCCCTGGCCAAGCTTTCCTTTTGCCCAAGAAAAGCTCTGCTTACGTGGCTGTCCTCTGTGGCCACCTGCTATTCCCACTCACTGCCCACTGCCAAGAAATGGAGAAGTCATCCAGGACTTCTTTCTGTGCTGCTGGAGATGGGAAAAGTCAGGGGCAAAGAGAGGAATCTTGGTGGTGACAAAGGGCTGGGGTGTCTTGTATTTTTCCAGATCAGTTTTGATTCTTTTATTGACTCATCTACTTCACCCTAGGGTTGAGGTTCATTTTCATTTTTTCCCAATTTAATTGATGTATGACAACCACACAGTAAAATCCACCAGGATAAGTTGGTGAGAACTTTGTCATTCAAGAGCCGGGTCCCCTGTATCAGTCATCTATTGCTGTTTAACAAGCTACTCCAACATTTAGTGGTCTAAAACGACAACTATTTATTATTTCTTACAATCTGGGGTTTAATCAGGTGCTTTTCTCTAGTCTGGGCTGGGCTCTATAGATCTCCATTGGGCTAACTCATGTGTCCTTCCACAGCCAGCTAGTGTGTTAGGTGGTGCTGGCTGAGGCTTCTCTTCTCATGGTCTCTCCTCCTCTGCCAGGCTAATCTGGGCTTATTCACATGGCCATCGGAGGGTTCCAAGAGGGCCAAGAGGGCAAGTCCCTGTGCTCAAGTGCTTTTTAGATGTCTGCCTAGGTCATTTTTATTACTACTCATTGGTCGAAAAAGTCACATGACCATCCAGATTAAGGGGTAGAGATATAGACTCTATCTTTTGATGGGAGGAGCTATAAGGTTATATTTTAAGAACAGGGATATCAAGAGAGGAATAGTTTGTAGTAATGTGTGCTATCTACCACTTCTGAATCCCAGCCTTTCTATTCCACTTTTCTGGTGTGTGGTCTCCTTGATGCCCTCCTGCTCCGCCCCATGGTTTAAGGCACGCAGTCAGTATGGGCTTAATGTGCACTACACTGTGAGAGATTTGGAGTACCTGGAGTACTGTTATACACAGGCAAAGGGACCATCTTTGGGTGTATATGACAGCAAAAACTAATCCAAAATAACAGTAGATTTAAACGAGATAGAAAATTCTGTCTCTCAGGTTAAACAGGCAGTCTAGGAGCTTTGATGGAATTATCAGAGACCAGGCCTTCTTCCAGGTCACTGATTTACCACCTCAAGACAACTTCCCTTGTCCTTATTATCTAAGAAGGCTGCTCGGGCTCCAGCCATCACATCTGAAGGAAGCAATATGGAGTTAAAAAAAGGACATATCTTCTCTTGAAGGAGAATTTCCAGTAGTTTCACTCACTCCTGCTTACATCTAATTGGTCTCAAATTAGCCATACTCCGTGGTACAGGACACACCTATCTACCTGCAAGGAAGTCTCAGGAAAAGCTGGGCACATTGCTATTTCTGATAAATTTTCCGTGACTAGGGACGAGGAGCAGAATGGATGCTGGGATCTTTGCCAAATGAGGTCTTTCAGAAACGTGTGAGTGTGAACTCATGAGACATGTTTGCATAAGTCTTATTTGCTTAATTTTCACACCTGGGGTGGACTCACGTTATCTAGTTAGTTTAGTTGAGGTAAAGGCACACAGTCCCCTATTCTGGCCACCTAGGCAATTTGTCATTCTGCTGGGCAATTTGGCCCAGCCGTCTCTTGGGCAATGCTCAGAGAGAGCCCAAGTCTAGCTCACCTACTTCATCTGAGAGGTGAGGTTCATTTTCATTTTTTCCCCAATTTTAATTGAGATATGACAATCACACACTAAAGTTCACAAATCTTAAGTGTATAGCTCGATGACTTTTTACGTATGTATGAATCCATAACCGCCACCCAGATCAAGTTATAGAACATTTTCAGGCAACCCCACCCCTCCCCAAAACGTTCACTCCTAACCTCTATTCTATCAATACCCACTCCCAGAGATAACCATGCTTCTGACATCTGTCACCAACAAGTAATAAGTTCTTTTCAGGCTGCCTAGATTCATCCATACGGGAACTGTGCTGTTGGCCTCTGCCCTCTGCCTGCTTTTTTGGGCAACCCTCCTCTCTCTCTGTCTACTGCAGCCAGGGAGGAGGAAAATTAGGACGCAAGGTTACGGCATCCAGGGTGGGGCAAAAAAGTGACTAGATGTAAACTCTTCCTGCTGAGGTCGACCGGAACTACAGTTCCACAATACAATACCCTGTCTACCTCACTCTGGTTTCAATGCACGAAGTGACCTTCATGGCCGGGACCTCCTTGCTTGACACCCAGGTTAAAAAACAGAATTAAGTAGTCGTGCGCAGGTATCTGCTCCTCCCCTCTCCTCTCAGGCAGGCTTTATTTGCTCGTTGGTCCTGGTCTCACTATCTCTGAAGGTTGCTTCATGCTCCTCAAGGAATATGGTCTTTCTTACTTGGGATCCCCTCCTGTCACCACTGCCCTGCTGGATATGGCCTGGGATACTCCCAGGGATGCTGCCTGTTCTCCCTGCTGGCACCTAATTAAAGAAACCCAATGATTTATGGGACAACTGGGCACTTCTTCGTAGTCGTCATGAATGATGGGTGGGAGGTATATGGAGACCCACTGGATCGGAATCTGCATTTTCATGAGATCCCCAGGGGATTCATCTCTCTGTAATGTTTAGGTCGTGATACCAACAGCAGCTCTAAGGTGGCATGGACACTTTATCAGGAAGCAGGGTTCCCCAAAAGCACCTGGGTCTGGCTGGCCCCTTTCTGGTCACTGAGGCCCATGGAGGAGCTGGACAAAATGGTCCCACCGCTGTTTTATTTTGTGAAGGCTTAGTTACTCTGCTTTCTTGATCCTGCCATCCCGGTTCTAGTTTTAGAAACTCACCCGTTTTTTTCACTAGCGATCTACAATCCCTTATTTGCAATAGAAACCCACAGATTTTATGTAAGTTTGGCACAAATGTACTTGGCAGCAAAACCTGGTTTGAACTGACGTGAGTCTTTTTATAGTCATTATTTATCCCACTCTGTGTGACTATTCATATGTTTCAACACAGCAATATTAATGTGTCTGATTACCACCTGGGGATGTTTTGTAAGACAGGGTTTCTATGGGTCTTCCCTTTCTATTATATGAAAACTTCTCAATTCTGAAATTTATCTGGTCCGCAGGGTTTCAGATAGACCTTTATCTCCTTTCCCCCTCATAGATGTTGTATTCCATTTCTTTAATTTCCCCCCTCCTTTTAAACAACAGCAACAACAGTTATTATTATTAATTACAAAAGTAATACTTGGTTGGAAAAATTCAGACTATAGAAATAGAGGACCCTGCCTCTGCTCCTGATCACAGCTTGGTGTCTGTATTTTCTCTTTCTTTTCTTTTATACACATGTATAGGTACAGTCTGAAACACACATGTGAACAGAAACATTTTGATCATAAAAACGCAATCACACTTTGCAGAGCCCTCTACACCTCCCCCCTCCCACCACACACACACTTAAAAATGATTGAGGGGAAACCCCATGACAACACTAATGTTTGGCAGATGCTCTTGGTGCCCTGCAGTATCCCTGGAGCCTTCCCACTTCTGGTGTCCCTTCTAACTGCCAGGGTCCACGTGCTTTGGCTTGGGGGCTTTCTCCAATACTCTGTCCAAAACAGGGAAGGCCGGAAGTACCAGGGAATTAACAGCCCAGGGAGCAGCCCTCAGCCAAAGGATCTAAGGAGTTGGTGTAGAGGTCTGCCAGCTCCTTGGCAGCGACAACTTGGAAGTGTACCCTATAGCTCATGTGCAGGAATAAACCCCAGATGCCCACAGTGGTAACTGGGTTGAGAGCACACTTTTTATTGGCTGCCTTCCCTGCCCTGTCTCCCTTCCCTACTCCCCTCCACATCCCACCCACACCTCTCCCATGTTTCCTCCATCTCCTGAATAAATAATTTGCACTCTAATGCTTGTCTCGGGGTCTGTTTCTGCGGAGACCCAAGCTATGACAATCTTGAGATACCCATTGCTCTTTATTAACTGCTGAATATGCTACATTATGGCTATACCATGATTTCTTTAACCATTCCCCTATTCCCGTCCTATTATTAGATAATTATGGTGCTGCCAATTTCTGAATGTGACGGATGAGGCCGTGATAGACCTTCTTGTGCATATATTTTTGGGTGTGAGCATGAGTATTTCTGAAAAAAAGACTCTTAGAGATAGAATCTCTTCATCAAAATGTATGGACATTTGGGGGCTGATGTCCACAAGCTTAAGCTTGCATTTCATGTTGTGACATTGGTGTTGTTGAATTTCTGGTGTAGATGGCACTTCAAATTCTAGAATATACCTGTAAGAGTAAAAGTAATTCTAGGCAACAGGAGAACATGATTTATCTTGGAATTAAAATATCTTTCCAAAAAAAATTGGTAGACAAGCAGACATTTCTCTTAAAATATTTTGGATGTTGCATCATTTTCTCTTTCAGTCTGTCTGTTCCATCTAGGCAGGGTCTGTCCTGCTCCTCTGCTCAGAACCTGCATTCTTCTGGGAGCTTGTGCCAGAGTATCTTGACTAGGGTGACAAACTGTCCCCATTTTCTCAGGATGAAGGAGGTTCCCAGGACATGGGACTTTCAGTACTATAACTGAGATAGTCCCCAGCAAACTGAGATGGTTGGTCACTGTCGTGCCGGGTGTCAGGCGGGGTCTCTGGTCCTGCTCCCCACATAAGAACGCAGGACGCGGTGAGGCCAAAAAGGAACACCCACGAAGCGGAAGTCAAACCAATATATTTTCGCTGGAGGCTGGGCTGGAGACACAGGAAGCAGGATCTACATAATCTGCCTAACAGCAGTCCGCGCTTGCCAGCCACCATCTTCTTGCTAGCCCCCATTCTTTCTGCTAGCGTAGCCACAGCTGTTATATTAGTGGCCAATGACTTACGGGTTACAGCTGACGGCCAACTAGCCACAGCTGATGGCCATCCAATCACAGTTGATGGCCATTTACTACCCGAGCCAGCACCTTTCTATGTGAGGCCGAGAGCCTGGAAACTGTTTTTTGGGGCTTTGTCCCCACAGTCACCCTAATCTCTGCTCTTTTGACTGGGTTCTCAGATGCCAGAGCTCCTGCTTTCAATTCCTCTCCCTCAGCCTCCACATCCAGGGTCTCCCATCCCAGCTGCCTTGGGGTCCCCCCCTTCCAGCTCAAAGGGCACTTTCTGCTCTGATGAGCCAGTTTCATCACTAGTTAAATACACACACGCACACCTGCATTTTCACAATCATCCCCCAGGTTGTGATTACGTTGCCCTCTTATAACTATTTTCTTCTGAGCACAAATGCCCCTGCCTGGTGCCTTCTCGTGGCCCAGTGCATTTCCACCAGCCAGATGAAAGGGAGGAATTCGGCTGTCCTGGCCCTCTGCCTAACTCATTCATTTCTGCCTCCCTCATGACTGTCTGTCTTCCCTCTCCACCTCTTGTTCTGGAGGATACCCAGACTCCACCCTGGGCTGAAATAGAATTTTTATCTACCCTCCCATCAATATTTTGAATATATCTTATCTTCATCTGGAGTGGGGGTAAGAGGAAGGAAGAGAGAACTGAGCTGAGAGATGGAGAAGGACGTATTCCTGAGGCTATTTCTTAAATACCTAGAACTAGCCCAACCTGAAAGCTTAGTGTTTGTCTTGGTTTGAATCCCCAGAAGCAGATCCTGAGACAAGGATTTGACTGTAAGTAGATTATTTGTGAAATGATTACAGGGAACACACGTAAGGGAGAGGGGAAGTGGGGCAGGGATGAGAAAGAAGCCAACAACAGCTGTGTTACCAAGCCAGTTACCCTTCTACGCAGTGGAGGCTCAATCCAGGTGGGGATCTCTGGGCTGGACGAGAGTGTGAAACATGAATTTAAGGTACCCGTCTGAGAGCGAGGGAGGTGGGGTGCTTATCCATCTACTCCCTGACCATCATCCGTCAGGGCTGCTTCTGGGGACATTACTCCCTAGCACTTCCAGCATTCCTGTCCTCATCGGATCTGCGCCATTTAATTCCCTTTGTTGTCACTCCATTTCAAGCTCTGATTCTGTCACTTGGAACCACGTGAATCCTTACGAACACAACTTCACTCGCTGCCCCAACCCTGAGCACTTGTGCCTGGCATGAAAGCCTGTGTACTGGTACCTTGCTTTTGGCGCTCACTGCATTTGCCCTTGTGGGTCTACTTGGTTTTTCACATGTATGTTCCCTTTCCCCAAGCAGCTCGAGGACCTAACTCACTGCACGCTCACCACCTGCCAGGCCACAGCAACCCTGTGAGGTGAGTACTCAGAGCGCATTTGACCGTAGAGGTTCAGTAAGATTAAGCAAATTGCCCAAAGTCACACAGCTAGGACAGGATGCAGCAAAACTTGGACTCAGGTCTGGGTGACCTGAAGACCCAATTATTTTTTCTGCCTTTTCCTGTTCCAGACCTGCTGCCGTTTACTCATACTTGGCAGCTATTATTTTCACTCGTCAGCATCTTCTCCCATTAGGCACCACTCTCTCAGGTCTCACCCTCAGCAAATAAAAACATTGTACACGACTTGGTTTCCTTTTTCCTGTGCCTGTTGGTTCCTTTCCAGATCCCCAGCTCAATGATCCCCCTGCATTTTCTCCATTTGCATAGAGGGTTCTTTCTCCCTCTGACATCTCAATCGAGCATTCTTGGTACATACTTACAGCAAGAGAGAAGCCCCACTGGTTCTGAACAAGGGAGGGGTTATTATTACCACCCCATGCCACAGATAGAAAAGCAGAGGCCCAGAGAAGTGGTGTGAGATGCTGAGGCCACACAGCTGGTGGTTGGCAGAGCCTGGCTTGAAGTCCACGTTTTCCTCTAAATCTCGAGGTGTCTTCTTAAATAGATGGTGTTTACAGAATGTCTGGTGGTGCATCCTGCTGTCCAGATTCCCATGGGCAGGGAGCCACATGTAACCTCACGTGGGGGCGGAATCGTGGTTCTTGTCTTTATCAGCATTTGGCAAAATGAATTCCAGTCTCCCCAGATATGTCTGTGAAAGGGACGAACAGAACAGTTCCCGGGGGAGCTGGGAGCATGAGAAAGGCCCTGCTCCACCTTCTAGTTATCCTCAGCCATTCTGGCTTGAGTGAGTCTTTCCCCCGGAGCCAGGCCCGTGCTTCTCTGTGCTGTGGGTCACGCGGTGGTGACACATAAGGCCTGCAAAGCCCTGGAAGGGAAGGCTCCTCTAGGGGCTCAGGGGCCAGGAAAATGCAGGCCCTGCTCAACGGTCGCCCAGCAACGCCACACACAAACATTTGCTGACAGGAAGAGGCGAGCGGCATTAAAGCTGCCTGACAGGGAGGTGATGGGGCAGCAGGGAGAGGCAGAGGTAGACAGTGTGTAATTGCCAAGCCGGAAGGCTGGCCTGTGGCCAGCACATTGAGTTTAACCGCCTGTGTCACTGCCCTCCACATCCAAGGAGGATGCTGCCTGCGGCCATGTTTCTAGACTGAGTGCCCTGTCGTGGTCTGGCCTGGGCTGACCCTGGGAGGACACATGTGGGGTCAGCTTTTGGCGTGGGTTCTTACCCTTCCATCACAGCCTGGGAGGTTGCACCCAGACCCAACCACGGAAGCAAAGGCCGGCTCTGGCTCTGGAGCGCCCCCTTGCGCAGGGTGCCCCAACCTTCATCTGAACAGTTGGTGGGGCCTCTTGTTCTGGCCCCTCTGCCCTCTGCCTTTCCCTACTGCCGCAAGCTCACTGCTGTGGAAACAGCCTCTGAGGAGGAAACGGCCCACAAAGGGTCTTCTGAAGACCACAATCCCTTTTCCCTGACATTCCCGCCCATAGAACTGGAGCTCAGCCTCAGCCAGGAATGGGCACAGCGGACACTGAGGGCTCTAGGTGGGTTTTTGGCGATGCTAGAAGCATCTTCCCCTGGAAGTCTAAAGATTCTCTCCTGCCTTCCTGTTGTTCCTCCTCCAGCCCACCTTCACTCAATGAAGCTCCTGCTCAGCCTTAAATGAACCACAAAGCCCCTTCAAATGTGCCCACAGTGGCTATGCAGTGGGAATCCAGGAAAGAGAAGGATGAGAAGAGCAGGAGCAAAATTATCCCTCAAAAGACAGACACAGCCCCTTGGCCTGTAGAAGGTCAACCTGACAGCTGGCTGTGAAATCTGATAACAGTCCTATAGCTTCCAAGAAATAATTATTCCCAGAAAAGTGTTTTCAATTTTTAGATAAACTGCTGTTTAAGAAGCAGAGAGGACAGAACTCGAACAGTGGCAACCGTCTGCACCTTCCCCCAGCGGGCCCGTCATTAACCGTTGCTCCCAGAGCTAAAGGCTGCGGCTCTATCCCCAATTAACAGCCACATTCCAGCAAGCTCCCTGTTTATCAAGGCATTAGCGCTGACATCTGGGGAGAACTGAGCTCCCAACCAGTCACACTCAGACCCGTGGCTCCTCCACCCCTTGCCTGGACAAAGGGTGGCTGCAGGGGCAGCCGCTGAGGCTCCCTCTGAGGCTGACTTCTTCCTATTCCCTTCCCACCACGGCTGTGTCATTCTATAACCAGAGGAGTATGAACCAAGCATCCCAGTCCCTGTGGTGACACATGTGCCTCTGTATGACTGTGTGTGTATGTGCGTGTGCACACGCATGCCTGTGTGTGAGAACCTTATGTTTCAGGAGATGGCGTGTGGGGAGGATTCTCCAAGGAATTCTCTGAGAACAGAAATGATTTCTCTTCCCTTCTCAAGCCCGTGTGTGTGTGTGTGTGTGTGTGTGTGTGTGTGTGTGTGTGTGTGTGTGTGCCATAGCCACTGCACTCCTCCTCTTTCTCCCCTTCATTACGTCCCCTTCTTTTTCTTCCTCTCTAGTCATTATCATGAAAGCATTGATTAAACACCCTTCTGACCCCTTCTCTAGGCCCCATACGAAATTTGTTGACTCCCTATATGCCTGCTGGAATGACATGAGCCATAGTCCCCCAGCTCTTGTTAGAGCTGGAAGGTCACCAGGTGTCTTATTCCAAGGACCCCAGACCACGGAGGTTGGAAAATTGTCCACTGTCTTCCAGCAGCTCTGCCCACCTGTGTCCCTGTCCCCAGCCTTGCCAAGCACCCTCCCCCTTTCCCTCTGCCTTTCATTCTTTTTCTTCTGCTGAGCTTTCACTGTCTTCTTTGTGGCTGCGTTCTTTGTCTACTCCTCTAAATGTAGGCATCTCCCCACGCTAGTTCTCAGCCTTCTCGCTTCTCTCTCTGTTGGATTGTTCCCTGGAAGCTGAGCCAAACCATTCTCATGGGCTCAGTGGTGACTTCAGGTCCCCCAAATCCACAGCTCTGCCTAAGCCCACAGTCACTTTCACTTGGGTGCCCTTGTGGCACTTTTGATTCAAATGAATCCAGTCAAGTGCCCCCCTAACAGAGTTCCCCATTTCTGTCAGAGATGTCTGTCACTGTTCTTTCAGCCCAGACTGGAGAATTATGTTTGACTTGAATGCCCTATCCTTCACAACCAGCTTCCAAATTTGAGCTGGTTGTCATTCTAATCCTACACCCCCTTCCTCTCCTGTCCCTCCTGCCGTGCCACCCTGCGACTTTCCTGATGAACTGGAAAAAGACTGGGATGAGTCCCTTTCCCTCAGGCTGAAAAGTAGAGTACCCCGCAGCCCCATCAGGCTCTCGTCCTTTGATCCCTCCTCCATATAGCTGCTTGACTAATTTCCTGTGGGCCTGCCCCACCTCTGGGCCTTTGCGTGGTCAGTTTTCCCCTGCCTAGAAGTGATTTGAGTGACTTAAGAGATTAAATGGTACAGGTGCTAGCCCTTTGCAATTTGTGGCTTTAAACAAAAGCTGGTTACTATTTAAACAAGAGTGGAAAGCTGTGGAGTGGGCTCTAGTCTCACCTCCTTAGCAGAAATCTTCTAAAGGGGAGATCTGGTATTTTTCCTGACCACTCATTATCCATTCCTCATCTTCTTCCCAGGCTGTGTGGCTCAGGTCAAGTCAGCCATACCTCCAGGGTCCTGGGATGGGCCATGGCCCAAGCTTTCCAATTCTAGACAGGCAGTGACAGCCCTGGGGATTTTTCTAAAACTGTTGGGAAAGGGTGCCCTTTCTATCATGGTTGCTCTACTGATAAAAGGTAAGTCTGAAACTGCTGGTGGCCATCTTGTTACCAGTTGGGATAAATGCTTGGAATCAGTATGCCTGAAGCCAAGTACCTTTTAATGTGTTGGTTTCCTGAGCCATTTTGGTTTTTACATTTCATATTTTTAAAAAACTGAGCCAGTTTTTTTTTTTTAAAGATTTTATTGGGTAAGGGGAACAGGACTTTACTGGGGAACAGTGTGTACTTCCAGGACTTTTTTCCAAGTCAAGTTGTTGTCCTTTCAATCTTAGTTGTGGAGGGCACAGCTCAGCTCCAGGTCCAGTTGCCGTTGCTAGTTGCAGGGGGCGCAGCCCACCATCCCTTGCGGGAGTCGAACCGGCAACCTTGTGGTTGAGAGGATGCGCTCCAACCAACTGAGCCATCAGGGAGCTCAGCGGCAGCTCAGCTCAAGGTGCCGTGTTCAATCTTAGTTGCAGGGGGCAGAGCCCACTATCCCTTGTGGGAGTCGAGGAATTGAACTGGTAACCTTGTGGTTGAGAGCCTGCGAAAACTGGGCCAGTTTTAATGGCATTTGTCGGCCTTACAACCAAGTCCTTCCTGCCCCATCCCCAAGAGATCCCTCTCTGTTTGGAGCTCTAGCTCCTTGCTTCCCCTACCCTTCATTGGGTTCTGATCACATTTAGCTTCTTCACGGTGTTATTTTAACTTTCATGTAGAGAGATCCATATCTCCAACTGGATGGAGGCTCTGCTGAATGGGTCCCCCGTCTCCTGGGTGCCAGTGACCTGGAGGTGATCAGTACTGATGGAATGACAGATGGCTCCTGCAGCCTCCTCACACTTCCCAGACCCTGGGCACAGTTACTACGTACCAGGCACTGAGTGCTTTACCTCTGTTAGCTCAGCCCTTACCACAACCTGAGGTGGGAATTGTGACTGTCCCCATTTTGTCAATGGGGAAACTGAGGCAAGGAGTGGTTATATAACTCGACCATTTAATTAGTTGAAGAAGCAAGGTTTGATTCCATGCTGGCTTGCTCCAGAGTGCTTGCCCCTAACCACTCTGACCTGCTGCCTATTAAATGCGTTGCTGACACATCACTTGCTTTCCAGATCCTCCAGGGTGCTTTGAGTTCCTTCTTACGTCCCTGGAGCTTCAACTTGGGATCTGAATTCTTCCTCCTGCCAGACTGGTATAGGTACATCATGACCACCCTCGAACTCACCCTTGTGAGTTCTCTCAGTTGGGGAAGGTGCCAGTGTTAGAGAAATTTCTGGAGAAGTGATAGTCACCTGCTTGTCTCCTACGATGCACAAACAGGCCAATTGTGGATACAGAGACATGAGCCCCCAGAGGACATAGACAATATTCTCAATTCTTCCTCAGGTTAGCTCTCATTGTTGTTCGCCTGTGAGCTGGGCCCTGCACACACATTTTAAAAAATCTTCATTACAAATGCAAGATCAATAATACACCCATTTTAAAGATTAGAAATTCAAAGCCCAGAGAGATCCAAAGGCTCAGCCCTCTTGCTATCTTCACTCTGGAAGTCTCTGTGGGATCCACAAAGGCCACCGTTGTGACCCTATTGCCATTCAGTTTCCCAATGAGCAATCTTTTTCTCTCATTCCAACTCGAGTGTTGACCATGAGACCACACCTCAGTAAATCTCCTCCATGCAAATTTCTATGTCAAGGTCTGCAACCTGGAGAACCTGATCTAAGACACCATGTTACATATCTTTATTAGTTCAATTTTGGTTGTCTGTGAACAACAAAATGTCCAAAATGCTGGTGACCTAAATATGCCAGAAATTGATTTCTCATATAAATGTCCAGAGATCAGAATTCCCAGGCTGGTAAGATGGTTGGCATAACGGCTGTAAGATGTAAGTGACTCAGGTTTCTTTGATCTTGTTGCTTTGCCAAACATAGATTCCAGTCCCAAAGTTACCTCATGGTTCAAGATGGCTGCTCAAGCTCCCATCACATCCCTGTTCTAGTGGGCAAGAAGAAGACGAAGAGGGATGTCCTCACTTCTTTTCCAGAACAAATTCCAGAAGTTGCTTCTGCTTATATCCCATTGACCAGACTTGGTCACATGGCCACACATGGCTACAAGCTGAGGCTGGGACATTAGTCTTTACTGGGGGAGAGGGGCACATGCACAGCTGAAAATTGGGGATTTTATGTCTAAGGGAGAAGAGGAAGATGGATATTTGCAATAATGGATATTTGCAGGCTCCAGATGTGTGCCCCCCCCACCACAAATCTCCCTGGGGCTGTGTTGACCCCCAGGGAGGATAGGGCTGTGTGTGGACTGCTTGGCATTCGGATCACTCCTGCCAATTTTTGGAGATCACCCCTTATCTTCACACTTCAGTTCGGATCCCTGAGGACGGTCTGCTCTTGCCACAAGGGCCTTTTGGCCTTGCTTGAGGTCTCTTCAAAGGCCAAATCAGCTCACCCCCTCCTCTCCAGAAGCTCTCAGGGGAAGAATGACTTTTCCTCTCACTTTCCTGCTCCCTTTCTCTTTAATCTTGTGGTTCCTTAAAGGGGGCATCTTTCAGTCTCTCCTGGGGCAAAGAGGCATCCCTTGTTTACCCACAAATAATTAACTGCTATAGTCATCTAACATACACAGATGGCATCACCATAATTACAGAAAATATATTACACATCAGGCACATGGAGTGGGGGCAATTCACCACCCGGAGGGGCCTAGAATCAGAAGTGAATGGATGCATCAGCTGGCCCTGGTTTTTAACCCTGGCTGTGCCCCTTTGTGCATTTCTAACACTCTCTCCACATTCTGTAGGCCATGAAGCTGGATGAGTGGCACTCTCTGAGTGTACATATATTGCCAAGTCTCCTGCCGACCCCCCCCCCACATTCCCTTTGTGCTGAAGCAGTAGAAACAGTGGGTTTGGGGAGTGCTGACTGTGTAATTGACCAAAGGAGAGGAAGCAATGGAATAGGGTGGAGAGGAAAGCACAGCCCTGATGGGGCTGAGGAGAGGAAGAGGAGGGACAGAAGTGAAAAAGACTAGGAATAAGTGGGAGGAATATAAGAAATGGCAGAGGGTGCTTTCCAGGAAGGGAGAATAGTGGTGAAGGTCTACAAGTCAGAGAGCATGGCTTGCCAAGTGTCAGTGTACAAGCATATCCCCTGGAGGAAAGGGGTGCTGTGAGCCCAGGAGCTCTGATTCAGTGGGTCTGGGTGGGGTCAGAGAGTCTGCATTTCTAACACGCTTCAGGATGCTGCTCGTCTGGGGATCACACTTTTAGTAGTAAGGATTTACAGTAATTTTCAAATTCGCTCTCTCCTTTAATCCTCACAAATGACCCTGTTTTACAGACAAGGGAATTGAGGCTCACAGATGCCAAGTACCTTGTGTGAGGTCCCACAGCCAGCCAGCTTACGGCTTTCTGTGTAGTATGTAGAGCTGTGTCTCAGAGTGAGCTGGAGAACATTTCTGAATGTGGGCCTGGGGAGGACAACTCAAGCTCGGAGGGTCGGAGGACGCCTGGGATGTGTCTTGGATGTGAGCCTAGAGGCCTTGTTTTTCAAGTACCAAGAAGCCAAGACACACAGAGGAAAGAAATGGCTGGGGGTGAGGTGGGGGTAAAACAGGATAGGATTAAAAAGAGGAGTTGACAATATCACCTGTTAGCCTGGAATTTCTCAAGCTGGGTATCAGTCATGTGTTGGAAAATGCTTACACTTTACACGATCAGACCTCTGTGTTCTGCCTGCAAATGTCTTGATTTGGATTCACGGAGGAGGAGGGGCTGCTGAGTGAGAATAAGCCACAGAGATGTTGTTGGAAGAAGAGCATCCTCTTCATGGATGGGTGGGGGGGTGGTGGGGGCGTGTGCCGAGAGAGTTAGGCATTAAATGACGGAATGCATGTAAAAAGCTTAGCATTGTGCTGTGGGCTCATTATGCAATAGTTTTTGTGAGTTATATTAATAAGTCAGAGAGGCATCTTGAAATATGATCTAAGCACTTGGTGGCAAGGACCTCCCTGCCATGCGTCAGCAATACCTCTGAGAACCATCAACATGAGGAGACTTAAGGATGTTGTAAGTTCTTAAAGAACTTAGACTCTACCAGGGAGACACCAAATTATAAAGAGACTCCTGAGAAATAAGCCAATTCAAATATATGCAAGGAATCCATATTGGTTAGAGGTGGGAGGGTCCATCTGGGAAGGCGGTGTGAAGGAAGAAGGAGGAAGATATGGCAATGCTTCTGGGGTAGTCTGGGTCCTCAGAGAAGCAGCTGCCAAGAGAGGATTAAATGTGCAAGGATTGCATTAGGGGAAATGAGAACGATAAAGAGGGAGCTCGGCAAGGCTGGGAAAGCCAAGACACTGTGATACGGGTCTTACCCAAGTGAAGGTGAGAGGGCAGGGAGGTATTCGTGAGCATTCTCGAATGCCATGCAGTCTCTAGAAGCTTCAGCAAGACTGGCAGGCTGCCGTCAAACCAAAGTCAGCTGTCAAAGGAGCCCTGTTTTTCACAGGAACGGGCCTGTTAGCACCCTGCCTCGCTTAGTCATTGGCTGGAGAAGCCAGTGGAAAGTATAGTTTTGACCCAAATGCTGGGATGGATTTCAGAGCTTGGCAGCTGGGGCTCTTGTGCAGTTATGTTCCCTGACGTTGGAGAGATGTGAAGCACAGCTTCTAGTACAGTTGCTTTCTACTAAGTTGCCTACAGGAAGGGGAAAGACCTTGAACTCTAATTGGGATGGGGCCCCAAGCCAATTTCAGTGCCTTGCACGTAGTTTTCACTCCATAAATATTTGTTAAATGACTGCAAAACTGGAAAGCTATTCTGTCCTGAAGTGTTTGTTTTCCTTCTGCTAAATGTATCCCTAAAATGAGATTGGTTTCTTTATTTCCAAAAATTTCCCCTTTAGTAACAATCTATATTTGCAAAAATTGCCTGGGCCTGGTGCAGTCTGCTGAGAAAGTCCTACAAATGTGAGATGCCCGGGGGCCTTTCCCACTATTTGTCGACAACAGGGCTCTGCTGGGTTATCTCCCTCGGAGAGAGCCTTGGTCTAGTAAAGCCACCTTGGGATCGGATCTGCCACAAAACAGGAATTTGAGTTAGAGGCGCCCTTGCTTGTAGAGGGGAAGTCCCTGTATGTCTTTCATCACTGTGGCTCACTCCCATCCTCGCCCCTCAGCCCCACAGGTAGTACTTTGTCCCCTTGGAGACTGTGTCCACGGCAGAAAGAATGAAGCAGACACAACAGCCAGACAAGGGAGTGGGCTCTGGTAGTAGGCAAGTACTGGGAGACTGGGCTTGCCATTAGGAGGGAGTGGCAGCAACCTACGGAACCTGGCCTCCATTGCTCCTCAGGACTCCTGGGGTCTGGGCCTCAGGGGCAGCCTCTGTCCTGCTTCTCCAGGGGCTGCAGAGCCAGCCTGGATGTGCTTTTCTCTGTCGATGCAGACAGATGCTCTGCATCCATCTTCTATACACATGCTTCTGCCTGGAGAGGAAGATAAAGGGGCTTGTTTCTCCTGCACTAATATATTACCATGGTGTGGCCTCTGGCCAACAAGCACTGATTGTTGAGTGTGGGCGTGTGCGCGTGCATGCACGTGTGTGCATGTCCATGCATTAGGGCGAGGAGCTGATGCTGAAGAAGAGCTCGTGTAAGGAACGGTCATTTTCTCACTTGACATTTATGTTGCCGAGAATAAATTGAACAGGATCTCTTAGTGTCAATAACCTAGAATCCCCAAACAACAGCAGCAATAATAATAATAATAGGTAGCACTTATCTAGTGCTTGCTGTGTGCACGTCCTGTTCTGCGCTCTTTATATGTATTAACTCATTTAACTCTGATAATGCCTGACGAGGAAAGTCCTATGATCATTCCCATTTTACAGATGGCAAAAGAAGGCACAGAGGGGAAATCCACTTCTCATGTTAAAAGAAAAAAAAAAAAGACACCTCATGGCTCAGATTACCAGTTACCAAAACCCCTCCAGTTCGTAGAGGGCACAGTTATTGGTACCAGAGAGAACATTTGGAAATGTTGGACTGAATATGTGTGGACCATAGACACTGCTTTTGGGAAGGATTCCTGCCTTTATATCATTTGCTTGTTCATGACTTCCCAGGCATTAAGAAGCCAAACAATTCTGGTCACACGTGTTTTCTAGTAGCTGGAATGTGAATAAATGGGGGAAGGGTCTGGGAGTCCTCTCTCTAATACCCAGGCACTGTGCAATGAGAGTAGACGCTCAACATGCTGTGCTCTGCAACCCCCTGAGAGCCTTTTGATGATCAAAGAAAGATCGGATTGTTTAGTCTTGTTTGGGGAATTACTTTATGTCTTCTATTTTTACTGTATTTATACTTGACCTTTGAAAACTGGTTTTGTGGACATAGAAGCTTAGTGGGCTACAACAAAAACAGCCATTTTCCTATTTCCCATGGTTTCTATGGGTCAGGGATTCAGGACGGGCTCAGCTGGGTGGTTCTGCTCGGTGTCTCTGATGTGGTTGAAGGCAGAAGGGGGCTAGAGCTGGAATAGTGGGGGCTGGCCAAGCCTTTCTCTCTGTGGTCTCAGGGCATCTCCATATGGTCTTCAAGCATGGGTTGGTTTGGGCTTCTTTGCAGCATGGTGACCTCAGGATAGTGACACATGGTGGCTCAGGGTTCCAAACCTGAGTGTTCTACTGACCCAGGCAGAAACTGTACTGTCTTTTATAACCTAGACTCAGAAGTCATGTAGAGTCACTCCCACCCTAGTTAGGTTTAAGGGAAGAGAACATAGACCTCACCTCTCCATGGAAGGAACGTCCAAGTCACCAAGAAGAGCCATCTTTGGAAAATCCTACCTGCCACAGATGGGGTATGGCAGGGGCTCTAGGACAGTATGAATAGCCCCAAAAAGGTCTCCTGACCCAGACTGTGTCCCTGATGGTTCCATCTCAGGCACCTAGCTGCTTTAGGGGACTGCTCAGTTGGGTGCTAAATGGAGATTTGCCTGGAGCAGGAGGCCTGGGAGGTCAAGGCTGCAGGAAGGCAGTGAGGGGAGGAGTCCCAAGGGTCAAGAGGAGCTGAGTGACAGAGGGGAGGGCCTGAGTGACAGCCATGTAGGAGGGACAGCAAAGCCAGTGACCCATGTGTCCCAGATTAGAGATGTAAAATGGTGGATCATGTGACAAGAGGAGCTGAGCTCGGACTGCCCTATGGAGACCTCAGGCCCAGCTTTGGGGAAGGAAAGGGGCTAAGAGTGGGGGGCAGGCCCAGAATGTGAGTTAGCATTGAAGATGGCTGCCGCCTTTGCAAGGGGTCCTGAGGACAGGGATTTGGGGAAGAGAGGCAGGCCCTGGAATTCTGCATTTGCCTGATTTAACTTGGTGTTATTCCCTGTCATGTCCCCTGCCACCAGCACCCCCAGTAGACAGGAACAAGTCTTTCTCCTGGGGGGTGGGGCAAACTCTCACAGTGGGGGGTATGGATAGAGGGGCTGCTTCCCAAAACCCTGCCAGGGAGCACGTGGCCCACAGCCAAGCCTACATGAGAAATTGATTACGTGGCCAACTTGACCGCTTAAGGCCTCGGCAAGTGGAGAGCTGCATCCATAAAGTGCCGCCCCCCACGCCGCGTGCCTCAGCGGCCTCTGTTTGAAGGTAAATCCATCCATAAGCCTGCCGTCACTCTGAGCTTAATGTACATGATTTCTGGCATTTACAGCAGCGCAGCTCTGAATGCTGGAAGAAACTCCAGCAGAATAATTTGCCAGGGGAAGGCGCGCGGACTGGCAATTGCTCATGGCACATCTGAACAGCGTGGGCTCCTGGGAAAACAAGCTCCCTGACAACACACGGCCCACTGGCCTCTCTCTGCTGCTAACCCCAGCCGCTAAGGAGGGTTTTTATGATATGGAGACCATAGGCTTTTACTCTATGTGCAGGTGCTGATGTTGGGTGTCTTTGAGCCCCTGAGTTAACCCTGGAAGCTGGAGGGGTGGGGCATTGGGTCAGGGTGGGCCCCAAGTGCTTCTCAGCTTGGTGCCAGCACAGCAGAGGGGCCCTTAGGATTTTCTTGGATGGTGAGGCCCATCCTCCACTTTGATTCAAGATGAGCCCATCTCTTGGCTGCAGGGGTTGGGGAGCAGCCACCAACCTCAACTCTGGCTGCTTGCTCCCACCTAAGCCCCTGAGAGCATTCCCTGGCACCTTTCTGTGGCCTCTGGCTATCTCCCCCACAGTTCTCTCCCCTCTTCTCTTCCCCACTTTGCTTCTGTTTCTCTGAATCTCTCTCCTTTTTCTTTTTCTGTGCCTCTCACTATGACCCTGTCTCTGGGTTTCTCTCCCTTTATCTCTTTCTTCCTGCTTTTCTCTATTGCTCCCTTTGTCTCTGTGTGTCTCCCTTCAATCTGTGTTTGTCCCCAAATTTCTTCGCCTTTGTGTGTCTTTCTGTCTCTATCTCTCTCTGTCTCTTACTTCCTGCCTTCCTCTCCCTGTCTCTGTCTGTTTCCATTTCTGTCTTTTGCTTGCTGTGTCTCTTTCCCTCTGTCTGTCTCTCTGTCTCTCTCTTTCCCTAGCTCTGTCTCGCTCTGTCTCTCTCTGTCCCTGTCTGTCTGTCCCTGTGTTTCTCGCCATTTCTCTTCATCTCTGCCTCTCCGTGAGTTTCTTTGCTTATCTTTATCTGTCTGTCTCTCTCAAGTTCTCTCTCTCTGTCTCTCTCCTGGGCACTGTGGCAATGCACAGCCTGAGAGTAGGTCCCAGGTGGACTGTAGAGCCAGTGAGCCCAGCACTGTACACTATTTTCTTTCTCTTACCTAGCTCTGCCTGCTTCCCTTCCTGCCCAGTCCTCCCAGCCTGGCAGTGACTGGGGGCTGCAGTTAGACTGGGCGGCTTTGCCTCCCAGGCACACAGTCTATTTTTACCATGTTTTGCTCCTGGTCTGCTGGCTCGGGGCTTTAGCTCTCTGAGCAGGTTGAAGACATGCACACACAGGAGCACACCCCAGTAGCAAGGCCTGTAGGCTGGCCTGGCCATTTCCCTGCCGCAGGGGCGGTGTTCTTTCCTCCTGCCTCCTTTAATTATTTGACTTGAGGGTGCTGGAGTCAAATAAGGCCCCCTTGATCTGGGTTCTGATGGTACAAAACTCATACTGGTTCCCCCTTCTGGAAAACTCTTTTGGATAGGGTTACACAAAACCCCCAAACAAACCCTGAGATGAAGATTCACATGTAAGGAATTTATGGAAGAAGTGCTTCACCCCCTGGTAAGGGGGTGGGCACAGCAACGGGAAGGGGGCACACAGGCAAAGGTGGGATCTCAAGCAAGGTCCTTGGAGGGCAAGTTATGCCTTTTAGTTGTCCCACTCCAAGTCTGGGACCAGGGGACGGTCATTTGTCAACAATTGTGGGGGGCAGGGGAGGGGCTGTAAGATCCCAAGCATTTTCAGTTCCTTATACTTGTAGGCAGAGGTCCATTACTCAGAGGGCAGTCCTAGGACGACAGGCTGCAGGTGCAGGCCACTGAAAGCACTTTCAAAAGCGGGGACACAGAAGCGGTGAAAAAGCACCCCAGTGTCTGTTACACTAGCCAGGACAGCTTCATTTGGCTACTTCTTCACCTTTCCCATTCTTCTCAAAATTTCCCCTAAAGCCTTTAGTTTCACTCCCATTGTTCTCAAAAGACAAATCAAAAGCAAAGCAAGATAGGTGTGACGTGGAACCTTGGTCCACTTGGTTCACCTAGCCCATGGTAAGCCCAACTATCCTTCCCAAATTCCTATGAATGAGCCTGATAATGATGACGTTGAATATTTACATATACCAGGCAAAAATCTGCATACCTTATGTGTGTTAATTCATCAAATTGCCACAATCCTATGAAGTAGTTACTATTATAAACTTCATTTTATAGATGGGGGAAACTGAAGCATAAAGAGGTTGCTTCCCCAGGAGACATTGTGGGTAAGTAGCAGAGCCAGGATTTGAACCCAGAAAGACTGGCTCCAGCGCTCCTTTTTGTAGCCATCATGCTATACCAATCTCACCCAACATGTGGTCTGGAACGCTTGGAAGAGATCCCCATTTCCTAGCATTAGAAACACTGACTTTCATCTCTCCCCAAATGCTCCATTTTTAGAAATAAACTCTGAATGTCAACTTGCACTGATTATTGCAGTGGTTTTGATGTTTTCAAAGCCCACATTTCATAGCCTCTGGTCTTAAATTTGCTACTTTTTGGGACAAATGCCAAATTGCACAGCACAAAAAGAGACCCCTAAAAAAGAGCGGCCATCCATGCCTTCTCTCTAAGCCCAGCCCTTGAGAAAAACCTTCACCTTGTAGCCAACAACAGCAACAAAAGATTCTACCTCAACAGGCAAAGGGTAGGTATGTGGGACATAATCAATTTGCTTGGTGGCAGCAACCAGGCAGTGAAAAAAAACTCATTGGGGCATTTGTAAGCCTGGAGCTGTCTAGCCTCCTGGTGTCCACTTACAGCCCTCTTTGCAAAGCAGCCAGAGCCTTACAGACATGGTCATAGCACTTACCTGCTTTTAAGCCTCAAATGGCTTCCCATCACTCTTGGGCTAAACACCAAACTTGTGGCAGTCGTGTTGCATAATCTGAAGATGTGGACATCTTCAGACTCATCCTCCACCTCTGGAGCTCCCCTACATCCACTGGGCTCCAGCCACGCTGGCCTCACAGGGCCTCAGACTCTCCTTCCTGCCCCATGGTCTTTGCAAATGCTGTTCTCTCAGCAGAATACTCTCCTCCAATCCCGTTTGAGCTAGTTCACTGGTTCTCATAGTGGGGTTCGGGAAATAGCAGCATCAGCACCACCTGGGACCATATTAGAAATGAAAATTTGAGGGCTGACCCCAGACCTGCTGAATTAGACACTATGGGGGTGGAACCCAGCACTCTGATTTCCAAGCAGCCCTCCAGGAGATTCTGATACCCACCGAAGGCTGAGAATTCCTGGCCCACATTACTTTTTATGCTCTCAGGGATGACCTTGTGACAACTTCCATCCGAGTGTAGGTTGGGGTTTTATCTGCAGAAGGACTGTTTCAGTTTGTAATTGCATAAACATCGTGGGGTTAATTGGTTACAGCTCATGTCTCTGACTGGATTATAAACTCTGTGAGGGCAGGGATTACATGCATTTTGCTTAGAACATGGATTCCCAGAACTCTGTGCAATGCTTGGCACACAAATTACACGTTAACTGAATGAGCAAAGGGAGGTTGGATCCTAGCACTGACGTAACCGACTCTCCCAAATCCTAGTCTCTTTTCTGTTACATGGGGGCACCAATGCTCGCCCTTGGTCTCCCGGGCCCTCTGTAAGGGGACAGTGTCACCAGGAGCAGCAGCACTGCCACTAACAGTAGTCACTATGGGCTAGGCGCTGTCCTAAGTACTTTGCATGTGTTAAACACAGGGAAAGTGCATTATCAATTCTGTGCAGAAGTGAGGGTTTCTGCTCTGATCATATCAGGGAGAGGAGGTGGGAGGTGATGTTTAGGTGTGGCCTGAAGCAGCCTGTGGAGTATAATGTGACCTCAGTATATGGCACCTTAAAAATGACAAGCAGGAAGCAGGAGACATTCTTCCTACTTTACACTGTATCTTAGTCAGCTCTGGCTGCTGTAACAAAATACCACAGACTGGGTGGCTTAACCAACAGACATTTATTTCTCAAGATTCTGGAGGATGGAAATCCAAGATCAAAGTGCTGGCAGATCTGGTATCTAGTGAGAGCTCTCTTCGTGACTTGTAGACAGTCTCCTCACTGTGTCTTCAAATGAGAGAGAGAGAGAGAGAGAGAGAGAGAGAGAGAGAGAGAGAGAGAGAGAGAGAGAGAGAGAGAGAGTTCTGGTCTCTTCTTATTATTGGGATGCTAATTCCATTATGAGGTCCCCACTCTCATGACCTCATCTAAATCTAATCACCTCCCAAAGGCCCCACCTCCAAATACCATCCTATTGGGGGTTAGGGCATTAACATATAAGTTTTTTCTTTCCTTTTTTTGCAGGGGCGGGGGTGGTGGCACAAACATTCAGTCCATAATAATATCCTTTAGAGCTCCTGGGACTGTACTGGAAGCCTCTCGAAAGTCTGGGTCAATAAACCCTGGGTTGTAGGGAACCTGGATTCTGGGCATGACCAGTTTTTTCCTCTCCTCCCACCACTGCAGGATAAGGGGCTCCAGAGATAAAGCTGTGCAACTTCTTAAAACCAGAAACCCTCCCAAAGAACCTTATCCCTGCCACAAAGGGAAGGGGTCAGTGTCGCGTGGCACCTTTATTGCCTCCAGGACCATAAACACTGGTACAGGGGCCAGAGGGATATGCCACATGGAGACAGAGGTATCATCTCACAAACAGGATGAGAAAAATACAAAACAGGGCTTCAGAAGAATCAGCTCAGGGATATTGCCCCACACTTGCCCAAACTGCTCTTAGCAGATTCTGCAGGCTCCTGGGGTTTTTAGGGCCACAATCGATTGGCAGGTCCTATTTGCTAACAGCCTGGGATGGTCTTGAAGGATAAACACACTCCAAAAATACTGAGATGAGCATGGGAGAGGAGAAGAACATGTTTCCTCGGGATGTGGCTCCTCCAGCTTCCACACTGGAGCACCAGGGCCTGGGGGCCACAGCTTAGAGGGTGCATGGAGTTTCCTTGGCAACCTTGGCCTCTGGCCACCTCTTTCTGCAACTGTGTAGCAGACCATCCTTTTACTATCTCCATGCCTACCAGCACCTAGGGTCCTGCAGCTTCTTCGCCTGGAAGCAAGGAGAGCAAAGGTGCCTGGGAATGTGTGTTCCTCTGGGGCAGTCCTTGACCAATAATAGATGGGTGTGTGTGAGGGTGGGATAAACACTCCGGCTGGCTCCATGCTACTGAGGTGTGGTCCTCAAAGTTACCTCTGGGTGACCTTGCCTGATATCACACCTTTGTTCAGCTCCTTCTCTCCCCAGTCCCACTTCCTTACTTTCCTGCTGGATTTTACTGAGAACGTTTACTAAGAAGTCACTTTGATGTGGATCCTTGTCTCAGGGTCTACTTCTGGGGGATCTACCCTAAGATAGTTTCACCAGCCTGAGTCATTCAAATACCAGTGATAACAACAATGGCCATTTTGGGAACACTTGCTGTGTTGAGTTCTTTACAAATAAACTAGCCCCTGGAGTCTTCAAAGCACCCCGAAAGACAGTGAGGAACCTGGTCCAGAGAGAGCAGATAACTGTTCAGACTCATGCATCTACAATCTAGGACTTTCACACTGGAAGGAATATGCCCCACTCCCACCCACTGCATGACTTCCCTTCTCCACATTCCTGCAGGGCATTGTTTGGCTCCTGTAGGAGCACTTCATTCATTGAACAAAGGCTCTCTGAGCGCCTGCTAGGAGCCAAGTATTAGGTATTGGGATGCAGTGGTGAGAAAGTATCTGCCCTCAGTTAGTAGGAAAGATGGACGAGCAAACAGTTTGGGTGAGAAAATTCTGGAAAACTGTTTGCTATGGAAGTTCACAGAAGTGGTGCCATACATTCTGGGGGCATTGAGGGGATGGAGGGTGTGCCCCCAAAGGCAGCCCTTCTGTCTGCCCTTCAAATACTTGGAGAAAGTTGTAATCTTTTCCCAGTGTCTTCTCTCCAGCAGAAGTATTGCTCCCCACCCTCTTCAGCTTTTCCTCATTAGACTTGTTTCTCAGACCCTTCAATGTGTTGGTTGCCTCTCTGAATACAGGTTTATAAATGCCCCTCCTAAAGTGTGAGACCCAGCCTAGCTTAGAACCCCAGATCATTTGATCAGGGCAGAAAGCAGTGGGTAGATGAATCTCCCCTGAATGAGACCCCTTGCTCCTATTAATGTATCCACAGTTGCTTCACACAGAACCTAGAGCTAGTCACACTTCAGAAAGTTTTTCAAATGAAATATGTCTCATTTCACGTTGAAATGTCATTTTCATGCAACTGACTTTCTAAGCTGAATGTGACATTTTACATGTATTTCTGTTCATCTTTGTGCTAGTCGCTCTCCTTTCCCCCTCCATATTTATTTTGTGACCTTGGTTATGTTCTGTGTCTCAGGAGGCTGACCTCTGTAGATGACATCACTGGACTTCCTGGTCTTTTGGCTTCCTGTTGGTTGTGGCCAATAGGGGGCACCCACAGGAGTTTGGAGTAAGGAAAGAGAGTGAAGTTGAGTATTTATCCTACCTCCAAATCTCTTTTCCAGGCCATAGTATTGGCTGCATTTCTCTACCTATAGCCACACCTCCTGTCTGATGGGTCCTCTCTGTGGTTGCCATGCTGAACTGTGGCAACCATTCATTCTCCTTGCCCTTTCAGGCTGTCCCTGCCAGTTTGGGCTGGTTAAACAACAGACATTTATTTCTCACATTTCTCGAGAGATTGGAAAGCCCAAGATCAAGGTGCCATCAGCTCTGGTGAGGACCTGCTGCCTGGCCTGCAGATGGCTGGCTTCTCCTTGTATCTTCACATGGTGGAGAGCAGAGAAAGAGAAAGCAACTCTGTTGTGTCTTTTTATAAGAGCACTAACTCCGTTCATGAGAGCTCCACCCTCATGGCCTGATCACTTCCCAAAGGCCCCACCTCCTAATGCCATCACCGTGGGGGTTAGGATTTCAACATACACGTTTTGGGGAGACACAAACATGCAATCCATGGCACAGACCTAAGAGTGGTCACAGTAACCTGCTGTTGGTAGCCCATGGGTGTATCATCATTCAGCGTGAGTTCCTGTAACCCTGCCTCCACCTCTGTAACTAGCCCCTTCATTACAGTCTCTTCAATTAAATCTTCTGAGTGTGTGACTTGTTCCTGCTGGGTCCCTGATAGATATAATTTAGTTTTCTTGACTTCAGCTCATCACTCCAGTCCAGTGAAATCTTTTCAAGGCTTAATTTTTCATCCACCATACTAGCTTTTTTATTTCCAGCTTTGTTTTACCTGGAAAATTGCTAAACAAGCCTAATTTCTTGTCCAAAGTCAGCCAAGTCCTATGCTGCCCAAATGCCTACAGGGGGATCTGGAGTGAAAAGCTCATCCTAAGCGGGGATCATTACCAGTTCCTGCACATATCAGATGTGCTCTCTCCCTCCAACTCAGGAACTGCCATTGAGAAGCATGCCAGAAACTTGGTCACCTGGTGGGAGGAGAGGTAGTAGAAGGACATAGAGAGAGGTAAGTCTGGGAGAGTGGCTGAGTCACATATAAGATAGGGCATCAAGTGGAGATCAGTAAGATCTTGCTGACTGTTAGAGGGGAGATGGTCTACGTGATAATCCAGCCCCTACAGATGTGTTACATTCTTCCATTTCTGCACTAATCCAGTCAGTGTGAAATCTGGCCATATGGCTCTCTTACTGGACACTCCCAGTAAGCTGCCTTTATGTAAGTCTGCCTGAATGAGCTGCATGCAAAAAGGGTAATAAAGCACATTCTAAGCCTTCATCCAAGTCACTGAAAAATATAATGTTGCTTAAGGCAAAGCAAATGATGGAGTTTGGCTTGCCACCGGAGTCCTCCCTGAAGACTGACGTCAATGCACATCAATACTCGTGAAAGATGCTGCTAGTGCTCACTACTATCCATATTGTCCTCTCCTTCCTGACCACGTGACAGAGACTCATGTCCCAGCCCCTTGTTGGCAGATGCTCCTATATGACTGAATTCTGGCCAGTGGACTGTGGGTGGGGATGATATACATCATTTCTAGTCCTGGCTGGCAAAAGTCTCCCACACAAGATTCTCCTATCCCCTTCTCCAGAAGCCTTGGAGGCCAGAAATTAAAGATGGCGGCATTATAATATGGAAGGACCCATGTTTCCAAATGACTGTTTGGGGGCAAAGCCCCTCTTATTTACTACATTGTGCTATGATGTGAGCAAGCAATTTTGTTGCTTGAGTCACTGAGATTTGGGGGATGTTTGTTACAGCCATTAGCCTACTTTGACTAATACCAGAATGGGTACCAGAAGTAGGGTTCAAACCCTCATAAGCATGCAATTATTCAATCAGGTATAATTCAGCAAACCATACTACCAGCCAGTCCACTTTTGTTCATTATCTCCATAAAGGTAAGCCATGAGATTTTGTGAAATGTTTTTCATAAATCAAGAATTATTATGTGTATTACTTTTACCTGATCTACTGGGCGACTTACTCTGATTTATCTATAAAAAGATATAGAGTAAGTTTGACCTGACTTGTGTATAATGAATCCATGCTGGTTCTCAGTGATCTTTCCTCCCTAATCTCCCTTTCTTCCTCTACCACCCTTTCTTTTTTCCTTTTGCCAGGAATTCAAAAACCACCTCTTTGATAGTCGACTTAAAATTTTTTTCTAGGAATCATCCTCAATTTTACGGTTCTACAATTCTTCAAAATCTACATTTCTCCTTTCTTTTTGAAAAGCAAGACATTTGTTCTTTTTCAGCAGATTTAGCTCTCATGAACATAGAAAAAAATATGTACTTCGACCACTTCACAGAAAATGCCAGAGCCTTATAACAGTTTAACTCCATTTACTTCCACTTGCTGTAATAACTTACATTTAGTGAGCACATGCTTTGTGCTAGTTTTCTGAGTACTGCATTCATATTGATTCATTTAATTCTCGCTGCTACCCTATGAGGCTGCTGATTTATTGTTCCCATTCTACAGTTGAGAACACTGAGGTACACAGAGGTGAAGCAATCTCCCTGGAGGGTTCTCAGCTTACCAGTGAAAGAGCTGGGATTCAAATCCCAGCAGTCTGCCCTCAGAGGCGGCATGCTCAACCAGCATACTCTGTGTGTTCTCTGCCGACCTCTTGTCTGGGTTTGGTTTGTTTCTATTGTGTTTTTCCTCCTTTCCCAAACATATCATCTCTACTTTCCCCTCCCAGCAGTGTTCCATTGAACAGAAAGAGGCACCGAGCCCAGGAGGATTCCATTACCACGCCAAACGAGAAAACCCACAACACCCCCACTCTGACCCCAGCAGAGAGGAGGAAGGCATCCTGAATCCTCCCGCCCAGCTCCATCATCAGTGGAGCTCACCAAAGCCACTGTTTTGGACACCCACTCAGTTGCTACCTGGTAACTTCCCTTGGAGCACTTGGGGGGCAAAGAAGAGGGAACATGCCTGCAATGTAATTAACACTATAACAACTTGTTTCCCCCTTGGAGAATTACACCATTAGCTGCTTCAATTGTGCATGAAATATAAATTACATTACTCGGAGGCATCGTGTCGGAGCAGACGCGATGCTAAGTGACGAGGCTCTCCGCAGTGCATCCCACTCCCCAGCCAGCGGGTCAGAGGGAACATGAGCCCTGAGGTCTCAAGCCAGCAGATCTGCTCCACGATCTCCCTGCGTGTTCCAGTCTCAGAGGACCCACGATGGAGAATCTTTTCTGGGAGCATCTTCCCCTGGCACTTTTTCACTTCCTGAAAGGGTTTGAAACTGTGGACCAAGCCTCTTCTCATCCCCAGCTCCCACACGCAAGCAGAAAAAAATGGCTGCTTTCCTTCTCACTGTGTGTGTTTGTGTGTGTGTGTGTGTGTGTGTGTGTGAGAGAGAGAGAGAGAGGGAAGGCTAAGGAAGCCAGTTCAGAGTATTAACCTGTCAGAGTGGGAAGTGGGTGGGCAAATCCACTTGAGAAGAGAGGGAGGTAATCCTTCACCGGTCAAATCCTAGCTTGTCCCCGGCGTTCATTCATCCTGCCACCCGTTAATTCACTTTGTTGAAAAGCCCTTCGATTCCCCACATGGGCTAGGTCCATACAACTTCCTACTTTCTTTCAACACCAGCTATGTGGGCACTAATGTAAGCCAGGTTGAGACCCTCACTTTGTGTATAATTATGACTGAGTTGATAAGCTGCTGTGAAATGGGTTGCAGGGTTTTGGTCTGTCATCCTGCTTTGAGGACATTGAAGGAACTTTCCAAATCCTGATGTCATGAGTTTTCTTTGTTTTTCAGTAGAGACACAGGTTGATTTGTATCTGTTTCTGTTTTGAGAGGGAAAGTGACACTGGGTACAATTAGCAATGGTCACAATTGTGTCTTTTATCAGAAGCCACCACACCTCCAATCCAGAGGTCCCATTCTGCCCCTGTCCTAGAGCCTGGTCCTGTGAGAATAGTGGGGAGGGCTGCCTGTGGGTGCCACCAGCAGGGGCTGGGAAGGCTCAGAGCCAGCCCCCTCTTACCAGAGCTCTTGTTAAGGCAGGAAGTTTGGAAACCCAGCCTGAAGCTCCAGGAGAAATTTGGGAAAATATCGTGCAATTACCCTTATGACAGCTGTACAAATCACACAACCACCCCTTAAATCCCTTGCTGCTGAGCAGAGCCAAAAACAGGAAAAGCCAAAACCTACATATGGGTTCAGGGAGACCTCTGGAAGCTGTCCCTGTGGAGAGCCTACTAGGGGGTGGGCAAGGAGCTTAAAAGGCTACAGGAGCGTTGATTCTGCCTGTGCAGGAGGAGATCACTTCAGTACAGCCCCTCTGGCACAAACCCATTCTGAGGAGCCTCAGCCCACAGCGGTCTTACCATCTGCCCTCTCTCTGCCCAGCTTTCAACCTCACACTCCCTCAGACCAGAGTAGTCCAGGAGATTCTGAACAGGGCATACAGGGGAAGGGGTAACAGCTGTTAGTTCCTGGTATTTCTGTGGCTTGGGAAACCTCCTCCATTCTGTAAATCCAAATATTTTCTTGGACTTTGATCAAGACCCAGATTAAGCTTGTCCTCCCCTCTTTTCTCACAGAGCCGTCCTGGGCTCCCTCCCATATCCTGGTCAGAATGCTTAAAAACACTCAGTTGTGCTATGCAGTCTGCCTCTTGATTCTTCGTTTCCTTAGAACCATCTGCTTTGAGAAATCACAAAAGTGCCAGATGGGGGACAGAGAAATTTGTGCTTCAGATCTCTCTGTGTCTCTGTCTCTCTCTGTCTCTCTCTCTCTGGCTGTACCATAGTTCTAGCTAGGCACACTCTAGATGTTTAACCACAGATTCTCAGTGTAGTGTGAAATGATTATTTTCCAATTGTCTGATTTCGTGGGATAGAATTCTAGGTAAGTATTAATGGCTCCATTTTACAGATTCGGAAACTGACACTCGAGAAGCACAGAGGTAGCTGACAGGTATTCAGTGTTTGTTGAGCACTTGTGCCTGGCTCTGGCTTAGGCACTGATATGGCTTAGGCACTGATATGACAGATATGAGGAAGTCATCATCCCTGGCCCATGGGAGGGTAGGGGGTTTACTGTTGAATGAGAAGGTAGGGGGCTCAGCTTTCTTTCTTTGCATACTGTAGATGAGAGTCAGAGTTGCAGAGAAGCCTGTCCCTGGGGCCCAGCTCCTGGGGAGTTCTGCACAACTTACTGAGAGGCAAAGACATGAGAAGGAGGACTCTGCTCCATGTATTTGGCTGGAAGGTCTGTCCCTTTCCTGTAGATTAGATGTGCATTGGAATGACCTTAGAGACCATGTGGTCTAGTGAGGAATCTGAAAAGATGACTGATTTTCTCAAGGACAAGATGGCTTCTAACGTAATTCGTGATAACGATAGTGACTATTTTTTGGAAGGTTACCCTGTGGCAGACCTGGTGCTAAATCCTTTGCCCACATTATCTCTGCAGTAGAAAGGGTTCTGGTTACCACTGTGGACTGTTGCTAGACTGTGTTAGGTTGCATCATCATTATATCGTAGCTATGTGACTTGAGTGTCACTGAACTTCCTTTCTCCTCTGGTTCTGTCTGTAGAATGGGGAGACAATAGTTCTTCCCTCACTGGGGCACTGAGGGGATTTATATGGATTAACATATATGGAGAGTTTAGAACCCTCGTACTCAAAGTATGGTCTGTGGACTAGCAGCTTCTGCGTTCCTCAGGGAGCCCTTGAGAAATGCGGGATTTCAGGTCCTATCCCAGACCTGCTGAATCTGCATCTGCATGTTGACAAGACCCCCAAGGGGTTCACGTGCACACTAGAAGCACTGGCCGGAACAGCGCTTGGAGGGTAGTAAGTGCTCCGTAACTGTTGGCTGCGATTAGTGGTTTTATTTATTATCCCATCTAATCCCGCAGCACACCCACAGAGCAGGAAACCACGACTCAGACAAGGTATATATGCTGCCTCAGCAACCAGACAGGAGGAAGTAGGGTTCCAGTGCAAAGAGAGTCAGCAACCAGCCTGCTACACCCGTAACTGAAGGGCTTTCAGTGCTAAAATCAAGATGGCACTGAAGAAAACTAGCATGGTCACCATAAGTGCAGATAACGTCAAGTCTCTGGGGCCCTGGCTACTAAGTTAAAATTGTAGCTAAATACAAATGTCAGAAAATTGACTATTTAAATGTACAATTTAGTGGCATTAAGTACATTCGCAATGTTCCGCAAGCATCACCACTTTCTAGTTCCACAACTTTTCTGTGACCCCGAATGGAAGCCCCATACCCATTAGTAGTTACTGCCCATTCCTGTCTCCCCCCAGCCCTTGGCAACCACTAATCTACTTTCTATCTCTATAGATTTGTCTATTCTGGACATTTCATGTAAATGGATGAGACAATATGTGTTCTTTTGTGTCTGGCTTCTTTCACTTAACATAATGTTTTCAAAGTTTATCCACATTGTAGCATGTGCCAGAATTTCATTCCTTTTAATGGCTGAATAATATTCCATTGTGTGGATATACCACATTGTGCTTACCTATTCATCCATCAATGGACATTTTGGCTGTTTCCACCTTTGGCTATTGTGAATAACGTTGCTATGAACACTCGTACAAGTATCTGTTTGAGTCCTTGCTTTTAATTCTTTTGGGTCTATACCTAGGAGTAGAATTGCTGGCTTATACGGTAGTTCTATGTTTAACTTGTTAAGGAACAACATGCATTTTTAAGTCTCCCTATGTGTTGGAGACTGAAAAGAGCCTTAAGATGCAGAGAAAAACACTACCTGGACCTTTCCCTTGCTGGTGCCAGTCCAAGGGTGAGTCAGTGGGCCTGCCTGTTGAAGCCCAGGTCACCCCCAGTTCCCCCAGTTACCAGCCCAGGCTGTCGAGCGTCCATCTTGCTTCCTCACCATGGTCTTCTTGGAGAGCTGGAGGAAGGTTTACTGTAGGATGAGCCAGCCCCAGAGATTTTTGTTGCTCAGTTACACTGAAGAAAACCAATGGGGGCTATGAAACCAATTGGAGCTCATCAAAGTGTGTGGTAGTCCCTGAGTGTGGGGCCATCTGTGTCAGCGAGTTAATAGATGGAAGAGGGAAGGGGAAGGGGAAGAGAGTCAATTTCTGGATCCATCCTTGGGGAAGGAAGAGTAACCTCAAAGCAAAGGGGTGTAAATCCCTTTTTGCTTACAATATGAACTGCTGGGCCACACCTCACCTTAGTGGGTCTGGCATCGAACTGCTAGGCATGGGAGGGCACACAATAGGATATTCAATGCCTGGGTGGTCACCATTCAGGGGCTTCCTGTGTTTTCCTGGCTAATTAATGGCCTTTGGTGATTCCCCAGATTCTCTCTCGGTGACCTCCGGTCCCCTGAGGAACAATGCTAGGTGAGGCTGTTGTGGGAGGCTAGAGCGATGGCCAGGGGATTCCTGCAACAGGAAGCTGGGCTCTCTCCCTCTCCCAAGACTTCGCAGGATAGGAATTAGGCTTTGTTTCTTCTTTCAGGTTAGAAGCCAAGACAGCACGAAAAATGAGAGTAGAGACAGGAAGGAGGAGGAGAGAGGTTTTCCTGGAGGAAATAATGACCAGAAGGGCTACAAGTCAGGATGAGGGGTGGTGGGCTTGCAAATGCTGCTGCTAAGGTTGTTGGGTAATGAAAGAGGAGAGAGGGAAGAGTGAGAGGTCAGCCAAGGCCAGCCTCCAAGCTGTCTGGAATAATGTTTCCACTCCCTGACCCAGCTGAACAGGCTGTTTTTTTTCTTTCTCTCTCTCTCCACTGTAAACACACCAGCCTTCACCTCCACTGTGTACTGAACCCCAAAGTGGGGCCCTTATCTGCCTGCCCCTCCCACCAACCTGTCCCTGTTGCTATGGAAACTATCTGGGGTAAGGTGATCTCTCTCTACTTGCAACCTCCCTGCTTTCAGCACCAATCAATCAAACCCCCAACCCCATCTCTCAGGGGGAGGTCCTAGGGGAGAGTGAGGAAGGAGAGAAATTAAACACAGGAAAAAGAACAACAACAGTAATGAAAAATGAACAAAGAGAGGGGGTGATGTAATTCCAGCTGTTGATCAATTCCTTTTGTCCCTCCAGCTACCACACCCTCTCAGTGCTTAACTCTTAAAGGAGTAAAGGACTGTGGTAGGGGTTTCCAGGGCCTCCAGGCTGGACCCAGGGCAGTATTTCTGGCCATGGAGGCCTTTGGAGGATTTGCCTTCCAATTGTCCAGTCCTCTCCTCTGAAGGAAGGTCATTGGAATGACAAATCAGCCTGGTCATGGGTAATTAGAGATAGGCTGGAGCTTACCTGCCAGAGTGAGCAAGGTCATAATGGAGTTGACCACTGAGGATTTATTTCCTGTGGAAGATTGTATTTTGTGCAAATGGCTAAAACAATAGTTTCTGCCCTACATGCTCTTCTGGAACCTTGTCTTACTCCCATGAAAAGGTGAAGTCTATGTCTCCTCCCCTTGAACCTAGGAAGGCCTATGGCTGCTTCTACAAACAGTATGGCAGGAGTGAGGTTATGTGACTTCTGAGTCTAGGTCAGAAAAGGCAGTACAGCTTCTGCCTGGTTCTCTCTCAGGACATGACCCTTGCAGCCCAGCCATCATGTTGTGAGAAAGCCAACTCCACGGAGAGACCACATGGAGATGTTCCTGACAACAGCCTCCACTGAGGTCCCAGTTAATAGCCAGCATCAGTAGCCAGACCTGCAAGGAGCAAGCGTTTGAGATGACTACAGCATCCGCCCCCTCATGACTGAAACCACAGCTAGAATCTCCTAGCTGAGCCCAGCCAATCCCCAGAAGCAATGGAAGGAACAATGATCATTTTTGTGGTTTTATGTCAGTAAATTTGGGGTGGCTTGTTTCACAGCAATATAAAACTGCAATGAAATTGGGCATTAGAAATTAGGTCTGGCTTCTATGGTAAGATTTGCTACAAGCTCACTTCAGCATCTCAGCTTATCTGCCTCTGAAAACAGAAGTTTAATCATGTCTCATGACCTGGTTTATGATTGGTTTTGTGCTGGGTACACATAGCCATAATCAGTCACTGCTCTTTGAAATGCTGTGAGGGATCTAGGTGAATATTATGATCCAGGTGATGATTTTGTGCTCCAAAAGAAAGCCATCCCATTTCCACTGGGCACTTGTCTTAGCAGTTTGCCCATGGGTGTCAGGCTTCACCATGTTAGCTGATAACGTGCAGGTTGTCTATTTGTCAGTGACAAAACCAATGGACTATTTGTATTTCTCTCAATACCTCCTTCTATTTTTGAAGTACTGTGCAAATTTTAATCCTACCTGGGTACAGCTACCCTGTAGATAGCTGTTACCTTGCTTTCAGCTCACAGTCAAACTTCTGGAAAGTTGTATATACCAGTGGTTCTCAAACTTGAGCCTGTATCAGAATCACTGGGAAGGCTTGTTAAAAACCAGATTCCTGGATTGCACCCTAAGAATTTCAGATTCAGTAGCTCTAGGGTGAGGCCCAAAAATTTGGGTTTCTAATAAGCTCCCAGATGCTGCTGGTCTGTGGACCATGGTTTTGGTAACACCAATGTATGTTCTTGCCTCCATTTCTTCTTCTAGTTCCCCTTTAGGTTAGCACAATGTAATTGACCCCCCCGCCCCCAATCACCACGGTTGTGTAATAGTCAAATATAATTGTGATTGCTCGTTCCTACCCGTCTGTGACCTCTAGGCATCATTAAATGCCATTGACCATTTTTCTCTTCCTGAAACTTCTTCTCTTGCTTCCCGTTATACAGCTCTTCTAGTTCTGAACCTATCTTATTGCTCTTTCTTCATCTATTTCCCTTGCTCACCTCTTAAGTATTGGCATGCTCTTCCTGATCTGTTTTTGGACTCTACCCTTTCTGCCTGACTCCTACTATCATCTTCTTTCTGCACACCAGTACCTTCCAAATGTATAATTCCAACTGTAGCCTCTCTCCTGATGTCCAGGTCCATATTTCCACTAGCCCACTGGATATCTTCAGCGGGGGATCTTGTAGACTTTCAAGTGTCCCAAACTACCCTCCCACCCTCTTTGGCAAAGCTGCTTTATATCCCTTAAGCTCTCAAAGCTAGATGGTCATCAGATTCTAGCCATAAATGTTTCTTTAATTCCCCTTCTCCTCTCTAGTCTCTCTCTCCTTATCCCCCATCGCTGTTCAGATCCCCAATAGCTCCTGCCTGGACCATTGCCATGGTTTCCTAAGTGCTTTCCTTGCTGCTAACCTGCTTCCCTGCCATTACATTGGTTTATACCATTACCAGTTAGATTTCTGACATAGAGATCAGGTCACTTAATTCCCTGATTAGAACAGTGTAATAACTCTCCATAAGCGCAGCAGACACTATCAGTTCTCCACCCTTTAATCTCTTTGCCAATTCTGTGGACACTGGCTTCCAGTGTGACTTCACTCCTGACAGCCATTGTCTCTTTGTTGAGGGACTGCCCTCAGCCCGGAGCCACTTCACCTGTGCCACGGAGTGTGGACAACCCAAAGTACCTGGGGGAAGGCCTGACCCAGTGACGGATGGGTGGGCACTGTAAATTCTTCAGCTCCCTTGCTCCATTCTGGACACCTCTGTCTATGGTGATCCCCTGCAAGATTGGGCTAAATTTGCCCTTGGAGGGACTTTGCTTAGTATATTCCCTTGACTTTGCTCCTGACCTTTCCTTACTCCTTTTCTAGCTCTTCCTTGTCACATGTAATAAATCATTTTCACAAGAACCCTTGTCTCTGAGTCTGTTTCTGAGAACCTTAATGTAAGTTAAGTACTTGGAGAATAAAATGAAAACTCCTGTGGGGACAGAGTCCCAGAGAACAGTTTCCAGGCTCTCAGCCTCACGTGGGGAGGTGCTGGTTCGGGTGGTGAATGACTATCGGCTGTGATTGGTTGGCCATCAGCTGTAACCTGCTAGCCAATTGGCTACTGATGTAACTGCGGGGCTGCGTTGATTGGTTGGTTGGTTGGCAGGCAGAAAGTGAATGGTGGACTGTGGATCGTGTGGCTACTATTGCGTGTGTCTTGCCGGCAGCTGGAGAGAATATAGTGGTATGACTCCCCCATCTATGGCTCCGTGGGTGTTCCTTTTTGGCCTCACCATGTCCTGCGTTCTTATGTGGGGAGAGGGACCAGAGACCCCGCAGGCCGCCCCGAACGACACTCCTAAATCTGGAAATCAAGGCCTTTCGAAATCTGGTCCTAACAATGTTTCTGGATTCATCTTTCCCGAGTTCCATCTGACATTATAGCCACATCAAGGACTTGCATTCCCAGAAAACACCAAGTACATCCAGCCTCTTTGTGGCTCTGATCGTGTGTTACCCTTTGGGGCATATCAATCCACCTAATCCTTGAAGGCCCAGTACACATGTGAAGCCTTCTGCAATCTCTCTTCTGGTGCCACCACCCCTGTTCTTTTTGTCTTTGTCTTTTGTATGTTTCCCTGGTACCACACTTATTGAGTTAATAAATAAAAGTGTGTTTCCCACATTCAAATGTGAATTCCCTAAGGCATGACCACGTTTCATTAATTTTGATATTCTTGGCAAAGCGTAGAGTATTTGATCCTTGGTAGGTGTTTGTTATGGGCTAAATTGTGTGCCCCAGAAAAAAATATATTGAAGTCCTAACTCCCAGCACCCCATAATGTGATTTTATTTGGAGGTAAGGTTGTTGCTGATATTGTCAAGTTAAGATGAGGTCATTAGGGTGGGCCCTAATCCAATATGACTAGTATCCTTATAAAAAGGGGGATTTGGACACTGAGACATGCGTACAGGGGAAATGCCATGTGAGAATGAAGGCGAAGATCCAGGTGATGCCTCTACAAGCCAAGGGATGACAAAGGTTGTCGGCAAATCCACAAAAGCTAGGGGAGGGGCTTAGAACAGATTCTGCCTCACACTCTCGGAAGGAACCAACCCTGCCGATCTTGGAGTTCTAGCCTCTAGAACTGTGAGAAAGTACATTTCTGTTGTTATAAGTCCTCAATTTATGGCAGTTTGTTATGGCAGCCCCAGGAAATGAATACAGTGCTGAATAAATGTTCTTTGAATAAATGAATTTGATGTAACACTTATTTAGCACTATAAAAATGCCAGGCACTGTTCTAAGTATTATACAAATATTAACCCCTTTAATTTTCATAACACCGCTATGAGGCAAGTATTGTTCATATCCTCATTTTGCAAGAAGATATTCAGGCACAGAGAGGTTAATTAACTTACCCAAGGTTGCAGAGCAAGTGATAGAGTCAGAATTTGAAAGGCGGTTTGACTGTGGAGCCTAAAGACTGTACCTATGCTATGCTATGCTTTGCTGAATTAAGACAATTCTTGTAGCAACTATTGAAATGAGGTTGTCAGGGCAATTAGGTAGAGGAGGAATTTGGAACCGAGAGGGTAAACGGCGGAGTTTTACTTGAGTGGTAAGTGGCAGACGTGGAAATCAACCTCTTTGCTCTGATTCCTAATCTAGTCCCCTCTCTACAAAGCCGAAGAGATGGGCCTTGAGAGCGCCTCATGATAAATACTCACATTTGAGAGTCATTGCCACTAGTCTGAGTACGAGCCAGTAAAAACGGGGCGGATAGTTGTTGTCAGGGAGACCTGGCTCCTGGGGAGGGGGACGCTCCATCGCTGGTTATGGGCTAACAGTAGTCGTGTAAATTTTCATTCTCAGTGAGTGTAACTTCCATGACTGATGGTCATAGGTAGAATTGCTTGGGCTTTAGATTTGTGGACCTGATGCCCATAAACCACATTTTCATATAGAATACATGTCTGAGGAGAAGCGGGCATGTTTTAATCTCGTGAGTTACGGCGCTGCCTCCCTCTAAAACCTGAGCCAGCCTCCGATGAGTGACTAGGTTGCTGTGACAAGGGAAAAACACACCCCATGCCTCCTAGCCTCCCTTCCCCACTCCCTCCTTAGAGACTAGCATTTATTTACTCTGTAGAAGGGGAGGATGTTCTAATCGTTTTTAAAGGGCTCTTGCTGCCTCAGAGTGGCAAGAAGAGAAGAGATGTGCACACGCAATTTTGGCCTCTTCAGTCATGATTCCCAATAGTTGTTGACAGCTGAGTGGTTCAGCAATGGATTTGGTTGCAAGGGATGCTGGTGGTGGCAGTGGTGTGTGTGTGTGTGTGTTTGCACACATGCGTGCATGTGTGAGCATGAGTGCATCTCTGCTTCTTCAAAACAAAGTTGGCCCTGCTTACCAGGTCTTTGTAATGCTGGGTAACTTTGGGGTTGACCAAGTGGGAGGAAAGAAAGTGTGCTTACTGTAGAGCTTCCAGAAAGGTGAAGCCTGCCGTAATAGATGGACAGAACTTGTTGGCCAATAGAGCACAAGTCACAAACAAGCCTTGTGCCAGGAGGGGGAGCTGTGGAGATGCTGCCGGTGGTTTGAGTGCAAACCCTGGCAGGTGCTGATTTGAGAAGGTGGATGATGGGTCCCGAACCAGGTGGGAACCAGAGTGGAGCTGAGACAGACACATGCAGATGGGCTTGCGGATGCTTGGCTGAGGACTGGGCCAGATGCCAGAAGATACTACAATGCAAGAGGGCAGAACAGAAGCCAGGCCTGGATATGGGCAGGTGATCAAGCAGTGGGATGTTGAAAGAAAGGGAACAGACAACTGGGGGCCTGGATGTGGCTTTGTCTGCAAGTGAAGGCCCGGAAAGCATTGAGCTGGGTAGAAAGACCCCCCGAGGAGTTCCCTCGCCCTGGAAGGACTTTCAGTGTTGGGGGAACTTTGGTGGTGGTGTTACCACAATAGCCTAGGATGCTTTAAGTTTATGCCTTAATTTCACCCTGTTCTTCACTTGGCTCCCAGGCCATCATCCTCTCCTGGTTTTGCTCATCCCCTTGGCCACTCCTCAGCCCCCTTTGCTGGTTCCTTCTTGCCTCCCCGACCTCTCACCTTTGCAGTGCCCCAGGACTCACTCAGCATTCTCAGTCTTCACCCTTTCCTTAGGTGGCCTCATCCAGTCTTCTGGCACTGAATCTCTACCTAGGCGACTGCCTGATTCCTGTCTGCAGTGCAGACATCTCCACTGAGACACCAAACACCATGTCAAATTCAGCCACTCTCCCCATCAGCCCCTTACTGGAACCTCTGAGCCCATGGTCTTCTATATCTCTGTTTTGGTAGCTCCAGGCCTCCAGCTGCTTAGGTCCAAAACCTCAGATTCCTCCGTAACGTTTTTCTCTCATCCATTTTTTCAATAAACCTTGTTGTTGAGAATACCTTAAAATAAAGATCCAGAATCTGGCCACTCCCCACCCTTTCTGCCACTATTGCCCTGGTCTGGTCACCATCCACTCTCAGCTGGATTTCAGCAGTAGCTTTCCAAATGACTGCCCTTAGAGAGAGCTGTTGACACAGCACAGTGCTCATTTAGAACATGTTAGACCATGTCATTTCTCTGTTCACTACCTTCCTGTGGCCCCCAATTTCACCCCAAGTAAAGCCAGAGTCATCACAGCAGCCTTCATGGCCCTGCAGAATCTCCCCTCCTCCCACCAACTGACTTCACTTCCTACCATCCTCCTAAATGCTCTCTCAGCCCCAGCCAAATGGCCTTCTTGCCCCACCCCCAAAAGGCCAGGTACAAACCCATGTGAGAGCCTTCGCCCTGGCTCTTCCTTTGTTTGAAACACTCTCCCTCCCCTCCTTCAGAGCTTGGCCCAAGAGTCACCTTCTCAGTGACACCTTCCTAGACCATCCTATTAAACACTGTCACCCTATGGTTCCCCACTTTTCTTAGCCCTTTTTCTGATTTATTTTTCTCTATAGCACTTTAGCAAATCACTATATATTTCACTCCCCCCCTAGAATACAGGCTCCGTGAAGGCGAAAATTTGGACTGTGTGGTTCACTATTGAACCCTTAATGCCTAGAATAGGGGCTGAAACAAATGAAGGTACTCAATAAAAAAACTTGTTAAATACATAAAATTAATTTGTCTCCTTGGCTCTTATTCTATGTTGTTAGTAATCAGTGTAATTCTCCTCCCTCCCTCCTACCCTCTTTCCTTCCTTCCCTCTCTCCTTCTCTCCTTCTTTTTCTTCCTCTTGTTCCTCCCCCTCCTCCTTCTCTCTCTCTCTCTCTCTCTCTCCCTCTTCCTTCCTTTCTTAACTAAATACTCCTTACTATACCTTCAATTTCTGTAGTGCTTTTCAACACCCTCTGTCTTAGTCCATTAGCTGCTGTAATACCACAGAAATACCACAGACTGGGGGGCTTACAAAAACTAGAAATTTATTTCTTACAGTTCTGGAGGCTGGAAGTCCAAGATTAGGGTGCCAGCAGATTCATGTCTGGTGGGGAGCCTGCTTCTTCATGGATGACCATCTTTTATAAGGCACTAATCTCATTCACAAGGGCTCCATGCTCATGACCTAATCATCTCCCAAAGCTCTTTCATAATGCCATCACATGGGGGATTAGCTTTGAACATATGAATTGGGGCGCGGCGGGGGGGAGGGGGAACATTCGGTCTACAGCAGCCTCTCATACATATGATCTTATCCAATCTTGACAACAACCCTCCAAGGCCAACCGAGCAAGTTCTTCCATCTTCCTATGACTTAGGGGTTAGCCTTGGGCAAAGGAAAATGAAGCAGGTGATCTAGATGTCCCATAGCTTACTCTCTTGGCTTCGGTGTAGGGCTGTTCACCAGCAGCTGTGGTAGACAGTTTTTAGTACACTGACAACTTTTCCCCTCCAGCGCCTGTCTCTCCCTGCTTCTCTGCCTTGGCATGCTTCGTTAAGTATAGGTGCAACCAGGAAGTGTAGGGGAGTTAATGTCCCCAGTGCAACCTTCAGCCATGGGGGATGGGAGTTGGTGGATGTTGCGAAATAAATATTTGCGTTTACTCCCCCCACCCCCCAAATTCATATGTTGAAGTCCTAATCCCCAGCTTGATGGTATTTGGACGTGGGGCCTTTGGGAGGGTATTAGGTCGTGAGTGTGGAGCCCTTGTGACTGAAATTAGTGCTTTTATAAAAGAGACCCCAGAGAACTTCTTTGCCCCTTCCACCATGTGAGGACACAGTGAGGAGACAGCAATCTATGAACCAGGAAGAGGGTCCCCCACCAGACACAGAATCTGCTAGTGCCTTAATCTTGGACTTCCCCACCTCCAGAGCTGTGAGAAATAAATGTCTATTGTTTATAACTCACCCTATCCGAGGTATTCTGTGACAGCAGCCTGAATGCACTAAGCCAGCATCTAAACTGACTTGGGAGGGAACCAAATTTATTGATGACACTGAGAGACCGCTCTGTGACTGGACGAGGGTTGCCAGATTTTGCAAATAAATACAGATGCCCAGTTACCTTTGGATTTCAGATAAACAATGGATATGTTTTTAGCATAAATAAGTCTTACGTAATATTGGGGGTACATTTATACTAAAAAATTTTTGTTTTCTATCTGAAAATCACATTTAACTGGGTGTCCTACATTTTATCTCTCAATCTGAACCATGGTTGGAAATGATGGTCAACTAATTAGGAAACTGGAACAGATCACAGAGGCCTGGATTATGTGTGACTCTGGGCTGGATAAGGCTGATATGTGAACCTTTAACCTTTAACCAACTTAATCTGGGAATGGTTTGCTTCCCGTCATCCCTTTGAGCACCTTATACAGCCACGGTGAGAGGACAGTGGGGTAAAAACATGACCCAAAGAGGTTAAGGGGATGACTACGACCCCGAGGTATGTTCCCTGAGGTGAAAACCCTATTGGCTTTTGAAGCAGTGATTATAAGAGTGTCCCAGGTGGCAATAATAGGAATAGCAGCAGGAGCAGCAGCAGCAGCCGCCGCCGCGGCCGCCGCAGTTGGCGGAAGCCCTCTGTCTCGGACCTGCGTGTCATCACAGAGCCGACAGTAGAAAATGGAAAGTTTTAGTCACACTCCTTTCTTTGGCTGCCATCTGTGTGACAACAGTGAAATTGTGCTGCAGGGGGGCCTAACAGACCTGATACTAATCACTTTCCAGACAACCAGGGGCCCTGCTGGCCTGAGGCCCAGCAGCTGCCAGCATGCTGAGCTGGGAACCTGACCAGGGCGGATCCAGGACTCCTGAGTTCTGGGTGCTGACTCTAGGCTTCATCCTGATCTAAGCACATCACAGATATTATTAGCCCATTTAATAGACTGCCAATGTGATGAGGTAGGTAGAAGTCCATCTGACAGATGAGGAAATAGGCACAGTAACTCACAGAGCTTGGAGGTAGGAGATCCAACATCCAGACCCAGGCAGTGTGATAGCCAAGCTGTTGCTCTCAGTCACTATAATTTACACCTCAGCACTGTTTCTAAAACCATGAAGGGCCCAACAGACGATAAATGCCCAGGTGGAGTCTGGAGGTATCTATTCTTCATGCCGTCGTTTTAGTATTACTATTACCCTCGTCTTCCCGTATGCCCTGAGATGAACTGTCTCAGGAGTGGTGCTATCTTTACAGTAGCCAGGCTGATCTGGCTTCTCCCTGAGGACAACTAGGCAGCTTAAACAGATTCATCATTACCCTCATCCCCCTGACCACAACTGCAGTCAACCCCTGTCTCTAACTTGCAGACTAAGAGTTCATTCCATGGCCACAAATAGCTGCCGGGTCCCCTGGAAAACAAGCCTGGAGCAGAAGAGGCATGTGAAGCCAGGCTCTGGGCAGGAGCAAATCCAACAACCTCAGATCAGGGAAAATAGTCCCTCTACATATCGGAGATGATCAAAACTGACATAAGGTGCTGGGGTTCTTCGTTTTTTGTTTTAACAGTGGTTTGGCTGCTTGGACAAGAGCTGAATTCAGGTGCTGGACTGGGCAGCTGAAATAGTCCCCCTCCCCATATTGATTCTCCATTTACCACCAACCATAGTGAAGCCCGAACTTGGGGGTCTGGAGTTCCTTGGTTTCTGGGCACTCCCATCTGGCGTTTACTTTGCTCTCACTTCAAACTTCAGAGTTTTGCTAAGTAAGACGAAATGGGGAAGGGGACAGGATGTGGGAGATGCTGTCATGCCCTGCCCTGTTTCCTTGGTGGGTTCAGGCTGACTTCCAACTGCCAGTATCTGCATCTTTTTGCCCAATGGCTTTCTAGAAACTGCACCACCACCCTGTCCATGCACGGGGAGGAATTACCTCACCCTCACAAACACTCTTAACCAATGACTAGCATGAGTTAGTGTATAAATACTCCAGCTCCACAGGGGGAGGGTACCTCAGAGGTGTGCGTTCTACATTAGTGCTACTCAAAGTGTGATCTCCAGACCCATGACAAGCTGTGAGATATTTATTACTCATCCACTTCGAGATGAGTACACAAAGAGAAACTTTTAGAACAATTTGACATTGCTGTGACATTTGTGTTGTACTTTACAAAAGTACCCACCTACGGTGGATTGATAACAACACCAAACAACATGGTCCTTGACCCAGAAACCTGGAGAAGCACTGTACTCGCTCTTTCCTAGTTTGCCCAGTGGGATTAAGCACCAGTTGCTGCAGTGCCAGCTGGCTTGATGGTGCACCCATTATTGGCCGCCTTCCCTTCCCTCTCTCCTTTCCCCATTTCCCTATCACTGTTTCTTGCATTTCCCACATAAACTACTTGCACTAATTTTGTTGTCTCAAGGTGGGTTCTGGGGCAACCCAAACTCAGACACTCTCCTGTGGGCAGTGTATAAGGCAGCCCACGCTGCCATCTACTGCCCCAGCATGCCATTGGTGGCTTCTTGATGCTTTCTCCAAGGAGTTAAGTAGTCCATTAGGATGATAAATTTATCTGCTCACCTCCACATTTCTTCCTGCTTCCATGGCCTAAGGTCAAGGTCATTGCCCTCACTGCTCTTTGCTTCTCTAGAGTCAGGCAGACTGGTCAGGGCTGATGGAAGACACGCTTCCAGGCACTTGGCAACCAAGAATTGCTAATATTCTGGCTAATACTGAACACCCTCCACTTTACCTCCAAGACTGGCTCTTATAGGGCCAAGGCAGCTGCAAGGTAAAGGTCCGAAGCATTAATTTATAGGGCAGAATGGCAAGTCAGGAAAAACCTGTTCTTTTTCTGAAGCCACTTTTGTGTGCACGTGGAATGCTTTTGTTCAGATACAAAGCGCCCAGGCGCAGTCTTTTATGCCCTGAATCATTTCCATGTGGCTCAGGGCCTCCCTGGACTTGAGTGCTATTATTCCGCGGCCTGTTAGATTGCGTGCTCTATCTGGGGCCTGCTCCTTGGTTGTTTACGGATTTCTCAATCTGCCTGCTCAGGCTGAAAGAGGTCCTGCTGCCCATAAAAACCCTGTGATTCTAAATCCTCTCTCTCTCTCTCTCTCTCTCTCTCTCTCTCTCTCTCTCTCTCTCTCTCTGTCTCAACCCAAGTCCTCAGGACTCCTAGAGCCCAGAATTAAAACCATCTTGAAAGCTAATTTTCACTTCTCCGTCTAGTAACGCATTTCCCTTTGCCTTTTTGGTGTGGTTATGCAGGCACTTTAGACATCCTTGTTAGCCATCAGCTTGTAGTGCCCTGCCCTGCTTAAGGGGCTTTGCACTGGAACGGTTCTCTTGAAGCTGTTTTATAAACTCCCCAAATAGCTTCCTCCTGGCCTGGTCCAGGTTGGGGTGAGCAGGTCAGTTGCACAGCCATGCATGCTGGCATTTGTAAATGTGTTCATTTCTAGGGTTCAGGGGTTGCTAGCACTAATGGCCATACGTTTATAACTCCCTCGATAAGAGTGCAGGTGAGCCCAGCACCATGCCCTGGATCGTGACAGTGCCAAGGAGTGGGGCTGTTTCAGACTGACTGGTAGAAACTTAACTGAGGTAAGTAAGCTACTGAGAGTCAGGCTAGGGGGCAGGAAGAAGTCAGACTCTGCAGCTGACTGCTTGGGGTTGAACTCTGGCTCTGCCAACTATGTGGCTTTGACAAATAATCTAACTTCTCTGGACTTCACCAATGGGTGATAATAATGGCGCCTATCTGATGGAATTGTTCTGAGGATTTGATGAGTTGATGTAAACGAAATGTTCAGTGCCTCGTAATGTTAGCTATACTACTACTGTTCCTCCACCACTCTATGATATTATGTAGAACTGATTGAGAGCAAATAGGGGTTAAAGTGGACTGCAGTGATCAGAGAAGTCTTCCTGGACAAAAGGGCTTGCATTAGGCATGGAAGGACAGGTGAGAGGATATAAATGGTTGTGTTAAGCCTGGAGCAGGGAGTGAAAGGGCAAATCCAGTGGCAGGGCCAATATGAGCAAAGCCACTGCAGAGAACACAGTGAGAAGTCTGAAGGTGAAGGCAATGAAAACGGGAGCTGTGGGACCTGGGACCTATTGTTTCCCACCTTTACCCAACACTATCCCATCATCCTAGAGCAGGTAAGTATGGTAGAATATGAGCCATATAGTTCCTGAAATCATTGCGCAAACTGGAGAACACCAACCTAGGTTCCATTCATTTCTTGACAGGGTGAAAATAGCAAAAAAAATTTGCACTAAATAATATGAATGAAATTCATATGAATTTCACATGAAATTCCTATGAAATAAATTAAAAGGCCTTGAGGGGAGAAGATTCAAGATGGAGGAGTAGATGAACACCATGCCTGCTTCCTTTCATGAACATATTAAAATTACAACTAAATTATAGAACAATAGACCTGTAGAACCATCTGAAGTCTGGCTGAACAAAAATTTTATAACAAAGGATATAAAGAAGCCACGTCAAAACTGGTAGGAGGAGCAGAGACGTGAACTGGGCTGGTCCCAAACCTCTGTGTGGTGGTTGAAAATAGGGAGGGATACCTCAGCCACAGAGGTTTCCCCTGGAGAAACGAAGGACCCCAACCCCACTCCAAGCTTGGAGTGCTGGTGCTGGGAAGAAGAGCCCCCATAATATCTGGCTGTGAAAAACAGTGGGGAATTCCAGCCATCTGGGTGGAACAGAAGGCTGCAGGAAACCCAGATGTCCTCTTAAATGGCCAACCCATAGACTCGTTGGCAGGCACTTACCTTGGGCTGTAGCAAAGGGACCGTGATGGGAGTGTGTGTCAGAGGCGTATGGGGAGCAGACTGAGGTGTGTGGCTTTGAGGCCAGGGCTGGAGGACAGTCACTATTTTTCCTGTGTGGGGTCTTTCTCCCATGCAGCCGGGCAGGCAGCCTCCATCTTTAATGTGTTGAGCCCACCTCCTATGCTTATGGCCAAATTTGAATCTGATTGGTCTGGTGAGCTCTGGGGCCCTGCCCTGCTGACTCACTGGGACCCTGCCCCTCCAAACTCCCCAAATGCCTGAGGCATTTCCTCTGTGAGCAGCCAGCCCTGCACACATTTCACTCTTTCTTGGAAAACTGTTGGAGTCCGTGGGCCCCAGGCGGGAAGCAGCTGGCCTCAGTGTGCTCTGAGACTTTTCCTGAATAGCTCCAGGCTCAGGACTGGCACCCAACCAGAGTCTACGTTAACCAGTTTATCACACTCTTCCCATTCTCATGACTCCCTGAGATCCTGCCTCACCCAACTTACATACTACATGAAGTTTTACCAATGGCTCAACTTTAGGGAGCTGGCAGGTGGTTGCAGGCCTCGGTGTGTCCTGGCTTTTTGCTTCAGACCCAGTACTCCAGGCCCAGTACTGGTTGTAGCTGTCCTCGGTTCACAGCACGGCCTCTGCCATGTGCCTCCAGGTTTAGCACAGCCAGCGAAAAACCACGAGTGCTTTGTAGCTCTTACCAAGTAGTCCCTGGCTGGTCACAGGCAGTGGGTGACCTGGGCCTGCACCAAAGCCCCTCCCAAGAGGCCCCAGAACAAACATACCTGGAGGTTGGCTTCAGTTCACAGCAGAGAACTGCCCAATTAACCCCACAAGCAGCACACACAAAGGGTGGTCTTAATAGGCCCCAGAGCCCACTGGGGTGAATCCCACTCACTCAGGTAAGGCCTCCACACAGCAGCCTGTAAGCTGTGGACATGGCCAAATCTCACAGCCAATCAGCCTGTCGGTTGATCCCACCCACAGATGTGTCAATAGCAATCAAGGCTCAACTCTACCAGGAGGGCACACACAACCCTGGACACTCCTGGAGGACCTGGAGCAGGTGACCAGGGAGACTGTGCCATGGCCCCACAGGGCACCTAGTACATAAGGTCACCTGGCCAACACTGGGAGATATAGAAGATCTACCTAATACATGGAAACAAACACAGGGAGGCAGCCAAACTGAGGAAACAAAGAAATACATCCCAAATAAAAGAACAGGAGAAAACTCCAGAAAAAGAACTAAATGAAATGGAGGCAAGCAACATACCAGATACAGAGTTCAAAACACTGGTTATAAGGATGCTCAAGGAACTCAGTGAGAACTTCAACAAAGAGATAGCAAGCATAAAAAAGGACCCAGAAACCATAAAAAAGAATCAATTAGAAGTAAAGAATACAATAACTGAAATGAAGAATGTACTAGAAGGAATCACCAGTAGACTAGATGAAGCAAAGAATTGAATCAGCAATTTGCAAGATAAGGTAGCAGAAAACACCCAATTGGAACAGCAAAAATAAAAAAAAAAAAGAATAAAAAATTGAGAATAGCTTAAGAGACCTTTGGAACAACATCAAGCACAACAACATTCACATCATAGGGATACCAGCAGGAAAAGAGAGAAAGCATGGGATTGAGAATGTGTTTGAAGAATTAATGACTGAAAACTTTCCTAAACTGGTGAAGGAAATAGACATACAAACCCAGGAAGTGCAGAGAGTCCCAAACAAGATGAACCCAAACAGGTCCACACCAAGACACATAATAATTAAAATGGCAAAGGTCAAAGACAAAGAGAGAATCCTAAAAGCAGAAAGAGAAAGGCAACTAGCAACTTATAAGGAAACCCCCATAGGATTGTCAGCTGATTTCTCAACAGAAAATTTGCAGGCCAGAAGGGATTGGTAGGAAATATTCAACACACACACACACACAAAAAAAAAAAAAAAAAAAAAAAAAAAGAAAAGAAAAGAAAAAAAAGAAAAAAAAGAAAAAAATAGAAAAGCAAAGATCTACAACCAAGACTACTCTACCCAGCAAAGCTATCATTTAGAGTCAAAGGACAGATAAAGAGCTTCCCAGACAAGAAAAATCTAAAGGAGTTCATCAGCACCAAACCAGTATTACAATGAATGTTAGGGGAACTCCTTTAAGACGGGGGGGGGGGGGAGATCAAAATTATGAAGAATAAAATGGCAATAGCTACATATCTATCAACAATTACTTTCAATGTAAATAGATTAAATGCTCCAATCAAAAGACATTGGTGGGCTGAATGGATAGAAAAGCAAAACTCTTACATATGTTGCCTAAAAGAATCATTTCAGATTGAAAGACACACACACAGACAAAAAGTAAAGAGATGAAAAAAGATATTTCATGAAAATGTTAACAAACAAAAAAAGCTTGAGTAGTCATACTTATATCAGACAAAATAGACTTTAAAACAAAGGCTATATAACAGGAGACAAAGAAAGACCCAATAATCCCACTTCTGGGGCATTCATCTGAAGAAACCCAAAACGCTACTTCAAGGAGACATGTGCATCCATATGTTCATTTCATCATTGTTTACGATGGCCAAGATGTCGGAGAAGCCTTTGTGTCTATCAATGAAAGAATGGATAAAGAGAATGTGGTACATACATACAGTGGAACATTGCTTGACTATGGAAGAGAATGGGTTCTTGCCATGTGTGGTGGAATGGATGGACTTGGAAGGTATTGTGGTGAGTAGAGTATGTCAGGCAGAGAAAGACAGATGCAATGTGGTTTTACGTATATGTGGAATATATACGTAAAAGAACAAAATTAACAAACAGAAGAGATACAAAATCATAGATACAGAAAACATTTTGATGGTTGCCAGATGGGAGTTGGTTTGGGGGTGTGGATGAAAAAAGGGGGAAGGGATTAAGAAGTAAAAATTGGTTGTTACACAGTACTCATGAGGATATAGGTTATAGCATGAGGATTACAGTCAATAATATTGTAATAACTATGTATGATGTCAGAGGGGTACTAGATTTATTGGGTTGATAGATGGGAGTGGGTTGCGGGACAGGGTGAAAAAGGTAAAGGAATTAAGAAGTACAAATTGGTAGTCACAAAATAGTCATGGGGATGTTAAGTAAAGCACAGGGAATGTAGTCAATGATATGGTAATAACTATGTATAGTGCCAGGTGGGTACTAGACTACTCAGGGGGATCACTTCTTAAACTACGTAAATGTCTAACCACTATGATATATAAAATTAATATAAAATTAATTTTATTTTAATATAAAATTAATATAAAATAATATTGACTGTCAACTGTAATTGAAAAATTAAAAGGGGGGGAGGTGAAGGGTAATCAATGGTCCAAATTTCCAGGTATAAAATAAGGAAGTCATCAGTATGTAATGTACAGTATGGGAATATAGTCAATAACATTGTGATAGAGTGGTACTGTGTCTTATCACGGTGGACTTATCATGGTGATCACATTTTTAGGTCTATAAAAGTTGAACAACTATGGTGCATCCCTGAAATTCATATAATATTGTATGTTAGCTATATTTTTAATAGAAATTGTTTTCCTTTTTGTTTTAATTTTTTAAAAAAATTAAAAAAAATTATTAGGGTGACAATTGTTAGTCACTGTTTACATAGACAGTTCATAGAAATTGCATAGATTTCAGGTGTACAATTCTGTATTACATCATCTATAAATCCCATTGTGTGTTCACCACCCAGAGTCAGTTCTCCTTCCATCACCATATATTTGATCCCCCTTACCCTCATCACCCACCCCCCACCCCCTTACCCTCTGGTAACCACTAAACTATTGTCTGTGTCTATGAGTTTTTGTTTCTCATTTGTTTGTGTTGTTCTTTTGTTGTTTTTGGTTTATATACCACATATCAGTGAAATCATAGGGTTCTCTGCTTTTTCTGTCTGACTTATTTCGCTTAGCATTATACTCTCAAGATCCATCCATGTTGTGAAATTGTTTTTCAAAAAGAAAAATAAAGCCTGAGGACTGACATGCAAAGGCACCCATCCCTCTTAGGGAGTCAATAGTTCGTCTTGGGTCAGGACATAGGAGTCAGCCTGTTTTGTTTCAAAGCCTGCCTCAGTCACTAATAGCTGTGTGACCTTGAGCAGATTACTGAACTTCTCTAAGCTATTTTGATCACTCTGTACATCAGGGCTGGATATGGATATTGAGGATTCCTGGCCCATGAAGTGGGAGGGGCAAAACCTGAGCAGAACATGTAGGGGTGATGATCACAGCTTCCTCTCTGTTATGGACCTCAGAGTAGGTCAGGTTCTACAAAAATTTCTCAGGGATGGATCTGACAGCCTGGGCCTCCAGTCCTCACTCAGACTCACAACATCTCTTATCTGTATGACTGATTCAGCTTTGAGTACTCACACTTCTACTTAGTTCAAGAGGATGACAGGAGATCAGAGGTCAGACCACGTTCTGTCTTCCTCCTTTCTCCTCTCAAACTCTTCTCTCTTCCAGTTTCAACTCAAATGCTGTCATGTATGGCAATGGCTGTAATAGTAAATAAATGTTTAAGGGAGGATATTCATATTAGCAGGGCCTGGGCCCCAAGAGAAACAGATACCAAAGACTTCTTACGTATGAGGTGTGATCAAATTATATGGTGAATGTTTAAATAAAATTATGTAATTTCATTAACAATTGTCACCCCAATAAATAAATTTAAATAAAAAAAAACTTTAAAAAAATTATTACAGTAAAAGACACATTGGCATTAATCCCCCTCAAAATACTTCCTCTCACTTTGAGCACACGTATCCCATCGTTCTTGCCACTTTCTGAAGCAGTTCTGGAAGTCCTCTTTCGTGAGTGTCTTTACTTCATCCTCCATCATGACAACACTCCATATCACACATTGCTTCTGGTATGGAAATTTCTGTCAAATAAAAACATTATGGGATCGACCTGGTGGCTCAGGTGGTTGGAGCGCCACGCTCCTAACTCCGAAGGCTGCCGGTTCGATTCCCACATGGGCCAGTGGGCTCTCAACCACAAGGTTGCCGGTTCAATTTCTCAAGTCCTGCAAGGGATGGTGGGCTGTGCCCCCTGCAACTAGCAACGGCAACTGGACCTGGAGCTGAGCTGCGCCCTCCACAACTAAGACTGAAAGGGCAACAACTTGACTTGGAAAAAAGTCCCGGAAGTACACACTATTCCCCAAAAAGTCCTGTTCCCCTTCCCCAATAGAAAAAAAAGTTTAAGAAAACAAAAAACGTTATGGTGTGTCCTTATTCACCATATTCACTGGATCTGGCCCCATGTGATTTCTGGCTCTTCCCCAAAGTCAAAATGATTCAGGACATCTAGGCAGCCAAGCAGCCATGACAGTGCAAGTAAAGACAATCACCAAAGAGGACTTCCAGAACTGCTTCAAAAAGTGGCAAGAGCGAGGGGATACGTGTGTTCAAAGTGAGGGGGAGTACCTGAGGGGCATTACTGGCAATGTGGCCTTCACTGTAATACATTTTTAAAAATTGAAATGTTCATGGTAGTTTTTGATCATACCATGTGTATATAATGCTAAGCTCATCTGTTAATTACCTATTGTTGCACAACGGAACATCATAAAAGTTAGTGACTTAAGAAAACAATCAGTTAATTACTTGCTCACAATTCTACAAGTTGAGCAAGGCTTGGACAGACAACTCATTTCTTCTCCACCTGGTAACAGCAGGAGCTGCTCAAGAAGCTGGAATCCTCCGAGAATGGCTTGATTTGGTTAAGATGTCTGTGGCCTCAGTTTTCAACACAGCCTTGCCTCTTAAAATTTCCTACATGTGGCCTATTCTCCACAGCACGCTGATCTTCATAGAATTTTTTTTTTTTCTTTGAAATTCTTTTTTTTTTTTTTTTTATTAATTAATTTATTTATTAGTTTCAGGTGTACAAAACAAGGTAATACTTAGACGTTCATCATTTATATCCCTCATACTGTGAACCCCCCTCCCCCCATCCACTATCCCTCCGACCTCACACTGAACCATCACATTATATATATAAAATTATAGTTGGCATTCATTAATGTTTAGCTTCTGATGTACAATGCCATGATCAGGTATCCACAGTATCCCTGAGGTGGTCTCCCAAATAGGACGCATGTCCATCGGATACCCAACAAAATCTTTACAACATTATAGAATACCTTCCCCAAATTAATTTTCAAAAGAAAAACCCTGAGGCCATCTTGTGGTTACCAGCTGCTTCCAAATCCCTTCACCTTTCCCCTTATCCCCAACCCCCTCCCACACACCCATCTAACCACTCTCGGTTTTTTCTCTGCGTCCCCAAAACTGACTCTGATTAGTTCATTCACATAGTCTTTTCTTTAGATTCCATATATAAGTGAGATCATATGGTACTTGTCTTTCTCTTTCTGACTTATTTCACTTAACATAATGTTCTCTAGATCCATCCATGTTGCTGCAAATGATAAGATTTCTTTCTTCTTTATGGCTGCGTAATACTCCATTGTATAAATGTACCACAGCTTCTTAATCCAGTCATCTACCGATGGGCATTTTGGTTGTTTCCATATCTTGGCTATTGTGTAAAGTGCTGCAATAAACATAGGAGTGCATACAGATTTTTGAATTGGAGTTTTGGATTTCTCCGGGTAGATCTTCATAGAATTTGGATTGCTAACATGGCAGCTGACTTCCTCCAAAGTACAGAAGTAAAAGCTGCCAGGCTTCTCTCTGGGAGTGGTTCCCTGTAGCTCTTGATTCTGCTTTCTGAGTCACATTTTTATTTCCATAATAATAGTCGTGTTTGCATCTGAGTAGCTTTGTCAGTCTGTTTCCTCTCTTTAGGAAGTTGAAGACCCAGAGGACTCCTTTTATTCTGAACTGTCTCTGTCCTTGCAGTTCAAACCAATGGAATTCCTTTCAAAACTTAGTGGGTTTCCTGTGTGTCAAGTTCTAATAGACTCCATTAGACAAAAACCGCATCCACAAATTTCATTGAGACAGCTTGTTCTCTATTTTAGGATGCAAGTCAGAGCTGTGGGACAGCATCCTTAAGATTCTTAGAAAAACATCTTGTGAATGCAAGATGGTCTACAAGTCCCTGTACTAAATCTTTGGAGATCTCAAGAAAGGGTCTTATGGATATACTTTTTACATGATCTTACCCTGAGGCCATGTTTTATTGACAGCCTGGATACCAATTACTACTTTGAAACTCTTTTGCCAGAAAAGACTAGGGATGAAAAAAGTTTTATATTTGAACCCAGCAAGTCCTGGCTCCACTACATTTTGTCTAAATTCTTCTCAAAAACTAAATAGTTATTTCTTTAGCTTTTCTTCATCTTCCTATATTTTGTTGCTGTTCATCAGATGTTTAAATTGTTAAGGGCTGTGATAGTAGAGATCTTAGCTAAAGTGCAAAGGCAAATGACATTGCAGCAAAAGGAAGAAACCATGCTTACTTAGGACCTATTAAACCAACACATATTAAATTGCTGCTGGCCAAAAATCCACATTCCCAGGCCTTCAGTCAGACCCACTGAGTCAGAAGGGGCTATGAGGCAGGAGACCACATTTCATGGACCTTCTTATGCCCACTGCATGTGAATACACTGCCTTACATCAGGCTTTGTAGGCATCCATTATTTTCTTCCTTGTGTCCAGATTCTTGCCCTAGACCTAATCACTCTGCTTCTGTTTTCACCCCCTGTATGGATCTGGGTCTTAGCAGCAAACATATGGCACACTCAAATAAGGTATGTGTTTAATAAAAAAACTGGTTGCAATGGTGTGGGCAGGGTTTAAAGACACTGACCAAGCATAGTACTGTAGCTACGGCTAAGTAACAGTGCTAGGAACGGCAGCCAGAAGTTATATAAACTTGGAGAACCTCAGTGTCATTTGTCCTGCTCCCTAAAGAGTTCTTTTAATGTCTCTGGGTCATTGAGTGGGAAGGCTCTTGGGCTGTGGAGTGGTCTCCTTACTTAGTGGGACCAGATGAGGGTGAGGTGTCTGTCACAGTTGGCCCCAGGGGACTTTGAGGAGAAAGACCGGCCCCCAATTTTCCTCAGTCTCTCTTGCCACTGCCTTTTCAGGATTTTCCTGTCTTTGGCAGCCCTAGAGGCCCTCCTATCTAGACAGGAAGAGTAGCCAATAAACAAATTCACGCTAAGGTGCTAGAGAGTGATAACAGCTAATCCCGTCCAAGGGCAATTGCTCTTGAAAAGAGGGACAGATTAGGTCAAAAGAAAGAGTGTCTTCCGGAAGAATACCACTCTTTGGTGCTGGCATAGGAGTAATTTATGGGCAGGGGCACCCAAAAATCTTCAAATCAGCTCCCTCATTTGCTTTTCTGTGAGTCCTGATGTTAAGTATGTTCCCCAAGAGGCTTTCAAATGCTTCTACATATGGAAGCTCCATGAGGGAAGGTCAGGCTGTCTTGTCTCTTTTGTTCATTACTGTATTCCCAGAGCCCGACACAGAGGAGTGCTCTCCATGTGTCTGATGAATGAATGAATGAATGAATGAATGAATGAATGCATGCATGAATGAAAGAAACCTCTCCTCAGAAACTTGGCTCTTGTCGAAAGTGAGACACCCTTGGTGCCTTGCCCCTCCCCTTCAGGCTTTCCTGTGGCTTGCCTGGGATTGAGCTGAAAAATGATTTTTCATACACGTTGCCCTCATTATAACATCATCCCTCAGAGTGAAGCTCTCTGACCACCCTGAAGACCTGTATTTAATGTGATGAAAGGTGATTTAATGGAGCTGAGGAGAACGAAGCAGAAAGCAGACAGCCATTTCAGAAAAGCAGAGCAGACTGTTCCTCCAAGGGGAAGAAAAGAAAAAAAGAAAAAAGGGGGGAAAAAATCCAACATCTTCCCCCAGAAGACACTGGAACAAGAGGACATTTTGGTCAGCTCCATAGGAAGACAAAAATGAAACCAGATAAGCCCAGAGCCCTGCCCTCCCCAGCAGCAGATAACTAACTTACCATTTATTTACCTTGGAGCCGATTATGTACTGGGTTGAGGCAGGCAGGGAGATTTTATTGACATTTGGTCTCCCTTCACACATTTTTGCGACAGCCAGACATCAGGGACTGAGCTGCAGGATATTAAAGGATTTGTAAAAGTTATCAAGGAATGGGACATATTTATCAAAGCCACAGTGATATTAGAAAGCTGGGCTGCTGCTACACCTGGGTCTGTTACTTGATTAAAAAAATAATAATGATTCATCCTCTGGCTGCCTTTTGCACCTGGGTGAATGCTGAACAGTTCTGTGGGACCACCCTTGGCCAAGTATTTGCACATAAAGACCCTCTTTGGGTCTGGCAGATAATTGTGGGTGATAGATCATACCAGTGGCTGGGGGTGTGTGTGCCTACATGTATGCGCACGCAGGTGTGATAAGGCATGCATTCAGCAGGAAGCTCTTATAGATGTGCTACCTGACCTCCCATGGGCTAGGCCAGTGTCCTCTGAGCATCTTTGATTTCCAGTAGAGGGCTGTTAAGAGTTGGTTGAATGACTAAAGGGCTGGTGCAAAAGGGGCTAGGTGAAGTGTCCCTAACCGCTTCAACCACTGCATTTCTGGTGAATGGCAATTATGTAATACAGGAACTCTCCATCTCCTAACAACCAGCAAGTAAGAATATACCACGAGTCACCTCTATTTAGCTCTCCCCCCAATTTTTCCACATGAATAATTCAGTGTATGACTGTTTCAATATGTCTGTCTTAAAAAAAAAATGCTGGATGAACTTAAAGCAGCCAGAGGAAGTGCCTGCATTGCAAAAATGATATCCACCTGCATATTTATCTTAAAAGGAAAGTCTTTAATGCATTCGCTCAAGTGAAAATATCATTAATAGCAAAGACTGACCAACTGCCACCAGGATCCATGGGGTTAATCTGGGTTTTGCCATCTGATTCCAATCCATCAGGCCTGGCTATAAATCGCTTATATGTCTGGGTGATAAAAAGCAAATATAAATTTTCAAAAAATTTAACCTTGTATGGTATATAAAGAGAATACATAATATTCTTGGGCATAAATATGTCTCAAGACAAACTCATTGCGTATACACAGAATACATAATGGATCTTACCGAGACATATTTTTCCCCTAGCAAGAAAAAGTCAGAAATTCTACGGTAAACTGTGGTTTTGGCAACTCTGAGATGACAGCTGTGTCTCTGAGTTGGGACTGTCCACATATGGGAGTGGGGATCTCTGAAGACTCTCAGTGTCCTTCTAGAATGACACAAAGTTCAGCTAAGGGAAAGAAAGGCTGGCTGAAGCTGAATAATGGGAGACCTAGGACTTTGGTCTGTTTCTGGGGGACCTTGGCCGAATCATTTCATAAGATTGGGTTCCAATTTCTGCATCAAGAACTGGAGGAGGCTGATCCAGAAACTACTAATTTTTAAGGCAATGTTTCTCAAACTTTAGTGGGTATGCAAATCCCCTGGGGCCTTGTTAAAATGCAGGTTCTGATTGGGTAGGTCTGAGGTGGGGCCTGGGATTCTGCATTTCTAATAGCCTGGCAGGTGATGCTGATGTCGCCGGTCTGAAGACCACACTGTGAGTAGCAGGGTCTCAATCTTTCCGTATCTGATGGTCTAAGGTAGTGACTCATCCTTGGCAGCACACTGCAGTTACCTGAGGAGCTTTAAAAAATGCCATCGCCCAGGCCACATCCTAGATCAATTAAATCTCAGTCTTTGGGGCTGTAATCCAGGCAACAATATTTTAAAAAATTCCCCAGGTGACTCTAAGGTACAGCCAAGGTTGAGTAGAACTGGTCAACATCTCCAAGTGGCTCCACACATGGAGCCAGCTATTTTGAGGTTTGTCACCCACATAGGCTCACTTGTGACACTCTAGTAGAGTACATGTAATTCACTGACATGGTGGTCTGCACTGCGCAACTGAGTCAGAGACTCACAGCTCTTTCTCTGGACAAGGGAGGAGACCAAAGCTGATGGAGTCCACGGACTTTTACAGGGTAATGGGCTGACACTGGTAGAATGTTTTTCTTTGTGATGTTTCTTTACTAAAAGCCAGATTAGTGGCTGCAAATGAAGATGCCTATTTGGGCCCGAGTGGGCAGCACAAATCATAAATCAGAATTATATGTTTGCATATTTAAATACAGGTATATTTTTCCCTTCTTGAAAGAATTACGCTCTTTCGCATTTTTCTTAAAACTCATGGCCATCTTTTCCTTTTTGATAGAGACATGCGTACAAGAGAAATATTAATCTACTCTATGAAATTCAATAGGACGAGTGAAGGAATGGAGTCAGGCATATGTAGGGCCTGATACACACTACTTCTACTTTTACAAATACACAATACTTTTACTTTTGCAAATGTACAGAAATGTATAACTGTGAGATATTGCTATCTATGTCTGAGGATGTGGGAAGGGGCCTGTGCAAGTGAGGGGTCCTGAAGCTTAAGCTTATTAGCTTTTTGAGAAATCCACCTCTTGCACAAGCCAGGGATAAGAGATAGCACAGATGGAATCTTCACACGAAGTACTCTTCACCTCAGACCAAAACTGTACAGTAAAAATCAAGCGAGCAACCAAGCAACCAGGCAACAAACACTGATGAAATGGCTGGGGAAATTTAATACAAATAATTGCATGGAAAAGATGACACTCTCTTCTTCTGTGGCCTTGAACTGTGACAACAGCCATGAGTAAGACTCAGGTGGCCCAGACCCTCATGACTCAAAGTATGGTCCATGGACCAGCAGCATCGGCCTTTACCTGAGAGCTGCTTAGATGTGCACAGTCTCAGGCACCATCCCAGAGGCCGGAATCAGAATCTGTACCACAATCTAATGAGGATGCACGTAACAGGCTGAGGAAATAACACGATGACTGGGAAAACACAGGAAAAGAAAAGAGAGGACGTAGCTCTCAGTCAGTTTGTTCATTAGTTCATTTGTTCATTCCTTCATTCCTTTATGCATTCGTTCAACAAATATTCTTTGAGTGACCCCTCTAGGCCAGGAGCTGTGACCTGCTAGCTAAATGAGATTAGTAAAGAGACCTGCAGCGGTGATTACCCACCTGGCTTTTCCTGCCTCCAAGTTTTTTTCTCCTTACTCCCCCTACCTCAGAAAACACATCGCACATGGAGTGGGATCGCTAGTACAGGATGTTTGCTTGGGCCAAGAACTTACTTGTTGGAATGCAAATAGCTAGATGGGTGTGTGTGCTGAATTCCTGAGCCAGCCTGACATAGTGTGTGGGGTTGGGGTGGTGGAGATCAGATATTCCCCAAAGTTCATTAACACTAGGCAACAATACCTCTCTAGTTTGGGGAGGATGGGTCTATTGAGAGGCACGGGAAAGATTGCCCTGTGATGGAAGCCCTGGGTCTCTTGGTTTCTGGGGAAATCCTCATTACTTAACCTCCCTGGCTTGAAATGCCAGGGAGTGAGGGTTCAGGATTTGGACTCTGGGATCTGACTGCTTGCACCTGGGACTGTAGGGAATGCAGAGAACACACACAGAGCGTGGAGAAAGCAAGCCCCCCAGTAAACTGAGCTGCTGCCTCTAGGGCTGCTTGAAGCGATATCAGTCAATGACATTTTAGTATGAATTAGCTCTCACCATCAGGCTTGGATCAAGGTGAGGGGAGAGGGGTGAAAGTATGGGGAGAAGCACCAAGCTAGATGAAAGGGTCAACTTTTTGCAGTCAAGGATTTGAAAGGGGCTGGTCCAAAGAGCAGGGTGTGAGGTGCCCTTTGCAAATGTGAGGAAGAAATTGCAATGTACAGAACTTCAAGGACTAAAAGCTGTGCCTGTTACCTCCTGGCAAGGCCAGCCCCTGGCGCCTTTGCTCCTAGCTGACTCTGTTTATCCAACGAAACATCAAACTTGTGTCCTCTCATTAACCCTTTGTTTCTTCTTTGTTCCTGATTTAGAACCCCCACACTCTGATTATTTTTAGAGCCGTGAGAAGTCAGAAGTCACTTGTGTTTACAGAGAGGCCGGCACTCTTCAAAGGCAGGAGGGGAGTGTTAACAGCACCCTGCTCTCTCCCCAACCCCCAGCCCCCAGCCCCTGCCTTTTCCAATACATTCTGGGGCGCTTGTCTCAACAGAAGGAAAAACACAAAGGAGAGAAACCCTTTCTTTCTCTTAGATGTTTGCTTTCTCAGTTTCCCCTGTGAGCTGCGTGAGTTAAGAAAAAGTGCACGTGTATGTGTGTGTGTACGCATGTGCACGCGTGCACGCACGCGCGCGCGCGCACACACACACACACACACACTCACACACACACACTTTCATGTTTTTCCCTGCAAAGTGGAGAAAACCAGGCAGCTGCCTCTGTAAGCCAGGGTTTGTGAAACCTGAGCATTCCTTCCATTTTTCTCTCTCCACCTTCTCCTCTTTCTTCTGATTTCTCCCCAGTGCGTCAACCCACAGCCTTTCATTTGGGCCAGGGATGAGGTCTTGAGCCGCTCTCAGAATTGTGGGTACCTTCCTTTCAGTGGACAATTCCAACCAGATCCCAATCTTCCCCATTTGAAAAGACACAGCCACAGTATTTCCCTATCTCTGTGACTAAAAGGTTGTGCTTTGGTGCTGTGCTAGAAGGGGCTTAGATGTTTTGCACCCACAACCTTTTTCCTTAAATGAGTGTGCCGAGGCCCAGAGGGTAGAGAGGCTTTTCGAAGGTTGGCAGGTACAACAGTGTCACCAGGAGTCCTTCTGTCCCTTACCGGGCTCTTCCTACAGAACTGAGCTTGGTGTCAGCCCATGACCCTTCAAAGTGTTACTAAATGAACCCATTTTAAGCCGGTAGGGGGCAAGGGAAAGCAACTGGACCAATCAGGGTGCGTGAATTAGCACTACTTAGAGTCGACGGTAGGGTCACTTTTCTGTTCTGGTTTATGTTGAGTTCCCCTAGACACCGGGACTCTTCTGCTGTTTTTTGTTCAGAAAAGTAGTATCGCAGGGTCTGCTTAAATTATGACTGTGCTGGTAACACATCTGGGTGGTTGGATGTGACCAGAAGATTCTATCATTTCCCTTCATTGTGATGTGTCTACATTGGACCAAGGCAGGACTGCAGAGATAATAATCCTATGGCTCTGAGACTATCTTTGTGAAAAGACACACACACACACACACACACACACACACACACACACACCCCTTTCTGAACAGGGATGCTCATGTTAATATTCTCATCTACCAACACACAGCTCACACGGACTGTGACACTACAGCCACCACAGTGCTGCATGTTCTCCTCCCAGGCACACACACGTGTGTAATCTGTGCAGGGAAGGCTGTTCCTCCATATCTGAGGGGCTAAATCACAAAATATCAGTCTCTGAAGTGGAATCTAATCAAAACCTACCTCATATGCATGACTTTAGTTATATGCAGAATTTTCTGAGAGCTGACCACATCCCAGCCACCCTCATGCTTTCCATGCCAGAATCCCTTTAAGCTGAGCTGTGTTTTGTGCCACAAAGTAGTTTTGTGATCTTGAGAACGTAGCTTAAATCACCATGCCTCAGTTTCCACATTTGTAAGATGAGAATAATAATACTCACCTCTTGGTATTGTGTGTGTATAGTGGGGGATTTACATATAATAATAAGATGCTGGTTATAAACACACCCAAACCGTGCCTGGTCTAGGAAAGCAGCACAGCAAATGTGTTTTTTTCCCTCTCTTCGTGATGAATTAAGGTTTATAAGTACGTTGCAGGGTAATATGGTAGATTTCCCATCTCATTATCTTAGTAACTAGCTACGTGACTTTGGGCAGGTCACTCTCTTCTGTGTTTCAGTTTCACCATTCATTCATTCATTCATTCATTTATTCATTCATTTATTCAGGCAGCCAATATTTATGGAGTACCCACTAGGGGCCAGTCATTGTTTTAGGTGCTGAAGATACTGCAGTAAACTAAACAAACTTTTGGCCCTCATGGAGTTTATGAAGTGATCTAATTAATTATAACACAACCTAAATGATATGACTCTTAACAGAAGGAAGCAGTCTTCATAGAGTCTAAAAGAAAAGGTTGTAAAAATGTGTCAGCCTCTATACATCTAGAAAGGTGCTAAAGTCTGTTCAATTCTCTATGTTATGATTCTTGTTTCCAAGGTATATCTGCTAGGAATCTTTTGGTTTTAAGTGACAGAAAATTCAACTCAATGTAACTTAAACCAAAATGGAATTTATTGGCTCATGTAACTGAAAAAAAAGACTGAACAGAAATGTGGGCTTCAGGCAAAGTTTGATACCAAGGGCCTGGTTTTTCTTCATCTCTCTTCTCTGAATTATACCATGTTGGCTTCAATCCTACATGATTGCCCCTACTTGCCCCTACTTGCTACTTGTTACCACCCCCTTATAGTAACAGAATACTACCCAGCACCAGATCTTAAATATCGTCACACTGCCCAAGGGACTTTCACAAAAGTCCCACCAAATTTGTCCTCACATCTCATTGACCCTGCCCCTGGAGGTGGAGAGGAGATTCACCCCTACAGATCACACTGGCTGAAAATGAGGTGGAGTCCCCAAGAGAAAAATCAGGATCCTTTTGCTTCAAGGGTGGGGGAAAAGCATTCTAGGGAGAAAACTAGAGCTGGATTGTCTTACAGGAATCCCAAGCACGTGCCCAAGGCACCAAAAAAGGAAGAAGAACACAGGTGATTGTTAAGAAAAAAAACAACAATTTGATTTTTAATATACGGTGCTCAAAACATTGATGTCATCACGATGGAAAAAAATTGGAACATGGTTTTCATTGCAATTTCATTGTTTTATAGTTGAGCCTCACTCTTATTTTGAATAACATACAGGATGGTGCAGGGCACCACAATCTTTTCAGTGCTTAGAGGTCTCTCAAATCTGAATTCAGCCCGGTGGGCAATCAACAAAGACTACCGCTTCCAGGTGAAACCCAGATTTCCTGTGTGGTGTTCTGTATTCTTTGATGGCAGGATCACTGGAAGGGGAACGCTGAACAGTCAGAGCAGCTGGATGTGTGATGGGTTCCTGTGAGGACGATGCTCAGTCCATGCTTCTGCCCCTTTGCCTGTCAGTGCTGGAGAACAGTCCAGTGAGCGCCTGCACAGAGATTGGTCTGCCACCCCCTTGCCAGGTTGATCCTGTATTCCTACCTCTCCGCTGGGGACGAACAGCCAGAGCTGTGCTGTCCTATACGGGAGCCGCTAGCCACATGTGGCTTTTTCAATTGAAATATGAATGAAGAGAAAATAGAATTAAAAATTCAGCTCCTCGGTTTCACTGGCCACATTTCAAGTGTTCAGTAGAGACATGTGGCTGGGGCCCACCATATGGGACAGCACCACTCTAGAACATTTTCTTTATTGCGGAAAGTTCTGTTGGACAGTTTTGAGTTAGAGGATGGGACAGGCTATTTGACATTCTCTTGCTGATATTCACAGAAAACTGGCCACCCCGCAGAGAGGCTTGTGGTGGGGGTAGTACGCTAATCAGGAATTCTACTTGCTGCCAATTCATTCCTCTCCATCCTCCTTGGACCAACTCAAATGTCACCTGCTCTGTGAATGATTCACTCTAGCTCTGGGCTCCTTCATCACACACCATATACAAATAACATTCCACATTTAGAATTGAGTGTAATCACGTATGTTGAGGTCTGTCTGCCCTGTGTGATTGCCAGTCTCCTGAGAGCAGGGGCTGCGTCTTTAGTTGGGTGTCCTCAAAGCTTAGCACAAACCCGGGAAATCGTGGATACACAATAAATGTCTGTGGAATTCCAGGTTAGTGCCTGTTATCTCTCTAACTACCCAGGCTGGGTGTCTTGGTACAGGTCATTTAACGTCTCTGGGCTCCAGCTGCATCATCATTAAAATGTGGGTCCCTAGGCCTAGTCCCTAGGCCTTATTGGGGCATGCAGTCAAAACCATGCAGAAGATTGATTTCTTTGGGTGTGATGTTGTAATACAAACAAGTAGGTAGATCTTGGTAGCATACGTGTTTCCACTACACAAAAGCTATGCAACCTTGAGCAGTGTACCCAACAGCTCTGAGCCTCTCAATTCTCACCTACAACCAAGAAATAATGGGATCAGAGTGCTGGGCACAAGGCCTGGCATATCATGGGGCTAATACCTGAAAAAACCCAACGTAATTGCAAACAGAGCTGGAAACCCAGGCTGGCAGTCCTGGGACAGCCCAGGGCAGGACTGGAGTTAGATTTTGTCCCAGTGCACAGCAGGCTGCCTCCAACAGTTGCTCTTCCCAGTGCACCTGGCGATGGTGATGAGCATAATTCATCCCTGCTTGCCGTTAATGGCTGGTGACATTTTGAAGACGGCTGCCTGGCTTTGGCTTTGCAGTCAGCAGGGGGATTTTAAAATACCCGATTGATGTCGGGCTCCACAGAAATACAAACCAGAATTGCATGCTGCACCTGAGAGCAGATACAAAGTCACGTGAGTGAGTGACATGCAGGCTCTCAGAGGCCCCCCGCCCCCAAGTCACTGTGAAGGCGGTGGCGGGAGGGGCTCATCTGCCCTAGCTGCTGGGACATACTGAAATGGTGGACCAATTCGCCATGGACAGGAGCATTTCGTGGGAACTTGGGGATTAAAATTCCACATGCCTGGAATCAATATTCTATGCTCTTGTTATAATTCACTTTGCGAGGGAGACAACACAGCTCTCTGAATTCTTGGGTGAAGTAAACCACGTATCTCAGGGATTAAGGGGATTTCCATGCTTATAAATCCCACCCAGGAGTGGGTGAGGTGAGTGTGGAGGAGGGTGAGGGAGGATGGTGGGGGAAGGGCTGGGAGGCTGAGAGGAAGGCTCTGTGTCCCGCCAGTTATAATGACAAAATTTCATGGGAGGCCAACGCACCATACTGAGCATCAGCCCAGTGTGATTTTGCTGATGGGAACAACATAAAAAGGTGGCCTGGAATACTTGGGTTGACTAAAGCAGCTCTTATCAGAAACAGCAAAAGTCAATCAGGCTGTTTTGGTAAGCACCATAAACAGCGGGGATACCTCCTGACACCAACATCTCCTGCATCTGAAAAGAAAAAAATGGAGATATCTGCAGAATATTTTTACCCTCAGATTTGCTACTGAGTGGACATCTTTGCTTGCTCTCCTGCGAGGAAAGCAATGCAGATGAAAAGCTTAGAATGTTCCAGGCACTTTCACTCCAGGAAGAGCCACTTTGGGCTGACTGCAGGCCCCCAGTCTACCCCAATCCTCCATGCCCTCCCAGACACTGCTTTCCCTTGGAAAGAGAAACCCTGGCAGAAGCTTAAGAGCTGGCGGGCAGTCTTTGTCATGTCCCTGGCACAACGGGGCGAGCTGCCCTGGCAGAGCTCCTGTTGGGGAATTTGTGCCTCTCACCTCTAGGACTGTGACTCCAGCGCAGGCCGAGACTGCAAACGAAAAGCCTTTCTTAGTGTCAGCCTGTTCCCTAATGGGTAACAGTTGATGTCACAGAATCAGCCTGATGATTGGGCATGATTAGAAGGCGCCGCTTCTTAGGCGGGCCCGGGGATCATGGCCTGAGCACAGAATTAGTTCTCAGCCCCCCAGGGAGGGGGCCAAAACCCACAGGAGAGGAGCCCCCACCTTCCGCTAAGGAAGCAGAGGTAATAACTAATAACCTTCCCTCTGCCCCGCCTTCCCCTAACCTTGTCGTGAACCGTGGTTGTTTTGTTCAAAGAAGTGCTCATGCAACCAGGCTCACTTTAATGAAAAGCAGGCCCTCACTCACCATTGCCCCTCCTCGGGCAATGGAGATAAAAACCTAATGGCATGTCAGATCCTTGATGGCAAACCCGCCAGGAAAACAAAATTATCAGGGTAGAGCGGAGGCAGCGGACCGTATCTGCTTTTGTACCATAAAATAACATAACCTGATGACCCCCTCATTTGCTGAAGGGGCACCCAGCTGGAAACACGGAGGCCTCTTGCAAAAGTTCCCACTGCCTGCCACAGCCACAGCGCTGCTCCTAAACAACCTTGCTGTCTGGCTCTTTTTTCCCCCTCCCATCAGGCATTTCAGTCCTCATTTCAATATCCAAGGCATAAGGCCTTGATGACAACAGGTTTATCACCACACAATTTGTGAGACTCTGACAGGAAAAGGTCCAAAGGTTTCCTGTGTGCATATATGCATGTGCGAATGCGCGCACGTGGTCTCTCTCTCTCTCTTTCTCTCTCTCTCTCTCTCTGTCTCTCTCTCTCTCTCTCTCACACACACACACACACATACACACACACTCACTCACTCTATTCTACATTGAAAAACAGAATTTCCAAACCATCTCCATCAGAGAACAAAGTCAAAACGTCCCTTACCTACATCAGGCCACAGAAAGACTCTCTTGACAATTCAAACAATGACATTTAATTGCATCTAAGTGATGTTTTGAAACAACTTCAGGAACTGAAGTATTGTAAAAGCCCTTTAAAAACAGCCCTCTTGTCAGATGAGCATAACGATCCCAGAGAACTTTCTCAAGTCTCGTGAGGCTGGCTGCCATGGTTACTTTTCTCTTCTTTCTTCTCTCCTTCTTTCCCTCCCTCCTTCCACTGTTCACAAACCTTTACTGAGCACATAAGATGAGCCAAGGCCCAAGATAGGTTCTGGAGAAACCTCCCTGAGCAAGACAGAAATGGTCCCTGCGTGATTTCTGGGCACCTGTCTTGGCAGAGAATGTTTCTTGATCCCCAATATCCAATATACTCTTCTTTCCCAAGAAGAGTGGTGGATCTGGTGAGTGGATTTCTAGAATAAAAATTATGTGTCCCAGCACCGATTACAGTTACATGTGACCATGTGATTAAGTTCTAGCTAATGGGATGTAAGCAGAATTATTATGTGACGCTTCCAGAAAGTGTTATTAAAGCGAGGGAAGCATACCATTTCCTTCATCTTTTTTTCTTGTGGGTTGCAATGTGAATATGATGGCTGCAATTCAAGCAGCCATATTATACCATGAGGTAAAAGTCATGTACAGAAAATGGTAGAGGAGCAAGACAGAAACAGCCTAAGATGGTAGAACCACTTTGGAAAACTGGCAGTTTCTTATGCAATTAAACATATACCTACATTACACTCAGCAATCTCACTTTTAAGTGTTTACCCAAGAAAAGTGAAAGCCTATGTGTACACAGATTTGCAGACAAATGTTTTTAACATTTTTTCATAAGCTAAATTTTCATCAATAGGTGATTATACAAATTGTGGTGTATTTGTACAATGGAATACTACTTGGCAATAAAAATAAACTGTTGATACATATAACAACATGGATGAATTCCCAAACTATTATGCTGAATGAAAGAACTGGACACAGAGGGATATATACTGTATGACTCCATTTATATAGCATTCTAGAAGAGGCAAAACTACTCCCACTGCGGTGATAGATGTCAGAACAGTGGTTGCTCACGAGGACTGGTAGTCACCTGGAAAGGGGCACGAAGAAACTTTCTGACATGATGGAAGTGTCCTCTCTCGGTTGGGTTGTTGATGACACGGTGTATACATTTGTTAAAACTCGTCAAACTCTATATCATCATCGTCTGTGTATTTTACCACATGCAAATTGTACGATAATATGAATAATGATAATGCTACTAATAATAGTCTGGATCCTGTTCTCTTTGTGAAGCCACCTTTTTAGCCCTGAACTTTATTTATACAAAACAGAAAGAAACTTCAATCAGTCTTAGTTGGCATTTCCCATCACTTGTAGCTAATGCTATCCTGATGGCGCTTTATCTTTTCCACACCAGTCACTGACCATGTGGTTAACTCTCTCTGCTCTGGGTGGTGAAGTCAATGAGGGAGCTGGTCATAGGAGCCAGGGCACAGTGGGATTTGACAGCAGGGTTACTCTGAGTGCTGCGGTTTCGAAGTCTCTCCCTGGTCCTGGTTCCAAGGTTTCTCCGGCCTGAACCAAGGCTCCTCATGGACTCTCAGCACACTCAGCAGACCTCTTTCCTCCCCACAGACCTGACTGTCACCACCATCAGCCCATTCAGTAAGCAGGATCCCACCTTGTGAGGTTCACTTTGGTCAGCTGATTGTTCTCAAATGCTGGTACTAGGACTATTCTTAGCACACTGCCAATCCCCAGGAGGCTCTGAAGATGCATGAGGCTGAGTAACAGCTGCATTGCAGCTATTACCAATGCTATTATCATCATCATTATTGCGGGATGCGGCTTTTGTGGTACTCCAATCAGGGGATGTTTGAGGGCCTTTTCCATAATTGGAAGAACTGGTCCAGGGCATGCGTGGGTTTCCATTTGGAGTGGGAGTGATCTCAGAGGAAGCATGTTTCCTTGCACACAGTAGAGGCTGGCATTTCTGGAAAGTCCAGTAGGCAGCTGCCTGCATAGAGGGATTTCAGTTTGATCCTCTGTCTTTCCCTGCTATCCTGCCCAGCTCTGCCACTTTTGCCTCATCAAGCAGTCCCCCTCTTCAGCAACCACAAATTCTACAATTAGAGATTCATTCCTTTCACTTTGTAGTTTCTCTGCCCTTAAAATGCCAGTCCTCCTGCTGTTTTCCCTAGAATTGTATTTTCTTTCTTTTTTCATTTTCCGTTTTAAAAGAAGGAAGTGGGATACATAAAAAGCAGCATGAGAGGGCGTTAGTGTGGAGGTAAGAGCATGGAGAAAAGGTGGGGTGGGGTCAGTGAGAACAAAACAAACATAAGAAAGACGAGTGATTCCTGTGTTTCCTGCGTGTCCTGATTGTTGGCACATGTTATGTTCTCAGAGAGGGTAGCTCTCTTCCTGGTGTTTTATTTCACAAACAATTGGTGCTTACTATGTACCAGACACTTTAGCAAGAGCTGTATGAAACTTGACTCATTTAATTCTCATAACAATCCCAGGAGGTGGATATGTTAGTATCCACATTTGATACAGGAGGAAACTGAGGCACAGAGAAATTAAGTAACTTACTCAAAGTCACAAGGCTGTAAAGTAGCAGAGCTGGGGTCCCAACTAGCCCTGGCTACCCCCTCACTGCAGTGGCTGTGTTCATAAGAACTTTTACGTATTCATAAACTAACAGGTGATGGCTTCCTCATCATTCGATGATCCTAATTATTCAGATATCGTGCTTTTTCATTCAAACATATTTCCTTCAAATAGACACTTTGAAGGTGATCTCACTATTATGATTTTCTTTCCACAATGAGATGTTTTCATTTTCAGGATGCATCTGCATATTCCCAGGATTTCATTTCCCTCCCTAGATATTTTCCCAAAGGAAAAAGATGTGGTATCTGTTTTCTTTGAAAAATGTCTAAAGGCAAAATGCAAGAACAACAACAAAAAAACCCCAGACCAGTTGATGTTGTGCTGTCTTTATAGCTCCGAGACCCTGGGACTTAGGTCATGGTCCTGTAGACCTCCAAGGCACATTTCCTGGGATTTTAGGGTGAGGATCCTTGAATTATTATTAATATTGTTCAACCATTGTTTATCAGAGCCACAGGCAAAGAAAGGAGGAGGCACAACCCTGAGAAGCAGAGGACAAATATATGAACGTTTTCGACGGAAGAAAAGCCAGTGTATAGAACAGTCTCTCATGTTTGTCGGGGTGGCAATGGAAGATGCTGGAAGCTGTCAGCCCCAGCACTGGCACTTCTACAAACCTGGGCAGTTGGAAGACTGCCAAGGCAGGGGTGGGGGTTTTGGAGAACAGCACCTGGAGTCCGTTTTTTTTTCCAGCGAAATGAAAACCACATGTGTAACTAAGGAGAAGCATGCCATTCCATGGAGAATTTCGTATTCATACCTGAGCAGAATGGAAATCTGTGAACTCTGTTCCTGCCTGTGTCCTTATGCTAATGACTCTGCTGTTTCATTGTTTGTGAAGGCCACAGGAAGGGACACTCTTGTTTTGGAAAGATGAAGACAAAGAGGACCAGTCCTTACTGTCTTGGTTGGGGTTGGAGTGTGGGGGTGGTGAGACAGAAGGAAAAGGACACAGACTTCTGGAGGGTGCAGGTAAAAGGCAGGGTTCTGACTAAAACCAGATTATGCTCTGGGGCCTGGGCTACAATGACGAACATGGCTTCCTGCCCTCATAACCCTCTGCCACCTGACTGGGGCTCCGATTTCTGACCTGAAGGCCTAGTCTCTCCTCAGGGTCTGGATCAGGGGTCAGTCCAGGCCGGCGTCCTCCTGGAGCCTTCCTTGAAACAACACTGTCCATCTGTAGCCATACCAGCTCGGCATAGTCTTTCAAGCCTTGTTAGCACAAAACCCCACATCCCACTACAACCTTGTAACCCCTTAGCGTTCCCCCATCTGTGAGGTCTTTACTGTGTGTCACTATCATCAGAGTTCAGGGGACCTTTTCATCCATTTTTGTAGATGGTTCTACCACCCAGTGGCTGCCCAGTCCAGTGCATGTATACCCAGTGGCCTAAATCTGGCCTGTCCCTTGCTAGGGACCCCTCTTTCCAACAAATCAGGGTTCACTCATGAGTGACTGGGCATCTATGTTCAACCAACCTTGTGCTACCACACCGCACACACTGTATCTCATAGGATCATTAGACCACCCTCCAAGGTAGATATCATTATTCCTGTTAAAACAGCTCAGAGAGGTTAGGCGACTTGCCCTTGATCGACAGCAACCTTTCCGAAAGTGGTTTCTGTAGAACACTGGTGGCATGGTGAAAAAAAAAATGTTAGAAAACATCACATTCCGTAATTCCCAATTAGAAGGTCAGAATAGACATGTACTCATATATTAAAGGCTATGAGGACTGTTTGACTTTTTCTTTAAAATGCTTGACATCCTTCCCCAATGCCTAACATTCCAACTCTTTTTCACAGTTTTGAAAAACATTTTCTCACCTTATTTCTCCATAGAACATGTTCCCCATGCAACTTGTAGTAGGTTAAATTACATATCAGGTTGGTACTCAAGTAATTGTGTTTTTTGCAGTCATTTTTAACCTTTTAAACTGCAATTACTTTTGCACCAACCTAATGCAACACAAATTCATCCCTTCTTTCTAATCCTTCATGGAAAGAGTAAACTTTCTAGTCTCATTGATGAAAGGCTTGGCCATGTGACTTAGTTTGGCCAGTGGAATGAGAGTAGAGTTGACAGTGTGCCCATAACAAGTCTAAGCCTTAAGAAACATCACTTGTTTCCATTTGCCTTTTGTGCTTTTCCATTCTCCATGAGAAGAACATGCCCCAGGCAGATGCTGCCTCTCCATCCGGGACCCCAGAATGAGATACATGGAACAGAGCTGCCCCAGCCAACCTGCAGATGCATTAATGAAAAATAAATGCTAATTATTCTATGTCACTGAGTTTTAGGGTTGCTTGTTATACAACATTATTGTCCGTGTCAACAGCTCACTGATACACTATTTCTATTTAATACATCATGTAATCCTAGCACTCGGTGGAACCCTCTTTGGGAAATGCTGAGTCACTGTCAGTAAATGGCTAAGCCAGAGTCACACTCAAGTCTTGTAATTCCAAAGCCTGCTTGTCCCACTGCACGAAGCTGAGGGAGATAAGCAACAATTGCCTGCAGGGTTGGAAAGCTGCCCTGAGATAGTGTGCTTTTGGGATTCTTTATTGCAAGAAGAAATACAGGGAGTGAGGCAGGTGAGTGTCGTAGTCTCCAGGCTGGCACTTGGAGGCAGGGTTGGAGCCCTTGGGCAGGGGCACCAGACGGAGAAACCCATACGTGCTGCTGTAGTCCATCCAAGGCCACGTCCTTGGAGGCACTGGACTGCAGAGTTTATAATCTCAGACTTTGTTAGGACTGCCTGCAAACTCTTTCCTTTCTTAAACCTGTAGAAGCACATTATTTCCAAGGTCCTTGTCGGAAGCCTAAATTCATACCAATTTGCTGAATCGGTACAAAGTGCAGAATTGATGGTACAGAAAGACATTAAACAACCTACAACCCTTTAGACCATGTCAACAGATCATCCGTAGCTTCAACTGCAGAAACATTTCATTAAATCCTTGCAGTTTCTCCCCAAAGAGTAGGAATGCCCTTCTACCATTTAAAAACAGATGGAGGCCTGGCATGATTTTCACTCCAGCTGGGGCAGTGGATTCACCTGAGCTAAGCTCTAGAGAGGGTCAGTTAAGCTTCATCCAAGAAATATATCTTGAGCACCTTTGGGGGGGGGGGGAGCAGCAATACACCACTGGGTCTGTTGGGACCCAGCCCAGAGGGGAGAGAGGCGGGCCAATGACAATTATAATGTAGTGTGCTGAGGGTGTTGGCGAGGTCTGAAGATTCTTCATAGGCAGACAAGTAACAATTCAGGGGCTGTCCAAATATGAGACCCATTATGAAGCCCCCTCCAGTCTGCCAAATAGAGGTTATAGGGCTACCCTCAGAGTTGAACTGCTACAATGCACACAGAATGGGTGTGATTTATTTTCTATAGTGTGAAGCCCACCCAGAGACTGATGGGCTGATGGAGTGAATGAGCTCCAAAATGTCAGCCTAGGGGGAATAGGGGCATGTCCCAGGAAGCTGCCCTGGGATATGATTGGAAATTAAGAAATGCTAAACGAATAAATCTAATCCATTGTCCTAAGCTCTGTTTGGAAAAAGACCAGAAAATAAAAAGAGGGTGGACAGCCATGAAGACTTCCAGAAAAATGAGACCTGGACGCAGAAGCTGATGGGGCCCACTGAGCAACTCCAGGAGAGAGGTCTTGGCTCAGGGTCCTTGAGCATGGGGGTTTCCTCTGCCCAGTAGCCAGGAGCAGGGCTCTGGGACTCGGGTGAGATGAGCGAGACACCCAGGGCACAAATTGAAGAAGGTGCTCACTGTCAGGGTCATGGAAGTGCAGGGTAAAGAGCTTGACAGTTGAGTGCACCCTGCGTGCCTCCCTTGCTTACCCTGAGTCCCAGCCCAGGCAGAGAGGTGGAGGCCCCAGCTCCAGATTAGAAGGTGTGTTTTGAATGTCAGCTCAATCATTTATTAGCTCTGTGATCTTGAGCTGGCTCTTAACTCTCTAAACTCCAGTTTCCTGGTCCGTAAAATAGGAATGCAATTCCAATCTCAGAGAAGGATAAATGGGGATGATGCTTGCCGTGTACTAAACATAGAGCCTTCAGTAAATGATTATGACTAGCTAGGCAAGGTGTTCTCTCTGCTGAGAGAGAGTCCTCCTTAGACTTCTTTGAGAGATGTTTCTGAAGGTCACTGTAGTGGATGCTGTGATGTCCCACCCAGGTTCCCCTTCAGGACCTTAGGACTGACTCCTACAGCTGCTGAGAGAGGTGCTGGCAGAAATACCTCAGCAGTCCACCCCGAAGGAATTGCCTCAGCTGCAGAGAGCTGCCCTGGGAAGAGCTGCTCCCTTCCCACGGCAGCCTGCACCCAATGGCTAATCATTTGAGGGTACACAGACCCAGGGCCCTCACCCAAACTTGGGACAACTCTGAAAGGTCCTCTCAGCTCCAAAGCCCCCAGAGGGTCAGCTGAAGCCTCTCAGTATGGGCATTGCAGCCCGAATACCTCCTCTGCCTAGTCCAGTTTTCCTCACTCCCCCGCTGGCATTCACTCCAAGAGCTTCCCTCCATGAACTTCCAGCCCTTTGCGTGCCAACTACCCTTGGGGTCTGCCTCCCAGGAAGCCCAACCTGCAGTAATCATCCCACTCCCTTCTTCTCTTTCTCTGCTTGCCATATCAATCAGGATTCTTTTGGTTGTAAATTTAGGCATAAAGGACAATGTGTTGGATTATAGAATCCTGGGAAAGTTGAAAGGTAGGAAAAGTGGAAACCACTGGGTCTCCACATCACAGATGTAAATGTTACTGACATGCTTCTATTCCCTCAGGTCTATGACTCTTGGTGTGCACGTTATTCTCTCCTATGTGCCCATTCAGAGCTTCTAAATTTTGCGTCTTAAATCCTAATCCACTTGAGAAAACCCAACTGCTTTCTAGTTTAGAAAACTCAGGGAAGAGTTCCAATGTGGCACATCTTGGTTCAGGTGCCACATTGAACCAATTAGCCCAGCCCAGTGACCATGTACAAAAGTGGTCACTCCCCTGGGAATCAGAAGGTTTGGGGGCAGTTCAGTTGACAGAGAAAGCGTGGGAAGGAGAATTTGGCAGATAAAGCACAAGGTATCCACTTATAGAAAATGTTGTCATATTTTTGATTGCCTGGAATCTGAATGCCCTTTCTCTGAATCTAGGTAGGGCAGAGCTCCCCTTCACCCAAGCAGCATGTCACTTTCTGTAGCAGACGCTGTTGCGCACACTTATCAGCACTCGGACCTCACAGTTCCTGTGTATGTCAATATGAGCACATGTGACTCTCCATGCAGGGCAGGCTAGATGAGCAGGGAAGTTGACATCCTTTGGGAGTTAAGGCCACCGTCAACCAATGACAGATGGGGAACTGATGGATCAAAAATCCAGTTTCCTCACCCCTCAGGTGGGACAACTCCAAGAAGGGCTATTTTGTCTCTCAGAAGTCCCTGAGGAGAATGAGCCCCAGTTGCCCACACCAGTGACCGGCTCCATCACATGTCCTTTATTGGCTTCTCCCTTCTCCTATCTCAATATCCCACTTTCCTACTGGTACTTCCTGGGATCACTTCCAAGGCAAACTACTATCCTTATCTCAGGTTTTCCCTTGAGGAAACCCAAACTCAGACACCAGCAATAAAAGGAGTCAAGTGTCTATCATCTGTTGGTAGTACAAGCTGGTGTTCTGGCTGGCTGGGGTCTGGCTGCCCAGCCCTCCTCTGATCCTACCTGCTTTCCGAGGCTAGTTCCCCAACTTTCCTGGCAAGTTGCTGAATGAACCATATAATACTGCTTCAACAATCCCTTTAATGCTCCAACTAAGCCAGACTTAGTTCTAAACACCAAGCCACCATCAGCTAATGTGGCTGCCCAGATCATTTGCTCATAAGTAGAGAATGTGATTGGCAGGCTGGTGGGGATGTTTGGCATCACTCTGCATTAGTCTGATTAGTCATCCTGGTTTGTCCATTTAAGTCTCTGTTGAGCCGGAGGAGCAGAGCTGGAGGAGCAAGCCAATCCATTCTCAAGGGGCCGAGAACATCCAGCTGCCAGGCTGAGGGTCTAACTCAGCCTGGGATTCACCAAAAAGCCACCTCAGAGGAGAGCCAGGCAGACATCACTCTTCCATGTCCCTCGAATCAAGGCTCTTCTCACTTGAAAGAGCAGTACTAAACTAAGCTTTCCACCTGTCACCCAACCAGACTCACATACTAGCTTCCCATCTTAGAGCAAGACCACAAATGCAGTGAGCTTGGGAAGGCACCAGTAGGAAGATCTTTCTGAGACTACTCCATGCAGAAGAGAGTAAGAACAGAATGCTAAATGTGCATCTTGGAGCTACCACCAAAACCTCCTTAATGCAGTGAAAAGAGGGAATACAAATAAAATATTGTCTTACTCTTCTGCTTTCTTCCTGGTCTTGATAAAATAATGTTGCTAAGTGCCAGTCTCCTCAGAATAGGTGCAGAAGAAACAATAGAATAGAATAGAATAGAATAGAATAGAATAGAATAGAATAGAATAGTGTAGCCTAACCGAGGATAGGATAGAATAGAATACGCTGACCGCACTACAGCAAACAAAACCATTTCACTTAGTGGTTCCTGCATCAGCCTTCCCTTTCCTCCACGAAACAAATGCCCTGCAGCTTTACCTCCAGCAAAGAGGGTGAAAATAAGCAAAAAGAAAGTTCCCCTGTTGCCTGGGAGTGACTGTGGGGGGTGAGTCAGGAAGGCTCTGGTTGGCTGAAGCTCCATTTACACACTGACACACTCCTCTCCTGTTAATATTTGCACTGAACAAGCCATTTTCTGTGCTGACATTTTGCATTTAGTTAAATGCCAGCAAATCCAGAGAGATGTGGCTTTGACCTGTGGTTCTGCCCTTTTGGACAAGCATCAAATGCTGTGGTGCTTTGATTCTAATTTCGGATATTGCACATTTTGGATTCTTTCACCTCAGTTTTTTTTTTTAACTAAATGAAATGCTTCAGACTTCATATTATCTCTGCTGAATATTTAATTGAGAAATGTTGTTAAAAAGGCATTTGGCTTAAATGATCTAAGTGCATGCATAGATGTTCCCTTTCTGAAAGTAAAGTGGCTTTGAATGATTTTTGTTATTATGTGGGAATTACAGAAAATTTTGCCTTAAAATGTTAAATGCAGTATTTTTCAAGAGCTCAAGGCTTTGCTAAACAAGAGAGGAAAAGCGCTGCTGAAAGTACTTTAAGGAGTCTAGGGAGAGGGTGTGGCGTAGTGATGGAACTTACGGGCTCTGGAGAAAAACAATGTTCAAACCTCAAGCCCTCCATGCCATACATTCCTCAGATAAAGAGGCATAGAGGAGTTCGGAGGCTTCTGCCTCCCCAGGCTGTTACATGAATATGAAGCAGGGATGAGGGGTGGATGTGCTCCACATCGGCCCACCCCTTTACTCTCAGTGTGCTCCCACAAGCCCTGCTCCAGGTTCTGAGATCACACCCTTGGGCCATAAACTGAGGGCCAGGAGGCATGGACAACTGGCCTAAGCTAGGCTCCTTTTCAACACGTTGAGGTTGGGACCTAGGGAATTTATTTGCTCTCCTCAGTCAGATGCTTGCTCTGAGAAGTGATGAGCAACTGTCTTATGCAGAAAGAGGGCCTGTCAGAAGTGTGAACAGGGGCCGGTGGTCCGGTGGGCTAGGAGGCTCTGACACCAGCTTCCAGGTCTTGCAGCCATTTCTCCTGAGACCTGCCTGCGCTGTGTGCCCTGGGGCCTCTGAACTATCCCAGCTTTTTTACCTAAAGCCCCCTTAGTTTAGCTAGCTCTGGGGGCTTCAGTTTTCTGATATCAAGCAATCTATGATTAAACTGGTGGTCCTCTGACTTCCAGGAGAGTTGGGGACCAAATTGCTCTAAAGCAAATCCTATTTTCTCAGCAATTTTCATTGTAAAATAAGAGATATGTCTTCATTTAAAGAAGAAAAGGATTGGTGATATACTAAGTTGTGTGCATTTTGGTTCATAAAACTTTAGAATCATGGTCAGGCCATAGAATTCATGCTTTTGAAATCCATGAACAACATGAAAATTGCCCTTTCAATCTTTTTCTTTTTCTTTTCTTGGTTCTGAAAAACTTCTTACATGGTTATAGTTTCCGAGCTCTGCATTCATAGTTTCTCTGGCGTGGCTTCATACACGATTCATTGAATCATTCAACAAACCTTAATCGCCTACTACACACCTGGTATTTGATCATAAACTATGGATTCAGAGATTGATAGGGAAATTTCTTCCCCCAAGGAAGTTATGAGATGAGACATTTAGGAAATTGATGAGTATAGCAGAATAGAAGAGCTATGATTGAGGTGGTCACAAGGTGGTCTGGAATCCCCATGACGTGGAGGAAGGGTCCCTCACTCTCCAAGAAGTGAAGCTTAAGCCATGATGGCTAAGCATGTCACTTCAAGTCCTCAGGGAAACAGAGGCCGAAATGAAATTAACCACTGATGAAGGATAAACGGGGAGGGAACAGAAGTATGTGGGGAGAACCTGCAGACTATGGTGCAGGTCTGACCCCTGAGAAAGGATAGGGGAGGAAGGACAGGGTGAGAAACTAAAACAGAACTCTGAGAAAGTCTCAGCCAGGTTGATGGGGAACCCAGAGCAAAGATGGCTCATCAGAGAAGTCCTGTGTCAGGCAAAATGACCCAGTTCTGGTGTCCCGGCCCTGCTACCATTGGGGAACAGTCTGGAGGGAATGTGGCCTTGGCAGGAACACTGCATCAGATCCTGAAGTTATGGCAGGTGGGAGCTGTCTGCTAATGGCCCTCCGCCCAGAGCATTTTCCACTGAAGGGAAGCCTGGGTGGTGCCGTTTCATGGCTGCCACATTAAATGAAGATTATGTTGGTGGAGAAGGTAGGGAAAGCCGTTTCTAGCAGGACAGATAGCATGAGCAAAGACCCGATGACAAGAGTGAGCATGGTAAGCTGGGGAGGATGACAGATAGTTGAGTATTATGCCTGTGAGCCAGAAAGGAGTTAGATTTTTGTCCCCAAGTAAAGGGAGTAACTAAAAGATTAAAAGGAGGAGAATGGTGTGATCAGATTTCCTTGACTATGTGTTTCAAATGTCAATTAACGTTGGGCTTCAAGATTTATACTTTAAGCCCCCAAATGTTCTACTTTTTCATAGCTAAAGGCTAACAGTTATTGAGTACTTACTAACTAACATACTAAGTGCTCAGCATTTCGTGTGCTAACTGGATGAGAAGAATCCCACCATAGCTATCATATATTGAGCACCAAGTATGTACCAGGCACTATGAAGTCCCATTCCTATAGTAACGCATGTAACCCTTATAATGATCCCATAGGGAAAGGTTTTCATTTACAACTCTAGAAATGGTGATACAAAGAGGTGAAATAAGTTGCCCAAAGTCACACAGATGGAAAGGGTCAGAACCCAACCTGCATTCTCAACCACCATACTCAACTTTGTTTCAAAATTTGGGCTCTCTAGAACGTATGCAAGTGAAAACTTGTCCCATAATAATCTCCCTCTCATGCCTGTCAGCCTATGTAAGCAGGCTGCTTAGAAATGTGAAGGAGTTATAAAGGTGCATGCGTGTGTGTGTGTGTGTGTGTGTAGGGGGATTCATCTGAGTGAAGTGTTGTGGTGTTTTTATTGCCCTTCTCATGTTCTACATTCTGCCACAGACACCCTTGCCACAAGCGCAAGTTGGGGTCTTCAATAAAAGTGCTGTCACCTATGCAATGAGAGCCTGCTAGAAGGGGCACTTGGCAATTCTCCTTACATGCCTCCCTGATTATTAAACCTTAGCCAATGTTGGGTATGTGGACACATGGAATGACTTCATCTCTGGTTTTTAAGGGGCCAGATGCCAGTGGGCATGCAGCTGTGGGAAAGTCACGGTAGGGATGGCACTGTGTAGAATTCACAGCATTCCTGGAAGTCCACCCATCTGCAGGCTCATGGGAAAACAGCCTTTGCCTTCCTTGTTTCCCTTTAGGCTCCTCTGTGATCTGTTGTAATGTATGAGCGCACATGTACAGACACACGTATACATACACACACACACACACACACAGGCTGATACACTCATTGTACACACACGTACAACCAACACCACACACACCTATATGCACACACATGCACACAGACACATGTGCACACATACACATACACACATGCGCACACCCACAAATGCATATCCATGCACATACACACACGCACACACCCACCCACAAGCGCATGCTCATGCACCCACAAATGCATATCCTTGCACATGCACACACGCAAGCTGATTTTTGCAGGAGTCAGGAAATCAGTTTCATTACTTCATAGGCACATCTCCTCTGTGAGTCAAAGTGGCATGTTGGGCTCAGAAGGAAGAACATTTTCCTTCCTGAGATAGCTGAGTGGTTTCCCCTGAGGAAATGATTCAGAAAAATGTTTCTTCAAAAATCAGAACACTCTTAAAGGGAAATTTCCTACCAAAACATTTGTTTTCTTGACATGAAGAGAAGTGAGGCAGCCCCCTCTTCCTTCCTTGGCTCCTCTACCTCGTGGTGCCTGACGGGTGCAGCTGCAGGGCTCCAGGCCCCAGGAGGACCGGTGTTCTTGCATCCCGGCCTCACAGGGCTCCACTGTGAGCCAGAGTGGGTAGCTGTCCCATAGAAAAAGATCTGGCCCATTGAGTGTCCTCGAGCAGGGTCCACATGTTAATTAAGCCCGTCTTCTAGTTCAGCCCCTCCCTTGTTCTTCTTAGGACTTGGATATTCTGAGGCTCCCTGTGAAAGGAACTCCCCCTTAAGTACATCCAGGAGGGCTCTTCTGAAGACTGCTGTCTATGTTAAAGGAATACAGGTATTTGCAAATGATCACCTACAATACATGAACCAGGGCCTAATGACTATCAGGGAGAACTGTGAACAAGGGGCAAACAAGGTTGGAGTCAAGCTTTGGGGAGAGAGAGAGAGAGAGAGCGAGAGAGAGACAGGGAGAGAGAGAGAGAGAGACACACAGGCTTCTCCTAGAATCAATGGAAATGGTGGATAGAACAGAAAAGTCCCAAGCCAAGAACTGGGGAGGTGACAGGCTTCTCTCAGGCCAAGGGGGCTGGACCATGTAGCCAAGTGTTGAACACCAAAGGGGAACATGACAGAGTTGTCAGTCAAAAGAAACTACTTGTCCATTGTCTTATAGTTTGCTGTACTTTGAACAACTAGTTGGAGTGGTTGTTCTGCAGTAGCTGCCTCTTCTGACCTGGAACATAAACACAGCCATAAAGGCCCAGAGCCAGGCTGGCAAGGGGCCTCTTTCTAGGGAGAACAGACCACCTGCATCATTTGGTAGACCACTTTAGGCTTGTCCAGGGGGGTTTTTGATGTGTCTATTATACCAGAGATAGTGTTTCGAGGTCCCAAATGTTTATTGTGTTGTCTGTCATGTAAAAAATAAACAGCAGGAGAGAGAAAAACTAGTTTAACTCAAGCAAAAGCATAAGGCTAAAAATGAAATCAAGTCAGGGTTATTAACAAGAATTGATAATATATCCTTATTCTCCTGCTAACTACTGAAAGAAAGAGAAAGAAAGAGAGGGAGAGAGGAGAGGAGAAGGAAAAAGGGGAAGGAGAGAGGAAAGAAGGGAGAGAAGAAGGATGAGAGGGAAGAAAGAAGGGGGAGGGAGACAGGGAGGGACATGAGAGCAATCAATAGGGATCCTCTTTAGTGTGTATTAAAAACAGCATAGGAAATTGTTTATGCCTGTTAAAAATGCCTTTTCCCAATTGGGTCTAGTATGTGGCCCGGTTGGTCTAATGTTGTATTTTGTCACTTTTGATAAAGACATGGCACCAAGATAAATGTTTTTCTAATGAAAACAAAAACAAAAGCAAGAAAAAAAAGTGCAGCCATGTAGACAAATGGGGACTAAAATGCAATCTTAGTGTTGAGGGCAATAAAAACAGGTGGGGACTGTGGCTAACTGGTGCACATCAGTCTTGTCCAAAGGAGCAGCCACCGTTCAGCTCAGATCTGATTTTTTTTTTTAAGAGATGCTGAACATTGAGTTTTATTGGAAATCTCCAACCTTTAAAATATTGGATCAATTTTTCAAATCCATTACAGGCTACACTCATACTGGGAACTTCTGGTTGGTCACCTGTGCTGTAAAAGAACAATTGAAAGATAAGAAATAGAATGTGCCATTCATTCCTCCCTTTAAATCCTCCACTTTCCCCTCCAGATGTTGGCATTAGTAGCAGAGCTACTGTGTTTCCCCGAAAATAAGACCTAGCCGGACCATCAGCTCTAATGCATTTTTTTGGAGCAAAAATTAATATAAGACCTGGTCTTCTTTTATATTATATTATAGAAGACCGAGTCTTATATTACATTCAAATAAGACCGGGTCTTATATTAATTTTTGCTCCAAAAGACACAATAGAGCTGATGGTCCGGCTAGGTCTTATTTTCGGGGAAACATGGTAGGCTGGTATATTCAACTTCAGTACAATCAGGACCTTCAGGTTAAAGAAATTTAGCAGAGTGGTTGTTTTTAACAGTGTAGTAGTTTTTAAAAAATCTCCCCCAAAGGTGAAGGGATTTGGAAGCAGCTGGTAACCACAAGATGGCCTCAGGGTTTTTTTGAAAATTAATTTGGGGAAGGTATTCAATAATGTTGTAAAGATTTTGTTGGGTATCCGATGGACATGCGTCCTATTTGGGAGACCGCCTCAGGGATACTGTGGATGTCTGATCATGGCATTGTACACCAGAAGCTAAACATTAATGAATGCCAACTATAATTTTATATATATAATGTGATGGTTCAGTGTGAGGTCGGAGGGATAGTGGATGGGGGGAGGGGGGTTCACAGTGTGAGGGATATAAATGATAAATGATGAACGTCTAAGTATTACCTTGTCTTGTACACCTGAAACTAATAAATAAATAAATAAAAAATCTCCCCCAAATTCTTTGGCACTCCTCCCATTGAGAGTTAGAGTGTCCTCTCCCCTTGAATCTGCGTGAGCTCTGTGACTGCTTTGACCGATTGATGATAAGGAAGTGGTAGTATGTTTTCTAGCCTGGATTATCAAAGTTCACACAGTTTATATGTGATTCCTTTGGAATATTCCTTGAATGCTTGTTCTCAGAATGTTCAGCTTCTCATGCTCCCTCTCAAGACACTCTTGGAACTCAGTCGCCATGCAGAGAGAAGCCCAAACCACATGAAGAGGCTGTGTGTAGGGACTCAGGTGGACAGTCCCAACTGAGCTCCCATAAACCACCAGCCCTGTGAGAGCTCCATGTTGTACATCCAGCCCAGTTGAGCTCCCTAGAAGACTCCAGCCCTAATCACTATCTAACTGTGATGGCTTGAGAGACCCTAAGTCACAACCATCCAGCTGAGTCTAGTCAACTCACCAAACCCAAGAGACAGTAAAAACTGTTGTTTTAAGCCACCAAGTCTTAGAGTGGTTTGTTACCCAGTGACAGTAGCTGGAATAAGCATCCACTTGGTACAAGCGTGAGGGGCTAAGATCCCCCTAGCAACTGCAACTCACTTATTATTCCACTTGTTGGTGTTTGTTGTTGTTGTTACCCCAATCCTCATGGAGCAGAGGGAGGAGGGAGGCACTCCACGGGAGACCTAAGACTCAGTAAGCTGGGAGGCAGCCAAGCCGACTGTGGGAGACCCGGCTCACAGCAGCCTCCACATGAGGCAATTAAAATGTGAAATTTAACCTTTAAGAAAAGAGCCTGACTTTACCTTTGCATCTTGGAGATTTGGGATGCAGAAGACCTGTCAAATCCCTTCCTCTATCTTGCCCCGGTCATATTTCTGTCTTATGTTTGGACACAGGACTCAGACTTGTGTACACATGGAGAACAGGATCTGGCGCCAAGAACACAGAGCAACTCAGTGCTGGTGTTTCTCCTCTTAGGAAAAAAAAATGACAAAGAAAAGAAAGAAAGACAAAATAGGAAAGAAAAAAGGACAGAAGATGGAGAAGGAAAGAGGGCGAAGGAGAAGGGAGGAGAGAAAGAAAGAAGGGGTGGAAGAGATGGAAGGAAGAAAAGGGAGGGAGGGCTGGAAGAAAGGCAGAAAGGGAAAGAAGGAGGGATGGAGGGAAGAAAGAAGAAAGAGGGAGGAAAGAAAGAGAAAGGAAGGGTGGCGGAGGAGAAAGGAAGGGAGGAAGGAAGAAGGCAAGGGGAAGAGGGAGAAAAAAAGAAAGGGGAAGGGTGGGAAGGGAGGGAAGGAAGAAAGGAAGGAAGGAAGGAAAGAAGGAAGGAAGGAAGGAAGGAAGGAAGGAAGGAAGGAAGGAAGGAAGGAAGGAAGGAAGGAAAGGGAGGGAAACCAATAGGCAAGGTAGCACTGAATTTTTATTTCCTGCTTTACTGAGTGAGGCATTCCCTTCATGAGAAGCAGATGTACTGAATCACGTCAAAGCCTACCTAGGCAGGAAGCATCAGTTTAATTTACCCAGGTCACGGCAAATATGTTGTCATTCAGCATGTGGAACTATTTGAACTTACAAGGAGTAACCCAGCAACAGCCATCACCCCACGTGTCTGCTGTGCTCTGATGATACCAATGCAACGGGAATGGAGGCTGATAATTTCACAAGGTGACAAAAAATTGGATTCTGATGTTTCACCTTCACCTGCTAATGAGCAGGGAGGCCAGCTGAATACACAAATTCCATGGGCTCATAGGCACTGTACGGAGGCCCTGCTCCGCCATGACCAGGCCTCTGCTCTCCTCTCAACTCAGGCCGGCAGCCAATGCTGGGCTCTGCCGCCAGCCCCACAGTTTATTTTTGTATGTGAGAGCACACCCCCTGCATTGCTTATCAGATTTACTGTGACAAGGGCTGGGGGAAAAGAAAGATGTTGGTTAGAGTTCATCAATCCAGACCCCACTATTAAGAAATGTGGATTTATTTATTTTGTCATGGAGAACCAGCACTGATGTTAATCTTGGCACTATCCTTGAAAAAAAATCATTCATAATAATACAACAATAATATATAACATTTACTAAGTTCTGACTCTGAACAAGGGACTGTCTGGAGTGCTTTACATGGACGTCTCATTTAGTCTTTAAAGCCACCCTATGAGCAAAGTCTGATTAGTCTCTCCAGTTGAAGATTTTGAGACATAGGTCAAGACTTGCCCAAGGTCATACAGCTGGTGCCCGGATTTGAAACCCAAGGAGTCTAATGCCGGAGTCACGTTCTCAATCATGTTTGGAAAGGCAACTCCCAGTTCAGTTAAGAATTCGAATTGATTCTAAGGCCTCAAAAATCATTTTAACAGTCCCCATTTCTGTTCTGAAAAAAAAAGAAACTGACCCAATAGATGATTCTTAGCCATTCATTGAGCCTGAGCTGCTCTTTCACCATCTTATTAACCCTCATTTCATGCACGTAAAAGAAATAAAACTTCATTTTGTGCAAAAAGACTCTTGGATCCAGATTTTCCACCCTTTTAGACTGGCTTTGTCATTATTATTCAGTCACTGAAGTTTTTCTCGAAGGCCTTGGAGACTAGACTAATCACAGCTGCATTTGAGGGGATCTCCGGGGTTGGGATGTTTTAAAGCGCCATCTAGATTGGCAATCAGGGGCCAGCCTGTGTCATCAGCTGTCGATTCCAAGGCAGCACAGCAATGGGCTGAGAGCCCTCGACTCCCACTTCTGTTGATGGGCACAATTGGTAGCCTCGGGGGGTTGGCTGGAACCCAGCAGCCTAGGAGAGATTCTTTGAGCAGGAGACGGTCGATTCAGACTCATCTCGTATATATGGAGCCCAAGGAAAATGTGAGAAAGAGCAGAGAAATTTGGGGTACCATATGTGGTGCAGAACAGAACTGTTCTTGCGTTATCAAATGTCCTGGGGCCTGAGTTTGAGGGCAGGTGTGGAGGGAGGAAGATGACTCCTTCACAGTCTCTGGGAACAGATGGTGGGGTCTTCCCTGTGAGCAGCGGTCCTGCCAGTTCATCCTACAACATCCTGGCTCTAAACCCTGGCCAGGAAGGCTGAGGCTCCCTGGGTTTTAACCCAATTACCACCTCCCAACTATTTAAAAAGGCAGAGACTTACACTGTTCTTTACAAGCAAAACAAAACAAAACAAAAATCATTTTCCAAAAAGGGGAAAGGAGAATTGACCAGCATGCTTCAAAAGTTTTCCCTTAAACCATTTGACTCTGGGAAGAAAAGAAGTCTAGATTCCTAGAGCCATATGGTTTTGGGATCTACTAGCTACTGTTGCCAACTTGATTTTTCTAGAGAAGATCAAAAAGAGTCATTTTTCATGTAAAATTTCCTCATTTTAAGTTGGTTTAATTCTAACATTTTTTAAAAAAAGTAATGTGGACCAAAGAAAATGCACCCAAGAATGGCATTTGGTTCACAGGCCTCCAGTGAGCAACCTTTGGAGAACCCTTGCATCTTGCAGACACGGAGAAACTTCAGTGGAGAGATGGAGAGACTTGCAAGCAGTGGGCCTGCAGTAGATACTGTCAGTGCTCCATCATCACCCCACTTACCTTCCCGATTCAGTGGGCTCCCTTTACCCCCGAGAGCCAGGGTCTGCAGCTCTGTTCCCGAGAGGATTTTTTTCCCCCAAACTTCAAAAGGCCACCTTGCCTGGGCAAAGTGGAAGTGCTGAGGCAGTAACACCCCCAGGAGCAGTCCTCAACCAATGAGTCCGGGGATGGTGGTGTATAAGTGCCCCAGCTCCTTTGTGCCTTGGGTGGGATAACGCTGAGGCATGTGGTCTGCACCTTTCCCAGAGTTTCCCCAGGATATTGAGATCTAGTTGCTGGATGAATAATGCACTTGTAACTGGCTGCCTTCTCTTCCCCAGCTTGCTGCTACATGTCTATACTAGAGAATCTTGCATTTCCCAAATAAACTAGTTGCGCTTGAATCCTGTGTCAGGGTCTGCTGTGGGGAGAACCTAAACAAAGCCCAGGTCTGAATAGCTGTGATGTGTACAGAGAAGGCACTCTCTGGGGTGCCTTTTGATGCAAACAGTACAATTACGGGGGTAGGATATTTCTCCATACCAGAGGGAGGTACTCCATCACCAGTGGGAGAACTCTGGGTCTAATTAAGGGTGCTGTTAGTTCCAGGGAGGCAAGGGGAAGAAGACAGTAGAGACTGTCTATGCCTCTTCATAACCTCGAGAAAGGCCACGTCTGGAAGGGGAGATGCTGGTTTAACTGCATTCAGAAAAACAGAACAGTCCAGCCTTGCCCAGCACAAATAATTACTGGGACCATGTCTCTGAATATCACCTAAATGCAAAATAATGAGTGCATCATTTGTATTTAATAATAGTCTTAGTAAAAGTAAAGTTCAATTCAGCGATGTGAAGAAGACAAGGAAATTACCTTCCCATTTCTTTCTTTTCCTTTTTCCCTCTCCCTCCCTCCTCCCCTTTGCTCTCTTTCCTCCCCTGTTCCCACAGCAATGAGAGGCACCAGTTGGATGACACCAGTGCTGGGGCCACCATTTTTACTCATTCTTGTCCAATGAGGATGGCACAATGGAAAGTCCTAATTGTGAATTTTCTCTCCTCTGAAAAGGAAGTAATGATAAAGCATACTGAGGGAGTCTTAAACTTTGCTATGCCATGGGCCCCTTTGACGTCTGGGGAAACCAGTGGACTTTTTTGCGGAATAATAGCTTTAAGTACATAAAATAAAATACAGAGAATCACAAAGGAAACCAATTATGTTGAAATACAGTGATAAAATATTTTTAAAAACAGATATGTCATAAATGCACTTTTATTAATGCATTAAATATGATCTAGTGGGAGGTCTAATAACTACCATCATTTAAGTACTGCTGAACATATTTCAAGGTACCTGCAACAATTATAATATCATATAAAAATATCTATGATTTCTCTTGATGATAAACTCCTAGATACTACTAATACTACTGTGAACTTGCTAAATCGCAGAAGTTAGTGAAAATAAATATATGATTTTTCCCCATCTAAATTGACAGATCCCCCCCGTAGGAGTCCAGTGACCTAATATTTACCCCTCCCCCCAGATATGAGGCACGGGGTGGAGAAAGTCATTTCTTTGCTGACTTGTAGTTTCTATAAGGGATGTCAGACTTTCATCTTTGTAGAAAATTGTTCAGTTGTCCCTATAGCCACATTCTTAGCAACAATTTATTGAATACCTACTGTGTTCCAGGCGCTTTATTTAATTAAAAAAATCTATTTAGGCCTTCAGGTACAGGGAGGTGCTTAATCATACTCTTCAGTTCATAGCACATAATGAACTCTGGGCCATGTAAGGCCACGCTTGTGTCTTAATCCCTCCCCTCTACCCCCATCATCTCCAACCCTCACTTTTGTTCCCTTCCCCCATACAGGCATCCCGTCTGTGTGCTTGCTATGTATTCAGGCATCCATGTAAAATAGGCAATACATTTTTATGAGTGGGTTTTTAGGTTATATGACCAGTAACATGTTATAGACCTTATTCATTTTCTTGCTTTTTTTTCACTCAACACAATTTCATGAAGAGCTATCGCTGCTATATATTGACTCTGCATGTTGCTTTTTACTGTTGCATGGTATTTCATAATGCATGCCCACTTTATTTTTTCTTATCCATTCCCCTAAAAATGGGCAGCCAGGTTGTGTGCAACTCTCCACTAAGTTGTCCCTAACAGCTCCATAGTGAACATCCTTATAAAGATGTCCTGGACCTGTGCATGGGACAATTCTCCTGGGCTCTACACCAGGGAGCAGGTCACTGGATCACAGTGCAGGTGCCAACTAAATTTCACTAAGCTAAACCAGATTTCTTTTTAGAAAAGCTGCTGTAGCTCACACACCAACCAGCCATTCATGAGAGTGCTCCTCCCCCACATCTTCATCAACACTTGACAGATTCACCTTTCTAATGTTGGCCATTTCCATGGTTAGAAAGGGCCAGCCTCTTTAGACACTGTAGCAGATGTTTTGGGTTCCCCAATTTCCATCTCCTAGGAGCACTGCTGTTATCTGCCCCAGTGGAGATGGATTGGTCTGTGTGAGTTCAGACTCACACTGAAATAGTGTCTTATCTCAAGTATGCAGCATGTATCTCTCTACATTTTATTGTGCCTCCAGGCCTTTGTAAAGGCGTGGGAACATGCTCAGCCTGAAAGCAAAGGCCAGAAATGTGGGAAAGATGATTCTACGAAGGAGGAATGCTCAATTCAACTAATGGAGAATAAAACCCCAGCCTCCTCTGTTTCCTGCAGACAATTTCAGGAGGCATTCTGAGTTTCTCAGAGGTCCTGGTGGAATCAAGCCCCCAACTGCCTACATTAAAGGCATTGTTATTGTGGCTTTCCCTCCTCCTCCTATTTCTCTCTCTCTCTGCTGCCTCACTCTTTCTTCCCTGAGCTCACCTCCCAAATAAACTATTCACATACAGTCTAAGACATATACATTGTTCTGAACCTCCACAACAACCCTGTGAGATAGGTGTTCTTCCCATTTTACAGAGAGGAAATAGGCTCAGAAAGAGTAAGTGACTTGCCCAAAGTCACTCACCTGGGATTTAAGCCCATGATCACCAATTATTCTTTCATTCAATTATGCTTTGCCTTTGTGATGTGTGCTTCGGAGGATGCTAAGGAAGTCTGTGTGTCAGCACTTGAGGATAAATTTGTTGGGGAAATAATACATACCAAGCAATTAAAGATGAGCACAGTTCTTTGTTTATTTATTCCTTCATTCAACAAGGACTTATTGAGCTCCTACAATGCTCAGTATTGGGGATATAGTAGTAAACAAATAAACACAATTATTACCTTAATGAAGCTTATATTCTATCAGGGGATGTACATAAATAATGAGAATAATAATTGCAGCTGATTAACACCCCTCCCTACTTTCTATCAGTCTGGATTGCATTTAGCTACATGGAATGGAAACAAAACTCCAGTGGCTTAAACACAAAGGCCTTTATTTTTCTTCTATAATAAGAAGCCTTGAAATAGGCAGCCTAGGCCTGGTGCATTTGCTCCAGGAAATCATCGGGATAATACACTGCTTCTCACTTCTTGTTCTGCCAACTTCACATGGCCATAAGAGACCTGCTCCACTTCCCAACATTGTGACCATGTGCCAGGAAGGATGACGTGAGAACAAGGACACAAGTCAAAGGGTTGACACCTGCCAAGTCTTCCCTCTTAATAAATAAAATAAAAAACATTCCTGAGAGTCCTATTCAGTAACTTCCACCTGCATCTCTTTGACCCAAACTGAATCACTTACTTGCACATAGCTGCAAGTGAGTCTGGGAATAAGTGGTTTAACTAGGTACATAATCACCCCAAACAAGATTGGATTTCTACGAGTGTAAGAAGAAAAAAATTGATAGTGGGTAGGCATTTAGCAGTGCTGGGTACCATTTTATTTTGTCTCTCAATTTATATTTTCAATGAGCTTCGAAAAAGTCACTGATTGTGGGTCAAGGTGATATCTGCATAGCCAGAGACCTCAAGTACTCATCTCCTTTCACACTGTCCCTCCCCTTTTCCCAAAGTGTACTTGTCAACAGGTCTGTGAGATCTTCAGATGAAAGAGGTTGAGTGCAGAGTAACTAATCTTCAATTAAATGCTAGAAAGGGGTTCTTGTCTCTCTAATTACCCTCTAAAGCTGCAAAGACCATCTCTCTCCAAGATTATGATGATGAAGCGGATGCTGTGGATACCCCACCTATATCCCCTTAGCATTTACTTAGCCTATAAACTTCAGTCTGATTTCCAACTCACGCACTCATGTCTCTTTGCCTGCAGGCTTTCTCTGGCTGCTGTAGTTCACTATTCCTAGCATGCCACAGGCCTAGAGGCTTGCAGAACTAACACCTGCTCCCTAGAGCAGCACTCAATCAATGACAGTTAGGGCTTGGTAGATAAATACACCAGCTCCCTCATACCTCATGTAGAGTAACTCTGAGATGTATTTTATACATTGTCATCCAGAATTCCCTAGTGGGATTATGCTCTAGTTGCCCATAGTGATAACTATTTTGATGATGTACCCTTTACTGGTGGCCTTCCCTTCCTTGTTTCACTTTCAGTGATGGTTATTTTTATGTGTCAACTTGGGTAGGTCACGATACCCAATTTTTGGTCAAATACCAGTTTAGGTGTTGCTCTTAAGGTATTTTTAGATATGATTAATATTTAAATCAGTAGACTTTGAGATTATCCTCCATAGTGTGAGTGGGTCTCATCAATCAGTTGAAGGCACTAATAGGATAAAGACTGACCTTTTCTCAAGCAATAAGGAATTCTACCTCCACACAGCCTTTGGACTCCAGCTGCAACATCAACTTTTACCTAGGCCTCCGGCCTGCCAGTCTGCCTTGTAGATTTTGGACTTTTCAGCCCAAGCCCCCAAATTAGGTTAGTCAGTTATTGAAGATAAACCTCTCTCTCTCCCTACAAACACACACACACACACACACACACACACACACACACACACACACACACACATCTATTGGTTCTGCTTCTCTGAAAAACCCTAATATACTTCCTCATTCCCTTAATGGTATTTCCCAACTAAATCAGTTATGGTACATTTAAATCCCTCTCAGGATCTTCTTCTGGGGGAACCCAAACTAAGTCAGACAGACAATTTGTCAACCCATGGAATTGATGGTCAACTTTTTTATCAGTATGGCTCATGAGAGAGGAGAATCCACACCGACACTTTGGGGAGGCATTGAGGGGCACAACTTGGTTCCCTGCAATGGTCTGAACATCAGCACTCACTGACTCTTCTACCATAACACTTTCCACAAGAACTCTACCATTCATGAAACTCAACAACGAACTTCCAGTTTCTAAATGTCTCCATTCATATTTTGAAGAGGAAGAATCTGGTTCCTGTGTTTTTATCATGTGTTTTCCTCTGAGCAAGTCAGCTATGGTCAGGGAAGTGGAGTCATGTGGAAAAAACATGGCTGTGGAGTGTGCTGGAAACAAACCCTGTACATGAGGAGGAAAACTTTTAGAAAACAGGGACTGGGCAGACACACCAATAAGCATCTACTACAGTGATGTTGAAGCTTTCTGCCAATTCTAAAACATAGCGTTATTAGCAATTATAATGATGAAGGACAGGAATGAAGCTTGCAAGTAGGGTTACTTATGGATATATCCACATCCTTATAAATGTGAAAGCACGAAATCACTGTGAGGATGGATCTGTGGTTAGGAGAGATAAAATTACTGCAGATTTTATTCAAGGGAGGAGCCTCCACATATCTGGGCTTCCTGCAGGTGAAGAGAATTCAGCATATGAAAATGGAATGAAAAGTGAAGAAAATATTCTTCACATTTTGGGGAGAAAATATTATAAATACATCTTAGTCAGGCAATCAGATTAAGGTATTTTGTGGAAGTGGGCTTCTATACCTGTACTCTCTTATTATACAATGTATCAACATCTAGAACCCCTTGCACACAAAATCCTGTGGGTATGGTCTTTCTCCTCTGCCCTCCATGATGTGTTATTATTCTCTGATGGTGCCCATCACATTGTGCCTCTGTAACAAGCTCAATAACTTATTTGGATTCTTGTATAGTAGGTTAAATATCTTTGAACCTTCTTTTATGGGTATGTCAGTGTGGGGACAGAGCTAAGAGTACAATTTCCAGGCTCTCGTCCTCACGTGGAAAGGTGCTCACTCGGGTAGTAAATGGCCATCAACTGTGATTGGATGGCCATCATCTGTGGCTAGTTGGCCGTCAGCTGTAACCAGTGAGCCATTGGCCACTAATATAACTGCCATGGCTACGCTAGCAGCAAATCGGGCCTACCAAGAAGATGGTGGCTGAGCCAGCAAGCAGTTAGCATGGCGGAGTACAGTTAGCAAGGGGTTGGTTGGTTGGCAGAGAAGTGGACGGCAGGTTGCAGACAGTGTGGCTCCTGCTTCCTGTGATTCCAACCCAGCCACCAGCGAGACTATAGTGGTATGACTACCCTATCTATGGCTCCGTGGGTGTTCCTTTTTGGCCTCACCACATCCTGCGTTCTTATGTGGGGAGCAGGACCAGAGACCCTGCATGGCACCCTGCATGACAGTCAGTGTCTCTCCCAGCATCCCATCTATGTTTATGACCTCATGGAAGAGGAGTAATATATGCCTTCTTGGGAAGGAAGAGGCTTTGCTATGAGGGAAGTTCCTTTTATACAAAAAGAGAAAAATAGGCCCTTCCAGCTGAGATGGAGGATGGGAAAAGGAAGAGTGAGATGGGGAGGGAGAAGGAAAGAATATGGTTAGACTCTTGCTTTCAGTCTAGGCTGAGATTCCAGAGGTTAAGGAGACTACCAGCAACAGTGGCAATTTTGTTTTCCCTATTTAGAATTCAGGTGTGGAGACTGTTAGGCAGAGTGGACCCAGGGCACCTGGTTATAGCCATATATGCTGCAGCAGAGTAAAAATGGCAGTACAGCCATTAGGGAGATTAGGTAGTGTTCTGATTATCTACTGCTATGTAATAGAAAACACCCATCAACTTAGTGGCTTAAAATAGCGACATTAATTTTGCTCACAAATCTGCAGTCTGCATAGTGTTCAGTGGAGACAGCTTTTCTCTGGCCACAAAGCATCAGCTGAGAAAGCTCAAAGACTGGTGGATGGAATCATATGAAGTCTCACTCATTCACATGTCTGGAACTTGATGCTGGCTCTTGGCTGGGAGCTCAGTGAGGATGTCACCCCTACATGTAGCCTTTCTGTGGGACCTGGAGTTCCTCAAAACATGGTGGCTAGTTTCCTAGGATGAGCATCCTAGTAGGCCTGAGTGGAAGCTGTATTCATTTTTATGATCTCGGAAGTCATACAATATCACTTCTTCCATGATCATAAGCCTTCCCAGATTCAAGGGGAGGGATCACAGGCCCCATTTCTTGACAAATGAGTATGAACTTCATATTCTAAGGAGAACATGCGGTATGGGAGATGCTGATGTCATCATCTTTGAAAAATACAATCTGCCATAGGTAGATAGAGAGAGAAATGAGATTGAGCTAGCACCTGGAGCCATCCTCATTTCCCTGGTGCCGTGTAAGGTAGCCATAAGTTCCACAGGCCCTAAAGGGACTGCAGAGGACAACTGAGAATCAGTCTGGGGACCTTATCAGGGAAAGTTTCTGCTACCTGATCCAAGGCCTGAATGGGTGTCAGGGCCACACCTCGAGGTGTCTGCAGTACCATCAAGAACCAAGGTTGGTTCTGGTCATCCATGGTGGGGGTAACTGAGTTTCATGAGAGCTGAAGAAGGCCAACAATACTGAATTGGAGTGGATGTAGGAGTTAGGGAGATGCAACAGAAACAGTAGGAGGCCCAGGACTGGGGCTGGGGATGGCTAACAGAACACCCAAGCCAAATGCCAAACGTAGACAGGGAGGGCTGGCGCATCTATCTAGGCAAAATAGGCAAGAACAACGCAGTCGCAGAGCTATGGGGACAACAGGTGGGTAGGAAATAAGGGAAGGATTCTGGTGGGAGGAAGAACTGAAATGGTTCTCAGGGTTGAGTGTTGAAGAGCCAGTTCCCTTTGGGGGAACTCAAGAATTGCCTTCACGTGAGAACCAGAGCACTGACACGTAGTCAGCATTTCTGCACACAGCATCTTCCTCAACTCACTCACACACAGAATCACTGCGAGGCAGGTATGATTATCTCCGTTTTATAGAAAAGGAAATGCAGAGAGGTGAAGAAACTTTCCCAGCGTTATTTACTAAATGGAAAGGCCAGACTGTGCTCTCCCTCTCAGCCCTGTCCAAACTTTCTGTGATGATAGAAACATTCCATATATCTGTGCTTTCCAATACAGCAGCCACTGGCCACATGTGGCTATTGAGCACTTAGAATGTGACTAGTGAGACTGAGGAAATGAATGTGAAAATGCATTTCATTTTAATTCCTTTAAATTCAACTTTAAATAGTCACCTGTGGCTAGTGGTTACCATATTAGCCAGGGCAGATATAGATCATTAGCAGGTTGCTGCCTGAGTTAAAGGAATGATGCCCTGTATCAGTGTCTGATGGGGCGCTTTGAAATGTGTGGAGCTGTTTGGAGAAGGTTGCACAGGGTTATGAAGGAAATGATTCCTATATACCTCTTGGATGGCTACTGGTTTGGAAGGAAAAACTTTTATATCAAGTCGTTGTGACTTGAGAGACTGATCATTAAAAATGTAGAATAATTTTACATCATTAAGAATTATGAATTTAGGTGATATCAAGCTGCTGTGGACTGAATGTGTCCTCCCCAAATTCATATGTTGAAACCTAACCCCCAATACGATCGTATTCAGAGGTGGCGCCTTTGGGAAGTGATTATGTCACGAGGGTGGAGCTCTCATGGATGTGATTATTGCCCTCATAAGACAGGCCCCAAGGAACTCTCTATTCCCTTCTACCATGTGAGGATACAGCAAGAAGATGCTCATCTATGAATTAGGAAGCAGGTTCTCACCAGACACTGAATCACCAACACCTTGATCTTGGACTTCCCAGCCTCCAGAACTGTGAGAAATATACTTCTGGGTTTTTTGTGTTTTTTTTTTTAAAGTCATCCAGTTCATGGTATTCTGTTAAAGCAGCCCAAGATGACTAAAGCACTAGCAGAAGAATGCCAGATGGGTTAACCTCAAATTCTGTCCGGAAGTTACAAAGAAATCTATGGTGGTTTAAGTGACACCTACCAACATGTGAATTACTTTGTTACAAAGATCATGTGTCACTAGTCCTTAAACACTAGGAGAGGAAAGGATAAAAAGGAAGATTTTTTTAAAATCTTAAACTAACATCATGACTTGATAAACCCATATTGGAGTTTTTACAACCTAAAGAGGGGTGCCTTTCAAAGTAGAAATTCTAGACATGTTGACCACAATGGCAGCAACACCACGATAAGTACAGAGCTTCCGCTGATGACTTCTGCAAAAGGAAAACAGTCACTTGAATGCTTGTATTTATTTATTTACTCACTTTTTTTTAAAAAAAATCACTCTTTCCTTATTTTGCTTAAAATGTAGGACCCTTGTTTTCTCATCACAACTTTTACTTGATAAAATAGATTAACATTGCTTGATTAACAACACAAACCCTGGGATATGTTGGAAAACAGTGGTTATTAGAAATTCTGTGCGGAGATTACCCAAAGATAGCCAAATTTGATGAAAACAGATCAAACATTCAGAAGCTCCATACATTGTACAATTTATCCAGTGATGCTTCTTGCGACTTGAGCTCTTTCTCTAGATTTTGAAACCAACAGATTTTTAAAAGAGTAGGACAGGGCATGTATCCCATTTTTCTCTGTCATGTCTAGAGCATGCCATTTTCCCTGCTAGCCTTTCCTAGCCTTGGTGCTCATGGGAGAACTACGAAATGGTTGGGAACTTGGGATGCCATTGTTATTTTCTGAAAGAAGCTACTGCCTCTTATTTGATTTCTAGAAAGAGGAAAGGGGCAGGGTTGGCCCAAAAGATAAGACCACAGACTGAGAATGACCAGAGAAATAGGGGGAAAGTTAAGGCAAGACCTGGTCAAAGTATACATAATTGAAGACGGAGATACAATGTCAGGGTCGGACTTGACACATCAGGAACTTGTACTAGTCAAAAGTTTTGAATTCATGAGTGACTTGTAAAACATGTCAAAATGGCTGAAGAAAAAAGAATACATAGGCTTATGAAATTGGGAACTCCAGAAGTAGATCATCAGAAATGGAGCCAGGCACCCAATGTCACCAGATTTCTATGTCTTTCCTGGCAGTTGTTTCCCTCTGATTTTTAGGCAGTCACTTTCTTCCTGGTGGCAGCTATATTCTTCTTATTTAGTTGCTCAGAAACTCTGTTATAAACTTGTTTTTCCTTTCTAATCATTTCTAGGGAAATTTCCAGGGTTACATCTCATTGACCTACTTTGGGTCACATACTGAGACTGACCCAGTCCCTCTGGCAAGAGGGATGGAATGCTCTGATTGGCCATGTCTGAAGTCACGGTGATGCCATCCTCATCAGAATCATGGGGATGGAGATTGGGGGAGGAGCAACCTCCAAAATAGAATCCATGTGCTATTACTAGAAGAAAAGACAAGGGGTGCTGTATCAGTTAGCTGTTGTCACAATAATGCACATAACAAACCATCCTAAAACTAAGAGGCTTAGAATAATTCTTTAGATTTAAGCTTGTGGAGGAGATCTGTCATACTGGGCACTTCCTGGTCCAAATACAGTAGCCCCTCTTTATCCGTGGGGGAACATGTTCCAAGACCCACAGTGTACGCCTGAAACCGCACATAGTACTAATCAACTCTGCCAGAAATGTGGTAGCAGCTTCTTCATCGGAAGATGTAGCCTCTCCAGTAATTTTTATATTTTTCAGGCCAAACCTATTCCTGAATCTATGGAACCATCCCTTACTCGCAGTAAATGGCTTGATGTCACCTGTTTCAGGGAACCCTTGTTGAAGCCTTCATATGGGCTCAATGCCTTCTGGCGCAACACGTTGCCATCAATCAGAACATGTTTTCTGTTCATGTCTTTCACCAACAAATGTAATGCCTTTTCCATTTTTACTAAGCACTTATCACATACTTTGGCCATAACTTTTGCAGTTTGAGGTGTGATGGCAAGATTTGCACACATTTCTTTTTCCTTCTTCACAATTTTAAGAATAGATGATTCATTTTTGTTGTAGATCTTAGCAACCTCAGCATGCAATTTTTTCTTTCATTATTAAGTCAAGAACTTTCACCTTTTCACTTGGAAGAAGCACTTTATGGATTCTCTTTGGCGTATCCAAATTGCTAGCTCACTACTCCTGCACTTTAGGGCCGTTATTAAGTAAAATAAAGGTTACTCAAACACAAGCGCTGCACTACTGCACCAGTAACTCTGATCACCAAGATAGCTACTAAGTGACTAACAGGTGGGTAGCTTACATAATGTGGAGACGCTGGGCTAGGGGATGATTCACATCCTCTGGGGACAGAGCAAGATGGCATGAGATTTTATGACACTACTCAGAAGAGTGCACAATTGGAAACTTATAAATTGTTTATTTCTGGAATTTTCTATTTAATATTTTTGGACCATGGTTTAGAGCAGGTAACTGAAGCCATGGAAAGTGAAACTACAGATAAGAGGGGACTACTGTATTGGCAGAGGGAACATGTGTGCAAAGGCTTTGAGGCAGGAGAGATCTTGGTTTAAGAAACCAAAAGGTCAGTGTTGGGGAAAGGTGGGGATAGCAGGGAAAGGTTTGCCGTGAAAGGTTTACTGCAGACCTTTCTGTGAGAAATGACTTCTCCAGATTTATGTCCCTTTACCTGCTGGGTAGAGAATTGGGTAAAAGATTGGAGGAATGCAAGAGAAGAAGTGGGGTCTGGTTCTGAAGTTAAGGCAAGCAACCATCTGGGAGTGGCAGAGATGGTGTGAAGTAGAGAGGTTCTTAAGATATTTTAGAGGAAACGGGTGAAAGTTGCTGGCTGGGGACTTTAAGGGGACAGATGGGGTGAAACAAGGCAGGGACACCTGTGATATTGGACACCAGGGTAAGTCAGGGAATGCCAGGGAAACTGCTGGGTCATAAGAGGATCACACACTCCTAGGGGGTAGTGAAAGCATTAATTAGTTTATATTTGTTTGCATATTCTCAGATAAAAGAGGCTTTGTAATTCTCAAGCAAAGCATGACATTTTGAGCTGAAAGAGGCCATGTAGTGCAAATGATGACGGGAATGGTTGGGATGGGAGGACTGGGGTCATTAGTCAATTATGAGGACCTTGAACGTACCCAGTCAGCATCTATCAGAGACTGGGCCCATCTGGTGGTCATATAGAGTCTTTTGATGACCAAACTTCCACTCCAGCTGAGATGGGTTTTTTTTTCATTTCAACCTTAAAATAAAAGCCATTTCCTTGAGGATAGTAAAGTACCTACCATCAGGTTAATTTCTCCAAAAAAGAAGAAAGAACAAAAGGACAGATTGAAGGGGTCTTAGGGAGACTATCAGAATCATTAAAACTTCATTTAAACCTGAGGTAATTCAACATTATTCAGAGATGTTCTCCCAGCTGTGTGTGCACTGGGATGGGTGTCGGGGTAGATGGGGAGAGTGCAGGAAGGCCTGGGACAGAGTGGGAGTAGCAGAAAAATTCTTCCCAGGAAGCAATTCCAGTGGACCGAGATTAGATGGAAATTTCATCTTCTGGACATTTGATGTTTGCCCCTCTCTTTTATCTGAACATTCTTTCCCAGTTGCTCAGATAAAGCGTCAAAACTAATATTAAAATGCTCGTTAGGAAACATCACCCCCAACAAACCCTGTTCATCAAAATGTTAGTGCTCTCTCTGGGGGCCCTGCGTTCCGTTTGTCAACAAGCTGAAGCCGTTGAGCTGGGGCTCGGTGAGGCCCAGGAGCATGATTTAATTAATATCCTACCCATAATACCTTGCTGGGTTTATGCAAACAAAGCCCTGTCACTCCTCACCTTAGGATTTACCCTCTCCTTGAAGCAAGCATTTATTTACACACAGTTTGACCTCATGATGGTGTTCAGCAGATGTGGGTCTTACTTATTTGCATTGTTTTGTGACAGTTGCAAAATTCATTAGTGGCTCAGGGATAAATCCTCTGTGGGCTGCCCCAAAGATAGGTGAAGTAAGAGGGTTCGCACTAATTAATCCTCCCTCTTCAGCAATGCTGGGTATTAATGATAACATAGTGCCCCTTTCAGAAACTGCCTGTATCAGTTCAAAATTTTGTGGTCACAAGTGACAGAAATAGACTCTTGGCTACCTTGGACAAAAGGGGATGTTATGGAATGATATCGGGAACTTAGATTAATGATGGAAAGCAGGAAACCTGGACAGGAACCCAGCTGGGCAGCAGGCACTACAGAGGTCAGGACCGGGCACCACTCCTGGGGCAAATAAATCTTTTCCAAGCCCTTCTGGCTTCCTGTCACTCTGCTCACCATTCCAGTTCCTCCCAGAAGATTAGGACACCTGACTGCCCTTTAATGGCGAGCCCTCATTGGCTTCCACAGGGAGTGGGCAGGCATCGTATTACCCCCCCACCCTTACCACCAACCCCGACGAAACACAGTAGGCGAGAGGAAATTCCCCACAAGCAAAACTGGGGGGCAGCTAGAAGAGGGAAGAGGTATGTACGGTATGGTCAAAGTGTGAAAAGTATCCAGCACACTGCATGGTGCCTATGAGTCAATGCCAGTTCCCAAGGTTTGCAGGCATAAAATGTTGTGCTGCAAAATATCGTACCAAAGGAAAAATGAGGGAAACTGGGATTATTCCATTCAACAAAGAAGACTCAGGTTGGGCTGGGGTTAATGGTGGGTAGACCTACTGTCTCTCTGTGAAGGCAAAAGCATTGCTGGGCTGAGGACTTGTGTTTATTCCTCAGAGCAAATTAATTGTAAGGTGTGTGGTGTGGGGATTGTCATCCCATTTAACACAGAGGAGAAAGAAGGGCCTCCCTTCCCACACTTTTTATTCTGCGGCAAGCTACTTTGCTAGGAGGAACTTTGACTTGACAAGGACTGGAATGGAAACCAATGGCCATCTTGTTTTCATCTGTCCTGAAAGCTAAAATCGAAGAGATGGGCTTTATGAGAGACGCTGATTGCGCAACCAAACAATAAAATGACCTCATACATTCAACGCACTTATACTGCATATCTATGATGTGCAGTCTAGATATTAGTGGGCAGAGTATTTTATGGGCAGTGTTTGAGAGCTAGGCAGCTGGAGGGAGAGCCTTTCCAAGTCCCCAGCCTGTCCTGGCCAGGCGTCCCTATCTCCTCTGCAGTGATTGATTTCCAGAATAGGAGGAGTCTTTTTCTATAAGGGGGGGCAGCAATTACAGGAAAGGCTTATCAGACAATGGTACTTTGGTTGAAGGACAAGGCTAAGAATGGGGCTAGGGAGTGTAAGGACCTCGAAGTCTCTAAGGCTGAAGGGGCAAGCCTGGGCAGGCCCTGTGAACACTCTGTCCTTTCTACCTGAGAACTCTTTCTGGAAGGAAATAAGGTTTGAGAAGCTTTTGAGAGCAGAGGGCATAGCAGATAGCCTGGAAGGAAGGGGACAGTTCCCTATGCCTCCTTGTCAGCTCCCAGAGTTTCCAATCCCCTTGGCATGATGACGACTTCCAAGTGTGTATTTCATGTCCAGACTACTGTTTGACTCTTTGTACATTCAACAGTCTCAAAATCCACATGTCCACAAAAAGGATTTTGATTTTCACTCCCAATCTGTTATTTTTCCACCAACACTTACCATCTCAGAAAATGGCAAATCCCTCTACCCAGTTGTTCACCCTCCATGCCTCCCTTTTCATCACCCTCCTTCCTCCAAGATTGAATCCATTACTAAGTACTGCTGAGTCTCCTTCTATAAACACCTAGGACATCTAGAATCTGTCCCCTGCTCTCCACTCTCATGGCCACTGAACTAGTGCAAGCCCCTTTCCTCTCTCCCCTCGATTGACTGCAGTTTCTCATAACCGGTATTCTGGCCCCCTTCAATCCATGCAGAAATCAGTGTTTATTTAAAAAAAACAAAACAAAACAAAAAAACTCCTTTCAATGTCTTCCCAAGGCACAAAGGAAAACATCCCAGCTTTTTACAAGTCACGCATGGCGTTCTAGCCTGTCCCTTAACTCTCTAGGCTCCAGACACACCAGTCTTCCTTCAGTTCCTCTAATGAATGTGACAAGCTCTCACTTACCTTGAGACCTATTTCTGGTGGGGTTCTCTGGGAAGCAGGTGCTGAGATGAGTCAGGAGTGCCAAGGTTTATTGGAGAGGAGTATGCATGAAAGGAGGTGGGCAGAAGCAGGACTGTACAGGGGGAGCCAGCAGGCAGCAATGCTGATCTGAAAAGTCTCTGCCCACCCAGCGGGAGCCCCAACCAGAGGGTGCCCATCAAAGTAGCCCCACATTGGGCAGAAATGACCAGCCCTGAGTGCCAGTGCCTTGCTCAACTGTTGGCCGGGGGCCACCTGAGAAGGGCTTGACTTCAGCTCAAAAGCTGAGGCTTACTCTGAGGAAGCCAACTAACCGCAATTCCTACAGTTGGGCAGTGAGTCCTTTCTTGAAGGGGAATCTGAATGGTGCTTCTCCATGTCTGCCGTAGGAAGTCAACACATGCTCTTCTCCTCACTCCTTCCTTTTCAGTTAGTATCTGTCCCTCCAATAGACTGTCAGTTCCATGAACCTGTATGCCCAGTGCCTGGTATAATTCCTGGCACATAGTAGGTTTTCAACAGGTATTTGTCTAAAAGAAGTAAGGAAGAAAGGAAGTAAAGGAAGGAGGTATGAAGGCAGAGAGGGAGAAGAAGAAGGGAGGGAGGAATGGGGAAGAAAGGGAGGGAGGGAAAAGAAAAAGGAGGGAGGGAAAAGGAAAAGCAAGGAGGGAGGAAGGGACAAAGGAGGAAGGAAAGAAGACAGGAGAAAGGCAGAAGGAGAGCAGAAGTAAACAGATGTATGGGTAATTGAAAGGGATCTAAGCTCATGATGGCAATCTTTGACCTTCCCTTTTTCCTCTGCACCTGCCCTGAACCCCCATGTTCTCTCACCTCTGAGTTTTTGTATATGCTACTCACAGTGTCTGGAACAGATTAACCCATACTCTGTCTACTCATCATTCAGATATCTGTCTTTTTTTTTTTTTAGGATTTTTATTTTTTTAAAAATTAATTAATTTATTGTATTTATTGGGGTGACAATTGTTAATGAAATTACATAATTTCAGGTGTACAATTCTGTATTACATCATCTATAAATCCCATTGTGTGTTCACCACCCAGAGTCAGTTCTCCTTCCGTCACCATATATCAGATATCTGTCTTAATCTCACTTTTTCAGGGAGGCCTGCCCCTGAATCCTTTTATCTGTTAGGATAAGTTTCAGCTGCAAGTAACAGAAACTTAATAAACAGTGATTTAAACAAGGTACAGGTGTTCTTCTCACTCACACAAATGCCCAGAGGTAGGCAGTGCAGGCTGGGTTTGACCATTCTCCTCTAAGAAATCCTCCTTCCATTTTGTTTCATCTTGAGTGGTCTCCATTCTCAAGGTCACTTTATGATCCAAGATGGCTACTCTGGCTCCAGTTATCACATTCATGTTCCAGCTAGCAGAAAAGGTGAGTGGGAAAAGAAGCGCATATTCCCTCCTTCCTAGAAGTTGTGCACACCATTTCCATTTATATCTATTGGCCAAAACTTTGTAGTCATAGCTAGCTGTGAGGAAGTATGGAAAATGTTGTTTTTATCCCAAGCAACCACATGATCAGTTAAAAGTTGGGGTTTTGAATATTAATGTAGGAAAGGATATTGGGGCACAACACATAGGAGTCTCTGCCAAAGTCCCAATCTAAATGTACTCCTCTTATGTTTCTATACCTTCCTTCGCCTCTCCTTTAATAATTTATCCCAGTGGTACTTGCCAAGATTCTGTTTTCACTGCTAGACTTTCAAGTTACATGATGGCAGTGATATAACCAGTTTGGTTCTTTTTGTTTCCAATGCCGAGGCACACAGTAATGCTAAACAGATATTTGTTGAATGAATGAATGAATGAATGAATGAATGATTAATATCTCTCATATGGGCTCCCATAGCACTGGAATATATGTATGCTACAACACCCACTAGATTGCAGTGTGTGTGTGTGTGTGTGTGTGTGTATTTTTGTTTTTATTGGGGAATAGGAAATGGGATGAGAAATGTCACCTTGGGCTATGTCCCCCAGGCAATGTCCATTCTAATATTCCTAGCATGGTTTTTGCATTGTAGTGTTTTTAAAATTGGGGGGCTAGGAGTGGCTGGATGGCTCAGTTGGTTAGAGCGCGAGCTCTGAACAACAGGGTTGCCAGTTCGATTTCCACATGGGCCAGTGAGCTGCACCCCCCACAACTAGACTGAAGACAACGAGCTGCTGCTGAGCTGCTGGAGGGGTGGCTGGATGGCTCAGTTGGTTAGAGCACGAGCTCTCAACAACAGGGTTGCCGGTTCAATTCCCGCATGGGATGGTGGGCTGTGCCCCCTGCAACTAAAGATTGAAAACAGCAACTGGACTTGGAGCTGAGCTGCGCCCTCCACGGCTAGATTGAAGGAGCTGATGGGCCCTGGAGAAACACACTGTTCCCCAATATAATAAAAATACATATTTAAAAATGAAATATAAAATGAAATTGGGGGACTATATTAAAAATAATACATGGTTATCAGTTATACATTAATAATGCAGATATTTTACTGTAAAAACTGAAGCTTTCTGGGGGTAGATTAGATTGCTGAACCTAGTTCTTCACACCTTCCATATCCCTCCCTACCCTTTGCTGAGCCCCTTGATTTTGGGGCTTGGCCATGTGACCTGCTTTAGCTAATGAGATGTTAGCAGGAATGAAGCAAGCAGCACCTTGACATGTACTTGTGCAGTTGTGCTTTCCCTCTTGTGTCTTTGCCATCACTGTGAGAGTAGCTTCCCTAGGGAAATGACTGCCTCTCAGTTGGCCCATGACCAGAAGAATTGAACCCAGCCTGAAAAGAGCTTCCCAGTGGAGTCTAGGCTACATCAGCCAAGTCACAGCCAACCCTCAGATATGTGAGTAAGAATTGCTTTAGTCATTAAGGTTTGGGGTTGTTTGTTATGGCAGTAATAACTGACTAATACAATTCCCTTTCTCTCCCTCTTTCACTCCATTTCTATTCTCTAAAAGTATGTAATTGTGTTTATGTTCTCTTAGACCTTTATTCTGCTTCTGCACATGTATTTCTGTATATGCAATCACTTCTGTGACTAGACTATAAACTTCTTAAAAGCTGGGACTGCATTTTGTTCCATTTTACTTTTATTACTTAAAACAGTGATTGAAAATAGAGTGGGAAGTCAGACTTTGACATGTAAAATTTCTACCCAATGACGTATTAGTGGTGTGGCCTTGGCTAAGCTGTGTGACCTTGCTGTGTCTCACTTTTCTTATCTGTAAAGTAGGAATGTTAAAATCTACCTGACATGGTTATAGAGAGGATTGTAATCAGTAAGTGTAAATCTCCTAGCAGGGTGCCTGGCATAAAGTGTGCATTAAAGAGCTGGCATCTTTCATAGTAGGTACAGAATATATGTGTGTTGCTGCTTAAAGTAGATGTACCTGAGATAAATAAAGAGCTGATGTGGACAGTGAGGTGGTTCAGGTCCCCCTAGAGGTGGAAATCACTGGCTACCCTTGAGGACCCTACTTGTCTTGTCACTGTCCTTTGCTTTGAGCTCATCTAACCTCATAGCCAAGTTTCATGGGAGGACAAGCAGGTTGTCCATTGGATATCAGCTGGTGGAGTGGAAAGTGCATGCTGGTCCATCAGTCAGGGGCCTTGGGTTCTGGGAGCTGCCTTAGTTCATCAGGCAAACCACTCAGCATTCATTGCCTGAGCCCAACCCCAATCTATGAGTCATGGTAATGCTACGATCCCCGTTTTGCAGATGAAGAAACTGAGGCATGGAACGATGTAATGACTTACCAAAAAAACACAACATCAATTACTGGGAAAGACAAGAGTGGACTCTTAACCTAGTGCTTTCTTGTGATGTCGCACTGCCTCCCAGACTGTTAGGAAAATGATGTAATCCTACCCAAGAATTCTCCTCTGGAAGCTCCCCACAGCCTGTCTATCTGAAGATAAAAACAACCACAAATTCAGTTTACATCTTTTACTCCCTAGTCTGTTTGAGCCAAGGCTGAATGGTGCCAATTTGCCTATGGTGGTTTTTATGATGTGGGCTGGGCTCACTGGGGACTGTTCTGAAACCATCAAATTCATTTCAATTAGAAGTGTAACTTAATGTCCAATTTTCAAACCAGATTCCCTAGGTAAAAGAAGGCCATTTTGTTTGCTGAGCTGCCTCAACCTGATGAACACTATTTCTGAGTACCAATTATGCCCAGTTGTGCACCCTGGATGGGGCATTTTCTCTGAGTTAATAGGAGGTGCAACTCAATCAAAAGAGGGGTGGGAAAGTCGGAATGGAAAATGGGGGATGTGTGAAATTTGAACCAGTGTAGATCAATTCCAGAACATTGCCCAGGGATTCCTAAAAAGAACCCAGGGAAAAATAAATACATCTCCTCCTTATTAACACTCCAAGCCCTTAAATGAGCCCTGATGTTAATCCCTAAGAGATGCCTAAATGCCTATTTCAAATTGCTGCCCCACTTGTCTTATAAAACAACTTGTACTTCTTTTTATTCTCTCCGTGTTCAAAAATAAAGGAAATTCCTTTTGCAGTCTAGGGCCAAGGAACAACCCAAGCCTGGCTTTGATTACTGAAAGCTGGAGAATTTTGAGTGAAAGCTGCAGCCGGCTGCCAGCCTTGTTATTAGCAATAAGCATCAAGCTGTTCTCCGGAGAGCAGGGGCCTTTTGAGAATGTCAAACAGCAGCCTGCACCGCCCCTCAACAGCACCTGCAGTCACTGCTGGAGGTACAAGCCTGTCCAGAACTCCATTTCTCCTTGGCTGAATCAGCAGCCGTAATCAACAGAAAAATAAGCTCTTATATTTATATAATATCTATCTATGAGCAACTCAAATTGCCAAGCTCCTGTTTGAGATTCTACAATGTCTCCCTATTTTTATTCAGAGCGAGTCCAAATGCCTGGGCTTATTGTTTCAGGTCTTGTGACAAGAGACCCCACCTTAGTTATGCAAAAGCTTCTCTCTCCTCTCCTCTCCTCTCCTCTCCTCTCCTCTCCTCTCCTCTCCTCTCCTCGCCTCGCCTCGCCTCGCCTCGCCTCGCCTCGCCTCGCCTCGCCTCTCCTCTCCTCTCCTCTCCTCTCCTCTCCTCTCCTCTCCTTTTTTAAACAGCTTTCCGGGCTAGACGTTCCTCTGCAATCTAAGCCGGTTATTATGGAAAGCTCTCCAAAACTAAAAGGCTTGGGTCAAGCCCCAGCTCTAGTACTGGGGCAGGCAAGTTACTCACCTTACCCAGAACTCAGTGAAACCTCGCATAATGCATCCAGAGTAGATGTCTCAATCTAGCACGTCCTTTGAACATCTGAAATTTTACAATGCTTTATTCTCTCTCTGTCGATAGTTCTTTCCAATCTTTTTCTTCCCCTCTTTCTGGAAGAGTTAAGATGCGCACTTCCCAGCCTCTTGTTCAGCTGGCAGTGGCCAAGTGACGTAGTTCTGGCCAATAAGACGTCAGGAGGTCTGCTGCTGTGGCAGATGGCTGGGCACCCTGTCACACATGCCCTCAACCCACCTGTGAATTCCGTCACAGCTGCAGGGGACAGTTCTGTGTTGTTTGGACTCGCTCCATGCTGACATCCAGTTCCAACTGTGCTCCGTGCTTCTTTCCCGTCTCTGCTCTGACACTGTGTAAGCTCGCTGGGTTTGCACACAAACAAAGCCTGGAGGTGTGGAGTTCATGCTCTCGGGGTTGGCTCTCAATCAGTGGGGGACAAGGCCTGGTGGGTAGCTGCTCCAGCTACCTGTCCTTCAGGAGTACAATTCTGGGAGGCATTGTGGACACTTCTCTGGAGGTCCAGTTGGAATCGAGCCCCTGTTGCCGAAGGCAGCAGACTGCTTAGCACACCCTCATATTGTCTGTTTTTCCTTTCTTCCCTTACTCTCTATGCTTCCTCTTCTGCTCCCAGGTATCAGTTGCCAAATAAATGTGCACCCAAGTCTTTTTTTGGGGGGGTTCTGATTTTGGAGTGACCCAAACTAACACAGCCGGCATCATCTTCCCTCTTCTATCTTGAATGCAGATGCAGATGTGATGGCTGGAACTAAGAAGCCATTTTATGACCAGTACGAGGGAAAGGCTAAGAAAGTGGCAGAAATGCCATCTCTGACCTATCTGAGTGACTGAATCAACACCAGCAACTGCCAACTTGTACATTTCTTGTTATAGGAAACTAGCCCCTATTTATTTAAGCTATTGCTACTTGGAAATTTTCTTATTTGCAACTGAACAATCCTAACAGATACATTCATTGTGCCCCAATGTACTACTTTTAATCTCTTTGTCCGTGTTGTTCCTTTTACTGGAATCACCCTCACCCCTCCTCTCAGTTGCTCTAAATTGTCTTTTCCTTTCATGAACCAGGTCAATACTCACTTCCTCCTAACTCTTTCCCTTGGAAGAACTGTGGTCTTTTGCTTTCTCTAAAATTCTTCAATAACTTTGTATATGTAGAGAAAAAGACAGTCTTGTGTTTACCACTAGGTAACTCTGGAATTGCTGCAAGTCATGTTTTCTTAGGCTGATATCACCTAAGCTGAGAATTTCTCAAAGGCAGGGCCCGCATTCTCTAGCGTCTTCTATAACCTTCCACACATGATAAAATGAACTTGTGAAAACACAGTGGAGTCATATGACAAACACATTTTACTTAAGCAAATTAAACTGTGGCTCTGTGCACTTGTGTGTGTGTGCGTGTGTGTGCATGTGCGTGCGTGTGCATGTGTGCGTGTGTGTGTGGAGAGAGAGAGAGAGAGAGAGAGAGAGAGAGAGAGAGAGAACAATTTAAACGGTGTGGGCAAATACACACTGATTGCCTGGGATGAGGAAAAATGTTCCCTTGATCATCTTTGCTTTTTGCATTTTTCTTTCTTTTAATGTGACAGTCTACAGTCTCCTTCCACAGAGTATGACTTTAATATGAAAAGTGTCTTCTTTTTTTCCCCATACAAGCTCACCCAGTGTAGTTAACTGCCTTATTTGGTGACTCATGAAAGAAAGATGGTCAGTACAGGGACAGCTGCTGTGTGAAACTCACCGAGAGAATGGGAACTGCCCTCTAGTATGTTACCTCTATGAAAGATTTTGACTACACGTGATCTTGCTGAGTGACTTAAGAACCTTGAGCCCCATAGAAGGCATGACCCCACTTTTCTCATGTCCTAAGCCCTCTCCTTTTTCATTGTACCCCCTCTCCAGGCTATTTCCTTCATTCCCATCCTTCAGCCCTTCTCCTAAGCCTAGATTCACATCAGCAGGTCCCTCCTGCTGCTCCCACATGGCCCCAGCCATTACGACTGGGACATACAGAGGAACTTGTTCAACTGCTGTTTCATCTCGTCCTTTGGCCCACCTCGGCCTCCCCATGAATAACCACAGAATCACTTAGTTCTCCCTCTACAGTGTGGTTCAAATTGATTGGCCTTTTTTATGTCCCCACCAGTTCTGCCTGAGATTGGACCCTCAAAACCTCTTGTCAGGGCTGTTGAAATAGCCTCCTAACTGGTCTCCTCACCCCCCCATCTTGCTCTGTACCACACCATCCTATATACTGCCAGCGAGTTATCCTTCCAAAAGGTGACCCTGAGCAAAACATTCCCTTGCTGGAAATCTTTCAGTGACTTTCCTTCTCCCACAGAATAAAACTCAGATTGCCTCCTTATTTTATTTTATTATTTTATTTTCTAGCTAAAATGAACAATCCACTATTGTGAGAATATGCCCTAGACTTACAGAGCTCAATATTTGTCTTCTGCTGTCCCACCTTCCCCCACACCCTCTCCATGGAATGCCACTCTCCCATTTCAAGTTTTGGACTGTTTCCTATCCTTCAAATGTTACATCCTGCCCTGAAGACTTCTGAGATACTTTCAATCAAAATTAACATTTTTCTTCCCTCTTTATCCAGAGCAGTATGTACTTCTAGCATTCACCAGACATTATCTTGCATTGTATTTATTTATGTATGTGGACTCTCTCTTTTGCTAAGTTCTTACCAGTTTTATGTATTTTGCTGCACAAAGCATTGACCCTTGTACATATAATGTTGCAATAATAATCATAGTTAACAATTACTATGCACTCACTATGTGCCAGGCACCATGCTAACCTCATTCTCAGTATTTACTTGCTAAGTTTTCACAACATCTCTGATAAAAAGCCTGGTACCCCCATTTTTCAGATGAAGAAACTAAGACCCAGAAAGGTAGAGCCACTAGCCCAAGTTCCCATAACTTAGGAAGTCACAGAGCTGCAGTTTCAACCTCAGTCCCCTTCCTTGCAAGGCCCAACTGCCTGAACTACCCTCTTCCGTGAGTCATGGATATCAAACTGTGGGAGGAATGAATTTAAGGAAGGTTTGCAGAGGGAGCATTTTACCAGGAATCAGACTATCTGGGCCCTAGTACCAGCTCTGCTGGTTACATTGTTATATAAATTCGACCAAGTAATTTCACAGCTCTTAGCTTCAAAATCCACATCTACAAGTTGAGAACAAAAATAAGTCTAGTCCTTCTCACCTGAAGAGAATTTGTCGGTACGTCATGAGTTAGACTATGTAAAAGCCTTTTGTTAACAGTGGACACGGCAGCTACAGGGCCTTGCAATGTGGATGAGAGTCCTGGGGAAAAAGAGGTGAGGGATGGTGTGGTCGTGATGGTGGGGAGACTAATACTGGCTCTCAATGACTCCGAGTCACAAAGCAATTCCAAATAGTCAAATTATCAGTGAGAAGAAAGTCAAGGATTATTACCTCAACCAGTTACTTTTGAGTATATTTTCGTTTGCAGTGGAGTGCTATATCATACAAGCCTGTGTAAATAAATTTAAAAGTGCTCTTTAATAACTATACAATAAAAATTCTAAGTGGTATGAAAGCATGGTGTTATAGTTTAAATAGTGGCATATTTTTTTTTCTGATTGGTACATAAAATAGTGGTAGGTCTTATGACTAAATGGTTCTCAGATGCAATGAAATAGCTCTGCCACAAAGGAAAACCGTAAGGGGCATGAGAACATGCAATGGGGCACTTGAGCCTGTCTTGGACATCAAGGAGGGTTTCCCTGAGGAAGAAACATTAAGTTGAGGCCCATGCAAGGATAGGAAGCCAGGAAAGGACCACTCAATTTTCTTAGGAAGAAGGGAAGGAAAATACAACCCCCATTTCATTCCACTCTCACAGGATTTCCCCACCCATGGCTCCACGAAGGACAGACTCCTGGCTGCCTATCATGCAGTTCAAGGCCAACTGAGCTGCAGTCAGTGATGTCCCTGCCTCTTAACCTAGGGATGAATGACACTGACTGAGGCAAGGAGAACCCAGCTTTTAGGAGCAGGCCAAAAAAAAAAAATGTCAACAGTTGTTCTCCAGCTTATAATGTCTCCATCCACTGCTCTGAATGCTGACAAATTTGGACATGGCGTTTGCACCTCTTCAACCTTACTTTGGTTTGGGACTTCATTTCTGGGTGCTCACCACCTTGTACAGCATCACGAGAAGGGCTTTGAAAATGCTGCCTTGCGTTAAGGGGAAGAGATTGCTGATCTCGATTGCACCAGAAAGGAGTCAACCAGAGCCTTTGGAGGTCCCCAAGGTGAACTTCAAATCAGTAACTAGATGAAGGTAAACATTTTTAAAAATGGCATTTTTGTAATACATATAAACCCATGGATTAACCAACAAGTAACCAGATGTAGCAGGGATGGTGACCATATGGCATATCTAGCCCTACTTCCTTCTTCCTCACTCCTGGAAGACATGGCTAATCAATCACGGGACTCTCTCCTACTATGCCCAGATTTAGCCTCAGAGTCTTTCTCATCACATTGGTGCCAGGCAGCTCCTGCAAGTCAGTTATGGAACTGGTATCGATACCAGGGGAAGGAGCACTGGAGTCACAGTCAAGAGACCTGGTCACGATGTCAAGCTCTGCTTCTAGCTAGCCGTGTGGCCACAGACAAGTTATTTACTCTCTCCCAGCCTGTTTTCTCATCTGTCCAAGGAGGGAGTTAGCCTGATGCCATCTAAGTTCTCTTCTACTTCTCATATCCTAAAATTATGAAAAACAAATAGCAGTGGCACTGGAAATTAATGTAAATAGTCCATGCTATGTGGGTTTAGAAATCACATCAACATTTTGAAAGGTCTACTGCATGCTCAATGAGGTTGTTCAATATTCTATAAGGAAACAGAAATGTAAACCTGCACACTCAAGAGTCTACAGTCAGGTCTGGGAGGTGACACTTGTATATACGAAAGAATTAGACAAATGAAAAACTGGTAGAAAGAGCCAATGGAAATTCACCGAGGGAGAGTTCGACGTGGGATGGCTGGAATTGCATCAGTCTGCCATCGCCATAATAATTCTGTGTACCTCCGTGCCCCGCCCCCAATCTGAGTGGTGTATTACAATAGACATTTATTTCAGGTCTCCAAGTTTTGGCTGCTCTGGGCTGGACTCGGTTGATCTCATCTGGGTTTGCTCATGCACCTGCAGTCAGCTGTGGGTCAACTGGACAGCTCTGTGGACCTCGATTAGGCTCCTTCATATGTCTGAAGCCCTGCTTATTATCAGCTGATCTAGAACAGCTTTGTTTGGTATATCTTGGGTGACTTGGCTCTGCTGCTTACTTACATCTTTCTTCCTCTAGCTGGCTGCCATACTCTTATAACATAGGCATACTCTTATAACAATAGTTTTGGTACAAGAGCACAAAAGGAGACACATAAGCGCTTTATTCAAGCTTTGTTTGCATCACTCTGCTAACTTCCCAGAGGAGGAAAAGGCCATCTGCAGACTGTGCTTTGATAACTTAGAAAAGGTGTTGCCTTTGGGCTGAGGGATTATTTTCTTCAAACCCATGTGGCCCAGCAAAGTCTTCCGTACAGCTACTTTGCAGATGTCCATCACGACTGAGTTATCAGCTGTGCATCTTGTGAAATGCATCCGCTTTTCTTGATTTTTCTTCTACCCCTGCCTTCCTTCTCTTTTCCTCTCACTTTTGCTGTCCTGGGTCACCTCCCTCATAAAGCATCAGCAAGTGAGTTGGCCTTAGCCTCTGTTTTCTCGAGGACTCCAGCTATGGCGCCAACTAAACTTCTTTTTTTTGAACATGTATAATAGATTTTTAATTTCATCAGGATACAAGCAACTAAAGCTTTGTCAGAAAAATAAAATGGAACTCATGGCGTTTTTATGTTAGTAGTATCTTTTTTTAAATTAAAATTTATTAGGGTAACAATGGTTAGTAAAATTACATAGGTTTCAGGTGTACAATTCTGTAATACATCATCTATATATCCCATGTGTGCTCACTGCCCAGAGTCATAAACTTTACTTCTGTGGTCGGACTTTTTGGGTACCAAAATGCAAGATTTACTGGGAGATTTTGTTACACAGTCCCTCCTTGACCTCAGATTCACAGACACTTTTCTAAAATGGCCTCTGGCTTTACAAAAGGGTGTCCTGTGAGTCTAGATTAGGAAGGGTAGATCATTGGGTGAGAGACATGAGTCACTGAGCCAATGACATTGAGTTCAGACCTTGCTCTTAAGACTAGCTTAGAACAAAATTGTAAGGTAGTATGAAAATTTTCCTGAGCATCTCTTTGCCTCTCTTCATAAGGAACCTATCCCCATCTTCCTACCAAAGAGTGTCCTTTCTTCTTCTGTTCTAAATTCAGACAGATGATAAGGCTAGAAGGAATACAATGACCCTGGGTTAAAGTGATAACTCATCATATCCTGAGGCATAACTACCATGCAGGTATTTTCATTTTAATAGGGGACCCTTGGAAAATAGAAGATCATATCTATAAAGAACTGAATATGTAATGGTAGAATTTTAGGCACTCTATCTATTGACAGGCAAAGGTTTTATTGTGGTGAGATTTTGCTCGAGTGACCCTACAGAGATGGCTCTAACTTTGCCTTTTTTTTTGTAAGACAAGCCAGAAATGGTTGTTTTACCAGGAAATTGAGTGTGAGAGATGTAATGTAACTTGCCCAAGGTCACTAAGCTAACTGGTAGCAGAGTTAGGAATAGTTCTACCCTTCTGCCACTACCCCAGGGTGACACGAATGAGACCAAAATGAAATGACCCTCCTGTAATACCGTGAACTCATGAAAAGCTTCTCTTGGCCGTCTGATGGATTAGGAAGTCAGCAAGTGGAGGTCAAGTGCAAGTAGGCTCAGGGAATTGTTCCGTCTAAGAGCACCTCTGAGAGTGGTTCTAGCACAGCTGTGTTCCCTTTAGACCAACTCCACGATTCCAAAGGATGGGGCCTCAGGTGGTGATGTCCTGAGAATCTTTCCAGCCCAAGCAGCAGCTGAAAGGTGCTGGCCAGAACTGCAGCTGGAGTGGTGGCTTCAAGTAACAAAAGGCCTTCTCCAGAATTAGAAGGTCCACAGCATGCAGGCCATTCAGATGCAAGAGTGGAGCAGGAGGGCTGTGGAGAAAGTGCTTGCTTTCCTCCACCAAGGGGCTAAGCAGCCCAGGAAAAAGTCATTGTCTTCTCTGAGACTCAGTTTGTCAAACAAATGGAGACAAGACTTTCCTTACCTACCCCAAAGCGTTGTCATGAGGTGCCACAGGTAAAATTCTCTAAATGTAAATGCCACACAAACACAAGATGATGATGGAAAAGATAAACTTCCTGTACGGCACACAGTGGCTTGATGGAACAGTTCTGTGTTAGTTTCCTGTGGCTGCTGAAACAAATTACCACAAACTTGGTGGCTTAAAACAATACACGTTTATTCTCTTCTAGTTCTGGAGGACAGAAGTCTGAAATCAGTCTCGCTAGGCTTAAGTTAAGGTGCCAGCAAGGCTGGTTGCTTCTGGTGGTTCTGAGGGATCCATTTCCTTGCCTTTTCCAGTTTCTAGAGGTTGGCTACATTTCTCAGCTTGTGGCCCCATTCTTGCATCACTCCAACCTCTTGCTTCCATCATCACATCTGCTGCAGACTCTGATCTCCTGCCTCCCTCATATAGGGACCCTTGTGATTACACTGGACCCACCCAGTGTAATCCAGGATAATCTCTTCATCTCACCTCATCTCACCTCATCTCACCTCATCTCATCTCATCTCATCTCATCTCATCTCATCTCATCTCATCTCATCTCATCTCATCTCATCTCACAATCCTTAACTTACTCACATTTGCAAAGTCCCTTTTGCCGTATATCAGGTAACATATTCATAGGTTCTGAGGATTGAGACCTGGACATCTTTGGGGGCCATTCTTCAGCCTATCAGGAGTCTTGTTCTTCTTTCTCTAACAGAGCTACTTCCTGCACCATCCCCAGAATGTTTCCTAGCAGACCCTGCTGTTGTCGTGACCACAACCCTTTAGTACTTAATATTTTGTGCATTTCGGCTGACTTTCCACTGCTGTCACTTACATCTCTGACTAAGGGATTTTGGCCACTAGAGACTGCTCTGACTATGTGTATAGCCAGAGGGAGGAGCCAAGGCATCTATGTCACCCACACCCTTCCCTCCTGAACCTGGGAGCAGGCCTTAACCAATGCCTGCTGGCCGCTGGGGGTAGGTGTTTCCTATACTTCCCCCCAGAGTTCCACAGGGGGATTGCCCTCCAATTGTCCCCAGTGGTAACTAGTTTGATAATACTCCCATTGTTGGCTGCCTTTCCTGCACTGTCTTTTACCCCACTCTTCTACTGGTGTGTTTTAGAATTATCTCCCAAATAAACTACTTGCACTTGAATCCTTGCCTCTAAACTAAGCATGCATCTTGTAAATATTTCTTCCAAACCTTGTTCATGCAGTTGTCCTGCCTGGAATGTCCCTTTTCCTCTCACGCCCATCTGCTCATCTTTCTAAGCCCTCTTCCTCCCTGGGGTCTTCCCCTACACTTCTGTGCCTGCCAATCTCTCCTCTTCCTGCCAATTCCAAGTGGTCACAATAGGTTGTTACCTGTATCAAATAATTGGGAGAGACAATGCAGCATAAAGTTAAGACAACAGATTCTGAAGCTAGACTAAACGGATTCAAAACCTTCTCCACCACTTACTAGCGGAGCGATGGTAAGGAGGTTATTTAACCTTTCTAAGCCTCAACTCAGAGGTGGTAATTGAGCCTACCTCTTGGGCTCACTGTGAGAAATCAATGCTAGCATAGGCAGCCTCCTTGGGACAGTGCTTGACACATAGCAAACACCTAATAAATGGTGGTTATTATTGGTCACTTTAATAAGTTAGTATACACTGCACTTTTAGCATTGCACAAGCCTCTTTTATATACTTATATCAAATCAGTAATCAAACAATTAATTTTGTTGAGAGTTCAATGTCATTTTCTTCTCTGGAATATAAGCTCTGAGAGCAGGGACCACTCTGTTTACCTGTGCTTATTCCCAGAGCCTGGAGCAATGAATTGGTGTTTGATAATAATTTTAAATGAATATTATGTCTAAAGTAGAGAAGGAGAAAGGATAAGTGTCTGAAAAAGGATAGAAGGAGGAAGGAATCACGTGAAGCTAGACTACCAGCTTCTTTGTAGTTCTTCCTGGAGCTCATCAGATGCTGGAGAGAGCAAGCGGAGAGGGGTAAGCCAGGGGGCTCTGAGCAGCCAGGAAACCTGGGGAAGCACTGACGACAAATTTTGCCTCTGGATCTGTGATAGACAGAAATGTGCTGCCCAGATCCCTCTTCAAGGAAGGTCTCACTGCCCAGCTGCAAGGAGTGTGGTCAGCAGACAGCTTCCAGCTGTCAGCTCCTTCAGGGGCGCCTCAGCTGCAGAGAGGTGTCTGGCTCAAGGTCATGCCTTTCCCTGGGATGGCCCACGTCCCACAACTGAGCATTGGAGGAGTGTAAAGGGCCAACCATTTCTGCCCAACTTGAGACTTTCTATGGGCAATCCTCGCCCAGAGCACCCCACTAGGTTGGCCTAGTCTTAAGCACACATGACAGCTTGACCCCCCCACTCCCCAACACACACACACACACATACACACTCCTGCTTCCTTCCCCTCTCTTCCGCAAGTGTTCATCTTGCCCCCAAAACTCCACTTCTGCTTCCCGAGAGCACAACCTGTGACAGGAACAAAGACTTGACCTCCTTCCAAGTTCAAATTAATGCTTGAGGCTCTCTTTGGAAGTTCAGGGACCCAGAACCACCTTGTTGTTTTCTTCTCTGGCAGTTTAACTCCTCAGTGATGGTAAGTGTCCTGACATAAGCCTGGGAATGTTCTGAGCTCACTGTCCTGTGGCCTAGACAAAGAAGAGCTGTTTATCTTTCAACTTCACTTAGAACAGTAAATAAAAAACCTCATTAATTCAGACTGTTCTTATTTGGAATTTGTGATGATCCAGAGAGGGGCCCGGAGGGTGTTTGTTTACTTTTGTATTATCAGGAAAAAAAGAGCTTGCCAAGCGAATGGAGAATGTGAGCACGACTGTAAGAGAACCATTTCAATAAATTTAAGGAGGGAAAAAAAACCCCTTCCCTCCCTTTAAAAGCATCAGTTCATAGGCAAAAACATTCATGTTCTTATCCATTTATTAAAGCTGGTATCAAAATATTTTTTAAAGCAACTCATCGGTGGTCTAGTTGACATCACTCTATGAAATTAAATTCAATTTGATATTTATTGAGCTCCTATTCCCTGCAGAATATGAGGTAGATCCTGTGGGATATACCAAGATGAGAACAATGTAATCTCTACTCACAAGGAGTTTATATCACCATATTAAAAAATGTTTTCTGTGTTTCTTCTTAAATGTTTAAAAATGTTTCCTAATTATCTGGCCCCAACCTCAAGCCTGGTATATACTAGTTATACGATAAATACTTGTTGAACCAAAGAACTCTCAGTCAGATTGACCTCTCCCAGTTACTGTTCACCCAGCACCCGCCGAATTTGGTCCCTAGAGCTCCAGAAGGTTGTATGTTCCCTACTGTGGCACTATAGCTTGCTCACTTTCCCAAGGCTGTATACATCACAGAGGAAATCCTCACCCACAACAATCAGCTGTGATCTCAACCTTTTGGAAAAAAAGACCCTGTTTAAAATGGCAGTCATGACCTTGGCTCAGCGCGCTTCACAGGGACAGAGCTGGCTGGGTTTCTGGCCTGCGGCTCAGCCTGCAGGCATCCAGAACTTCCAGACAATTACCATTCCCCTGGAATTGCCCTCACTCCTGATTGCTATTGGTTAATTAAAGAAATCTAGGCTCCAGACTATATTACCCACCCATATGTCACATCCGATGTAACTAACGAGTTCTCAGCAGAACAGGCTTGTGTGTGTGTGTGTGTGTGTGTGTGTGTGTGTGTGTGTATGGCAACATTGTTAAATTTGATGCACTATGCTTCTCTTCACAGAGAGGGGTTCCTTTTCTCCCCCGTGACTTTCCAGCCACTGTGAAAATGCTTGAGCTCTGCCAGCTGTAATTCTGCAAATTTTCTAGTGTCATCTATGAGGTTGTTACCTTAGTCGTGCCACCTCAACTTTTTTTGCACTTAGTAACTCCTCATCCAAAGAGCCTCAAACACTTCCTAAACTCTTTATTACCAGTCTAGGAGGACAATCCTATTCCCTTCTGGCAGAGTAGACTTCTATAATGGTTGGTCTAAGTAGACTCATCTAGTCAGAATTGAGTTTGTTTTATTTAATTCAACTCAACAAGAGTCTGGCACCAACCTAGGTGCTTTGGGGACAGTAAACAGAGATAAGGTTCCTGCACTCAAAGTATGGTCTTGTTGGAGAAATAATATAAGATTCCTATAGCATTTGTAGAACAATTCATTTATTCAGCAGATTATTATTGAGCATTGATTGGTATTAGTTAAGGTAAGGGCTAAAGCACTGTAACAAAAGGCCCCCTAGTGCAGTGGCTTACAAAACAGAGGAATTCATTTGTCTCTCATGTAACAGTTCTAAATTCGGTGGTTCGGATTTGCAGGACAGCTCAGCTTTATGTGGCTCTTCAGGAATCCAAGATCCTTTGCTCCTGTGCTCTGTTACCCACTAGGGTGTTGCTCTCATTTCTAAGGTCAAAGCCTGGTCAGGGGCACATCTGTATCCTAGGTTGTGGGAAGGTAAAAGGACAATTTCAGAACAAGTCGTTTTTAAAGCAAGTGAGGCAACGTTGCACACACATCATCCACTTTCATTCCGCTGGGGAAAACTTAATCAAGTGGCCATATCTAGCTGCAAGGGAGGCTGGAATGTCATCTTTACCTGGGTGACCATGTGCCCAGGAGGAAAAGGAGCATGGATTCGGAGGAACAACCAGTAATTTCCCACAAGCATTTACTGTATGCCAGAGACTTCCATATCCCATGGTTACAGCAGTGATCACTAAGACATAGTTGGTGATCTCAGAGAGTTTAGATTCTATGGGGAAAGACAACAATGAAACAACTGCTTATATAGTTGTGAAGCAGGATGGAACCCAGGTTTCATACCAGGCCTTTGCTCTTAAGCATTATTCTATAGGAGTCCTGGACTGAAAAACTATGTCTTTTCAAACATTCCTCTGCTTAACATTTGCCAAAGACTTCTCACAGCTCAGGATAAAATCCAAATTTTGTTAACACCACCCTGGGAGAGTTGGCCCTGCCTGTCTGCCTAGATTAGTTTCCTGGGCAGATTGCCCTTGAACCCTTGGCTTCAGTCATGATGAACTACTTATAGTTTCCTGAAAGCAGACAATCCTTTCATCCTTCTATGCCTTTGACCCAGCTCTTCCCTCTGACTATAATGCCCTCCCATGGTACTCTCTCACCATCCCCTTTCCTTTACCAGACCAGATGGTCTTGAAGTCCAAGCAATTAGATCTACTGCTTCCACAGTCCTCCCATTATATCTGCTGCTTGTCTTAGTGAGGCATGGGCCTTCGTGTGAGGTGGTGTAAAGCACTCAGCCTTGGCAATCAGACAGCTCTGAGTCCAAATTCTATCTTCACCACTCACTTAGCTACGTAACCTTGCAAAGGTACCAAATATCTCTCTACTTGGAGTTAACACTGTGAAGGGGGATGGGCTTGATCAAAAGTAAGTTTCTTTATGCAGTACCTGGAACAGAGCAGATGCTCAGCAAAGGGCAGTTACTCTATTGCCATTATATATCCGTCTCCTCTATGAGATGGTGAGTTCTCGAGGGAGGCAAAGACTCCACTTTGGGGTCCCAGGGTGTGGAGCAAAGGAGGTGCTGGATACATGACTGTGAAATGAGTAGTTAATCGTGTTATCGTGTTAATCGTGTTAATTCAAATTAAGATGTGAAATAATCACTTTTATACTATCTCTTTCAGGGGCATTTATATTGTTTAAAGGACCATAAGAAGATGGAAATGTTTAGTCTAAAGAAATTACTTTCCATGTGGAATTTTAGACAAGCTATTTTGGAGCCAAAGACCTGGGTTCTTGAAACTTCCAGCAATTAGGCAGCTGCTTCTTCCAGCTATTGCTGAGTCCCATCTTACCCACGCAACCAACCTCCATGTCTCTCAAATGATCTTGTCCTCTTCTCCACCGCGGAAGGGCCTACTGCTTGATGCCTTTCCCCAAATAAGATGGTGAAAATACATCAGGATAGTTAATTTACATGGAGCTTCCAAATGCTGTGGGAAGGACAACTGGGGGAAATGTTAGAAGACCTGGGTGTTTTGCTATCTCTGTCCGTCACCAGCTGTGTGACTTGGGCCAAATCCAATGGGACATCTCTGGTCCTGTGATGAGGCTGGATCTTGACACAAGTAAACATCCACAACTTGGCCCATTTCTCAAAGGGCAACAACTGGCACATTTAGAAGCTAAGTGGCTTTGACTGTCATGTTTGCTTAGCAACACTAAGGATGCTCTAGATACTGCATTCTCCCATCACCCAGACTCGTAGAGCAGCAGCTTTGCCCTCCCCTGCCCTGCAGGCCTCTTCTCCTCTCAGCTACCCCAGATGACTCTGGCCCAGGCCAGGAATTTCCGGACATGAGTATTGCTTTTCTGTCCTGTGCAGGCCCAGACCTGGCTCCCTAGGCCATCCCCTGCCTGCAGACTCTGTCTTCCTCTCCTGCAACTCTTTGTTCAGGCCCATGTCAGCCTTACTAATTATTATTCAATCCAAACACCTCTGTCATTCTGGCGTTTTCATTGATTCAAATTAAGAGTCAGCCTAATAATTAATGCAAACTGTTTCTCCATCCTCACCCCCTGACTGATGGATTCTCAGTGTCAAAACATTAACCTTTAGGTTTGGAACCTTTATGCATTCAAACCCCATAAGCATCTGATAAGCAAGCTAACTATACAACCTTTCCCTAAATCAGCTCTTTGTATCTCACCCGCCCTTATTTGTCTATGCAAATAGATATTTATCTTAGAGAAAAAAACAAACTTATATTCAAAAGACACATACACAGAGAATCAACCTACCCATCATTGCAAAGGTGTAATTTGGAAGCCATTAAGCAGTTTTCTGCCCCACCTGAGTAGGATTAAAAGCACTCAACTGAATCTCTCGAAGAACCCCTAGGAAGCAGTATGGAGACCCCCCCCCTTAAGAAGTCTGTTAGATCCAGTATGGGGACAGAGTCCCAGAGAGCAGTTTCCAGGCGCTCGGCCTCATGTGGAAAGGTGCTAGCTTGGGTAGTAGATGGCCATCAGCTGTGATTGGATGGCCATCAGCAGTGACTAGTTGGCCATCAGGTGTTACCAGTGAGCCATTGGCCACTAATATAACTGCTGTGGCTGCGTTGGGGGGTTGGTTGGTTGGTTGGCAGAGAAGTGGACGGCAGATTGCACATCGTGTGGAGCCTGCTTCCTGTGTCTCCAACCCAGCAACCAGCGAGAATATAATGGTATGACTCCCCAATCTATGGCTCCATGTGTCATGTGGGAGACCCTGCTCGCTGCGTCATTTGTCGTGCAGGGTCTCCTGAGGGGTTTCCTGCAGGGTCTCTGCTCCCCACATAAGAACGCAGGACATGGTGAGGCCAAAAAGGAACACCCACAGAGCCATAGATAGGGGAGTCAAACCAATATATTCTCGCTGGGCTGGAGGAACAGGAAGCAGGAGCCACACTGTTCGCAACCTGCTGTCCACTTCTCTGCAATCTGCAACCTGCACTCCAATCCGTGCTTGCCAGCCCAGCCACCATCTTCTTGCTAGCCCCATTTTCTGGTAGCATAGCCACGGCAGTTATATTAGTGGCCAATGGCTCACTGCTTACAGCTGACGGCCAACTAGCCACAGCTGATGGCCATCGAATCACAGTTGATGGCCATTTACTACCCAAGTGAGCACCTTTCCATGTGAGGCCGAGAGCCTGGAAACTGCTTTCTGGGGCTCTGTTCCCACACCGTGGGTGTTCCTTTTTGGCCTCACCATATCCTGCGTTCTTGTGTGGGGAGCAGGAGCTGAGACTCTGCATGACACCCAGGGAGTGGGCCCAGAGGCTTCTGAGCATGAATAAGTTGTTCCAGTTATCTATTGCTGGGTAACCAACCACCTAATGGTTAGTGGTTTAAAACAACAGCAATCAGTCATTTGCTCCCAATTCTACAATTTGAGCAGAGATAGCTGGGGAAGGCTCATCTCCACTTCATGCAGCATCGGTGGGGGTGGCTCAACTGGGGCTAGAAGATACCCTTCCAAGATGGCTCACACATGTGGCTGGCAAGTTGGTGCTGGCTTTTAGTTGGGAGTTTCACAGGGGCTGTTTTCTTGTCCGTGTGACCTCTGTATATGGCTTGGGCTTCTCCCAGCATGGCAGCTAGGTTCCGAGAGGGAGTGTACAACAGGGCAAGCCCCAATGTGCAAATGACTGTTAAGCTTCTGCTTGCTTCATGCTTGCTCATGTCCCATTGGCCAAAGCTAGTCTCATGGCCAATTCCCAAGTTAATGAGAGACAGGACTCCACAAAGAAGGCAATGCTATGAGGCATGATTCATTAGGGGAGAGGAAAGAGGGAAAGACAAATGTATAGTTTACCACAGATGGGAACTGAGGGAGAAACACTAAAATTAGCTTTCTTTAAACAGAACTATAAACCTTATGATTCAAATATGTTTTAACAACTGCTGTCCAATCATATCTTTTAAATAAGAACAAAAGGCAGGGCCAGTTTAGATTTCCCCGTTTTTCACATTTATCATACTAAGGAATCTGGTGGCTCTAGGTTCTCCAGGGTCTATTTTGATTCCAACATGCCATGAATCCTTAACCCAGTTTTTCTGTTCTTTCAAATTCCCCACCAGCTCCTACAATAGGACATCTTTCTCATGCTATAGTCTCAAGATATAGGGGAGATTAAACTTGCTTGATGTTTGAATTAAAACCGGAAGTCCCCAAATGTATGGAATCAGAGAGCTGCAGAGGAGCCAAGCCATCATCTGGCCCATCCCCTCACATGAGAGAAGGGAAGAAGCTTAGGACCCCTTTCTCTTTGTCACTTCTGTCTCTGTTCTGTGTCTCTGTCTTTGCTCATCGTCTCTTTCTCTATTCTTTCTGCATTGCTCTCTGCCTGGTGTTTTTGGCCTCTTTCTCTGTTCTCTCTCTCTCTCTCTCTCTCTCTCTCTCTCTCTCTCTCTCTCTCTCTCTCATCCTGTCTGATTCCTGCCATCTCATTCCCTTTCTCTATATGAATCTGTCTCTTCTCATGTTTCTCTCCATGTCTCATTGTGCGTGTGTGTCTCTCCCCCCGTCTCATCTCTCTCACTTCTCAGGGTTTCATGTCTCCGAGTTACTCTCCAGCAGCATGTCTTCTCATGTTCCTACATCTATGTTTGGCTGCCTTACATGGTTTGTTCTCAGGTTCTGACTCAGGGTCTCTGCCCTGCCAGCTGCCAGTCAGTGCGTGGCTCTGGGCCTCAGTCTGAAGGTTCTTCTGTGGGCAGGCCTGGTGCTTACAGATTCCCTGCCATCCAGACTCATCCCAGGCTGGCACTGGGATGTGAAGCTGGCACTGGAAAGTGAAGCTGGAAGGTCCGTGGCTCTCGTGGGAATTTCGTGCAGGAACCCAAGTCTAACTGGGAAAGCAGAGAACACACACATACAAACCACATACTCACACTCACACAGAAAGATTCTCACATATGCACAGTTTGGTAGATCCACTGACAAGCTACCCAGATCCCCCATCATCGAAGGACTTGTTAACCCAGCTGCTGGGAGTGTCATCGGTGGAAGTGGACACCCTCCAGCTGTCAGCCCTTCAGGAATGGCCTCAGCAGCAGAGAGCGCCTCACTCGAGGCCATGCCCCTTGCCGGGTGGCCCATCTCCAGTGATTGATTGATACAGAATTGTGAAGGCTTGGCCTTCTCAACCCATCTCTGAAGGACCATTTTAGTTCCCCAGCTCCCGGTTGAGTTGGCCAAGGCTGTCATCAGGCCTGCTTCACGGTAGCTTGTCAGCTCCATCTGTCCACTCCTACTTCCTTCCGCTCCCTTCCCCAGATGTTGATCCCAAGGTCTCTCCTTAATTAACATCCTGCATGCTAAACTCAGTCTCCAAGTCTGCTTCCTGGGAAACCCAGCTGGTGACACTCATAGTCAGTCTCTCTCTCTCTCTCTCTCTCTCTCTCTCTCTCTCTCTCTCTCTCTCTCTCACACACACACACACACACACACATAGAGGCACACATTCTCTGGACTTAGAGTTCTTCTCTCCCTGAAACCTAAAACCACCCTTTTTCTTTGGCTCTCTCCTTTGTCATGCACTGAAGCCCTTTTCCCCAGGCAACTCATCACACGTGTGTTTCTTGCCACACAGTGCCCAGCAGCCTGGATCAGACCTTGCAGTTGCCTCTCAGATTGCACTAGAATCTTCAGCAGTTTCCTGCTTTGCATTGTCCTCATGAACACAGTAGGAAGAACACAGGCTTAGGAGGGCTCACACCCAGTGTGGAGTGCTGACTCCATCCTAAGCAGCTGTGGGTCCTCAACCACGTGCAAATCATTCCCGTACTTTGTGCCTCAGTTTCCTTGTCTGTGAAAGGAGCTCTGGTGAAGCCCACCTCACAGGAACAGAGATGGTACCTGTGTTTGTACCCTGATGTGCTAGATTTGTATAATTCTTGGTTACTCGGATACTAAACATATTACATGAATTATTTGATTCATGTAACCATTTTCCCTTTATTCTCTTTCTTAGTCTTGTGTTCTGGGTTCTGACTGTTCAATGGCAATAGAACCCTCACGACCTAGACAACCAGCAATCCTACTATTTCCTGAGCCCCTCCTATGACTTTTCCTTTGAATGCTTCCTTTGATTCGCACAGCCATCTTCCAAAGTGGGCTTCTGTTAACTTCTCCTACAGATTGGGGCACAGAAATTCAAGAGGTTGAGAATTTGTTCAACGTCACATGGCAAATGAATGCCGGTGTAAGATCTAAACCTGGGTTTGCTCGTGTCCAAAGCCCACGCTGCACAAGAGGGAGATAAGTCTGATGTCATGCCTGGCACTGTGGGATGGGGTAGGATCAATCTATGGATGTGAATCCCAGAAATCCTAGGGAAGGGATGATGACCTTGATGCTTTCTTGGAAACTTTGTCTTAGTGTATTTACTACTCAAGAGCCAGGGGCAAGCAAAAAAACGATCTAGGGTCAGAAACCCTGAAATCCAGTCTAAATTCTGCCTTTAACCAGTTGGCGAACCTTGCACAAATCTCTTAAATGAAGTAAATTTCCATTTTGTCATGGGGTAAATAGCTGTCTGATCTCTGAGGTCCCTCACTTCCAGTTGTCACATGCAGATCTCTTATTGTGATACCTGCCCTTGTACTCTCTGACTTTTCACGTGTCATCCATTTCTCAGAGTGCAGCCCCAACCTTATCCACCTAGAGTTGTCCCCACTGACTTCATCCTGCACTGACCTCCTCCATTTCTGGCTGCCTGTGGGCCCTCACTCTTCCCACATTCATTTAGGTGCTCATTCATGTGCCAGGAGGCAGAGTACAAGGAGATCACCTTTGGACTCACACCTACACTTAAATTTAAACTCTGGAATTTATCTGCAGTGTGACTCGCGACAAGTCACTTAGCCTCTCCGGGCTCAGTTTCCTCTTTGTAAAGTGGTGATACTGTTTAATTCACAGGGTGATTGTGAGAAAATGAGGTAATTTCATGTATGGAAAAGTTCAAAGTATTGTGTCAATCTTAGTTCCTATCATCACTATTATGATTAATGTGATGCAATCTGATTAGGTGTTCCTGGAAGGCTGAAGCTTCCTCCTTTGTATCTAGAACATATTGTGTGTGCAGTTGGCACTAATTACTTGAATTGGCCTGAATTGAGTCTGATATCCAGGAAACATATTTGGTATAAGCAATACATGAAGATGGTTGGGTTTTTAAGAAGCAGGCAGCGCCTCTTCCATTTTGGCCTTGAAGGTGAAGATATTCACTTTGACTTCTATAGAGCATAAGACCAAGTAATGCCTCCAAATACCCATTGACAATGGCCAGAATATTTATTTTGCCTTAAGATCAAAGAACACAGGCTAGAGGCTTCACTCCAGGATGGTTCGATGTGACAAGCGGCTGCCAAATTGGAAACAAATTCTGACTCTCTGGGGCTTTGGGCCAAAACCACATGTATGTCAGCAGAAGCACAGGTTCAGGGAAAGGGTGGACTCTGTAAATGGGAGGTGAGTGACAGGCTGTTGCAACAAGAGGAAAAGGAAGACTTTCTGGAAAGAAGAAACACTCAACAGTAGCCCATAAGACCCCCAAAACTGTCCAAAAGAAATAGGGAGGCACTGGTAAGAGATCAGAAGGCCGGAGATGGGAAGCAGCATTGCCTGCCTCCCTTCCCTTTTCTCTTTTTGTTTCCTTCTGCTATGGGGGGTCTCTGGGAGGAGCTACCATCACTGTTGCATGGTCTTAGTTCCTGAAACAGTGGTCCTTTCTCTTTACCCAGAGGGGTTAGTAACCACCTCCCTTTTGTATTCCTAGGCTTAGGGGTGGGAGCTGCTTCCTACAGTTCCTAATCTTTACGTGAATTTACCTTTTTCTTTTGCCTCTTTCAGCCTTCCAATACCTGGGTAACCAATGCCCTGCTGTAACTCCCCTGTTTGAAATACATACTTGGTTTCTGTTTTCCTGACTAGATATTCCATTATGTGAAGTTCAGATCAAGGGACAATGATATTTAATGAGAGCTACTGGGGAAGTCTCCCTTCCATTAATCTTGGCAGCCATTTTTTTTGTGATATTCATTTGATATCATAATCTTATGTTGCAAGATGCATTTGGTTGAGACAAATGGGTTAATAATAATACTACTAATATCTAACACTAAACTGAACTTACCATGGGCCAGGCGTTATTCTAAGAACTAAACATATATTAACTAATTGAATCCTCCCAATAACCCTGTGAGAAAACTGTTTTCATTTTATAGATGAGGGAGGTGAGTCACAAGGCATAGAGACAGAAGTGGCCTAAAGACATACAGATAGTAAGGGGCAAAACTGATATTCCAATTCAGGAAGATTGGCTCCAGAGTCCACATTCTTAACCACTGTCCTAGTCTGACATTTTCCAAAAGCAGACCTTCAGACAAGCATTCAAGTCCAAGTCGTTTATTTGGGAGATGATTTCAGTAAGCATAGTTAAGAAACGAGGAAGAGAAGGAAAGAAAGCTGATAAAGAATTGCTAATAAGCAGATTACTGCTGTGGGCAACTGGGGTGCTGTCTTACTATGGATGCCCTAAGTGGCTGGGTACAACCCACTGTGGAGGGTCATTCTTGATGTACTCATCTCTGGCCAGCTCCTGTATGTGGCACACATGCCCCTATAACAGGACAGCCTTGGCCAGAGAGGTATGTCAAGCCATAGGCACTGACCAAAACTTTCAGCAATTACCTCCTGATTGGGCTGAGGGGGGTGGGCAGAACATTGGCCATGTCTACTCTAAATGTACTGCTTCTTGTTTACTCATAAGCATGTTTGTCAAATCATATACAAGTAACACGGTAGGTTCAGGTCACTGTGTAGAAGCCAAGGAAACTATCAGAGCCACTCTTTTCCTACACCCAAGTAGACGTTGTTAATGTCAGTGACCAAGATGATTCACCCTCCACCTCTCTTCATCTAATCTGTCACCATGTCACATAGGCTTTTCGTCCTGCCCCTTCCTCTCTGCTTCCTCCTGTGTCGTCATTTAAATCTTCATTATTTCTTAACAGGACAATTGCAAGAGCTTCTGACTGGCCTCCCAGCCTCCATTCTCTGACTCTTTCCAATCTATTTTATTGCTGGGATAATCTTATTAAAATGCAAATATGATCATGCGCCTTCCTTGCTATACCCCCTTGGATTGTCCATAGCTTTCAAAGAAGAGGCCAGACTCCTTAGTATGGCAAATGAGGCTACTGTCTATGGCTCCAGCACCACCTCTCATGTCTCCTAAATTCACGGCCTCATTTCCATGCATGTTCTGATACATCTATGCCTTTGAACCTGTGAGTCCTGTGCCTGCACACTTTCTCCTTCTCTTCCTCCAGCTCTGTCTTGTAAGATTCAGCTCAGGCATTGCTGCTCCAGGAAACATTGCCATTTGACCCCACTCTGCATACCCTCAGAGGATTGTCTCTCTTAGTTACTGCCTGGCATATGGTGAGGGTGACCAAAGAATCTGTGGTCCGAACTGGGACACTTCTGAGAGTGAAAGGAGATGTTGGTAATAATTACATCGAGACAACCAAGATTATTGCATGGTAGCCGGGATGTATTGTCACCCTGCACCCATAGTACATGCCCAATTCATGGTCATTGAAAGCATAAATCAACAAATACACACATCATTCCTGAAAACTTAGGGAAGTGGTCTCATAAATAGGGTGCACATATCACAGGAGGTATTCAAGATGAGCCAGTGAGGGCCAGAAGAAGTATTAGAAATGTCTCTCTATATAATTTCTTCTAAATTTTATTCTCTGTATGTTTTATTATTGGATCATTCAGCTTTTGCCACAATGATGATGAGGAACAAATCACCCTTGAACTCTGTGGCTTAAAACAACCACCATTTATTCTATTTTCATGTTTGTGGGATGGCTGATTCAGCCTAGGCTTGGCTGGACTTGGCACTAAACTGTGGGTTGAGTCGGGTCTGTTCTAAGTGTCTCTCATCCTCTTTGGACCCGCTGAACAAGTGGATCATGTTCTTATGGCAATGGCAGCCTTGTGTGAGGGTTAGCCCAACTCAAACTTCTGCTTGCATCACATCTACTAGCATTCCATTGGCCAAAGCAAGTCACAGGTCTATGCCTAAAATTAAGGGGTGGCTACCACGAGGTCGTGGCAAAGATGCAAGGATGTGAATAGACAATACTACTGCAGGGTAGCAAAAAATTTGAAGCAATAATTCAATTTACTGTATTATATATATATATCTATTAGTACAGTGCTATATACTTATATAATTTATACTATATACACACATAAAATTTATAACTGTGTATATGTCTAATGGGGGAACTGGAAATGTTTTATGGATGAGGTGTGCAATCAATGAAGTTTAGAAGCAACACCTTATTGACACAGTATCATAGGTAGAATGAGGGTGTAGTCCTCAGCAGTTCCGGGCTGCATCTCTCAGAAATCATAAATACCCTTTGTTGACAGGAAAAATGCTTCGATGTGCTCTCTACCTAGTGTTCAATATCACGTCACTGTCCCAAGGAACCTCAGAGTCATGTGATGTAGGCGCTTCAGACTCTGCGATTTAGGAGAAACAGCTTCAAATCCAGCTCTACTGCTTACAAACGATATGCTCTTGGCTCTGTCTATGAATTCTCTAGGGGCTCAGTTTTCTCATCTGTAAAAAGGGGTTGGTTCTATTACCCGCCCTATCTACTCTATAGAGTTGTTATGAAGATGCAATTATAAGAAAGCACTTTAGAGAGTATAGTGGTCTTAGGTTGGGATCCCCCCAAAATAGACTCTGAGACAGGAATGCAGTGTAAGTTGTTTATATGGGAGGTGATCCAGGCAGCGCTGATGGCGTGGGGAAGTGAGAAGGAACGGAAGGCAGACAATAAAGGGTGATTTCCTGAGCAGATTACTGCTCTGTGCAACTAGGGCTCAGGCCTGCTGGGTCCCCTGGGAGATGCTGGGGAGCACAACTGAGTTGTCCCACCAAAAGGATGAGCAAGCTAGAATATTTATGCACCAACTTCCTGTGACATTTGTTGAGGTCTGTTTCCTCTGCTTATCTAAATAGTCATGGGGTCTGTGGCATGAGCCAATACCACCTCCAGAGCCCAGTACTCCTGATCCCATTTTTAAGAGCGCATATGTATGGAACTTTTGACTATGTAAAGAACTTGTATTTACGCAGTACAGAGCAGGATAGTGTGGTAGTTTTGTGCACTAAACACTGGAGCCAGATTGCCAGGATTCAAATCCTACTTCTGCCACTTAGGAGCTGTGTACTTTTGGGCTAGTTATTTAATCTCTCTGTGCCTCTATTTCTTATGTGGAAAATGGGGATAATAACGGTACATAAGTTGTGAGGAGGCTATGACTATTGAGTAAATTAAATAAATTAAAACATATGAAACAGTGTCAGGCACTTAGCAAGTGATATTTTATGATGTACTTACAAAAACACATGTAAGGTGATTGGGGAGTGTGATTCCTCTTTGAAAGTTGGAGAAACTGAGACACAGGGAAGCTTGTACTCACTGACTCGTTGACTACCAGTCGCTTCCTTCAACTCTACGCTGAGCTCCTTCACAACCCTCAGTCTCGCCCTGGTCTGAGCCAATGCAGGCTGGCTTCTGGGAGCTCATGTGCTCCAGGTTCCAGCACAGCTGGAAACACCAATGTGTGTATCTTCTGTATGCCAGTCGTTCCAAATGGCAGGCGCTCAAGGAGAAACAGGCAATGCTTTAGCATGGAGGCTCACAGCCAGCCTAGGCTGCTGCGCTTCCAGGAGCTCTCAGCCCATTGGGTGGCCTAGGAGCAGAAACTATGGGGTTATGGATGGCACACCCTGAGCCCTCCCCTCCCTACGTTGCATTTGGCATGTGCTCTAGTTTATGTTCTCTCCCTGCACACAGATGATGATTCTCTCAACACACAGACAACACAAACACTAGCACTGCTCTCTCTTGCTTCTCTCTAGAGACCTGGAGATACACGGGCGGCTTCATCCTAATCACATTTGTATGCATCTTTCTGTTGTTGGTTCCTTGTCCCTTAAAACATGTGATAAGGGGGTTACAATGACAGAGAGAGAGAGAGAGAGAGAGAGAGAGAGAGAGAGAGAGAGAGAGACAGAGAGAGAGAGAGAGAGAGAGACAGAGAGAGAGACAGAGAGAGAGAGAGAGAGAGAGAGAGAGAGAGAGAGAGAGAATGTCCCACAGATAAATAAGGAAACAGAACATAGACGTGCATAGATCAAAAGAGAGGATCAAACTGCCCTGATCTGAAGACAGGGTTGGGAAAGAGAGAAGACAATTATAGTCTCTGCTTTCTGGCAAAAAGATCCACAGTGATAGTGGGTTCCTGCAGGCCCGAGTAAATCTGACAGAGAAAGCAAGAGACCAGGGGCCTGTGTGTGGCTGTAATAAGGACATTCATGTCGTTAGTGCAGAGGGAAGAAGGAAGCACAAAGTGAAACTCTCCAAGTGTGTTCTATTGATAGATCTAAATTGAACATGGGGAAAATGGCCCTGGCCACAGGGATATGGGAATTAGGAAGGAAGCTGTGGGACTCACAGTGTGTGCATGAGAGCATGGTGTAACTCAGGACCACAGGACATCACTGTGGGTCTTCTGCCAGAAAGCGAAGGCTATAATTGTCTCCTTCTTTTTCAACCCTGCCTTTAGACTGGGGGAGAACTTTATCCTCCCTCTTGGTCTATGTGTTCATTTGTTATTAGTGGAACAGCGACTCAGGCCCCTCTGAGAGGCAGGCATGAAGGATTCACAGATAAATGAGATGCCGGCCCCGGGCTCCAGGAACCCCCAGTCTGGAGGAGGAAACAAACATGTTCAGAGAAACTGCCTCCACAGCAGAGCTAGTTGCAGAATGACAGAGATGTGCTCATGTGCTCTACAACCTCTGGGACATCAACTCCAAAGAGGTGGAAACTCAGTGACAGCACTCTGAGTCACCTAAGATGCACGATTTTAGAATGCAGAGCCTTTGACACACTCAAGCACAATAACGGGCCTCTGTGAAAGACAAGTTTCTCTTCCTGAGGCCTGGAGACAGGACAGACTTGTTCAAGGATGCAGGTTGAAACTTTTCTGCATTTATCCAGTGCTGCACATTTGTCTGGAATGAGCTGGTGGCTGTCAGAGCTTTGGAGCTGGCTGGGCACCGCCTGGGATAGCAAGGCCGGGCCAGAGATTGTCAGGGCTAAAGGTTGTTCACTTGGGCAGGGGAAGCAGTGCTCTCTGATGGGATGATCTGGGGGCTACAAGAGAGCCTCTAAACAGATCCTCTCCCCACTCTCACCTCCGTGTTACAATATCTAGAATGTCAATGCAAAGAAATATTTCCCCTTGGCTTTTAAAAGAGAATTTCTCCCATTTGCAGAGGACTTCACATATTGAGCAGCAACAGCATTTACGCTGAGCTGCCTCTGACATCAGCTCCCTTGATGTTCAGGGACTCATATGGTATCTGGTATGTAATGAAGGGAGCTCCTGGGGGTAGGATGCAGTGGGGAAACACATGGAAGTGTTAACAGTTTCTTAGGTGTCCTTTTTGAAGGCTCAAAGACATTGGAAGAGAATAGAGTGGCAGGTAAAGTGGCAGGATCTAGAAGCACAGAAAGGGAGCTGCCCGATGGCCTTGAGCAGCACTGCCTCTGGGTTGATGTGTTTCTAAGACAGGGGCTTACCAATGCCCATCTGGTTGACTGCTGTAAGCTCAGGATGTGCTATGTGATGGGTTCTCTCTTTTTAGAGACAAATTAGTTGTGGCTTCACAGTGTTGAAAGAAAGTGAGACATCAGTTCATGGTCATTTCTTCTAATGGAGACCCTTTCATTTTCATATGTCAGTGTGTGTGTGTGGCAGCCACTGATGGTTGTTTAGACAACGATCATTTCCCCTTTTTCCTTGCTAATAGAACCTTGGTATGTTCATTGGCAATGTGCCTAGGATCAGGGGATACATCATGATCAGACCAAGACAACTAGAGCAATTCTGTTTTCTTTCACCATTGACTGGTGTCTTGTGACATGGTTCTGGCCCATGAGATGTAAAACGATCTGTGATGGAGGGAAGCTTGGAGATAATAGCCCCTGGATAAACAGAGGGTCACAGGAGAATAAGGTCTTTTACCTCTTCCTTGCTACCTGTTTTGGAGACTGACAGGCAAGGATGATGCCTGAGGCTTCAGCAGCCATCTTGAGACCATGAGGCAGCAAACCTGAGGATTAAGGCATTGGGTTGAGGACTGTGCAATGGAGGGGATTTGTTGGCCATATTAAGTTGCTGAACCAATCCTGCAACTGTCCACATCCAGGTTTACTTTGTTAAGTAAACCATAGGTGTACTCATGGCAAAAGCCTCTGTTAGACAGATAGTATTTTGTTGTGCTGAAACATATCCCAATTGCTACTTCATACTAATGATGAAACTTTGGCACCAGAGTAGTCAATACGTTGAAAACATGTACTTATGAATTCTGCCAGATGGTAAATACAAATTGTCCTCTGCTTTGGTGGCACACTGAGCCGTAGCAACACCAAATCTATTTGTAAATTGATATCCATTGCCTGTCATTGTGAAGGAGCTGGGGAAAGCAGGAAAGTCAATGGACTGATGTCCAGAGAGCCATGTTTAGGTCCCAGTTCTCTGATCTTGGCTCTCAGTTCTCTCTCTTCATAGAAGAAACAAAAGGGGTTAAAACAGAATCCGGGTTTCCTGACATTCAATCTGGCATTTGTCCAGGACAAATTTTCTAAACTGCAAATTTACCACTGAAAACCTAGACTTCTTAAAATCTGTAAAATTCATCTTTAAATAAAATGTCTTTAATGTGAATTAATGTTTTATTTCTCTGATAAAAGAAATGAAAGAGAAAGAGTTTAAATAGGTTTCTACTGTTTATTGAAGAATTTAATAAACATATATTATATCTATATAATTTTAATTGATCCATGGTGGAGAATTTAGAGAGTTTACCCCTCCTTAGTATAGTTTGTGTTGGGAAACACTGAACTACATCAATCTTTAAGATTCCTTCCAGCACTAATATTCTGATTATAAGTAGAAAAATATGTTGGAGTTCTTTGCCAATACAGAGAGCCAAAATGGCCGCCTCAGCTGGTAGTGTTCTAGCTTCAGGGGGCCAGGGAAGAAGCACTCTTAACAGGAACTGGGATGGGATCCCGGCTTCCTGCCTGTTGTTCAAACCCACACTGCCTTTCTGGGTCAGGGAGCTGTTTGCCAATACCATGCTTAACTCATGACCTTGAATGAAAATCTGAATACATTGTTCTATAGAAGCTAAAACAGAAAGTTCTAGTTTTTTTTTTTTTTAATTTATTGGGGTGACAATTGTTAGTGAAATTACATAGATTTCAGGTGTACAATTCTGTATTACATCATCTATAAATCACATTGTGTGTTCACCACCCAGAGTCAGTTCTCCTTCCATCACCATATATTTGATCCCCCTTACCCTCATCTCCCACCCCACCACCCTTACCCTCTGGTAACCACTAAACTATTGTCTGTGTCTATGAGTTTTTGTTTCTCATTTGTTTGTCTTGTTCTTTTGCTGTTTTTGGTTTACATAACACGGATCAGTGAAATTATATACTTCTCTGCTTTTTCTGTCTGACATATTTCACTTAACATTGTACTCTCAAGATCCATCCATGTTGTCACAAATGTTCCTATATCATCTTTCCTTAACACCGAATAGTATTCCATGGTGTATATATACCACAACTTCTTTATCCATTCATCTATCAAAGGACATTTTGGTTGTTTCCATGTCTTGGCCACCATAAACAAAGCTGCAATGAACGTTGGAGCACACGTGTCTTTATGTATAAATGTTTTCAGATTTTTTTGATAGATACCCAGGAGAGGGATTGCTGGGTCATATGGTAATTCTATTCGTAATTTTTTGAGGAACCTCCACACTGCCTTCCATAGTGGCTGCACCAGTCTGCATTCCCACCAACAGTGTATGAGGGTTCCTTTTTCTCCACAGCCTCTCCAACACTTGTTACTATTTGTCTTGTTGATGATAGCTATTCTGACTGGGGTGAGATGATATCTCATTGTGGTTTTTATTTGCATTTCTCTGATGATTAGTGATGTTGAGCGTTTTTTCATATGTCTATTTGCCATTTGTATGTCCTCTTTGGAGAAATGTCTCTTTAGGTCCTCTGCCCATTTTTCAATTGGATTGTTTGTTTTTTTTGTTGTTGAGTTGCATGAGTTCGTTGTATATTTTGGATATCAGCCCCTTATCGGAGGCACTGTTTGCAAAAATCTTCTCCCATTCAGTTGGTTGCCTCTTTATTTTGTCAATGGTTTCTTTTGCTGTGCAGAAGCTTTTAAGTTTCATATGGTCCCATTCGTTTATTTTAGCTTTTACTTCCATTGTCTTTGGAGTCAAATTCATAAAATGCTCTTTGAACCCAAGGTCCATAAGTTTAGTACCTATGTTTTCTTCTATGCAGTTTATTGTGTCAGGTCTTATGCTTAAGTGTTTGATTCATTTTGAATTAATTTTGTACATGGTGACAGATAGCAGTCCAGTTTCATTCTTTTGCACGTGGTGATCCGATTCTCTCAGCACCATTTATTGAAGAGGCTGTCTTTCCTCCATTGTATGTTTTTAGCTTCTTTGTCAAAAATAATCTGTCTATATTTATGTGGTCTTATTTCTGCGTTCTCAATTCTATTCCATTGGTCTATGTGTCTGTTTTTCTGCCAATACCATGCTGTTTTGATTATTGTAGCCCTGTAGTACAAGCTAAAGTGAGGGAGTGTGATACCTCCAGCATTGTTCTTTTTTCTTAAGATTGCTTTGGCTATTCGGGGTCTTTTGTGGTTCCAGACAAAGCTGATGATTTGTTGTTCTGTTTCTTTAAAAAATGCCATTGGGATTTTGATGGGGATTGCATTAAATCTGTATATTGCTTTGGGTAATATGGCTATTTTAACTATGTTGATTCTTCCAATCCATGAGCACGGAATGTCTTTCCATTTCTTTGTGTCTTCTTCAATTTCTTTCAAAAATGTCTTATAGTTTTCAGCATATAGGTCTTTCACATCGTTGGTTAAGTTTATTCCTAGGTGTTGTATTCTTTTTGCTGCAATTGCAAAAGGAATTGTTTTTTGTATTTCTTTTTCTGAGATTTCATTGTTAGTATATAGGAATGCAATGGAATTTTGCACGTTGATTTTGTAGCCGGCAACTTTACTGCATTCGTTGATTATTTCTAATAGCTTTTTGGTGGAGTCTTTAGGGTTTTCTATATATAGCATCATGTCATCTGCAAAGAGTGATAATTTAACTTCTTCATTCCCAATGTGGATGCCTTTTATTTCTTTCCCTTGCCTGATTACTCTGGCAAGGACTTCCAACACTATGTTAAAATGCAGAGGTGATAGGGGACAGCCCTGTCGTGTTCCTGAACGTAGAGCAAAGGGCTTCAGTTTTTCACCATTAATTATGAGATTAGCTGAGGGCTTGTCATATATGGCCTTTATTATGTTAAGGTATTTTCCTTCTATACCTATTTTATTAAGTGTTTTAATCATAAATGGATGTTGTATCTTGTCGAATGCTTTTTCTGCATCAATTGATATAATCATATGATTTTTGTCCTTTATTTTGTTTTTGTGATGTATCACGATGGATTTGTGGATGTTGAACCATCCTTGTGCCCTGGGGATGAACCCTACTTGGTTGTGATGAATAATCTTTTTTTTTTTTTTTTTTTTGAGAAAGAGCGTGCTTTATTTGGCAGAGATAACTGCGCATTATGTTCAGAAAGGTGCACAGGAAGTTTTGCTAATGAACAGCAACTGGGATGTGGATTCCTCTGGGTACCTTCCCCAACTTCATCCCTCTAAGGGATAGGGAACCCCAACCATTTCCTTGAAGGCAACTGCGGTTTGCTAGAGATAGGCCCCTCATGGGTGCCTTCCTGTGTTTTATAAAAAATATTTTCTTTAGATTTTTTGAAGTCTTCATTTGTTACTTTCATTCTATGTTCTCTCAAGGCCATCAGACCAGCTTCTGTACAGATTGCCTTGATGTCAGCACCAGAGAGGTCATCTTTAGCCATGATCAAGTCATGCAGTGTGACGTCATCAGTCAGCATCATTTTGCTTGTGTGGATCTGAAAGATGTGCTTCTTGGTCTTTTCGTCAGGCAGCGGGAACTCACTCTTCCTGTCGATGCGGCCTGATCTGATAAGTGCTGGATCCAAAGTTTCTATTCAGTTTGTAGCCATGATAACTTTTACATCTCCTCTTGAATCAAATCCATCCAACTGGCTCAACAGTTCCAACATTGTTTGCTGAATTTCTCTCTCACCACAAGAATTTGAGTCATATCTTTTTGTCCCAATGGCATCAATCTCATCAATAACACGATGGATGGTGCGTGTTTTTCAGCAACTTGAAAGGATTTTGAACGAGTTTCGGCCCGTCGCCTAGATACTTCTGAAAAAGTTCAGAGCCAACCACTCTCAAAAAAGTGGCCGAGGTTTAGTTTGCTACTGCTTTGGCTAATAAGGTTTTACCTGTGCCAGGTGGGCCATAGAGAATGACCCCCTTAGGGGATTTTATACCCATCTCTTCATAGTATTCAGGATGAGTGAGAGGAAGCTCCACAGATTCCTTAATTTCCTGGATTTGGTTGTCCAACCCCCCAATGTCAGCATAGATCTCCTGTGGGGCCTCTTCCACCTTCATCACTGTGACCAAGGGGTCCGTGTCATCCATCAGCACTCCTATCACGGCATGCACCTTGTGATTGAGCAGGACCGAGCAGCCTGGCTCCAGCAGATCTTTGTCTACAAATGAAAGGATGCTGACATAATGTTCTGAACCCACAGATGTAGACACAATGGCGTGATTGTCATCAATGATCTCTTCCAAGGTTCCTACCGACATTGGGCTCCCCCTAAGATCATCCACCTTTGATCTTTCCACCTTTTGCTTTTCTTCTGAAGGCTTCATTTGTTCCTGATTTCTAATGAATTCTTCCTCCATGAGAAAAAAGTCTTTAATTCTCTCTAACTTCAATAATTTTAACCGGCACTGAGTGTGAGGTGTCACCAGTGGCAATTTGCTGGCAGCATCTAGTCCCTTTGTTTACTTTTTCTATTTCCCCACTCTGGTCGGTACGAGAGGTTCATATTTCTTTTTCTTGTCCTTGTCATCCTTCTTGCCACCTCCAGGACCATGACCACCACTCTGACTTTGACCCATCTTGATTCTGCTGCTTGAGCCGCCGCTGCCGGAAGTGCATTCGCCGAATAATCTTTTTAATGCATTGTTGTATTCGATTTGGTAGAATTTTTTTAGGATTTTTGCATCTGTATTCATCAGATATATTGGTCTGTAGTTTTCTTTTTCTGTGTTGTCCTTACCAGGTTTTGGTATCAGGGTAATGTTGGCCTCGTAAAATGAGTTAAGGAGTACTGTCTCTTCTTCAATTTTTTGGAAGAGTTTGAGCAGGATTGGTATTAGATCCTCTTTGAAGGTTTGGTAGAATTCACTAGTGAAGCCATCTGGTCCTGGACTTTTGCTTTTGGGAAGGTTATGGATGAGTGATTCAACTTCGTTACTGGTGATCTGTTTATATTATCCAGTTCTTCATGGTTCAGCCTTGGAAGGCTATATGTTTCTAAGAACTTGTCCATTTCTTCTAGTTTATTGTATTTGGTGGCATATAGTCCTTCATAGTATTCTTGGATGATCCTTTGTATTTCTGTGGTGTCCCTGATAACTTCCCCTTTTTCATTTCTGATTTTGTTAGTGTCTTCTCTCATTTTACCTTACTGAGTCTAGCCAAGGGTTTGTCAATTTTGTTAATCTTTTCAAAAAACCAGCTCTTTGTCATATTAATTTTTTCAATTGTCTTTTTGTTTTCTACTTCATTTAGTTCTGCTCTGCTTTTTGTTATTTCCTTTCTTCTGCTGATTCTGGGTTTCGCTTGTTCTTCTTTTTCTAGTTCTTTAAGGTGTAACATGAGGTTATTTATTTGGGATTTTTCTTGTTTCTTGAGATAGGCCTGTAATGATATAAATTTCCCTCTTAAAACTGCTTTCGCGGCATCCCAAAAATTTTGGTAGGATGTATTTTCATTGTCATTTGTTTCTATGTATCTTTTGATCTCTCCTCTAATTTCTTCTTTGACCCGGTCGTACTTTAAAAGTATGTTGTTTAATCTCCATGTATTTGTGTTTTTTTCTGCTTTATTTTTACAGTTGATATCCAATTTCAAAGCCTTGTGATCAGAAAATATGCTTGTTATGATTTCAATCTTCTTAAATTTGCTGAGGCTGATTTTATGTCCCACTATATGGTCTATCCTTGAGAATATTCCACGTACACTAGAAAAGAATGTATAGTCTGATGTTTTAGGATGAAGTGTTGTATATATGTTAATTATGTCTATTTCATCTAACGTGTCATTTAGGGCTACTATTTCGTTATTTATTTTCTGTTTGGATGATCTATCCATAGCTGTCAATGATGTATTTAAGTTTTCTAGTATAATTGTGTTTTGCTCAATTTCTCCCTTTAGTTCTATTAGAAGTTGCTTGGTATATTTCGGTGCTCCCCTGTTGGGGGCATAAATATTGATGACTGTTATGTCTTCTTGCTTTATAGTCCCCTTTACCATTATGAAATGTCCATCTTTGTCTCTTGTTACCTTTTTCACACTAAAGTCTGTTTCATCTGATATCAGTATGGCTACACATGATTTTCTCTGGATATCATTTGCTTGGAGTGTCAATTTCCACCCTTTCTCTTTGAGTCTATGCTTGTCCTTGTAGCTGAGATGTGTCTCTTGGAGACAGCATATGGTTGGGTTTAGTATTTTGATCCAGTCTGCTACTCTGTGCCTTTTTATTTGTGAGTTCAGTCCATTTACATTTAGGGTGATTATTGATACGTGAGGATTTCCTGTCATTTTATCTTTAGTTTTCTGGTAAGGCTGTGTCTCCATTGTTCTTTGCCTTTTTGTTGTTGTCTATTGTTTCTGCACGGTGGTATTCTATGATGTTTCTCTCTGTTTCTTCTTTTGTTACAGTATGTATTTAAGTTCTGGATTTTTTTTTGAGTGGTTACCCTTAAGTTTATGTAAAAGAAAGTTTGATATTTAGAGTATTCCATTTTCTTCAGCACGCTTACTTTCTCCATTCGCATATTCCGGTTCAGGCCTTTACTCTCCTTCTTTTTATGTTTTGGTTGCCACAAATTGTCCCTGTTGATGTTGGTCGAATAGCCTCCTGTAGTATTTCTTGTATTTGCAGGTCGTGTATTAGAAAATTCCCTCAGCTTCTGTATGTCTGGAAAGGTCTTTATGCCTCTTTCATATCTAAAGGATATCTTTGCTGGATATATTATTCTTGGCTTATAATTTCTCTCTTCCAATAGTTTGAATATTTGGTTCTACTCCTTCCTGGCTTGTAGTGTTTCTGCTGAAAAATCTGATGATAATCTAATGGGCTTTCCTTTGTAGGTTACCGTCTTCTTTTCCCTGGCTGCCTTGAGGATTCTTTCTTTGTCATTGATTTTAGACAGCTTCAATACAATGTGCCTTGGAGAAGGCCTATTGGGATTGAGGTAATTAGGTGTTCTATTTGCTTCTTGGATTCGAGGATCCAGTTCTGTCCACAAGTTTGGGAAGTTCTCCTCAACAATTTGTTTGAATATATTCTCTGTTCCCTTCTCTCTTTCTTCTCCTTCTGGTATGCCTATTATTCTTATATTGCTCTTTCTGATGGAGTCAGAAGTTCTTGTAGAGTTCTTTCATGTCTTTTAAGTCTCAAGTCTCTTTCTTCTTCCATCTGTGTCATTTCCAGGTTTCTATCTTCGATGTCACTGATTCTGTCCTCCATCTGGTCAACTCTACTACCTAAGCTGGTTGTTTCATTCTTATTTTCTTCTATTGAGTTCTTAATCTCCAGAAATTCTGTTTGGTTCTTTTTAAAAATTTCAATGTCTTTCATAAAATGCTCATGTTGTTCTTTGATTGTGTTTCTGAGTTCATTAAACTGCCTTTCTGTGTTTTCTTGCATCTCGTTGAGTTTTTTCAGAACTGCAATCTTGAATTCTCTATCATTTAAGTCACATATTTCCATATCTTTAAGTTCCTTTTCTGGAGACTTTTTACTTTCTTTCTGAGCTGTCTTGTTGTCTTGGTTATTCATGGCAATTACTGATTTATTAGTTCTCTTCCTAGACAGCTACAGGAGTGTCTTCTGCAATAGGTTAATAAGAAGAGGTCTTTCTTTTGTTTTCCAGTACTTGTTGGTAGAATGTTTTATTTTCTCTCTGAGTGCAGCCTTTCTTTTCTCTCTCACATGGTACTGCTATGTTTTCTCTGCACTATTCCAGCTTCTCATACAATGGGGGGATTCCCTGGGAGACAGGCTTCTCCTTTGTTAATAGTTCGCCTGGGTCACAGGGCACAGTGTCCTGGTGGGTTTGCGGAGAGCTTTTGAAGTTCCAAAGCTGTTCCTGCACCAGATTCAGACCCTGTATGTTTTAGCAGTTCTGTTTACTCCTGCAGGGATCTGCCCAGATAGGTGGGACCAGGGACGGTATGAGTTGTGAGAGGTGGCCCAGAGCAATGGTGGCAACTACCACCACATCCGGTCCTGCTTCCACAGCTCCCTCCCCTTTGCTGGAACTAGTTGGCCTTCAAATTCATGTCTGCGGTCCACAGTTCTCAGAACAGCAATTATTCTGTTCTTTTGATCTGACGCTGCTACTGTTTCGCTTCTAGCACCAGGCAGGTGGGGGCGGGGGAGCTCTGGGAAGGTAGGGAAGGGGCGGCTAGTCTCAGTGCCTAACGCTTCCGTTCTCCGCTCGGCAGTGAGGGCTTAAACCACCGTTTTCAGCCTTCTTCCCTCAGTCTTCTCTCTGAGTTCTCTGTTGTCATCGTTGGGTTTAGCCGTGTTATATGTTGCCCCCTCAGTCCTGTGGGCCATAAACAGAGTCCTAGCAGTCTGAGTTCTTCCCTCTCCCACAGCTGTGGTCATTCCGGGATGCAGAGAGCTCGGAGCACTGAGCTAGGTCTGCGTCTTGCCTCTGCGCCGCTCCATCTCCGCACTTCTCCCTTCCCACCTCCCCCACTCACGTGATTCTCCCACCTTTAGGTGAATTCAGTAGTGGCCCTCTCATCTTGCCTGTCTGCTGTGCAGGGAGTCCTTTGTGGAGTTATTGTTGTTCAATTAGTTGTAAATTCCAGGAGAGATTTACAGAGGCTCACCTCACGCCGTCATTTTGATGACGTGTCTCCTTCATGCTTTTATTTGGCTGTCCTGAGTGTGTGGTTTCATTTTATGGTTTAATCTCATGGTTACAGGACGGCTGGTCTGCCATCTGTGTAATATGTGTGTGCGAGGTAGGAAAAATGGGGAGGCCAAAGGTCAAAAGGTATAAGTTGAACGAGTCTTCTTCTTTAATTAGCTGTCACAGGTTGAATTCCCCAGGATTTGTCTCTTAGATGGAGATTAGCATGTAGGAGGTCTATTAGGGAGGACTCTTAGGAACGACACCTGGAGAAGAGAGAGGAAGAAAGTAGGAATGGGAAGAGGGAGAAGTTGGGCCATAATGCAGTCCCAGTGAAGGTCTCAACTAATCCCATTGGGAGTTCTGAAGCTTGGATCGCCCTTTGGAGTTGAACAAAATTGGGATGACAGAATCAGGTATTACTCTCCCATTTTGATAAGTCACTGGAAGGTGAAAAGATGATTTCTTCAACTGAGGTAGTCCACGCAGGTGCTAACAGCCAAGGGATGTCTGGCAGCCATGCTCCCAATGGCTGAAGCAACAAGTTCTTCATTTATGAAGGGATATCTGGATGGTATACCACAGAGTCTACCACACAAGCTTTCATGGAAGTCCCATCTAATGACTTCTACTTATATCTCAATAGTAGCTGTATGATGTAGCTACTATTAGCTGCAAGGTAGGTAGGAAAAGTGGACTTTTAGCTGGACATATTGCCACTTTGAACAAAATGAATGTTCTGTTAATGACAAATATAGCAAGCATATTTAAGATATTTAAATAGGCCACCAGCAGTCTCTGCCATTGTAGCACAGATGCCATGTCCTTTTGTCCATTTCCTTGGTTCTCTTCTCTCTACTCTTCTAGTGATTTAGCATTAAAAACAAGTAAACAAGCAAAACAAACAAATTAAACTAATATGAACAAATCTCTTTCCTCCTCATTAGCCAGAACACAAAGCCTTGTATACATATGAAAGCTCATGTATACAGATCTTGCAAGGACGATGGTTGCCACCATGCTAAAAATATCTAAGTCTTCACTGGGGCCAGTTGAGCCAAGATAAGGAGATGTAGACTCCACCCACAGGAAACTCACAATATATAGTAGTGAGGAAACAGACTGACATAAGGAAATCTTGGCTATAAGACAATGCCGTAAGTGGGAGGAGAGAAAAGTTCTAGAGACAACGGGAAACAAAAGGAGGAGCACCGTGATCTGCCAAGGAGTCAGGGTTCCAGAAATGAAGAGATACTGGAGACATCATCTTAAGGAGAGAGGAGCAGATATTTTCCAGAGACCAGAGGGGCAGGGAACTGGATGGCAGGCAACATACAACTCAAGCTGGGGAGACTGAGCACTGGGCAGCCAGAATTTAAGCCTGGTGGAGACAGAGTGTGGGGTAGGCCAGGCACCTATAGCCCAAACAATGCTAACCGAGGAGCCATAGTCCCTTCTCTGGCTCCTCACTCTCTGCTGCCTAGGTCTATAGATGCTCTTCTGGGCAGGTCTCCAATCTCAGGCAATGTAACCTCTGACAAAATTGCTGGAAAGGGAGGGAGAAAGGAGGCTTACAGCCAATAGTGGGTGGGTAATGCCTATGAATGAATTAAATTTACACAAATAACCCTTTCACAATTGTCTAGACAGGAAATAGAGAAGGGAGCTCAGTGGAAAACATCAACTGTGCCCATATAACTAACTGTTTCCAGTAACATGTTGGAAGCACTTAAAGCAGCCATGGTATGACAGAAAAGGCCCTGGGTTTGAATTACAGCTATCACATTTACTAAATGCATGGTCACAACTTCTCTGAGCTTTGTTTTCTCCATCTTTCAAATGACATGCCATTGACCCTGTTGGTTGTCTACCCAGTAACCAATTATTTTCTTTATCCTCTCTTACCTCAGTGTCATTCAGGAACCCCTCTTGCTCAGAGAAACCATGTGCTTCAGAGGAAGTGGGCCTCAACCCTGTCCTAATAAAGCAGAGGACTCATGATTTGTCTAAGTTAAATATGGAGGTCCCCTTCTCTTCGGTAGTGATTGGTTAGGCATGGGTGTGGGATTTAATTCCGGCCAATACCGTGTGAGGAGAAGTCTGTTGAAGCCTTCTGGGAATGATTTGGATGAGAAAGAGAGATGCATAAAGATAATCCCTCTTCTTCTATTAGACCTTGTGGTATATGCAGATGACTTCCAGAACTATAGCAGCCATCTTGCAACCATGAGCCAATCTTACCAAAGACAAGAAAATAGACCAAGAATGCAGGCAGAAAGATAGAATGAACATGAGACCAAGTTGACAGAGGTGAAACACTGAATTAACCAACCCTAGCACATCCCAACTTTGAACCTCCTTATTATATGAGATAAGAAATTCTTTATTTAAATCAGTTGCATTGAGATTTTCTGTTGCTTGCAGCTAAAGGCAATCTACTTGATATAATGGATATATGCCACAGTAAGGATTAAACAAAATGACATGTGAAAGTGCCAACCCAAAATCAACATACTAGGCCCATACTATATATCTATTTATTTATCCAATACCATTTTGTTATAATCTCTCTCAAAATCCCCACTATTCATGCAAAAATAATGCTTTTTTTTTTTTAATTTGAAAATTTTCTTGTCCTTGCTTCCATCTGGGGACACTACCAAACTGGGCCATTGTCCAGACAATTCAGTATTTGACCTGTTTCCTAACCACTTCCAACTGTTGGTCCAGAAGTGGTCCCCAGAGAATGTCTCCCAGCCAGAACCCACAGTGTGGGACTCTAGGATTAAAGGCAAAGTCTCTGATTTTAAGCCTAAGAATAATTTCTCCTAGAAAAAATCAGGACATCTTAAAAGTCAGTACACAATTTTAGAAAAAAAATGATATAGGAAAACTGGAATTAACTGTATGTGAAAATTGGCCTCATAACCGAGTTAGGGACCTCCAAAAGGAGCCCTGAATTTACAGTTTCAGAATTCTTGTATAGCTTGTCCAATTTGGGAATTAGTGCATAAACTCCAGATGAAACAATTTGACAGCACAAAAGCAATGTACAGTATAAATATTCCTATTTCCTAACTACGTGTCAGCTATTTCCAGTGAGTAAATATTTACACGTTTTTCCTCTCCCCCTGCGGAAAGCATACTCGCATATATGAACATAAATATTTTGGTATATGTAAATATTTACTCACACGAACAATATATTTCTTTTTCTAGTCTCCCTTGTAAGTTCTTTAATAACAGAACAATTCCTGCTTACAAATAAGTTCTGATCTTGCAACTCTCCTAGAATATTCTGCAAATTAGAGAAATTTTATGGTAGTGGTTAATTGCTGGTTAGACAGAACAGCTGGGATCAAATAGGAACTCAACATCTTACTAGCTGTGTGACCTTGGGTAAGTTATTTATACTTTCTGAGCTTTGAGTTTCCTCATCTATAAGATGAGGGTAATAACAGTATCTACCTTATAGGATTGTTGAGAGTATTAAATGATTTAATGCATATAAAGTTATTCAAAGTGCTTCTAGCACACTGTAAACCCTTAATACATAAATATTAACTTTTGTTATTACCAGTCACTGAAAACAAGTGTTTCATCATTTTTTTTCTACTTTGTATTATGGATAAAAAATGTTTACAAACAATACCATAATTTCATGTAAGTTTCTTTTTTTCTTGTAAGTCTCATTGAAAGAATTTTTAAATGCGAACAATAGATTCCATGTAAGTGAATTGTCCCAGACTGGCTGTTGATTGTTTCCCACAATCCACTGGGTTTGTGGCCATAATTTTTAAAGCATTTTCTATTTTACAGGCATTGTGCTTTGTGCTTTAAAAGTCAATATTGCATTTAATCATCACAGCAACCTTAGGAGGGAGATAATATTAGCGTCTCCATTTCCAGACTAAGAAATAGAGGCTCAGTGAGGTTAATTACTTGCTTAAGTTAAATAACTGAAAAATGGTGGAGTTGAGACTCAAAGCCAGATCTTCTTGATGTAGAAGTCCTTACTCCAAACTATTGTGACATCTTGTCTTCAACATTTATGTAGACTTGGGCATTTTTTTGTTGTTGTTATGGAAGCAAGGACTTGGGCATTTTTTTGTTGTTGTTATGGAAGTGGAGTAAATTTCATTCTACTTTCTGACCCCTGGAAAAATATATATCATCAACAAATGGCATTGCCCCCACTTAGAGCCTCATCAACACCATGTTGTATAATAAAATGTGGATGAGTATATAGTGCTTGAAGCTCATTCCACAGAACCCCACCTTTTGAGTTTTAGCCTGGATTCTTCTCAGTCACTCTTAACCAGATACAGAATCTCCCTGTTTCCACTCCTGATCTTGAGTTCATGTTGCCCAGCTCGTCCAGATGGTATATGGAGACCTGGGGTTTGGGGTCTGTGAATCCTATTCTCGTGAAGCCCCCAGAGGTATCCTGTACTTGGACTTCCTTGTTACATGAGATGATCGTGTCTCCCAATCGTGCCCTCCCTACTTTGGAAACTTCTCTTGCTCTTGGCCACCAGACCTCCCAGCATTCATTAGGCCAGGGCCAATGATGTTTTCCAGTACCCCAGGCCCTTGCAGCGCTTTCTCTACATTGCTTAGGGCTAAGCCAGCCAGCCTCTCAGCTCCTACCCAGGGCTGCTGTACTTCTGCTTCCTCCACGACTTCTGATGTCCGGGAAATTTCTCTTTCTTTTCATTTGTTCCCAATCAGCATACTTGCTCCAGGAGTCAGTGCAGGAGACAAAAAGCAGTGAGTATTTTAAATAGAAAGGAATTTAATGGAGGGAATTAAGTACTTTCAAAATCACTGGAAGCAAGGAGGGATAAAAGTATTTTGACTTTCATGTCATGGAGTAGACACCACTACAATTATGACCCAGAAGTCAGGAAATGTTTGCTCACTTCCTTCACGGCCACCCACATTCATAAAGCTGTTGACCAGACAGTGGACTGTGGAGTCAAGCTGCCACCAATACCTATGTGGGCAGAGCCCACTTGTCCACCTAAACTGCCTCAGAGAGATGGCCTCTGTCTCCTTTCTACCTTCCAAATCTCTCAGGCCTGTATCAAATTGGCAGAACCTTATTTTGAAAGGAGTCTGCAAAATGTAGTTTTGAGCTTTCCAACATCTCCACATAGAAGGAGGTTCACCTGGTGCTTGAGAAAAACAAATTCAATTATCCAGCACAATTTCCTCCCACAGGTCTACTCTGAATTCTCTTATAAACTTTTGGGTGAAGGTCACACTTTCTCATTCCCTTGGGCTCTCTCCCTTAGATTCAGCCCATATTTCCATTCATGAACCAATTTTAAAACAACAATGATTGATTATTCAAGAAGCACTTCTGAGCACCCATGGTGTGTCAGACACTGTAGTAGGCATAGAAAACACAGAAAGGAATAAAATTTGGTCTATGAAAAAGTGCATAGCCCTTCAAGGTAGAGGGACAAGAATGTAAATGTGACAAAGAGTGAGAAATGGTAAGAGATATGTGTATAGGATTCTGTGGTAGCAGAGAAAAGTGTCAAAAAGGAAAGTTCCTAACTCTCCTAAGGGGCTGTTAGAGAAGGTAGAGGGGCGAATAAGGGGAATGCATCTAAGGAGAGGGAAAGGCTGGCATGATACTTGGAAGACATTGCTCCAGTTATCTACTGCTGCCTGACAAATGACCCCAAAACGTAGTGGCTTAACACATTTTATTTGCTCATGATTCTGCAATCTGGGCTGGGATCAGTTGGGTGATTCTTTTGCTAGTCTTGCTGTTAATTGCTCTTGTGGCTGAATTCAGCTGGTAGTTTGGCCGGGACCTGGATTCCACTGATGTTTTCTCTCTCACTATGTATTCTTGGGGTCTTTCCCTTGCCATACAGTTACTACCCATGGTTTTTGCAGTAGCCAGACTTCTTAAATGGTGACCCAGGGCTCCAAAGTAGATAAAGCAGAAGTTTCCAGGTCTTCTTAAGTGTTTGTTGAGGAGCTGTCCAAATGTCACCTGACCTGTTGGTTAGGTAGTCATAGGGCCAGCCCAGATTCAAGGGGAGGAAATTACACAAGGGCATGAATACCAGGAAGCATGGTTCACTGGGGTTGAGACATGGTTGACCAGATAGATGAAGTTAGGAGAGGCCCCAGGCAGAAGGAGAAATATGAACAGACATGGGATAGTGAAATTGCATGGTTTGGGGAGAAAGTTAATTACTTCAAGGTTGTGATTAGGAGGATATATAGGCAACGGGGAGCACAATAAAGCTACAGTGCTGGCTTCCTCAACTGTTGCCTCTGCCTGGTCCTCCTTCCTTGCCTCGTCTGACTTTCCTGGACTTGCCTTGCTTCCCAGCCAATTTTTCCGGTTCTGCAGAACTACCAATTCCAGCTCTTCCTTGGGCGTATGAATATGGAGGCTACGTCAGAGACTGTTATCTGGCCATAAAACTCTTGGTTTTTTTTGGGGGGGGGGCATTCAGATACACCATCATTCCTAGCTTCCCTTGTAGTTAGGTGTGGTCTTGTCAACTGAGTTCTGACCAATAGAACATGGCTAGAAGTGGTGATGTGCAGTACTTCCAGACCTGGACTGTTAAAAAATCTGTCATTTGATCTTCCATGTTTTTTTCCCTTTCAAGTTGACTGGAAATAGAGACAATTTCAAGGCAAATTCTGGAGCCTTGTATTGAAGATGGCAAAGCTACAGGGTAGAAGATGCCTGGGCTCTTGGATCACTGCATGCAGTCACTCTTCCTGACCAGGATCCCGCATGCTGGATTGCCTTGTGAGTGAAAACAACAACAGCAACAAACCCTTTTGTTGTGACTAGTCCCTGAGATGTGGAGGCCTATCAGTGACAGCAGCTAGTATTACCTTGGGTTCCTTAATAAGAAACCCAAGAGGCAGGGATGTTCTTAGCATCACCTCTGAGGAACTGGGGAATTTATGTGGAAGGAGGTTGAGACCAGTCACTCATGCTGAAGTAGAGCCAGCCAAATCTGGGAAGAATTCTTTGAATGAGGTAATGACAGTTTTCCTTTTTATGAGACCAAATTTATATAAAGGAAAGTCTTGAACTCACTGCAGTTTGACTCGTTGGCACATTTTCATCTGAAACTGGATTTTACTCCGGGTTTCTTAAAGCACCTCGACAACTTGTATCCTTGCAAACCCTCCATATTTAACCTAGTGACAGGTGAGCAATATAGCTTTTTGGACAAGTTAATTAAAGGAACAGGGTTTCATATAAACATAAAAATAATTTATATTTGATTCTCTGCTTTAATTTGATTCCCACAACAACCACTCAAATTAGATGAGCATAATCCATTATTTATTTTTCTGGGTGGAGAAATTGAGGCTGAGGGGGAGTTGACTTGACTAAGATCTCATAGTTAAGTGGAAGAGGCCTGGGACCCACATCTTCTAGCTCTGAGCCAATTGTAAGCAAAATATGTAGACCCTGCTGATATCCTATCCATACCCTCTAAACACACCTAAGTTTACTGTGGCTAAGCTGGTGAGTTCCAGAGCACTATAGCCTCTCTACCCCCCACCCAGCCATCCAAGGGCCTGCATCTCTCAGCCTGTGTATCTAAGGGCTTGCTCCAGCACTTTGGGATCTTGCTTAGCTTAGCACAGACCCAACTGGGAAATGCGAGTGAGTTGACGGCCCAGGGGCAATCTGCAAGAAATGGGGGACAGAGGATGGTGAATAAATGCCCCAGCTTCCCCATTCCCTGAGGTGTGCTCCATGGGTTTCTCAGCAGAACCCTGGCAAATGCCCAGAGTCCATTAGCACATGCTAAACTGAGTTTCTTCCCTTCCCTGTCTCATTCTCCGTGCTTCCTCACTCCCACTCTGTGGTATCACCTTCCAAATAAAAGACCTGACCTACACCTTGTCTTAGAATCAGCTTTCAGGGGAACCTGAACTAAGGCAGTACACATGTACCGGGGGAAGTCAGAAGCACTCAGAAACATTTTTTTCATCCTCTCTAAACTGGACTCAGATAACCTTTCATGGCAGTGAGCAAGGATAAAGGCCCTTATCAGACACCTCCTGTCAGACTCTTCTCCCTGTCATAGGCGGTTGGTGGCACCTGCCAGTCTGGACTCTTCTTTGTATTGGTGACTTTGCTCTGCTGTCCAGCTGGCACCAGGCATGAGATGAGCAGCATTAGTCCCAGACAGTAGCAGATGCTGCCAGCTCACCAACTCCTGCCAACAAATCCAGGGCAAGGACTGGGCAGGAGTAGGAGACCAATTTTGCCCCAGGGGGAGAGGAGAGTTCAATCACTTGCCATGGCTACCACGTTCCCAGTCCTTTACTGTGTCCTCCAGTCATGAGGGAGACTTGACTGATAGAGATGTCAGCTCAGCGGTGACTGATCTGTTGAGACAAGCTTAGCATGGCATGGTGCCATGGGGAGTGGCAGAGGGGTTTCAACCAGATGCCGAAGGACCCACAGGCCCAGGTCTGATGTGCTGAACTGTGTCAGGCTGGGTGTGCAAAGATGCCATCTGTTGGTTATCTTCCAGAACAGCTATGTTCATCCATTCATCCATCCATCCATCCAATCATTCATTCATTCATTCATTCATTCATACATTATTTACTGATGCTGCTTATGTGCCTGGCACTATGGTTTGAACTAGGCATACACGAGGGAACAAGGTAAATGTGATCTCTCCCTTCTGTGAACCTATAATATAGAATGGAAGCAGATATTGATTAAATATAAAATATACATAATCATATGGCAGCATGAGGTTTTCTTTCTTCTATTTCTCATACCCACTCTCTATCTGGAGCCCAAGCACATATCGAGACAGGATGTTTTAAAAGTGGAGAGAGAGTCTGGAGTTGTGCCAGGAGGCAGGCAGCCATAGCAGTCATTGGTTAAAAAAGATAATACACAAATTCTGTTAGCTGTTGGCATTCTAATCATGATCAGCATTCCTTCTATGCAGGCAAAGGGGAGACTGGTCAGTAAGTAGTACGTCCTGGAAAAGGTGAAGGGAACCTTTATTGATAGGCAGGTGTAAATGGGTAATGTAAGCTTCAAGTGTGACACATCTCCTTCTCCTTATCCCCCTCTATCAAGCATCTACATCCTAGGTGTCATTAGAATAAAGAGGCAGAGTTATAAACATTGGATTTTAATCTTTGGAGGGAGAGAGGTGGAATGTTGGACAGTTTATTTTTCCAGGTCTTCCTTGTGTTTCTCGCATAGGCTGGCCTGGGTGTAGGGCTGCTGAGGTGAGAGCTTATCCTTCCTGCTTGTCTAGAAAAGGGACAAATCCCAGTTCCAGTCACTGATGGTCTCCAGGGCTACTCGGGCCCCGGTTCTTGCAGATGCTATTTGCAGCAGCTCCCTTCATCCTGGGGAGCTCCACAGATGTCAGAGAGGAAGAGAGTGGCTGGAACAGCCAGTTCAGATTCACTTCAAACCAGAAGTGGAACAATTCCCGTTACATTATTAATCCCTGGAGCCATGTAAAGTTTCATCTGTTTTCTCTCAATGATTTTTTACAAGCTATATTTTCCAAAAGCTGCAAGACCTATGACCAAGCAGTATCTTTCACATGTGCATGAAAATCTGGTGGGGTGAGGGGAGGCAACTGCTGCAGGCCTGAGAACAGGGGACATGAGTTCTAGACTTGCTTTTGACACAAGCCAGCTGTGTGACAATGAGTGAGTTACTTTTCCTCTCTGGCCTCCAGTGTCTGTGTTGGTTAACCATTGCTATGTAAAAATACCCACAGTCTTAGTAGTGCACAAAAATAAACAATGAGTACCACAGATGGGGGGGGGGTGGCAGCCGGGGTTTGGCTAATCTAGGCTGAGCTGAGCTTGGCAGCAATACATATAAGGTTGCAGCGGCTCTGCTTCATGTCACAGGACTGGGGGCTGGCTGGACCAAATCTTTTCCTCACACCTCTTCTCCTCCTGGACCAGTGAGCGAGGTGGGTATGCTGTCATATGACAGCAGAGGCCCCAGGAGAATGTGGAAATATGTGAGGTCTCTTAAGGGCTCAGAACTATTTTAAGGCCCATTCCACTGGCCAAAACAAGTCTCTTGGCCATGCCCCAAATCAATGGGCAGGGAAGTAAACTCTGCCCATGACAATGCCATGAGGCAAGTTGGGGTGAAGCATTGGAACCATTCATTCAATCTATCACACTCTTCTCAGCTATAACATGACTGGACCATCAGGTCATATGGTCCTTTGGGTCCTTTATAGCCTAAACATTCTGTAAATCTGAACAATGATGTAGAAACAGTATAAAAGGATATCGACCAGTGAAAGTGAGCAAGAAATAAATCTGGTTTTAGCAAAAATTCTCTGAGCATATGAATACATTACAACTAGATATAAAGACATGGTTCTCAAAATCTGCCCACTTCACCCAAATCGGGCAACTGATTTTCACAAACTCAGCATATGTGAACGTAAAATGCAGGAAGACCCTGCTCGAAATTCTCCCACATGTCCTCGCTTCCCTAAATGCCAGCAAGGTGAGTTAACCTGCAGCAGAGGTCGAGAGCAGAGCATCCCTCAATGTGTACATATTTTTTTTGCTTTGGAGGCAAAAGAAGCAGCTTCATGCCAGAGAATATGCAATTAAAAAAACACACAAATTATATCAGCAGGACTCTCTTTGCTGGAAGTGTGAACTTGATAGAAATCAGAAATGCAAATGGTATTGAAGTGCGGTTAAAACTTCCGCTTTCCAAAAGGGGGAAAAATTAATTGCTTTTATACTTACCGTAGTGATAAGCCGGAGGCACATGCTATACACAAGGAGCAGCATTCAGAAACCTTCCAAAAGGGGGAGGGAAGGGAGGCAATAAATCTCCCCTAGAAAGCCTCACGTTCCTCACTGCAGATGTGCTCAGCATATAATTTTTTGGCTGTGTGGTTCAGGGACTTGCCAAGAGTTTCAGCTTCCATCGGCTTCTATGAAGAAGGCTGGAGAAGGAAGAAAATGTTTTGGGAGAATAATCTTAAGTGATAAAAGAAGAGCTTAGCCAGAGGGTATGTGTCCAGCCCTCCTTATTTGCTGGGGGAAAGGTGTTAGTTTATGGATTTTTATTGCAAGGACATCTGCAGCTTCTCAGATTTATGCAACACATAGAGTTGCAAGAATGCCCCTCAAGCCTCAAACCACATCCGCCTTATTCAGAGCTGGGCCGTTCCAGGAACATCCAGGGTGTGTGTATTGGGAGATCTTCTATGAACAGGGTAACTGTTTGGTCTGGTTTGCTTGGACAGTCCCAGTTCATTCCAGTGGCTCAGTTAGTAACCCCATTCATTCTCAAAAGTGTCTGTGTGGTACAATAGCTTTGGAAAACTGCAAATATCTACAAAAGTTGAAGAAACATCTACCTCTTCCTCAGAAATTCCATGCCTAGATGTCTACCCAACAGAATGCATGCATGTTTACTAAAAGGACACTTACAAAAATGCTCATAATAGTCAAAGACTGGAAGCAACTCACATGTCTATCAACAGGTGAGATAAATAAAGCACGGCATAGTCACATAACAAAACACTACATAGCAATGAGAATGAACAAACAACAACTAAATGCAACAATAAGGATGAATCTCACAAACATAATATTGAGTGAAAGAAGTCAGACAAAAAGGAGTACATATTATGATTCCATTTACACACAGTTCAGAAACAGGCAAAATTAGTCTATGCTGTTAGAAGTCAGGATACCGTTGGATATAGGTATGAAAGAAAGGGAATACAAGGGGACATTTAGGGTGCTGGTCATGTTATTTCTGGATCTGGGAGCTGCTTGCACAGATGTGTTGAATTTATAAAAAAACCATCAAGTTTTATATTTGTGATTTGTGCACTTTAATGTATGTCTATCTCAACCTGGTAAGAAGATAAATAATATGGCCATCTATTCATAACTCACACATCATCCCTGGACTTCACCAGTCCCATCTTTCCACCAGCATTTTTGGTTCTGCTCATGTTTGAGGCCTGTAGCACCACTTGGGCAGAAAGGAGCCTCAGTTTCCTACTCCCATGTGTATCTTTTTTCCTATCCTTGAATAACCTCATGAGCAGCTTGCAGTGGTACTGCCCCACTTCTCCAGGTTTGCACTTGGTGAAAACACTTGGGCATTTTTAGATGTTCATCTCTTTCCTTTCCTTGCTGCTACGGACTGAATGTTTGTGTCGCCACGGACTCATAGGTTGAAGTCCCAAGCCCCAATATAATGGTATTTGGACCTTGGGAGGTGATTATGTGTAGGTAAGGTCATGAGAATGAAGCGCTCTCCCACTAGTTGAGCATACAATGAGAAGACAGCCATCTATGAACCAGGAGGAGAGCCCTCACCAAGAAATGTTGCTAACTTGATGTCAGACTTATAGCCTCCAGAATCGTGAGAAGTAAACATTTGTTGTTTAAGCCACCCAGTCAGTCTGTGGTAACTTGTTATAGCAGCCAGAACGAACTAAGACAAATTAAGAATACCTCACCTTTCAAGTTAGTCCTCATGAAGATTTCCAGATGCTTTTTTCTGGATTATTCCTAGTTCTGTTAACCTGCTTTGAGGTGCAAAAAGCAAAGGGCAACAAACATGCTCCAGTCAGCACATGGTTTTGTCTCAGTGTTCATATGGAGAAGGCTTTCTCAATATCTTTAGTTCCTAACCATGAACATCTTGTTGATTTGAGTCCTCTAGAACCTAAATTGTGGTTTATATATCCAACTTAGGCAGGCCAGCATTGGCAGAGAAACATTCTGTCCCCTCCCTGTGGACTACATACTCTCTTCTCTTGTTCACACCAGTCATGTGCTAAAAGATCAAGCAGGGCATGAGGTCCAGCTATTCGTTCAATTAGCATTTTACTACAAGGAGCAGCGCACAGACACCTGGTTCTCTCCTTACAGCCTATGAATTCCTGAAGCCAGGGGCTGTGTCTCATCCATTTTTGAAATCATGACCCTTCTCCTCCCCTCTCTCCTTATAGTTGTTTCTTTTGTCCCCTGGGCTTTGTTCTGCCTTTCCTCTCACACTATGTTATAGGGGACTCTACTCTCTCCACTCCCCGCCATGCCCTCCTCAAACATCCATTAGTTCTATGGCTACACGACTGGCTTAGCTCAAGGATGAATGAACAGTGTACCATCACAACCTCCCAGTCAGACTATCTCAGTAGAGGATCATGTCATTAACTTCCTCAGGGACTTCTAAAACTTTTAACGCTCTTAGGCTTGATATCCTTTTTGTCATTCAAAAAAAAAAAAAAAGCAAACAAAATGAACAGAGAAGTTTTCTCCTTGCTTAAGATCATATTTCAGAGATAGCAGTAGTCTTGGGTGGGCAGAGACCAGCTACGATCCTTAACCCATTTTGTTTTGTGCCTGAACACTCAGCTGGACTATATTTCCCAGCTACCCTTGGGGGTGAAATGTGACCATGTGACTGACCAATGAAATGTAGATAGAAGTGATTTATCTTACTACCAGGCCTGGCATATAATTACTTCCCACGTGGCCCTTTTGATCCATTTCTTCCATTTCCCATATTTGGTGGTTGGATGTTGATGCCCAGGGTGATGTTGGAAGACAGGAGATTCTCAGCTCTGGCTGTCCATTGGAGCCACCAGAGGAGCATAACAAATTCTGTGCCCATGTCCCACCCTGAACTAATGGAATTAGAATTTCTATTGTCAAAGAGGTAAAGCTCTCCATTGTTTTGAGTTCCCTCAATGACTGTGTAAACCAGAATTCCCTCCCTCTGCCACCAGCTGGACTCTCCCTGAAAAAGAAATAAACTTCCATTGTGTTAAGCTAGTGCTAGCTTTGTCTTAACTGATATGCTGGGCAACTGGTATTTCTACAAATGGGTTTGCCAGTCATATCCTGACCAATTCTTGGCTGAAAGAAAACTATTGGTAGTAGGTGAGAAAAGAAGTTCACCTCAGGGAAGGGGAACGGACCTCCCACTTGGGTATCTAGGAAACTCTTGAGAACCCAATGCAGTTAAAGAAGGTTAGTGATATGGTGGGGGATAGAAAGATGGAGAAAGAAAACTGAGGGCTGCAGGCCATCAAGGTCCTATCCTTGTATGGCCTGAGAGAGCAGATTCCAATGTGTGTGTGATAGGGGAGTATGTTTTTGTAAGTTGATGTACACCAATTTCAGGCTAAATTTAGAGTCCTCCTAACTTTGGAAATGATTTGCCTAGATTTCAACACCTTTCAATTGGATGACAAAATTTCCTTGGACTTACGTAACCATGCTCTTCCACGTGGAAGCATGCCTCCCTGGGTAATAGAATTTGGCCTGCTGCAACAGCGTTGCATTCTTACTGGTTCAGTTGGAATCTTTGGCTTAAGGCTAACAACCAGGGAAGCCCACAAACTGGATGCTCTCTGTGTAGCTAGTGACCTTTCCTAGATTTTAACAACAGCCTCCTTCTCTTTTTCCTTCCCCATTTCTTCTTCTCTTCCCTTCCCTCTTCCTTCATCTCCCTCCACCTTTCCCTTGTCCGCTGCCCTTCATCCTACCTCTTCCAGTTCCTTATCTTTCTTTCTCTCTTCCTTCCCTCCCTCTCTGCTGGAACTTCCCTTGCCTTTCCTCCTTTTCCCTACCCTCCATTCTTCTCCCTCTGTTTTTCCCCTCCCCACTCTCTTACCCTCCTCTTCTGGTTCTTCAACAAAAAGGTGGCTTTCCACTCCAGCCACACTCCTAGAAATCTTGACCAGCCAGGCTTTGGTGGTGATTGTGGATTTGCCCACCATTCACTTACTCATTCAACCAATGTTGTTAGGGTGGGGCTCACCATGGTCAGACACTGTGCTACAAATGGAGGTACAGAGACAAATGAAATGATCTTAGCTATAGAAATATTCACAGCTGTGCAAAGGGCAGAGATGGGAAGTTATGCATAGAGATTAATCCTTAAGTTATCAACTTCTTCATGTCTAAAAGAGGAGACCTAAAAATACCCAGGGAGAAAGTTGTTCTTTTTCATGAAGAGCCAATCACAGAAGCTGGATGTTTCAGTTTTGTGTCTGTAAGGCAAGTAGACCCCCACTGGTAAGGAGAAGACTTGAAAAAGTGTCCCCCCCCCCCACCGCCCCGCAACTAAAGCTCAGGGAGGAGGAACTTAGATGCAGGGAAATTTACATAGGGAGGAGGAGATCTAGTAGGAGATAGGGGTTTGAAACCTTGACCCCTTTTCTTTGGGGATCTGGGATGACTTTAGACCATCCTTGTGGATTGCGGGACACAGTGAAGTCAGTTTCCAAGAAGAAGACTAGTGTTCATGAGGTTCCCAGTAGAAAGCAGAGGTTGCACTGCTGAGTGGCATTCCACACCTCTCTTGAAACCAGCCCTTTGAAACCACAGGTGTGCCCTTAGAAAATTGCACATCTGCATGGGCATCTAGTGAAATAGGTGACTAAACATAACAAAGGGAACCCAGGAGCCCAGGCCTACTGTGCCCTGGGAATACTATAGCCAAGCACAACCCTTAAGAGTCATGTGTCTGTGTCCCCACAGCATGATACAGTAAAGTGGATCTTAGACTGGGCAGGACCAGCTGTGTAAAATTTCCTTTTTCCTGGGTAATGACATTATGGACTCCAATTTTTTTATTAGAAAGGAAAACAGGCGTGCAGAAAAGTGCACAATCCATTAATGTGCAGCTCAACGAATTACCACAAAGCAAGCGTTACTTCACTGTGACACAGGTCAAAACATAGAGCATTACCAGCACTCCAGAAGCTTCTTTCATTCCTCTTTCAGTTGTATCCCTTCCCTCCATTCTATCCATCCTAATTTCAAACACCGCACTTTACTTTTGCCTGCCTTTGAAATATATACATAAATGGACTTCCACATTTGGGACTTTTCTATGTGGCTTCTTTTGCTCAATAACATGATTGTGAGATTCCTCTGTGTTGTTGCATATAACTGCTCGTTTTCCTTCCTCCATGAATGAATATACACTGATTTATCTATCTACTCTCCTGCTGATAGACATTGGGTTGCTTCTAGTTTAGCTGTTACAAACCATAATGCTGTGAATATTCTGGAACATGTCTCCTGATGTACGTGACGACCGTTTGGTGAGTGACAGTTAGGGGACATGGCTGAAAAAGATTTCCTCATTTTTCTCTGAATTCTTGGACATGAGCTCAGGTGGTGTCTGGACCTACCATGGGATACAGAGAGAGAGGGAAGGGTAGCAACAGGTGCTAGATAAGAGACATTGCAAGATGGAGGTTTGCAAACAAAGTGAGTTGAACATTAACAGACACGCCTCAGACTGAGGAAGCTGTATCCAGTTTGTCAAATAATTGATTTTCTTTATCCATCATATTGGAGTGTGCATGAGAAAAGGCTCCAATAACAGTACCAAGAATAGTCACCAGCTCTGGTACCTCAGTGAAATTTCTAGAACTCTGGCTTGAAATTCCCCTTGGCTACTCCAGGATGGTCTTCAGTGAGCCTACCCGAGCCCCACCCCATGGTTCAGAGGTGACTGTCCTTCATCCACTTACCCACTTACACATGGCGTGCTCCTTTTGCCTCAGTTCCCACATCCCTACGAAGCCAGAGCCCTGTCTCTGTCAGGGGCTCCACATCCTTCCTCCTGAGGTCAGTTAGCCGCTATTACAGGGTGACATACTCACTCTGCTACGTTCCCAGCTGCCCTCTGCTCTCATTCAGCATCCACCCATCCATCCGTTCATTCACTCAACAAATGCTTTATTGATAGGTACTCAGGTATAAGACTGGGGCCTACCTTCCATGGCAGAGAGTCCACCTCTGCCTGTCATTATTTTTCCCATGATACAGTTTGTTCTTATGCAAGCATTCCTTCTGCTTGGCTTCCAGGTTTTGCCCTCATTCCACTCTGGGGGCCCTTTCTGCAAACCATGACAATATAGTAAAGTTCAGAGACAGTCAACCCACCTCACACCCACTGGAAAACTGACGGGCCCTCCCCTCGTGATTGTAAGTGGCCCAGGGTAGCAGAGCCTCCTGCTTTCACCCTTCATCATCCTAGAAGAGAAAATCTCTCTAGTAGTTCCAGAGGAATGAAGAGAAGGAAGAGGAACATTCCCCTTCTCCCACCCCCTGCCACAGAGAGGCCCCAGCATTGACCCAGAGGTACAAACATGGCCTCAGAGAGGGGGTGTTTGACTGGTTTAAGCCAATGGGGAGCCCTATCCCTGGGACTTGAGATGTGGATAGTCCCACCAAAAGCATGGCTGCTGTGTAGACAGGGCTCTCAGAGGGAAAGTTGGGGATCCTTTTTGCCCAAAGATGGCAGACCAGCAAAACTGTCCACCATGAATGCTTTGCATAACATAGTAGTGAAGTGTGGATGAGGGGCAGTAGGCAGACACTGAAGCTTGCTTTCTCTCCTCTCTGGGTACTCCACCCCCAACCCCAACCTGGCCAACCCTGACTTGCCCTTCATCTGGGAAACGTTTTCTGAGCCTGTCCATGTGGGATAGGCCCCTACCTACTCTCCTGCTAAAATTCTCACAGGACCCTAGCTCCCCCTGCCCTGGCCCAGACCTAGAGGCCTCTACTGCCATTGCCTGTTTACTCTCTGTCCCCTTCATTGGAGTGAGTGTAAGCTCCTGAGAGCAGGACTTGAGGCTGTTTTGTTGCCCGATGTAACTCCAAGGCTGAGCACAGTGGCTAGCACGCAATAGGCAAATGCACGGATGAAAAAAAGATAAGGATGTAGTGGTCAAGTTAAAAACACACAGAGTTTGGGAGTAAATAGACCTGGCTTCTGATCCTGACTATGTTAAACACCAGTTTGACCTTGGGCAACTTCTCTACCACTTAGAGTCTCCATTTTCTCATCTGTGAAGTAGAAAGTAATTATTGAATGAGTTTCCTATTGCTGCTATAACAAATTACCACAAACACTGGCTTAAAACAACACAAACTTAATCTCTTACGGTTCTGGAGGTCAAAATTCCAAAATGGATCTCACTGGACTAAAATCAAGATGTCGACAGTATTGCATGTTTTCTGGAGGCTCTAGGGGAGAATACGTTTCCTTGATTTTCCAGATTCTAGAGGTCACTTACATTCCTTGGTTTGTGGCGTCTTCCCCCATCTTCAAAGTCGTCAGTGGATCATTGTCTCTCCTCTCTAATCTTGGCTTCTGTCCTCATATCTTCTTCTCTGACTCTGACCTTCCTGCCTCTCTTTATTAAGGACCCTTGTGATCAAACTGGGCTCACTCCGACAATCTAGACTAACTTCCCCATCTCCAGGTCCTTAACATAATCCCATTTGCAAAGCTCCTTTTGCTATGTGAGGCAACGTATTCTGGGTTCTGAGGATTAGGATGCGGAAATCTTTGGGAACCATTATCCTGCCTACCACACTCATGTGGATCAAACAAGGAAATGTCTGGAAAGCATCTAACACAAGCCTAGCACATAGGAGACACTTGGTTCATGCTACCCATGATTATCTTTACCACGCCCTTCTGTGAGAGAAGTGGCTGGCAGAAAGCCTTGTGCAGAGCAGGCCCTTGAGCTTGAAGTTTCACTGACAGATTACAGTCAGAGCATGGTCAAAAGGCAGATCTAACATCTGCTGAGCCACAAAAGAATGGATGACATGCAATCTGACTTGAACTGCAATCTGGCCTTGCAGGGTTGTGGCTATACCCCTGAACTCAGCCTTGCCCTCCTTCCCTGGCTGGCTGCAGACGCTGAGTGGGGCTTCCTTCAATGCGGGCACTCCTCCAGGGGGCTGCTGATGGGGGAAGGGTCTGGGATAATGGCCTTGTGGCCTCAACCTGTCCAGTCAGGTACAAGGTTTGGGTCACAGTTAGGTCAGTCTCTTCCCATTCCTGCCTTCCCAACCCCCACCATTGAGCCACCCAGTTCTCCAGGAAAGAGTGATGTGCACTGAGCATTTCTGGCTACCAAGCCTTATGAGCCCAACTTTTGTCCCAGGTCTCAAGACTGAAAGGAAAGGGCAGCTGTGTGTACCCTTGGACTACTTGGTCTCCAGTATACCAGGTCTGTTTCCTTGCTATCAGGGTGGTGGGATGCAGAACAGGTCTGGGCTTACCAGGGGAGCACATTTAAAATCAGATTCCTGCCTCTCCCCCGCCACACACACACACACACACACACACACACACACACACACACACACACACGGGGAATTTTACATATTATATCTGGGGTGGAGCTCAGGAATGTGCATTTTAAGTCACTCCCTGGGTCATTCTGATGCAGAAGGTCCTCGAACCATACTTGAATTCTGAGTTTGCCCTGGCTCTGTCACCAACTACCTGAGTGATCTTGGACAACTGATTTTACCTTCTGGAGCCTAGTTTCTTCAGGGACAGTCGAAAGGGTAGGAGGGGACCACCAGGGCACTTTCAGGATGGGAACCTATGTCTGCCCCTTCAGTTCTCTTAGCACACTCACCTTCTTATTATTGGCCCCAAACTTTTGACTTTTGTTCTTTTATCTAAAATGTTTCTAGAATTTTCTGACAGTCCTCTTTGGGAAGGAAGGGTGGGTTGGGAGGAGTAATTGAGATCAAGGATTTCTGTACATTAGGAGGTACGAGATGGAGACTGTAGAGCAGAGCAGGAGAGGAATGTGTGAGTGTGTGTGTGTTTTGAGTGCCTTTAACTCGTGAGTATATGTATATGGATATTTTACCAGCTGTTCAGTCATCGAGTTGTGGAATTTTAGAACTAACAAGATGTGTGTGTGTGTGTGTGTGTGTGTGTGTGTGTGTAAAATGAGATCCAACTCCCTTGTTTTGCTGGTGAGCCCCAGAGAGGAAATGTGAGTTGTTACTTGGAGTCACTTAAGTCCTTAGAGTAGTACATTTTCAATCTCTTTTTCGCAATCACCTGGAGGGGTTTTTAAGAAATAAAGATGCCTGCACTCCATGCTTAAAGATTCTATTTCCATTGGTTCAGGGTGGGACCTAGAGACAGAATTTTCTTTTTCAGTTCCCCTGGTGACTCTAATGGGCAGCCAGGGCTGAGAATCACTGATGAAGAGGATGGAGCCTATTGTTCCTTATAGTGAAGGGCTATCCTGTCTCTTCCTGGGCATGGGTGGTAGAGGCATCCTGAATCTATGAGCTGGGTGTAAAGGCTACCAATCACTCCCCCCCCCAACCTAGAAGAGCCTGGCTCTCAGGACTCCAGTCGGAATCCAGGCTATTCCAAGATTCTCGGAGAAAGTTCATGAAAATGCCTCACCTGGAAGCTTCTACTCACCTGGATGGGAGTTTCAAAGGCCAATACCCATCTGTGAATGTGAACATAGGAGGGACTCTGCCCTAATTAGAGGGAGCTCCCCAGGGCCTGGGGGATGGGAGGAGGTGGGAACATGGGTTCCAGGAGCAGGAAGGGGAGAGTATTTGGAGGAGCCTTCCTCCCACGCTGGTGTCCGCAGGAGAGGTGTGTGTGGGGGGGGGTGGGGGGAGTGGGGCGGGGGAGAAATGATAAACCCATTTGCTGAGTTCCTCTCCCAGGAATACTAATTCATCTTTTTTTCCTTTTTTGGGAAATGCACCTGATGTGTGGCCTGTGCTTTTTCTTTTAAGTTAAACTTTTCAGTGGAAGAAAGCACTCCAAAGGCAACACCCGTTCAGTTTTCTCGGGCTGTGGAAGAAATCAAACCTGGAACAGCCATCTCTGGTGTTCCTCTCTGCCACTCTGCCTGTTGCCTTTCTCTTTTCTAATTTATTCTGTTTCCTCTCACGTCTTGACCCGTGGGCTGCTCTGAAAAACTACTCATGTTGTGTGTATTACCTCACTCCCTGCCCCAACCCCTCCTATGCTATCTTTACCATCCTTACCCCATAAAGATCTGATTCCTTCTTTTCACTTAATTTCTTCCAAGTTCCTTTTTGCTAACTGCCTCAGGAGGGAAGCTTGGTCTCTGTAGGGCCTGACCCAAACCCATCACCGTTGGCAGGGTGTGGCAGGGCCAAGACTTCAGAGACTCAAGGGGCCTCCTTTCCCTATGGGCTGCTCCAAACAGCCCACAAAACACAGAATCTCTTGCTCATCACAGTTTTTATTTGCCAGATGTAAATTGTTCTCTAGGTTCACCAAAAGGCCATAGAAGCTGTTTCATAAATAAGCTTAGCATCTACCTTCGCGTTTTCCCTTTAAACTGCCAGGTTACTACCACTCTCAGCATAATTTTGCTGGAACTAAATAAATACACCCTTACAGCACCCTACATAGTTTGTAGCCTCAAGCACTTTTTTAAAAAAAGTTAACTTGTTTAATCTCCACAATAACCCCGTGGTATAGGTATTGGCCAATTTTAGAAGGAAAAAACCCTCAAGGCTTGGGGTCTGCCACAAGCCTGTGGCAGAGCTGGATTTGAACCGGGGTTTGCTGGCCCCAAAGCCTGTGCCTTGAGTCATGTTGCTCCCCTTGAGCTGTCCTACCCTTGCATCCCACCTTCCCTGATCCCCTTAATGTCTGTACTGATGGCTCATCATTCTCGCCTCACCCCTCAGACCTGAGTGGCCAGCTGAGAGGCCTACCTTCCTGCCTTGACCCCACCTCACATCTGTCTTCCTGGGATGTTTCAAGCCACTTTCATTATAATACTGCTGCCTGACCCAGCCCAGCCTGAGGGACCTGACACTTAGGAATATGGCCAACTGGGCTGGCATTCCTGCTAGATGAGACCACATCTCACAGGCAGGACCCAAACACACAACATTTTCCCCTTGCTTTCAGTCACACAGTCACCTTCATTGAGTTCTACAGCACAAGCTGGCCGTGAGCCTACCAGGTCCCCTCTGGCTCGAGCGCTGCCTCAGTAAAACAACAAGACAACAGTAACATCATCATGAACAACCACGACACAAGGTCTCAAATGGCTACCTGCCTCCTCTTCAGCCCAAGCCGTATACCTCTTCCCACTCTTCCCCCAGCCCTCTGGGACCAAGATGGGGAAATTGTCCTGTAATAGCATTTCACATGCACAGGATCCAGGCATTTCTCTCATCTGGTTATCTTTGGAAACACTGGGAGGGAAGGGCGTATTAAAGAAATCCTCCTCTGCTTCCATCTTGAAAAAAAAAGGCAGATCATTTTGATTCACTACCTTATCTTTAAAGAAACCCGACATGGAAAAGGCAGGGAGATAAGATCTATGACTTCATCAGCTTGTTCTCTGAAGTTGTTTCAAGCTTTACCATCCCCCCAAAGGCCCCTTAATTTCCTGTTTTCAATATCTAATGGCTAGGAACTTGCAGCCACCCAGAGCTAAGTGAGCCTGGGGGTCAGCGCAGGAAGCTGGCCGGAGAGGAAGCTTTTAACATTCAACCTGGAATCTGGCCACAAGTCAGGAGCACATCTTCTCAATTTGTATTTTATTTTTACCTTAACACTGTGGTCAGCGGCTCTGGATGGCTTGTGGTCTCAGAAGAGCTGCTGGTTTGAAATATCTTAAATGCAATTTGAAAACTCATAAGCCTTCAAATTAAAAAAGAAAAGGAAAACTTCAGCATTTCATAACAGGGATTCTTGACAACCTCTTTCTTTCAAGATGCTCCAAATGCCTCCCAGACATTCTTGTGTCAGCTCTTGCTGCCTCCCACAGTGGAGGCCAAGGAACTGGTACCATCTGAATCATTTTATGGAGGGGAAAACAGAGACACCCACTTGTTCCTGCTTACACAGCAAGTTGCCATAACATTGTGACAGGTGTTTTCCCAAGCCCCAACCCGTGTGTGTGTGAGTGTAATATGGGTTACAAGTACAATGCCAAGAGCAAGGAAAACCAACTATCTTTGGCTCTGGTACCTGGCATAGTGGTGTACTCCCTGGAATCCTGGTCACCACTCCATCTCTTCCATCACTACAGTGTCCTTGGGTGCGCTCTTGATGGTTGCCATGGTAATACTGCCAGCCACTCTCTTGCCAGTCAGGGACTAGCATCCCCCGAAGGGGGCACAACACAGAGACATGTCCATCTGCCAAGCTCGTCCGTTATTGGAGGGTCTGAGCACACAGTGTTTCCATGGCATACTGAAGTTCATGGGGCCCTAAACTCAGTCTCTCACAGCTCAGCTTCCCATTCCTGCTAGTTCCCAAATGCCATAGGCCCAACCACATGGGTGGAGATCTCGGGCCAGGAAGCAGACCTGCCACCTGCTACTGAGGTGGCCCTTTCTGTTGTGGGTCTGGAGCCCAAGCTCGGGCTTCCTGCCTGCAAAGCTGATCTGGGGAAGGCGCTGCTTATTTCAGGGGCAGTATGAGTCCTGCTGTTAGTCTTGCCCATATTCACTTTAGTGAATGCCACCCAACTTTCAACCATCAACTCCTTTGTTCCTTTACCTCAGGGCTTTCTCAAGCTTAGAAGTGTATTTTGCCTACTGTTGTTGACGGTTAAAAGTCCCAAAGAATTAACACCCCTCCCAATGCCCCAGAGCAACCCTTAACCATTGACAGACAGGACTGAGTGTATAAATGCTCTGCTCTTAGGTGGGAGAACTCTGAGACACAGAGTCGCAGCATCGTGATAATGGCAATGGGTTTGATGATGACGGTTCTCACTTCCCCACTCTCCCCCCTTGCGTGTTTTGGGATTACCTGCAAAATAAACTGTTTGCTCTCGAATCCTTATCTCAGTTCTGCTTTTGGGGATCCAAACTGATCATGAGAAGAACTTCTCTGTCACACCAGCCACTAATAAGGCTGTCACTTCTAAGCTGAAGACAAAGATTTCTGAAAACTCTCAATGCCCAGGAGCTGAGGCTAGGGGCTTCTATGACGTTTTCTTAGGTGTTTTCTTCTTTCTTTTCATGATTCCACGATTCTCTATGTCCTGCCGCTTCTGCCCCCATCCTTAGTTACAAGGTTCTGTAGGTCTAATACCATGGACTCATTTTGTATTTTACAGACAACAAAATGAATCTCAGGGGAGTGAGAAATTTGTCTAAATGCATTTGATTTGTAAGTGGCAGGCAAAGCGGGAACCCAAACCCAAATCTGTCTGCATTTATCGTCCAAGGCACTTTTCAAGTACAACTGTGCACTTGTAAACTTGGCTCATGGGCTTTTGTTCTGAACTTCCCTTCTTTCTCATTACAACAAAGAATTGGGTTCCAAATGTTGGTTTTCAAAAGGGGATTGCCAGGAGTTGTCAGTTAATCATGTGCGTGGGTGCTGCACTTCTCCCTGAGCCAGACATGTTTGTGGGTCAGCATCTGCAGTGACTGGCCCCCCAGCAGGATGATTACAAAGATCCAAGAGCCTGCCTCTCTCATGGTGGAGAGAAATGATCACGGGCATGGGGCTTAGCTGATAGCAGGGCAGAGGATCTAGGGGGCAGCAGGGACACCACCTGATACGGCCTTTGCATTCAGTCCTCCCTTGGTCTAGAATGTTGTTCCTCCCAATGTGCCCATGGCTCAGCCCCTCATTTGCTTTGGGGATTTGCTCAAATGCCATCCTCAGAGAGACCTTCCCTGACCACTGTCTAAAATAGTCTCCTGTCCATTATATCTTTACCCTGTTTGATTTTCCTCTCAGCATTTATCATTCCCTGATGTTGTGTAATATGTTTGCTTATTGCCACCCCCTTCACCCCACCACTAGAATGTGAGCTCCATGATAACAGAGATTTTTTTTCCATTTTGCTCATTGCTCTATTCCCAACACCTAGAACAGTGCCAGTGCATTCTAGAAGCTCAATAGAATCAATTGTTGAGAAGAATGAATGAATGAATGAATGAATGAATGAATGAATGAATCACTGAAAGGAAACACACAGGACAGGTTAGTTATTTGGGGCCAGGTAACACATTCAGTCAAGTGGGGCAGAGGCAGGATGGGCTCCAAGCCAGCACCCCAAGCAGTACAATTCCATGGCCTCTGGTCCATTTCTCTACCCTGTGTTAGGCTCACCAAATCTCCAAATAACATGGGACTCATAAAGCAGAAAACAAGGAGAAGAGAGATGCATTCTCAGTGGAGACAGTACACCCTCCACTCCCTCCTTTCTTCCCTCCGTGCTGCCTGTTTCTTCCTCCTCTGTCTTATCCCAAGGAGCTCCTTAGGAAGAAAGCCCTCCCTGGTCTCTCCCCAGAAACTGCGCTCTGAACACTCGGATGCACAATCAACCAATTGTTAAGTCCCCGACAATACCTCATCAGCGAGCACAGCACTATAATTAAAAGTAAATCCAGCTCAAGCTCTTTAAAATAGGATCTAATTTAATTGGCGCGTTTAATCTATCACTGTCACTCCACCCCAACCAGGGGAGAATGTCACCACAGTGGTAGGTAGTGAGACACTTTAAGTGGCCCTTCATCTGGGTCTCCCTGCTGCCCCAGGCCTAGTGAACGGCTGGGAAGGGGTAGGCAGTGGCAAGCCTGGCAAAGGGAGAGTCCACAAAAGACTGGGCCCATGGACACCAACTGGAACTTGGGTGTGGCTGCTTTGGGCCTCTGTCCCGACATCTAGCCACACTCCCCTGACAGGCTTCAGAAGAGGGTCCAAGCACAGCCCTCTCCCTGCCAGCATATCTCCTCAGAAATAAATCTCAAGGCACTGTGTGGAGAAATCCAAGAGAATTAATTTCACATGAAAGACTGGCAGTTGGGGTGTAAGCTCTCTGCCGGGAATCACTATGTGTCTGCTTTGTGTCTGTACTTTGCGTCAGCATTAATTCCTGACCCAATTCAGAAAAAAAAGTCTCATCCTTTTAGAGTAACACAAACATAACACAAAATACATATTAATCGAGCAGTCATAAAGTTTTGTGGTTAAGAATAGTGGCTTAAAATCATATAGAGATGAATTCTAATCCTGGATAAACCAATTACTAACTTGTGAATTTTAGAATTGTTTGAGTCCCCTTAGTTTCCTCATCTGCAAAGTGAGGGTAATAATATCTACTTCGTATATCCATGCTGAAGTTCAAGTGCCATACTTGGGGCCAGCAGAAGCTATTGATGCCTCACCTACATGCCTGTAACCCACCCTGAAGGTTAACTGCAGTCAGTTCCCATTCAAACTGTGGCTTCCTGCCTCTTTCTGCCTGAGCGTAGTCTTTGGCCCTGAAGAGCCCCTCCACCAGTGATAGATGGGAATTGATGACTAGAAACCCCAGCTTCCACACCCAAGCAGCTCCACACAGTCTCTCAGAACTTCTCAGAGCTTTTCCCAGAAGCTCTGAACCCCAGTTGCCCACCTTGGTAACACACTCATTTGCTTACCCTCTCTTGGCTTTCCTCCCTTCCCTCTCACTGCTCCACCGCCTCGCAATGCCTTCTGGATCACTTCTCAAATTATTGCACCTAAATCTTTGTCTTAGAGTCTGCTTGGGGGGAATCCAAGCTCAAACATTGGTGTGACGCAATGGTACCATGTTACTCTTGTAGTTTCTGGATATTTGAAATTCAATTGTGGATTTCTATGCCTACATTTTGTGTGTGTCTATTGAAAAAATTCCCTTGAGACCCTCCAGGAAGGAATCTTTTCCCTGTGGGCTCCTGTCAGCCCTATGCTCTGTGGCCCTAGAAAGGATTGCTGGGTTAATGCTCTCAACATCCCTCCAAGACTCCTTGGACCCCATATAAAGGTTGAGTTAGGGAGAGGTAAGTCACATCAACTTTATGTGAGTGTTGCAGGGGGGGGTGTTAGGAGTTGAATTGTGTCCCCCACAAAAGGTATGTCCTAACCTCCAATACCTCAGAATGTGGCCTTACTTGGAAATAGTTCTTTGCAGGTGATTAAGATAGATGAGGTCATTGATGTAGGCCCCAACCCAATATGACTGGTGTCCTTAGAAAATAGGAGAATTTGAACACAGTGATAGACACACACAGGGAGAACACCACGTGAAGATTGGAATTATGCTCCCACAGCCAAGGAACCATCAGAAGCTAGGAGAGAGGCCTGATATAGGTCTTTCCTTCATGCCTGCAGAAAGGAGCATGGCCGTGCCACACCTTGGTTTTTTAATTCTAGCTTCCAGAGCTGTGAGAGAATATAGTCTTATTGCTTAAGCCACTCTGTTTGTGGCACTTTGTTATGGCAGCACTACCAGCCTAATATGGAGGGGTTATCTTTGTGTGCTGCCTGTGTGTGTGGCAGTAGGCACTGTGTGTACAGCAAGTAGGTTTCCAGGAAGCTGGCTTCTTATTGTGTGATCCTACGAACTCCTGGATAACATCTGTCCTTGGCACTTGTGGCCCAGGATGAGCTTTTGTTCAGGGTCCTCCCACACTCTTTTTTCTTAGCCCTTTGTTTCCAGAGTTGTGCTATCTCCCTCCCCCTTCTGTTGCCCTGTGGCTACGAAGGTTCCAACATGGCTCCATGGAGATCTATCATGGCTCCTCTCTACAAGACACTTTTCCTCAAAGATTCATCCAGGCTTTGCCTTTATTCACCGTCAACACTCCATTTAATAATGAAGTCAAAGGTAGATAACAAAGTCTTAGCCCTCTCAGAAGTATGTGCCTTTTAGGAGACTGGCACCCAAGAAATGATCCTTTAGTGGCAAGAATTTCAGCCTGGTGTTTTCAGATTACTCACCACCTCCACCAGAGTGCCACAGACTCCTTGAACTCTGTGGTCTCAGCACTGAGCTCATTTGCTGTCACCTCTGGCCTAGCTACTTGTAGGGACCCCGTGGTCTAGATATCTCATTTGCCTCTTTAGACCCACCCTTTGGGCTTCTCCACCCTGCTCCAATCCCCAAAAGGCTGGTCTTTGTGGGATGCATAAACTGGGAAGCCCTGCCATCTGGCTTCTGTTTGGGTTTAGCCAAAGGACATCTCTGGCAAGAGCTACAAGAGTAGGCAGGTAGAACAGTTGGAGAATTTGTTTTTCTGGCTTCCTCACTCTTCTCTCCAGGGTGATGTTGGTCTTGGCTGCTTTCCTTTATCTAAGCCCCAACTCCTGTCCAGTGGCCCTCTTCTGTAGCCAGCGGACTCTCTAGTGTCTGGGAACCCTTCCACTCCTTTTGAGAATGCCATCTGTTTTGTGCCCAGAGCCTGACTGACACGCCTCCTAATCATGATCCTTGCATTCCAGTTTCACCTGTCACCATTCAACCCACTCTCCAAGCTGCTCTCCGAGTGAGCTTTCTAAAGCTCAAAACATGTCACTATCAAAACACTTATGGGCCCCCCTGGCCTCCTGGGGTCTGCAATGCTAATGCCTTCTTCTGGTATATTCAAGTTCTTGCACAGTCTGGCCCCAGCTTACATTCTGGTCAGATCTCCTACAGCTCCCTACAGAGCAGCCAAAGCTTCGGCCACACCGGGCAGCCTACGCTTCACTGCACATGCGTGCTCGGGGCTTCCTGCCTGTGTTCCCTGAAGTTCATTGCTCCTCCTTCTGTGCCTGAGGAACATGCATCCTTCAAGCCCTGGCACAAATATTATGTGCTCCTGGAAGACATCACTGATCTTCCATCTCTCCCAGCCCAGGGAGAATTACATGCTCCCACACAGTTTGTATACATCTCTGAGCCAGGGCTTATTCAGGCAGCTAATGGTTAGATTGTTGGCCTGTTTGTCTTTCCCATAGGTGGTGAGTTCTTTGAGGGCAGAGGTATCGTGCCTAATTTCATCTCTCCATCTGTAGCACACCTCGTTGATGTCCTGTTCCACATCGTCTTGGCCCATATAGCCTTAACCCACCTGAGTTACCTGCGGCCACAGTGGGCAACTTCAAAGCACACTGACAACTTCCTACCCCAACAGCCTGCCCCTCTAGGCTTCTGGGCCTCAGGGTTTCCCCAGCACCCAAGGAACTTGTTCTGCTGCAAGTAGGTACAAGCCTGGAGTGCAGGGCAGTGAATACCCCTGGGGCCAAAGGAGTGAAGGGCTCTAGAGATGAGAGTTGGTGGATTGGTGCCTCAGGCTTCCTGGCCTCTGGAGAGAGGATTCCCAGCAGGTTCTACATGGCATCTCAAAGAGTCCTCAGGGAGACTGCACCCCAATTGCCCACAGCAGTAACTTGCTCATTAAAGCACCAGTTATTGGCTTTTTCTGCTTTCCTGTCTAACTTTTCTCATTCCCTCACTTGTGTTTCTTAGGTATTCTCCTGAATAAACTATTGCCGCTTAGACCTTGTCTCAGGATTTGTTTTTGAGAGCACCCAAACTAAGACAGGCACCTCAACAGCCACACAGTGCCCTGCACATAGTAGGAGTCCAACAAATGTCACAGGAATGCGTGATCAAGGACACAGGACCCAGTGGCTCAATTTCGCTGCATGGGGACCATGCTGGTATTCAGAAGCTGTGTTTTTTTGAGCAATCAGGTGCCCACCTAGCCAGGAAGATGCCACCCACATCTACAGGGGCAGCCGGAGCCTTCTCCCAAGTGAGCTGCCTGCCGGGGAGACTAGTGCAGACAGGCAGTTGTGATTATGTATGTAAATGCAGGTCTGGCCTTGCAGCTTATGTGAGAGCCACGGAGCTCAGCTAAGCCACCCTGGAGAAAGAATCTTACAAAGAATACTAAAGAGCATCCAAGTGTGAAGAATAAAACACAGGTGAGTTTTCTTTTTTAAAAAATGGAAATCAAATTATACTTTCGTCTTAGCTTTCTCACAAGTCAGCAGCCCCCAAATAAGCCCTAAAAAGCAAAAGAAGACTTTATCCAGATTTCTGGTCTGGATTTAGTTCAACCACTCCCTTCATTAGAGTGAACCTCACAGAATATTATGGGTCTATTCTCAGAGATGAGCCCCAAGCGGATGAGATAGAGGCAGGCCAGTGGGACCTGGTCTCATCTCTACCTTCACAGAGTATACATGAAGTCCAGGCATGGTAGAGCCAAAGAGACCCACTAAAACAACCAAAGGTTTGGAAATGAGGACCGCAGGGGCTAGGAATGGCATGACAGACAGTTAAAACAGCATGTACAAAATCATGATATAGTTGAAGGAACCATAATTCGCCTGGCTGCTGTGTGGGGTGTAAGTGATGGAGAGAAAGAAATAAGAAGGGGAAAGTAAACAGGGTCCCAGTCATAAAGGTATTGTGTGTTTTGCCAGGGGACATCCCTGAGGGATCCTTGAAGGTGGGAAGAGGAGGCCAGTCTGAAGACTACTGCAAGAGTCCACTTGAGTGCTGAAACCAAAGAGGCAGCACATGGATAAAATCGGCAGAGAAGGATTTAAGAGGTGTGAAGGAGATAAAATGGAAAAGACTGGGTAGGGACAGTGTGGAAAAGTCAGGAGTGTCTGACTCAAAGGTTTTTACTTTGAGGGATCAGACGGAAAGTGAGACTCTTCACTGTGGCAGTGGACCAAGGGACAGAAATGAAAGAGGCTATTTTGGTGGTGGTGATGGTAGGAGAGCTCAGTTGGGATCCAGTGGATTCAAAGCACAGGTGGGGACCTCCAGATGGAGATGTCCTGTGGGCAATTGGAGAGATGATCTCAGAGGACATGTGGATTTGGCAACCATCAGCATGTAGATGATAATTGAAGCCATGTGAACAGATTAATTCATTCAAGGTAAGTGATCTGAGGGGGAAACAAAGAAGGTTGAAGACAAATTCCAGGAAAAATAAACATCAAAGGAGTGGGCCATATAAGGACAGCCAGCACAGAAAATGGTGGAATAGTCAAAGATATCAGAGGAGAATGGGATATGATATAAGGGAAATCAAAAGAGGTTCCATAAATTGGCCAAAAGAATCAAACTCTGCTGAGAAGTCTATAAAAGTGAAGACAAAAGCGTAATCTCTGTACTCTCCTACGATCTCAGTAAGTTCTTGACTTGGGGCTTGGAGCTCCATAAGTACTTGTCAATTGTTGGGGAGAAAAGGGTTTATTCACCAGTTTATGGGCTACCCAGGCCCTTCGTCTGTTCTCTTTTAAGTCATTTCACAGTTTATCAGCCCCTCAAACAAAGGCTGAACAAGGGAAATAAACTTTTCCCAGTCCATTTTATGGCATAATCCATCAGTTCTTTGGAAAGCTTTAGCAGAGAAATAATTCAAAACAATTAGTTGGTTTCAGTTTGTTGTTGGATTATCTATGAATTTCATTGTTCAAGCTATGGCTGATGATCTTTGTTAGTCATTTGCTTTCACTACATATACAAGAGAATACCACATGGATTATAGATCTGTATCTATATTATAAATAGATATGCAATCTGTATCTATATTATATATTAATATATAATTATATATAATATTAATATATAATATAGATACATATATATTATATATTTAAATCTAGTAGAAAAAGCAGAAGAAAATGAAAGTGTATATTTAGTCAGGCTCTAGGGGAAGGAGAACTTTCTATGTGTTGAAATGATAGAACAAATCAGAAAGCAAAAAGTTCAACCAGCTTAACTTCAAGGTCAAAAATATTTGTTTATATATAAGTCATGTATATGCACACGATATTTATAAAATATTTGCGACAAAGTTCTTTATTGTGTAGAGATCAGAAAATGGGGAGAAAAGAAAAGCACTCGGTTGCTAATATTTCAGTGGGCAAAGAGCATGAGCAGATAATTCACCAACGAGAAAACACAACTAGTTCACCAACGTTGAGAAGAATGTCATGCCTCATTAGTAAGGAAATAATTGCAAATTAAAATAATGAGGTGCCACTTTTCCCCCATAAAATTGCCTAAAAACTTACCTAGTGCTGTTGAGAGTGAAAATGTTGATGATGTCAATTAATGCAACTGTGCTGGAAAGGCATTTGGTAAATACAAATTAAGATCCATAAAAATGTTCATATACCTACACTCAGCAATTCCATTTCTATCCAAAGGAATCATAAGCATGGGGAAAACACTATATGCATGGGAATGCGACAGCAGCAGAATCGCAAATACCCAAATTTAAACTTTCAACTAAAAGGGACTGATAGAATAAATTGTGGTGCATTTGCCAGATGAAACATTATGAATCCATTAAAAATGATGGCTAGGAAAACTGGCTAGCACCTTGGGAAAAGGAACGTCACATAACGTTAACTTGAAAGAGGAGGGAAATTCGCTCAAAGCAGTATATGATAATTACGTAGATTCATGCTCACAAACACACACATAAATTAAAACATGTAAAAAGGGAGGATGAAAATATACCAAATACTATGTCACCTTGTGGCTTTGGAGACGATTGTTCTTTTTTTCTGAATTTTCCATACACCATAATGGTTATAAGTATGGATTTGGGGGATCGAATAATCTTGGGTTCAAATCGTAATTTTATTGCTTACTGTGTCATCCTGAGCAAGTTATTTAATCTAAGCTTTAAGTTTTCTCCTCTGTAAATTGAGAATTTTAACATCTATCTCAGAGGAGTGTTATGAGAATTAAACGGAATATGGGAAACGTGCTTGTTGTCATTGTGCCTAGAATATAATAAATTATCATTAAATGGGAAACGTTATTATTGTAGTTGTTATTATTTATATAATGCACAGAACTCTATAATTTTAATAACTTGCTTAATCCCATATACTGGGAAGTATGTCCTAAATCCAAACAATACTGTTTTTCATTTCCTGTCCTCCTTTCTTCACAGACAACCACCAAGAAACATTGTCAAAAAGTTAATTTTAGAAGGGAAAAAAATGTTTGCTTTGCTTAATGAATGTGAACTTCCTCATTTTTCTGGTTTGTTTTTCTTTCAAGTTGTTTTTATATCAACGCCACCCTGGCAGGATGTGCCAGGTGACAAGACTGTGGGAAATTTCACATGGAAATAACTCTCCCCATTTCACACACTGAGATGCCAGATTACAGGGGTGCTAAGGGGTTGGGTCACCCATCATATCCAGTATTTCTCAGTGCCTCAGCCCTGGGGGACTCCTTTACTGTTCTCCACACTCTTGAGCCTTTCTTTCTCTCTCTGCTGAGTGTTAGAAGTCACCAGGGATTTTATGGGCCACTCTAGCCAGAAATCCCAGTAACACGTGGCTCAGAGGCCCTGAGTGAGGCTGTGTGTGTGTGTGTGTGTGTGTGTGTGTATTGGGTGGGTGGGTGGGGACTTCATGAAAAAGACCAGCGAGGAAGTAGGTAATGGCAACACCCTAGGGGTTAGTCAGGGGCTGCAGCAAATTATATTGGGTGGACATCTCCTCTAAGGCCAAGATCTATATACATGTGAAAACTGTGAGCTCAGAAATTTCCTTTCCTGATCACTGTCTCCTATCCTCTCACTCTTTTATTCCCTTTCTCTAACTCCTGTGTCCACTGGGCCTCTAGGCTCTCCCTCTCTCCTATTCCTCAGCAAACACCCTCCCCTCTTGCCTCTTAGACTGGGTTTAGACTCTACTGGTGATCATTAGTTTGGTGGTCTTATCAGCATCCTCAGTACCTTCCTCCCCAGTCTTTCCACCTGAGCACCTGGATCAATCCAAACCTCCATTTTCCCCTCCCTGATAGCAGTCACCCAGTTGGGGAATCTCACAACTGTGTCCAAGCAGGAGACTGCAAACTGATTGTATTCCACCTCAGCGTAACTATTGACAAGGGGTGGCCATCTCTTACCCAGCCTAGGATTCCCCATTCTCCTCACCACGCTGCCCTCCCCTCATCTTGCTTCTATTCTTTAAGTCAGCTGCTTCCTTTTCTTCCCTCCTAAAGCTTACAATCCTACCTCGAGCTCCCTCATTCTTGTCAGGTGCCCTAATATCTTAATTCAAAGACAAAAGAGCTGAGATATAAGTTCTGTAGATTCCGTACTATTTGGTGGTAAGAAAAGATGATATAGGAACATTTGTGACAACATGGATGGATCTTGAGAGTATAATGCTAAGCTAAATAAGTCCCACAGAAAAAGCAGAGAACCCTATGATTTCACTGATATGTGGTATATAAACCAAAAACAACAAAAGAACAAGACAAACAAATGAGAAACAAAAACTCATAGACACAGACAATAGTTTAGTGGTTACCAGAGGGTAAGGGGGTGGGGGTGGGAGATGAGGGTAAGGGGGATCAAATATATGGTGATGGAAGGAGAACTGACTCTGGGTGGTGAACACACAATGAAATTTATAGATGATGTAATACAGAATTGTGCACCTGAAATCTATGTAATTTTACTAACAATTGTCACCCCAATAAATAAACAAAAAATTCTGTAGATTCCGACTCCCTTGCCTTCAAACTTTATCTTTTCCTGTTTTACATCCATCTCTGAAGAAAAGTATCTACTTTCCTTGCCAAAAATAACTCCTTTTTCGTTGTGCAGAATGGCACCTTCCCCTGTCCTGATTCTTAGCTGTCTGTAGCTAATGTGTAGTGAGCAATTCATTCTGTGCCAGCCACAGTTCCAATATTCTATATGCTTTAATATTTATAACAACTCTAAAAGCTTTGTGCTATTATTATCTTCATTTTAAAGGTGGAGAAACTGAAGTGCAAAGAGAAGAACTAATTTACTCGAGGCCACCCAGTAATGATTGGCCAAGCAGGAATTTGAACCCAGGCTATCTGGCTGCAGGGCCCATTATCTCAGCAACTGCAGGCTCTTTCTTGGTTTTCTCAGGAATCTTGTCCCATCAATTATTTCTCTTACTCTCATCTCTTCAATCTCTCTTTCTCTACATATTCAAGTTATCTTTCTTCTTAAAATAAACATTTGCTTCCAACTCTTCCTCCTCAATGCTCTCTGTACCGAATTACCTAGAAAAATATGCAACATGCTCTCTTCACTTCCTGATTACTATTTACTCTGTACCCCTCTCAGTCTGACTTCTTCCTCCACTACACCCTTGACACCTGAAGACCCTATGGTAGATCATGTTTTCTAAGATGGCTACAACAAGGTCTCCTGTGCTCTTTTTATAATGTCACACTGATACTCCTTTTATCAAGAGATATGGTTGATGTTCCTTCTCCTTGAATTTGAGCAGGACTGTGACCACGGCAGAAGTGATTCTATGTCACTTTTGAGACTAGCTTATAAAAGGCTATACAGCTTCTACCTAGTTCTTTTGAGATCATCACTCTTGGAATCAAGCTACCATGCTCTAAGAAAGCCCAGCAGCCACATGGAGATGCCATGTGGAGGTAACCTGGCTAATAGCTCAGCTCAGGGCCCAGCCAACAGCCAGTATCAACCAACAAACATGTGAGTGAAGATGCTTCCAGTAGATTCCAGCCCCTGGCCTTTGAGTCTTCCTGGTAAGGCCCTAAAATTGTGGAGCAGCAACAAGCTATTTCTGCTGAGCCTGGTGGTAAACAGTGAGGGATAATGAAATGATTTTTGTTGTTTAAGACACTATATTTTGGGCTAATTTGTTATACTTCAGTAGTAACTGGGACAGACTCCAACAGTTATCCAACCTAATGGTATATTCGTGGTAATCATTCTCCAGATTTATCTTTAGCATTTGACCTGGGCCTTTTCTTTTTTCCTCAAATTCTTCTCTTCAATGACTAGAAGAGACTAAGAAGACATGACTAAATGCAAAATGGGATCATGGATTGGATCCCGGAACAGAAAAAAGGACATTAATGGAAAAGCTGGTGAACTTTGAATGAAGTCTGTAATTTAGTTAATAGTATTGTACCAATGTTAATTTTCTGGTTTTCGTAAGTGTACTATGATAATGTAAGTCATTAGAATTATGAAAAGCTGGGTGAAGGGAATATGAGAAAGCAGCATTGTTTTTGCAACTTTTCAGTAAGTCTAAACTTATTTCAAAATAGAAGTTAAATAATAACAAGAAAAGCACATAAAATGATGACAATATTTATTTTAAAAACCCCAAACCTCTCCTCTCATGGCATGTGGGACTCCAGTTTCCTTGTTTCCCCTTTCTTTGATTACTCTTTCTCAGTGTCTATTGGTAAGTGTTCCCTGTTGCCCACCCTAAAGGCTGATGTTACCCAGCATTCTGTTTTGTCCCTCTGCTTTTCTACACAGTCCTAATGCCCACAGCCAAACCCATGACCTGAAAGGCACCTCTTTGAGCTCTGGAGTGAATACCCACCTGCTTCCAGTATTCCAGATCCACTTGGGTGCTGCTCAGGCAAGATACAGCTGATTACTTCTCTCCTCTTCTGGCTGCATCATCTAGTTCATCCTGTTCAGGTCCCCATCTCAGCAAGTGACCTCACCATCAATTCTGTGGTCCCTAGTAGAAACCTCAGTTCCATTAATGCAAATGACCGAACCACCTAAATTGTTTTCAAATTTTGTCATCTCCTCTCTACTCCTACAGCTAGATCCCTGTCATCTCTTATCTAGAATAATGCAATCACTTCTAACTGGTTTTTCTGCCTTTTGTCTCTTCCCTCTGTCTCAGCTTAATGACTGTCACCAAAGATTATTCTGAAGCACAAATCACGGTCATGGCACTTTGATGACTCTGGCTTTAGGGAATGAAGTTCAACCTCCGTAACATAGGATGCAAAGTCTTTTTCCAAATTGGTCCCAGGTGGCCTATGCAACTATATCTCCTGCCAGCCTTTTCCCCATTCCCAGCATCTTAAGTCCCAACTGCTTACAACCACTCCCCAAACTTGAGAGTGTTCTTTACCCCTTGCAAGCCTTTGATCACACTGTTCCCTCTGCCTGGAATGACTGGTGAAATCCCAATTCAAATGCCCTCTTATCTGAGAATCCTCTGATGCAACCAGGCAGCATTAATCACTAATCATTCCTGCTCCTTTTTCCTAGTAAAGTGTTTATCAAATGCTATTGCTTTCATATGATAAAATATGATGGTCCAGAGGACATAAACTGGGACTTACTCACCACTGTGTCTCTCAGTAAATGTTGAATGAATATGAAATAGATATATAAATGGATGGATGCTGAGACTGTGGTGTATGAGTGGATGAATGGGTGAGTAGATAGGTGGTAGGTAGGATAGACAGATAGGTAAAGGATGGGTAGGTTGATGAGTGAATGCCTAGGTGGATGCTGGATAAAAGGAGGGATGGATGGGTAGTGGTTGATGGTCAGATAGTGAGTACATGATTAGATGGATAATGAGTAGGTGTATGGATGTGGACTGGGTGGAAAGTGGGCGAAGGGATGGATGAATGGCAGTTGGGTGAATGAATAGGAGCATGGATGGTAGGTGGATGAATAGATGGGTGGATGATGAGTAAGTGGATTGGGTATGGGAGTGGTTACAGGACAGTGGGTGGATGAAAGATGAGTGGTGAGTGGGTGAATGTGTGGGTGGAGAGTAGAATTTTGGGTCTATGTCAAAAAAAATCTTTTAAAAAAGTGAAAAGCCTTTAAAGAGTTATGTGTCCTGAGAGCCTTTGATTGGGGATGGGCTCAATGTCAACTCAAGCCCCAGTTTGTTAACCTAACTTCTGTACTTGGGGATCTTGGGGCAAGGACTTGTGCTGGTCATCTCTATCTTCCATAGTCTACCACAATCAATGCCTTGTTCAAAGAGGCTTAATCAATATTCATCTACCGGAACACAGTTCTTCCCAGACAACATCCTCTCTCTAGCATCTAGAAATATAGAGCTTAAAAAAATGTTCTTCATTTGGTTCATGGGAGGGGATCTGGTCTGTCCTTCGTCTTTCACAGCTCACTACTGCCTTGCTCTCCCTTTTTCATCATTGAGCAAGAGTCATCCCTTAATTTCTCAATCTTTGTTGAGAATCTTTGTCGTACAATCTTTGTTGGTAAAATGAGTCTTGGACTAAATTAGTTTTACCAGCTTGACATCTCTTAACTCCAGGATCCCAAAGAGGTAAAGTAAGGGGAATATGCCCACTACTGTCAATAATTCCACAATCAGAATGGGAAACCACACATTTATCTCTGAGAAACCAAGCAATGAACAGGTCAAACACCTTTGCTTTGGGATAGGATTACATTGTCTCTGGAAGAAATACCAGTGAATTCCAGATTGTGCTGACCTGAAGCCTTGTTTTATAATTTTATTATTCTTTATTAAATAAAAATTGGGAAATGAATGAATTATTATATAACAGTTGTAGCTCTGTTGTAAAATCTTTCTAAACATGGCAATCATACTCCTATCTCCTCATGGTCTTGAAATTCAGCTGGACCAAAAACACTGCACACCAGAGCCTGCCTAGGTAATTGCCAGCTAGCTCTCATCCACCCCTTGCTCTACCCCCAAACTCAGACTTGCCATTCTGGTTTGCAGATTCATGGATCCCTAGTATCCACACCTATTTTTGGTCTACATGGCTTTCGGAAACCCCTGTGATCTCCTTCCTCTGGAATACTTGTTGATCTCTCCTTAAATATTCTTCACAGCCTCCTCAGCTGAGAGACCCTGCACTTTCTCCCATGCCTTTTCTCCCCACTGGCCTTCTTCCCCCAGCCTGACCAGAGGGGATAAATCTGGACTGTGATCCACAGGATGGATGGTCTCTGATGTCCCTTCTCCTGGAAATCTCCCATGGCATTGTGAGAGGGATTCTCATGATCCAAGGGTGGAGTTCTTATAGCCACAGAGGGCTGAACCATAGGGGACACTCTGAATTAAAACATATGGACACCCTTGCTCTTCAAAGTGTGGAGTGGAGACCAGCAGCGGTAGCATCACCTGGGAGCTGTTTAGGAATACAGCACTCTATCAAGATTCCCTGCACTATAACAAGATCCCCAGGGGATGTATGTGCACAATAAGATCTGAGAAGCCTGGGCTTGATGAAAAAAACTCAGTGTTTACTCAATAAGTCAAAACCCTCATCAGCTCCAAAATGTCTTATCATCCTCCTCCCAACAAAAGTCACCCATACCTCATGGAATAGCTGCCCCTAGGAAATCTCTTCATTGTAAAAATACGATTAAAACTCTAAGTAGTTTACTCAGCATTTATACCTATAATTTGGTTTTCAGCCATAAGCAAAGCAATCACCCAGCATAACTCTGAGGAAGCGGGACAATAAAGAGATAAGCTTTGTGGGAAGGGTAAAGGGACTGGCAGGGTGGGAGCACAGCCAGACAGCATTTGGTAGTAGGTAGGAGGGATGGGGTGAGGTAAGGAAGTACAGAGGTGGAGTTTATCAGGCCCTATATGGGGAAATAAGGGGATGAATGTAACTCCAGTTATACACTGAATTGTGTCCCCCAAAATTCTTATGTTGAGTCTCAACACCAAGTACCTCAGAACGTGACTGTATTTGGAGATTGAGCCTTTAAAGAGGTGATTAAGTTAAAATGAGGTGGTTAGGGTGAGGCCCTAACCCAGCAGGACTGGTGGTCTTATAAAAAAAGAACATTTAGACACACAGGGAGACCCAGGGATACATGCCCACGCAGAGGAAAGGCCATGTGAGGGCACAGTGAGAAGGCAGCCATCTGCAAACCAAGGAGAGAGGCCTCAGAGGAACTAACCCTGCCGACACTTTCATCTTAGACTTCTAGCCTCCCTAACTGTGAGAAAAGAAATGCATGTTGTTTAAGCCTCCCTGTCTGTAGTATTTTGTCATGGCAGCCTGAGCTAACTAAGTCACTACCTTTGTCTATTTGTCTGTTTTACCAAAAACTAGCCAAGGAAGGAAGTGGTCACCTGGGGTAGTGGTGCCCCTCTTCCACACACAGACCCTGCTTCTCTTCATGTGTGTTCAGAAGAAATGCAGGCTGGTTGAACCCAGAACAGAAGCCTCCTACCTCTTAATATTTCTTTTCAAACTCTTACTCATAGTCCCCATAAAATTGCACATACTGTCATTGCGAATTGCATGGGTTCTTTCAACAGGAAGAGGGCAAAGTGTTATATAAAAAAATAGCTAACACTACCATAGCATCTACTTTGTTCTAGACACTACTCTAGGCACTTCATGCATGTTAAGCCACCTAAGCTTGCCAATTAGTTTCTTTTTATTTATCTTCTACACTGGAAACTGTAATGCTCCCAGCCACTTCAAGAATTAAGGATTTCTCCCTCCCCTACCCTTGCTGGCAGGGGCGGGGTTTGCCTGTAGATGGCCCTAGACTATTAGTCTTTGAAGAAATGCCTCAGTTAAACACAGTCAGCAACCTCATCGAATGACTGATCAATGCAGGGGTATACAGGCTGGACCCCTGCACCCCAACTCTGGACCATCTCAGTTCCAGAGCTCCCCATTATGTCAGCTGAAGCCTTTGTCAAGACTCCATCACATCCTGACTTCTCCCTCAGACCCTGTCCTGCTTCCTTCTGTTTCCTTCCATGATTGCCAACTCCCAAACCCCACCTTAATAACCTTCCTCCATGCTCTTCTCCATCTCAGAGTTGGCTTCCTGGAAAACCTCATTTTTACAAATCAAGAAACAGGACCAGAGAGGTTATACAACTGTCCCAAGACCACACCATTAGCAGGTGATAAAACTGGGACATGAACCCAGGCAATCTGGCTCCAGATTCTACATTTTAATCACATAATCCTGCCCGATGGGTAGTCGAAAGCCAAACCTTCCTATGATCGAATGTGACCTAGAGAAGGTGGCAATCTGGACTCTCCCTTCCTCCCTCCCAGCAAGTCTATTAGAAGCGAACAAAATGGATTTCCTCAGGGGTCCACGAGGGCTGTTTTCCCAAGAGGCAGCATGATGGACCACCCACGGAGGCTCTCCCAACACCTGCAGCCCAAGTAGCTCTTTCCAGGCCAGCAGTTATGAAGACAACTTCCCTTCCTCTGACCTGGCCCTCCCTGCTGCTGCCCAGCTCATGTAGAAACATGGTGTAATTGCTCACCCTGTGGAAGCAAACTGAATCAGTGCCCCTCTGCTGACAGTGTTAGTGACAAGTGATCGCATCAGGACACTGGAACAGCAGCCAGGACCCAGGCGCCTGTGTTATTTACTGGTCCATCATGTATAATTTCAGAGTTTAATTTTATCTTCACAAACTTACAGGTGCAAAATGCAGGATAAAGTTCTTTAAGGGGCCCTTGTGAGAAATCAGGCTACACTTGTCCTCCCTCCCCTCCCCCCCAAGAGCTCTCAGGGTGGCTCACTCAAATTAAATCATTATTGAGGAGAAATAATCCTGGTAGGTTCAGAAAATCAGTTTTAAATTCAGCCTGCTAGCAAAATTCTGAATGTATTTACTTTCTAGATTTCATTTCTCCATCCATAGTAAAGCTCCGTGGCATTATCAATTATGAGTTCATTGCAAGGCACAATAGGATTCAATCCGGAGGAATGCCTCAGGGTATGTCTTAGGAGAACGAGAAAGCTAATAGTAATGGGTCTACGACTTCTAAGGCTAATTTTCACAGTTACAAATTTCGTAAATAAATAGAAGACATGTCAGTTTCCAGTCACCCAGCTTGAGGTCTCTCATACTGATATGATAAAACAGGACCTTCCATCACACCCAGAAATCAGAAGTCTTCTGTTTGAGTCTTCATGGCCTGGCCTGAAGTTTCTCTGATCCCCCAAGGAATGGAAATAATGAGTTCAGATGGAGCCCTTCGGGACCTCCTCTCCTCCACCAAGATCAGGATCTTGTTTGGATGAAAATGGACATAAAACACAACCATTCCTGGAATCTGGGAGGACAGCCATTCAGCTTCAGCCCAGAATCCAGCCACACTGTGACTGGGCACGATAAGTTGTCATGCATTAGTGTTGCAGTGCTTATGCCAGGTTTCAGGGCTTCAGGTAGTATGGGGCCCTGTCTGATACAATCTTGGGACTCTGTTGTCCTTTAGGAAAGAGCAGGCCCCAAAGAGAAGGAGGAGTGCTATTTCTAGGCTCCTGGATATTCTCAGCCAGGTGCCTCTTATACAGGGAAGCTGGCCCTACCCCACTGCCTCTGTGATGCCTAAGCTCACATACCTCCCACCGGGCCGGCCATGTGGTATCAGACACTCTGGTCCCCAGAGTTGCGTCCTCTGGCTAACCTCAGCTAATGGCAATCAGTTTCCCCTGCGCTCAGATTCACTTCCAGCTGGCAGCATCCCAGCTTAAGTATAGACCACTAGTCTTTCTGCTTTCTTCCCCAAGCCTTCTCTGATGCTGCAACAACCTTCCTGACTGCACGAGTGCACCCCAGAAGAACAAGGTTAACACTTGAAGAGGCAATTTTCAACCCATATGGGGACATGCGCCCTTCTTTCAGATGGACAAGTCCAGAAGTATTCCATATACTTCTCAAGGTCTCCCAGAAAGGCCAAACCCTTGCTGCTTATGGAAGAAACCTTAACTCACACTTACATTGGCTTTTCCCCTTTTCTTGTCTCCCTCTCCAGGTTCTCTCTTTCTTGATTCTTGGGATCACTTTTCAAATGAATGCCCTGTACCCAAATCTTAGTCTCAGGTTCTGCGTCCAGAAGAACCAAACTAAGACAGATGCACATCTTTAGATTCGGTCCATAGAGTAGAGTAAAAGCAGGGCATCTTCCAATAGCTCTTGTAAAAAATGCACACAAGTAACTTAGTGGGGGAGAAAAAGTCCTCTCCCTCTCCCCTATTCATGTGGAAGTTTCATCACAGCAGTTATGTGTCACCTGGGAAGGCAGGGAGAGAAGAGAACCAAGAGATGCAAGATTATTAATGGGGGAGGGGTGACAGGGAACAGGGCAAAAGAGGCCCTGGGGAAGCAGGACTCTGCAGGAGAGACAACAGCAAGGGCAGGCAGCAGGAAGTGTGCCTTAAGTTTGAGTGTGTGTATGTGTGTGTACGTGTACATGTGTATGCCTGTGTAAAGGGGGCTGCACAATTTACAGGCAGCATAAAGTTGTACCCTTAGGCGAGGAAGTGCTCGAGTGCTAGGACAACATGCTGGGGGAGAGACTTAGTGATAACCATTTTGCCTGGGACTCAATTCTGACTGGATATAGCTTTTGTTCTCAACACTGACCTCCAGATGCTAGTAGTGTCCATGAGCTTGTGCAGTTACAGCTGTCCCAATGTGGTAGGTAAACAACAAAGCCAACACAGAGATCAGCCTCTATCTTCCATAGTCTCAAGAGCCTTTAAAAATTCAACTCAGTCTGAAAACACCTATTGATAATGGCTGACATTTCTTAAGAGATTATTAGATGCCAGGAACTGTTCTGAATTATTTGCCATGTGTTAGCTATTTAATCTTAATTACAACATTATGAGATAGGTACAGTGTTTGCCCGAAAATAAGACCTAGCCGGACAATCAGCTCTAATGCATCTTTTGGAGCAAAAATTAATATAAGACCCAGCCTTATATTATTATATTATATTATATTATATTATATTATATTATATTATATTATATTATATTATATTATATTATATTATACTATATGACCCAATCCTATATTATAAAATAAGTAAAATAAGACCAGGCCTTACATTAATTTTTGCTCCAAAAGACGCATTAGAGCTGATTGTCTGGCTAGGTCTTATTTTCAGGGAAACACGGTACTATTATTATCCCCTATCTACCAATGAGGAAACTGAGGTACAGAATGCAGAAGTAATTTGTCCAAAGTCATACGATTAGTAATGTTCTAGGCTAAGATTTGAAGACAGGCAAAAATGTGAGCAAAGCAAGGTGTTATGTGCTTTAGAGACATAGGTGTCATATGAGACACATTTCTGACATTTGAGAACTCTAATATTTATTGGGGGAGACAGACATTTACACAAATAACAAAATGTGAAACAAAATGAAATAAACCCCATAATAGCCTCTAGAGTGCCATTCTCTGATAAATAATATCTGATTCTGTGGCTTACGTATGTGTCATTGAAGCTTTTAGAGGAGCAGGTGCTAGGAAGTTTGGGGGTGGATGTGCTTAGGGTCCCAGAAGTGGATGAGGGTAGGCTGATGTATTCATCCAAATGATGTCAGGCCTTCTCAGTGCTGCTGAGATCCTCCTTCAGGATTTCCTATTGAATCACCTACCTCATTTCAGGTTTCTCTCACAGGCACCTTCTTTCATTCAATCATTCTGGAACCCCATGGTGAGTCCTTCCTGCTCTTTTGTGGATACCCGCACTTGTTTTAGGTAGCATAAATGCTCTGGTCAGGCGCACTAGACAGGCCTCCCTGTGCTTGTACTCTGCTGAAACTACAAGGGCGTGTAGATTCAGGGTTGGGGTGGCTCTGACAGACTATGCACAAAGTAAGTGAAGGAAGACCTTTGAAGAGAGAGGGAGCATAGGTGAAGCTCACAAAGAGAGTCCAGGATGAAAGAGATCATGTGGTCCCTGAGAGAGTGAGACCCTCAGTTCCTGAATTTCTATTCCTGGCCTCAGTTTACAAAAGACTGGCTGTTCTCAATATCCTGCTCTTGGGATTTTGCAAGATCTGTATATTCACAAGTAAATCTCCTACTTCCTGGAGCTAGCTAGCTTGAGTGCGTTTCTTTTCCTTACAGACAGGAGAATCTTTTTATTATTATTTATTTTTTAGACTAAATAGAATTAACTGTCACAGTGTGGTATGCTAACAAATATTAAGATAATATATTAAAGAAGAAAGCAGTGAAATGTGCATAATAAATATGTGAATAAAATGTTTTCTTCTAAAATGTAGAAGGAATGGATGCAAACATATAAAGTCAACATCCTGACTCCATGATACAATAGGTCAAAGGGGATTAATGAAAAATTTTCACACAAATATATACTAATTGTAAATCAATGCCTATGAAAACATTAACTTCATAATTACAATAGAATTAATTTGTTCAGACATTAGAAAAATATCCATTGAGCACCAATGATCTGCCAGGAACTTTGTTAGATTTGAGAAATATGGAGTTGAATCTGTCAATAAATAATGCCCTCCAAAGGCTTACAGTCTAGATGTTCTAGAGAGAACAAATTAGTCAGACAATAACAATAACACACAGAAATTTGGAAAAGTGTAGTAACAAAATATTACAATAATTAGTAAAGGCTGGAAATGAAAGTCCCAAGGTGCCAGGATCAAATAAAAAGTTAAGCCAGAATAACAATCCATGAATGGATGTTATGGCATCCAGGGAGTCTATCAGAAAGAATATAGACTATAGGAGCTAAGGATTAACACTTGAACATGGATATGGTGTCAGAAAATATGGGTACGGGTCCTCATAAAATGGGAATGCTGAAAGTGAGATCTTTGCATAACGCTGATCCGTGTGAGGATGGAAAAGGTAGAGGACAACTTTGCCATACGTCTAGGATAGTGGCAGGTATCCTCTTCTCTTTTCCCAGATTTCCAGGTAGTAAATAAAACAAAACAATTGTAACTATGCATGGTGATGGATGTGAATTAGACTTATTGTGGCAATCATTTCACAATAAATACAAATATTGTTTTATTGTGTTGTACACTTGAAACTAATATAACATTATATGTCAATTATATATCAATTTAAAAAAAAACCCTCAATGACAATTCAAAGCCCAGTGGAGGCTGAATTTACACTACATGTATGGTACAGGCAGTCCTCAAGTCATAAAATTACATAAAATATGGCCCTAGAAAGGAAAGGCAAAACTCTGTAGCAACACTGCCACATTCCAGAGTGAAAAAGACTCACATTCAATCTCCTCCAGAAGCCTGTTGAAGGTGACTTCATAATAAAACACTTTACAGATAAGGTGAGTACATGATTTACCATGAGGAAACATCAGTAGAAAAACAAATGAACAAATGAAAGTATAAGCATCCAAGAACTTGAGATAATAGAACTGAGTGAGACTGTAAAGTAAATAAATTTAAAATAATTAAATCAATAAAAGACTATAAGTCATAATGAAAAGATGTGACACTATGTTTTTTTAAAAAATCATATTTGCAAAAGAAGTAATTAGAAATTTCTCCTTGGAAATGAAAATAAAGTGAAATTAAAATTTCGGTGGAAGAGTTAAACAGAATAAAACATGAAGCTAAAAAGAGAATCTGTGAACTTTGAGATGGCTGAAGAATTTACCTATAATGTATAGTAAGGTAAAGTGATGGGAAATGTAAAAGAAAGGAGAGAGAATATGGGGGATATGATGAGAAGATTTAACACATATCTGATAAAGTCTCTAGGACTAGCAGATATGTAGGGGGGTGTCTAAATTAGAAACACTCATGGTAGACAACTTTTCAGAATTAATGAAATCCATGAATCCTCAGATTCAAAAGCACAGTGAGTCCTGAGAGTAAATGAAAATTAATTCACAACGAGGTGTGTCATAATAAAAGACAAAGAAGAAATCTCAAAAATAGCTGTAGAGAAAAGGAAAATTATTTACAAGGAGCAACAATTGAATGACAGCAGCAGATTCTGCAGCAGCATCAGTAGAGGCCAGAAGAAACAATGGCTAAAGAACAGAGGGAAACATAATTGTTAATTTAAAAATTCTATACCCATCTGAACTATCACAAGGGTGAGGATTACAGTAATCAAAGTTAGCATTACTAATAGTGGGTCCACATGTGCCTCCTGATATGATGAAATAGGGAATGTTGCCTATGAAGTATTCTTGTCAAAAATGTTTAACCTGAAAAAGAAGGGATGAGGAACTCTTCAGCATTAAAAGGGTTTTAAGAGACACAATTAAATGCAGTATGTAGCACTTGAGTTGAGTTTTGAATTGAACAAATGAGGTATAAAAGAAAATTTGGGGAACAATTGGAGAAATTTGAATATGGACTAGATATTTGATGATATTAAGAAAGTATTGTTAATTTTGTTTTGTTTCTATGATAGTGGTATTATATTTATGTTTAAAAAGTCTCTTTCTTAGAGATACATATTTAAGTGTATAGAAGTGTTTATTAGTCAGGATCAAGTGGGGTAATAGAGGAAAGTTTAATAAAAAAAACTATTTACAAAGTGTGGTTAAGATGTAAGGAAACTAAGAAAGTATGTTGAAGCACCCAGAGATATAAGAGTTCTCAATAATGGGTCTTAAAGGAAAGAGGAGGAGGCAGTTATTCAGACCTGGAGAAAGAGCTGTGGCTATGACTCTAAAAGATCACCTGACAGAAGGTGTGGTCTTCAGTGGGGAAATACGACTACTGGCAACTCTAGGCCCACCTTCTAATCTTCTCTTGGATCCTTCTATTGACCAAACCCAACCAAGAGCCAGAGGGCAAGAGGGTCTGTGGATGCAGTTCCTAGAGGTAACAGAGCAGGATAGAGGAAGGAATCAGAAAAATTAAAATATTTTGCACAGGAAAAATGTGAGGATACCTGTAATCTACTTTAAAATACTTTAGAAAGAAATAGATGAAGCAAATATGGCATATAATAATTGTTAAATCCAGATGAAGAATACACATATTTTCTATATTATTTTTCCTGTTTCCCTGTATATTTGAAACTTTTTATAACAAAAAGTAAAAAAAAGTGAGGGTGAAAAAAATACAGAATTTTTAGAACAAAATCTGAGAGAATTTACACTTATGATCCTAACAGAAAGAATTACTAAAAGATTTATTTCAGAAATGAAACTCTGAAATTAAACTCAGAAGGAAGCAATAGGTCGCAAAAAAACAATGATGAGTGATGAACTTGGTGAATGGTGATAAACCTAAACAAACATTAACCATTTTTTTAAAATTAAAGTTTATTGGGGTGACAATTGTTAGTAAAGTTACATAGATTTCAGGTGTACAATTCTGTATTACATCCTCTATAGATCCCATTGTGTGTTCACCACACAGAGTCAGTTCTCCTTCCATCACCATACATTTGGTCCCCCATACCCTCATCTCCCACCCCATCCCTCCTTACCCTCTGGTAACCACTAGCATTAACCATTTAACAAGCTGGAAATTATAGATCCATGTGTAAGGTGATAATATAGGTATAGAAACAGAGAACAGGACATCTAATGTAGGCAGAAGAGGAGAGGAGTTGAAGGCTTTCTGAGAAAGGAAGGAGAGAGAAATTGACCTGAGATTTAAAGATCAGATTTACTGAAGAGGATCAAAGGGAAGGACAAATCCAGGCAGAGGGAACAGCATGAGAGACAGCAGAGATGGTTCCAAGGGTATACTGCATTTGATGAACTTAGATGGAAGAATACCTTTTGGGGATGGTAGGAGGAGTAAGTAGGTAGGGACCACAGCGCAAAGAATCTGTTAAAAGTCAGATCTCAAAGAGCCTAAGCTAAAGCCCAGTTATCAACGAAAGGATTTTATGAGGAGGAACAACCTAATCAAATTTGTATTTTAGAGATGAAACTCAAACTCACTTCTGGAGGACTGATTGGAGAGTTCAGAGGGGAGGAGGATAGTTAGGAGGCCTGGCAATAATCAAGGTGAGGTGGGATGAAGGTCTGAGGAAGGCAGTGGCACTAGTGATGAAGAGGAAACTATTCAAGAGATAGTCAAGAGGTCAAATGAATCAGACTTGGTAATTGATAGGATTGGGGGGTGGGGTGGAGAGTAATAGAGAGGAAGACCCAAGAAGCAAACATGGCCTTTGACTTTTGCTTGGGTGACTGATATATGCAGGTGAAATTAGAGACTGTCAACCTTTGGAAGGAGCAGATTGGGAGGGCAGATGATAGCTCAGTTTTGTTCAAATCTAAATACTTATGTCACAAGCTACAAACTAGAGAGAGAAACCACAGACATCAAGTCTAAATTTAAGACAAGGAGAAGGTGGGGAGTGGGCCATGAAAGCTTTTTCTTTTCTTTTTTTAATCAGGAAGAAAAACTTTCCCAGAGTATACCACTGCAACAACTCCCCTCCCCCAAATGGGTGAATGGGTGAGCATGTTTACACACACACACACACACACACACACACACACACACACACACACACACACACAGAGTCTTATTGGCCTCATGTGACATCATTAGCTTCCCAGGAGGCTGGGAAAAAAGAGAAGAAAATTGTCATAATTAGCTTAGACAAATCACAATCTGGTGCCTGGGGATGACGTATTGCTCCCAAACAAAGTTGAATTTCTGTTAGCAAGGAAGAAGGGGCGATGGGTATTACAATTATACTAACTGGGGTTGGGGTTTGGGAACTCAGAAAGATGAACTGTGGGTGGAAAGGAAGTACTGTGGGGGAAAGGAAGTTGGGCTACCACCAGATGCCCAACTCTGAAGCCTAGAGACCAAGGCCAGGAGATCCCCTGCTTCCTGGTCAGCCTAAGGCGTGTGGGGATTCGCTCTGGATCCAGGTGCATCAGATAGAGGGATAGAAGCCAAGGGTCGTTGATAATTTCCTGCCTCAATAGATTGTTCTAGGACTCAGGACAGTGCTGAATGTGCAGATGGGAAGTTTGTTAGGCCCCGTTCCAGGGATTCAGAGAGGCAGAGAGGGTAAACAAAGGAAAACCAAGGCACTGTTAGGTTTTCTATTGGATGCAAGTAAAACATTCCTAACTGATGTACTGTGTGATACAGCTTTAGTCTTGTTCTGAATTCCAATGTCAGTACCTCATCGTATCCCCAGGTTCTCACTCTCATCCTCTCAAGGCCTTGGGTCTTCTTTGTTTTGTTCATCTAGGACAGGAGTCCTGCCCTCAACTTGAGCCAGACACCTGCAGCCCCTCTCTCTGGGAACCAATTTCGTGGATGTTACCTAAATGTCTTGACCACCCAGGACTGCTGTCCCAAAGGCCCTTGCAGTGTACGGTACCTAACTTGTCTTCATTTTAGTAGAAATTCTTGAGAAGTGTAAAGATGGTATCTCTAATCCATCTTGTCAACTTCCGTAGTGCTTCATACAAAGTCCCCCTCAAAGTGTTTGTTGGATTCAATTCTATTACGTTGAGAAGGAGTATAATTTAGTGGTTAAGAGAATCACCTCCACAGTCAGTCTTCCTGGGTTCAAATTTCAGCTCTGCCACTTATAAGCTATATGATCTTGGCAATTGGTAGTGCTCAACAACGTCTTTTGAATGGATAATAATGATACTCACCCCTCAAAGATTGTTTTGAGGACATAAAGCACTTAGAGCAATGCGTGGCATATAGAGAACACTAGGTTTCTGTGGTTTTTTTGTTTTGTTTGTTTTTTAATTAAAAGTGCAATTGTTGGTGGGTTGATGCCATGAAGTTTGCTCCTCGGGAAAGCAGGCCTAGTTTGGCTTCATTCCCTCGCATCACCCTTCCTTTCTTCCAGTCTCCTTCCTCAGAAACCTTCTTCCTCACTTCCTTGTGTCCTAACTATAGCATCCCACCTGGTCCTGGCTTCCAGGTCAGAAACTTACGCTCCCAAATGACTCTGCTTTCCCTGAACCTTTTAAGCCTCTTGCTCCCAGCTATTTGCCACAGAGGGAAAGATCTGAGTCACTATTTCATTCTACATTGGTGCCTAACACTAGCTTAATGCTTCACTCCCAACCCCTACAAAGGTATTTTCATATTAATAGAGAAGACCTCAGAATGAGAATGAGAATAGTGTATGGGGAGGGTTCTTCCGGGTGCTCTTAAATCACCATGTAGGCCACTGGCTCCATCAGGTGTGAGTTGGCTGTCATGTATGCTATCCACTGTTTGGGAGACAGGGTTGGGATATGGGTAACAGGGAAGTGTGAGTACTGCGAAGTGGCCACTTCCCCTCACTGGAACTGAGAGTCTCAAGAACTGCTTCTGTCCCTGACCAGGCCTGGATCCCCAGAGAGGCCCACACTGGCAGCCACCTCCAGTGCCAGAGGATGCCAGTGACAGAATGTTCAGGTCAGGACAATAGGGAAGGGAGACTCTGAGATCTCTTCTAGACTATCTTCGAGGAGATTGTACCCATCTTTCCCATCCCATATTCTGCCCTTCCTCCTAAGGGGGAAGCTAGTTCAAAGAGGTAAATACAAGGGCCCACAGAACTCACAATAATGTCATATCACTACCAATAGTAAGAGTATAAAAAATGGGTATGATTTTCAAGCTAGAAGAAGTTGATTTCATCTTTAACAGTACTCTACATTTTTAGAGTGCTTTCAGGCTTTTAAAGCACTTTCACACGCATTTCATATTTATCCTCATAATAACTCTGTGAGGTAGGGAAAGAAGGGGGCGGGGGTTGAATGAAGAGATAGGCTGTCTTAGATAGGTTAGCTGCCTTAACAAACAATCCCACAATTTTAGTGCCTTAACAAAATAAAATGTATTTCTCACCCATGGAGCAGTCCAGCACGAGTGTTCCTGGTTTGACAGTGACTCAGGGACCCATGGGCCTTTCATCTTGTGGCTCTGCCATTCCTGAGGACCTCAGAACCCTTCATCTCATTCATGCAAGTCGCCAACAAACAAGAGAACAGAGTGTGGAGGAGTCTGTGGGACGTTTCCTGAGTTAGGTCCGGAGGCAGTGTACCTTACTTTTACTCACATACCATTTACCCAAACCCAGTCCCATGGTCACACCAAATTGGAAGAGAAGTGAAACAATCTGGTCAAAAATCAACAAATCTCCACCACAAAGACTGTATTTGTTATTACTAGTATTGGTAATAATAATAACTACCCATCATTCTGACCCCATTCTTCTTCTAGCACTATGCTGAGATTTACATACTCTGCTTTTTCCAACAACTACAAGAGTTAAGGATGGTCATCTGTATTTCACAGAGGATGATTTTATGCTAGGAGAACTTAAGGAACTTGTCCAAGAAATCCACAGCCAGACAGTAGTAGAGCCAGAAACCAAGCCAAGTCTGTCTGATGCCAAATCATGTGCTTTCCCCACTCACCAGCATTCTGTCAGGCATGACCCAAGAGAGAATTAGAATCCAGATTGAGACTGCATGGTGCTCACATTTTGGGTGGAGTTAGACTGGTTTCTTATTTTACTGGTCTTGCTTCAGCACCCTGGTTGAAAACCCAAACTCCCTGGAAGCTGAAGTGTTTCTTGGGAAAAATTTTCTGCTCCCCCTGTGACAGGATATCTGGTATCTTACACTGACATTTGCTGCTAAAATCAGTGGAAGGGAAGACTCCTGTCTGGTTTCCCGGTACGAGTAGGGCTTGGAGTCCCCTGGGTTGGCTTTCTTCACATCATTCCCTTCTCACTGCTGCCACAGACTCTCACAGCCCTCAACTATGGCCACACCCTTCATCTGCCTCTGGCTTGTGCTCTGCCACTTTTCTCCTCTTCCTCTGAGCTGCTACTGTGGGGTCAACTGGCCCCCCAATGGAGACCCAATATCTGGCTGATACCCTCAACCTGGCTATGCTCTATGCCATGATTGGGTAAATTGGGAACATCTGAATCCCTGCTACACCATACAGGAACTAGGATGGCTCCAAAGCCATCTCTCTGCTTATTCATGTGATGTCCCATTATTTTCTGTTGTGATCCTTCCGTGACAGTGCAGGGCCCCAGAGAGGTGGGCTCCTTCCAGAGGCCCAACAGGAAGTGTAACAAAAGTCCTCTGTTTTGGGCTTCCTCGTTCCAATATATTTGGGATCTCACTCTGCCCCTGCACGCTGGGAAGCCAGCCCCCTGGGACCTTATCATAGCTTTGTTCAGCTCTCCCTGATTTTCTTCTCTCTACTGTGCCACCTGCTCTCAGAAGAGGACACGGAATGTTCTAGGTGGAGCTCATCATTCTCTTAAAGACATACACCTAATATCTTGGCATTAGCAACAAAGAGGGTGTAGTCAAAGAGATGGACTCATGAGGAAGGGAGGTCTGGTAGGAAGTACTACTAAAATATTATCTCTGTGATGTGTGATATGTCTGTCAGCCCTCTGCGGGCCCTTTCTGAAGGCTCTTGCCACTATGCAACCACAGTCAGATATAACAGATTCCCAAGCTGAAAATGCCAGAGTCAGTTCAGGATTGAACAGGCCAGCTCCCTTCCATCCAAAAAGCACAGTCAGCAGAGCCTTTACAGACTTGTCAAACTGGTATACAAACCAACAAAGGAGGATTTACATATATATCGTGCCTGTCAACTGCCCCTCTGCTCTCAGATCCATTCTATACCCTTCCTCTGCTGTGTCTTGTATCACAGGGAACTACATTTCCCAGACTCCCTTGCCCTCCTGCTTCCAGCTCAGTTTGGTCAATGAGAGTCAGTAGGGGAAGATTGGAGGGCAGGAGGGAGGGAGAAGCCAGGGTATTTTACCCCCCTCAATCTCTGTTTCCTGTGGCATCTCTGCCAGCAGAGATATTCCAGCACCTCACTCTGTGGCAACAGCTCCCGCTGGGCCCTGCCACCATGGTTCAAGCTCCCGCTGGGTGGCCTTAGCTCCTTATCTCCATTAAACAACCTCTTCCTTGTGTCCTCCAGGACCTTAAGGTAGTAGCAGCTTCCTGCTGTTGATAATCTCTGGGTTACCTCATCATTCTGTTTGGCTTTCTCATCTTCCATTTCCTGTGTAACCAATTCCCTGAATTAATTTGAAAGACTTGCCGAAGTTTCTGTTTTCCTGTCTGGACCCCAACTGATATACCCATATTATAAGCATAAAACACGTATATACTTTAGGAAAAACACATGAACATGACATGGCTGCACATACAGGTTTTTTTTTTTTTAAATTCAAAGAGTTACACATGTAGCTTGTTCATGGCTTTTGGCGTTTGTTTCTCTCCATGGCTTCTCAGAAAAGATCCAACTCCTCCAGTGTTGCAGCTTGCCACTGGAGGTGACACTCAGGTCACCCTCTGATCCCACAAGTGAGAACAGTGCCCTGTATAAAAGGCCACAATTAATTTTTATTGCACATACATGTGGGGAGATACCTGCTTGGCCTCCGTGTGAGAGCCATAACTCTCTTAAATTGATGTGTCAGCGAACTAAAACTCAATATTTTTTTCACACAGTATATTTTACAGTCAGAGGCCCTTCCCTAATCGGAATAAAGCAATTTGGCTCCCTGTCATTGCTCACTGAAAACATATGAGCTGGTTGGCATTTCTAGCAGCCCAGATTTATCAGGGTCTCTGATCGAGTGCACAGGGGGTTCAGGGCTGTGGCATGGACAAAAGTGGATTTTTTATGACGGCATTGTGCTGCATCTCTGCTCAGCTAGATTTATCCCTTTATTTCAGAAATATTTTTACTGTCTTGAGTCCCAAATCTACTTCAGATTGAAAAAATTCCATATAGTTTGCATGAGGGCTTGAGGTCATTCTTTCTGTACCTTATAAGCTCTAATTTCCATCCCATGACAAAGTCCCCGGGTTGCTTGCTTCAGCATCATGGGATTCGAGAAGTTCAAGCTCTGAAATGCTAAGTCTCCTGCATGTCAGCTCTCTGCAGCATGAGAGGAGGCCAAGGACAGGACTTCTGGAGCACTGGGGCCAAGGCTCTGCCCACAGGGCTTGTAAATCTATATCAGAACACAGAAAACCCCAGCACGAGTGTGACTGCCACGCTTATAGTATCTGTAGCAGAGAGTAACAGTATCCCTTTGCATCTCTTTTACTCTTTTTGTGCACCCCTTTGGCTTCATTCTGCTTTTGCTACTGGCTGCCTACACCCGCTCTCCACAGAAGACTGTCCTCAGGCAACTGGAACCACTCTGCCCATATTCATGGAAAGCCAGAAATGCCTGGAAGTTTATGTCCCCTGGGATGGCCCTTAGCTAGTGACTGATGAGTAAAGAAGTATAAAACCCAGCTCCCTTGCCTGGAGTCTTGACAGAATCTGAGGGGTGGCATATACTTGTGGGATCCCCTGTGGGATCAGAACGAGGCTGGGACTTTCCCTGACATGGAATCCTTGCCTCGCTTACTTCCTCTCATGTCTTGTTTCTCCCACTCCCTCACTGCCCTCCCCAGGGAGCATTTCCTTAGTAAATTCACTCACACCTGAATCCTCACTACATTGAATCCAAGGAATTCAATTTAATACAACATGTTAAAAGTTCCTCACTGCAATAATATATCTGTAGCTAGCACATTCCTCTCAAGTGGTTATCAAGTATCTGCTTAGTTACTTCTAAAGAGTGACAACTCACTACCACCAAGGATAGAAAACTCATGCGGCAGACAACTCCATACATCAGAGAATCATTGAACATAATAGCTGGAAGCAGCCTTGGAGGTCATCTAGACTAGTCTTAATTTTGATATGAGGATGTTATTAATGCCCCATCCCATGTCCCCTCAGCGCACGTGAGTTACCTGGAGTCTTAGACAATCTTGGGCACACTAACACCTTTCTGCCTCAAGAGTTTTTCCTGCAAACTTGACCTTACTCTCCAGAATCTTGGTGCAACCAAAAATGTGGGCAAGTTGATGCTCAAGAGGGGAACCCTTGAAAATTGGGAGATGAGAATTGGTACATAAATGCCCTAGATTCCCCATCCTCCAGGGAATGATTCTAAGGTGTGAACCATGTGTTGTCTCACGTGGATTGAACCCTAGTTGCCCTGAGCAGTAATCAGCTCATTAACTCACATTTATTAACTTCCCTCCCTTCCCTCTATCATTCTCCCCACTCTCTCACTTATGCTTCTTCACACTATCTTACAAATAAATGACTTACACCCAAGTCCTTTTCTCAGCGTTTGTTTTGAGGGCATTCAACCTAAGTCAGGAGCCCAGAGAAGTCAAAAGATTTCTGTGTCTTTCCCCCAGAAAGCCCTTCCCCCAACCAAGTGGATCTCCCTTCCCTGAACATCCCCTGAACTGGCGGAGCTGATTTGGTGAATGATCATGAGTTCTAGCCCCTTGAACTCCAGCCCAGGGCTCTCACCTTGATTCCATGCCACATGCACTCATTTTGTTGACTATTTAAGTTATACTTCTGTTTTATTCAGTGATGCATTACTTGCAACTTTGCTCAATATATATTTTTTAGAACTCATTTGCATAAACACATAGTATTGTATTTATATTTACATCATATGCATTTTCTCAGGACACATTTTGTATGCCATAAATTGGATTATTGTGTTGGTTCGTGTTACTTGTGTTACTAATAAAGGGACGATTCAGACATCCTGATCCTCAAGTCCACAAACATCAGCCCACTGTGGCCACAGACGGCCATACTACTAGGCTCCCCCAAGAGCTCAGCAGAGAGACTCCTAGGCAAAGTCTCTCTATGTGATGCCATATGGCTTTAACCCCCAACCCCCAGATGCCCCCTATGTTGAACCCCTGAACCTGAAGAGCAGAGCTGGGTTGTGGCAAGTCATAGAATTGCTCCCTTGGGTTAAGGCCCAGACTAACACATATCCATGTGTCATTTTTCCCCCTGCTTCATCCATTTCTTGCCATGGTCCCTTGTGTGTGGAAAAGGCCCTTTTTGTGACATCAGGCATATGGGAGAATTCTCAAAAGGTTGCATCCCAAGGGAAGGTCAAAAGACCCTCATTATGCACATGCAAGGCCCTATAGCCTCTAGGCTAGGCACTGTCAAAGGCCACCTTCCCACACATGGGCCCAGTAATGTCCTTGCCCTTCACCAACCAACCAGTCCTCATCTTCCCCGGAGGATAGAGGTAAACGAGAGAAGGCTTGAGCTCCCCCTAGAGGTTACATGTTTCTACTTACTGTTTCATCAAATGTTTGGAGATCCTGAAGAATAAAGATACTTATCTATTGGAAAACAGTGTTATGTAGGTGCTACATATTGGTAATACATATTATATGTACCTCAGAATCACATATTCCTAGCATAATTACAAATTAAGTATGAACTGTATCATCTGTTCAATACTTGGAAAAATGCTTGTTAAGAGTTTCTCAGTAAATACAAATCATAGTTTCACCATTGAATGACAAAACTAGGTATGATTATAAATTGGAGATAAAGAAATATGGATGATTAATAAATAACTAAAGAACAATACCACATATCTTACCTACTGCTGCTAGTGATACATGTAAATGGGGTGTGGCCATCTTTACTCAGTCACCATTTTGAGTTTAAGAAGAAAGATATCAGGAAAATGTGGACTTTACTATTCCTGTGGTCACCAAAAGGCCAAATGTACCTCTCTGCAAGTTATACAGCTATAGAAACAAACCTTGGATACTCATATTATGTTTTACTAGGTACCTGGTAAGTAAGAATCTTTACAGGCTATATGGTTTATAACATCAGCTAATCTGAATCTAGAAGTCTGAAATTCAAGTACCAGCTCAACCACTAAATAGATGACTGACCTCAGGAAATTTGTTTAACATCTCTGAGCCAGAAAGTCCTTAATGGTGATAGGAAGCTAATCGTAATGGCTCTACATCTCACAAGACAGCTGTTAAATAGCACATGCAAGAATTTGCAGAACTGGACATCATAACCCATTTGTGCCATCAATGAATGGGCTGTTTCTGCTGAGGGGCTACAGTAAATACACAAGTGTGAAGGCTGATTCGGGGTCTCAAGAGGGAACATGACCATAGCACATGTTTTCTTTCACTTAGCGTGTGATGCTCTTTTTTGAGAAAATTATAGGCTGTGGAGAGATAGATAAATAGATGGGTGATAGGTAAAGAAGATACATGATTGCTAACTAAATAGATAGATAGATGGATAGATAGATAGATAGATAGAAAAAAAGACAGATAAACATTTGATTCTAAGGTCCATATGAACAGGAATTTGCTTATTTTGCTCACCTTTGTAAACATGCACCTAACATGGAACAGTTGATTAACAAATATTTATTAAATTAATTGTTTTGCTGTACTTATCTCTCTAGTTCCTACAGCTGGGAAGACAATCACTGAAGGGGAGCCCTCCCATTTTCTAAAAGAGAAGTGAACGTGGCCTGTATCAAAGCATGTACCAGGTACTGGCAGAACACATGCTCATCTTTGGGCATGTGGTGGTGCCTAGGTCCTGGGACTGAGGACAAAGAGGGTCCCTCAGAAGAGAGAAGCTCCATCAGGATCCATTTTCCTTCGTTGCTGTAGTGAAGGGTGGGGTTTCAAATTCTGTGAGCACAGGAATGTCCAGGGTGAGATGGGGACTCAGAATGGTTTCTCCAGGGGAGTCTAAGTGCTATCCAGTCAAGTTTATACATCAGTACACACCCTGAGTGCCTGACGAAAGGGTCCTAAGAAGAGAAGAACCTGCATCAATTCAAACCAAGCGACCTGGGGGTTCTCTAACCAGGAGGAGCCTATTGGAGTCAGAAAGACCTACTTGGAGAACACTGGAGATAAGAAAGTAGCTTGAAACTGTGAGGTGTTTAGTGCAGATCAAACAGTGGAGCTGGAGACACCAGATGGGAGGGAGTTCAAGAATCATGGGAGGAGATGGGAGGAGAGGAATTGGAGATGGCAGGTATAGACAACTTTGTAAAGGAGTTCTATGATAAAGGGCAGGGGAGAAACAGGTGGTAGCTGGAGAGGTATGTGCTTCAGGGAGGTATTAATTTATACATTTAAAAAAATTTATTGGGGTGACAATTCTTAGTGAAATTACGTAGATTTCAGGTGTAAATTCTGTATTACATCATCTATGAATCACATTGTGTGTTCACCACCCAGAGTCAGTTCTCCTTTCATCAACATACATTTGATCCCCCTTACCCTCATCTCCCACCCCCCTATCCCCCTTACCCTCTGGTAACCACTAAACTATTGTCTGTGTCTATGAGGTTTTGTTTCTCATTTGTTTGTCTTGTTCTTTTGTTGTTTTTGGTTTATATACCACATATCAGTGAAATCATAGGGTTCTCTGCTTTTACTGTCTGACTTATTTCTCTTAGCATCATACTCTCAAGATCCATCCATGCTGTCACAAATGTTCCTACATCATCTTTTCTTATTGCCGAATAGTATTCTATTGTGTATATATACCACAACTTCTTTATCCATTCATCTATCGAAGGACATTTTTGCTGTTTCCATGTCTTGGGCACCATAAACAAAGCTGCAATGAACATTGGAGCACACGTGTCTTTATGTATAAATGTTTTCAGATTTTTTGGGTAGATACTCAGGAGATGCATTGCTGGGTCATATGGTAATTCTATTCGTAATGTTTTGAGGAACCTCCACACTGCCTTCCATAGCGGCTGCACCAGTCTGCATTCCCACCAACAGGGTATGAGTGTTCCTTTTTCTCCACAGCCTCTCCAATACTTGTTACTATTTGTCTTGTTGATGATAGCCATTCTGACTGGGGTGAGGTGATATCTCATTGTGGTTTTTATTTGCATTTCTCTGATGATTAGTGATGTTGAGCATTTTTTCATGTCTATTTGCCATTTGTATGTCCTCTTTGGAGAAATGTCTCTTTAGGTCCTCTGACCGTATTTCAATTGGGTTGTTTGTTTTTTTTGTTGTTGAGTTTCATGAGTTCCTTGTATATTTTGGATATTAGCCCCTTATCAGAGACACTGTTTGCAAACACCTTCTCCCATTCAATTGGTTGCTTCTTTGTTTTGTCGATGGTTTCTTTTGCTGTGCAGAAGCTTTTAAGTTTCATATAGTCCCATTTGTTTATTTTAGCCTTTACTTCCATTGCCTTTAGAGTCAAATTCATAAAATGCTCTTTGAACCCAAGGTCCATAAGTTCAGTACCTATGTTTTCTTCTATGCAGTTTATTGTGTCAAGTATTATGCTTAAGTCTTTGATCCATTTTGAATTAATTTTGGTACATGGTGACAGATAGCAGTCCAGTTTCATTCTTTTGCATGTGGCTATCCAATTCTCCCAGCACCATTTATTGAAGAGGCTGTCTTTCCTCCATTGTATGTTTTTAGCTTCCTTGTCTCAAATTATCTGTCCATATTTATGTGGTTTTATTTCTGGGTTCTCAATTCTATTTCATTGGTCTATATGCCTGTTTTTCTGCCAATACCATGCTGTTTTGATTATTGTAGCCCTGTAGTACAAGCTAAAGTCAGGCAGTATAATACCTTGAGCATTGTTCTTTTTACTTAAGAATGCTTTGGCTATTCTGGGTCTTTTGTGGTTCCAAACAAATCTGATGATTTTTTTGTTCTATTTCTTTTAAAAATGCCATTGGGATTTTGATGGGGATTGCATTAAATCTGCATATTGCTTTGGGTAATATGGCCATTTTAACTATGTTGATTCTTCCAATCCATGAGTACGGAATGTCTTTCCATTTCTTTGTGTCTTGTTCTTTTAAAAATGTCTTATAGTTTTCAGCATATAGGTCTTTCACATCGTTGGTTAAGTTTATGCCTAGGTATTGTATGCTTTTTGCTGCAATTGCAAAAGGAATTGTTTTTCGTATTTCTTTTTCTGAGATGTCATTGTTAGTATATAGGAATGCAATGGAATTTTGCACGTTGATATTGTAGCCGGCAACTTTACTGCATTCGTTGATTGTTTCTAATAGCTTTTTGGTGGAGTCTTTAGGGTTTTCTCTATATAGCATCATGTCATCTGCAAAGAGTGATACCTTAACTTCTTCATTCCCAATTTGGATGTCTTTTATTTCTTCTCTTGCCTGATGGATCTGGCAAGGACTTCCAACACTATGTTGAAAAGCAGAGGTGATAGGGGACAGCTCTGTCGTGTTCCTGAACGTAGAGCAAAGGGCTTCAGTTTTTCACCATTAATTATGAGATTAGCTGAGGGCTTGTCATATATGGCCTTTATTATGTTAAGGCATTTTCCTTCTATACCTATTTTATTAAGTATTTTAATCATAAATGGATGTTGTATCTTATCAAATGCTTTTTCTGCATCAATTGATATAATCATATGATTTTTGTTCTTTATTTTGTTTATCTGATGTATCACATTGACGGATTTGTGCATGTTGAACGATCCTTGTGCCCCGGGGATGAACCCCACTTGGTCGTGATGAATAATCTTTTTAATGCATTGTTGTTTTCGATTTGCCAGAATTTTGTTTAGGATGTTTGCATCTGTATTCATCAGAGATATTGGTCTGTAGTTTTCTTTTTTTGTGTTGTCCTTACCAGGTTTTGGTATCAAGGTAATGTTGGCCTCGTAAAATGAGTTAGGGAGTACTGTCTCTTCTTCAATTTTTTGGAAGAGTTTGAGCAGGATTGGTAGTAGATCGTCTTTGAAGGTTTAGTAGAATTCACTAGTGAAGCCATCTGGTCCCGAACTTTTGCTTTTGGAAAGGTTTTCGATGACTGATTCAATTTCGTTACTGGTGATCGGCCTGTTTAGATTATGCAGTTCTTCATGGTTCAGCCTTGGAAGGCTATATGTTTCTAAGAACTTGTCCATTTCTTCTAGGTTATTGAATTTGGCAGTATATAGTCCTGCATAGTATTCTTGGATGATCCTTTGTATTTCTGTGGTATCCGTGATAACTTTCCCTTTTTCATTTCTGATTTTGTTAATTAGTGTCTTCTCTCTTTTTATCTTAGTGAGTCTAGCCAAGGGTTTGTCAATTTTGTTAATCTTTTCAAAGAACCAGCTCTTTGTCACATTAATTTTTTCTATTGTCTTTTTGTTTTCTATTTCATTTAGTTCTGCTCTGATTTTTGTTATTTCCTTTCTTCTGCTGACCTTGGGTTTCACTTATTCTTCTTTTTCTGGTTCTTTAGGTGTAACATGAGGTTATTTATTTGGGATTTTTCTTGTTTCTTGAGATAGGCCTGTAATGATATAAATTTCCCTCTTAAAACTGCTGCATCCCAAAAATTTTGGTAGGATGTATTTTCATTGTCATTTGTTTCTATGTATCTTTTGATCTGTCCTCTAATTTCTTCTTTGACCCCATTGTTCTTTAAAAGTATGTTGTTTAATCTCCGTGAATTTGTGTTTTTCTGCTTGATTATTGCAGCTGATATCCAATTTTAAAGCCTTTTGATCAGAGACTATGCTTGGTATGATTTCAATCTTCTTAAATTTGCTGAGGCTGATTTTATGTCCCAATATATGGTCTATCCTTGAGAATGTTCCATGTACACTAGAAAAAAACGTACAGTCTGATGTTTTAGGATGAAGTGCTCTATATATGTCAATTATGTTCATTTCATCTAATGTGTCATTTAAAGCTGCTATTTCGTTATTTATTTTCTGTTTGGATGATCTATCCATAGCTGTCAATGATGTATTTAAGTCCCCTAGTATTATTGTGTTTTGGTCTATTTCTTCCTTTAGTTCTGTTAGTAGTTGCTTGGTATATTTTGGTGCTCCCTGATTGGGGGCATAAATATTGATGACTGTTATGTCTTCTTGTTGTATAGTCCCCCTTACCATTATGAAATGTCCGTCTTTGTCTCTTGTTATCTTTTTCACCCTGAAGTCTGTTTCATCTGATATCATTATGGCTATACCTGATTTTCTCTGGGTACCATTTGCTTGGAGTGTCAATTTCCACCCTTTCACTTTGAGTCTATGCTTGTCCTTGTAGCTGAGATGTGTCTCTTGGAGACAGCATATGGTTGGGTTTAGTTTTTTGATCCAATCTGCTACTCTGTGCTTTTTTATTGGTGAGTTCAGTCCATTTACATTTAGGGTGATTATTGGTACGTGAGGATTTCCTGTCATTCTATCTTTAGTTTTCTGCTAAGGCTGTGTCTTCATTGTTTCTTTGCCTTTTTGTTGGTGTCTATTATTTCTCTCTGGTGGTATTCCATGATGTTTAACTCTTTTTCTCCTTGTATTACAGTATGTATTTGAGTTCTGGATTTTTTTGAGTGGTTACCCTTAAGTTTATGTAAAATAAAGTTTGATATTTAGAGTATTCCATTTTCTTCAGCACGCTTACTTTCTCCATTTCCATGTTCCGGTTCAGGCCTTTACTCTTCCCCTTTTTATGTTTTGGTTGCCACAAATTGTCCCTCTTGATGGTGGTCGAATAGCCTCCTTTAGTATTTTTTTGTAGGTCGTGTATTAGAAAATTCCCTCAGCTTCTGTATGTCTGGAAAGGTCTTTAATCCTCCTTCATATCTAAAGGATACCTTTGCTGGATATATTATTCTTGGCTCATGATTTCTCTCTTTCAATAGTTTAAATATTTGGTTCCATTCCCTTCTGGCTTATAGAGTTTCTGCTGAAAAATCTGATGATAATCTAATGGGCTTTCCTTTTAGGTTACCATCTTCTTTTCCCTGGCTGCCTTGAGGTTTCTTTCTTTGTCGTTGATTTTAGACAGCTTCAATACAATTTGCCTTGGAGAAGGCCTGTTGGGATTTAGGCAATTAGGTGTTCTATTTGCTTCTTGGATTCGAGGATCCAGTTCTGTCCACAAGTTTGGGAAGTTCTCATCGACGATTTGTTTGAATATATTTTCTGTTCCCTTCTCTCTTTCTTCTCCTTCTGGTATGCCCATTATTCTTATATTGCTCTTTCTGATGGAGTCAGAAAGTTCTTGTAGAGTTCTTTCATTTCTTTTAAGTCTCGAGTCTCTTTCTTCTTCCATCTGTGTAATTTCCAGGTTCCTATCTTCGATGTCACTGATTCCTTCCTCCATCTGGTCAACTCTACTACCTAAGTTGGATATTTTATTGTTAATTTCTTCTATTGAGTTCTTAATCTCCAGAAATTCTCTTTGGTTCTTTTTTAAAATTTCAATCTCTTTATAAAATGTTCATGTTGTTCTTTGATTGTGTTTCTGAGTTCATTAAATTGCCTTTCTGTGTTTTCTTGCATCTCGTTGAGTTTTTTCAGAACTGCAATCTTGAATTCTGTGTCATTTAATTCACACATTTCCCTATCTTTAAGTTCCTTTTCTGGAGACTTTTCACTTTCTTTCTGAGCTGCCTTGTTGCCTTGGTTATTCATGGCAATTACTGATTTATTATTTATCTTCCTAGACAGCTACAGGAGTGGCTTCTGCAACAGATTGATAGGAAGAGGTTTTTCTTTTGTTTTTCAGTACTTGTTGGTAGAATGTTTTATTTTCTCTCCATCTGCAGCCTTTTTTTCTCTCTCACACTGTAGTGCTATGTTTTCCCTGCACTATTCCAGCTTCTTACACAATGGGGAGATTCCGTGGGAGATGGGTTTCTCTTGTGTTAACAGTTCGCCTGGGTCACATGGAGCAATGTCCGTGTGGGTATTCAGAGAGCTTTTGAAGTTCCAAAGCTCTTTCTGCACCAGTTTCAGAGCCCCTGTGGTTCAGCAGTTCTGTTTACTCCTGCAGGGATCCATCCAAGTAGGTGGGGCCAGGGGCGGGGTGAGATGTGAGAGGTGGCTCAGAGCAATGGCGGTGACCACCACCACAGCCAGTCCTGCTTCCACAGCTCCCTCCCCTTTGCCAGAACTAGTTGGGCTGCAAATCTGTGTCTGAGGACCACAGTTCTCAGAACAGCAAATATTCTGTTCTTTTGATCTGACACCGATACTGTTCCGCTTCTAGCACCAGGCAGGTGGGGGCGGGGCGAGCTCTGGGAGGGTAGGGAGGGGCCGACTAGTCTCAGTGCCTAAGGCTTCCGTTCTCTGCTCAGCAGTGAGGGCTTAAACCACCGTTTTCAGCCTTCTTCCCTCAGTCTTTTCTCCGAGGTCTCTGCCGTGAGCATTGGGTTCAGCCGTGTTATATACTGTCCCCTCAGCCCTGCGGGCCATAAGTGGAGCCCTAGCAGTCTGATTTCTTCCCTCTCCCGCAGCTGCGGTTGTTCCGGTATGCAGCGAGCTCAGAGCACTGAGCTAGGTCTGCGACCTGTGCCCACAAGGCTTTGTCTCTGCAATTTTCCCCTTCCTCCTCCCCCGCTCTCGTGAGTCGCTCATCTTTAGGTGAATTTAGTAGTGGGCCTCTTCGTCTTGTCTTTCTGCTGTGCAGGGAGTCCTTTGTGGAGTTATAGTTATTCGATTTGTTGTAAATTCCAGGGAAGATTGACAGAGGCTCACCTCATGCCGCCATTTTGATCTTGCACTTTCCATTTATTCTTAAATGGCAGGTATTACAGCATATTTTTATGATGATGGAAATGGTTCAGTAAGGAGAGAAATATGTTAGAAGTAGGAGAAAGAGGAGATAATTGCAGGAGCAAAGACTTGATTAAGCAACAGGGGATGGGATCCAATTCATAGTTGGAGGAGTTGTCCTTGGATAGAAGGACACAGTTTATCTATTTTATCGGGAGGAAGGCAGAGAATTGTGAGTACAAATACTGGTAAGTGGGCAGATGAGATGGTAGGAAGTAGTCAAGTTCTCTTCTGAGTGTTTCTCAGGGAAATAACAAACAAGTTATTAGCTGAGAAGGAGGAATGCAAAGGAATTGCTGGGGAGTTGAGGGGAATGAAAAAGTATGAAATAGTCATCTGAGAGACAGGGGAGAGCGAATTGACTGGAGAAATGAGGTAGGATTGGCTTGCTGCACTGAGGTCCCACTTGAGGTCTGCTGTCATAAATTTCAAGTGAGACCAATCCGTAATGGGGAGTGTTTTTCACTAGCCACCTTCAGCTACTTAGAAGTTAGGATGGAAGAAGTGGCAGGCTGGAATGAAACAAGACTGAGCTTGCTTAGCAAAGGCAAGCAAGATAACAGAGTTGAGAGAATACGGAAGGAACTGACAGTATGTACAAGGAGTGGTATATATGGTGAATGGACTGTGCACTGCAAGGTGCAAAAGTTGGTGATGGAGGAAGTGAAGTGGGTAAGGTGCAGTGAAAAGTTGGTGCAATGACAGGACGAGGGGCCTAAAGGGGCCCAAGTTTGATTGGAGTCAGAGCATTAGAAGGAGTGAGCTGGGATGACAGGAGGTGGAAACTTCAGAAGCTTGAAATGCACATTAGGAGATGGTATAATCCTTGGTGATGAGACCTTGGCAGTGGCCGAGATGGGCATGGTAAAGACCACAGGAAGTGACGATGTCAGGAAATGAGAGGTCAAAATGTTGAAAAGACTCTCCATATGTATGTTGAAATGGCGAAAAATTAAGAAAGTTGTAGTGGTGGAGAGAAAGACAGTGATTCTGATGCAAAAGTCTTCAGTGAAAGGTGGGAGTAGGGTGTGTCTGATCAGAAGACAGAAGACAACTGCAACAAAGAGAGTGTGGCAGCCAAAAAAAAGGCCCCTCTCAAACCACTGACTGTGGGGAGTGTAATTGACCGATGGCCCCAGCTGCTGCACTCTGAAATTCCTGCCTCCTACTGGCTTCTCCCAGCCAGTGAGTGAGCACAGACTGAGTCAACTTGGGGAAAATTCAGAGCCATTTGGGGAGAGGTGTTTTGGGAATGAGAAACCTGGAGAGACAGGGAAGTTGGAGGTAGCCAAGAAAAATGGGGATGTGGGGCATGATGGAATAAGTCTTCATTGTCTGTTGGGATGGGTTAGATGGTCAATTGTAATTGTGGTTCCCTTCTTGGGACCTACATGGGTGTGTCATAGAAGGGTCCATGCTGAGAACATCAGGAGCCGACAGAGCTCTGTGTACCCTTCTGCGGGCCTGTTTTGGGCCTTGTCAAAACCAATGGAGGGGCAGCCCTGCCAAGATCATGCTATTCTGTAGGCTTTGCCCATACAGAGTGTTCAACAAGCATTCATTATATATGTAGCATGCGACAGACACTGTGCTAAGTGTTAGGGTCACCTCAGTGAATAAAACTCCACATGAACCTTCAAAGACCTTAAAACAGAGAGAGAGTGACAGAGGAAAAATATAGAAGCTATTCTAATAGGGTGCGAGTAATCCTCCTTATAGACACATGGATAGACACATGCATGGGAGCTCTTAACTCAAACATGGGGCTTCTAACCTGTCTCTGCCCTCACCAGGCCTTCTAGAAATTTAAGTAATATCTGTAATGCCAGTCCCTTTGGCTGACCCACCATCACTTGTTGCCAGCCTTCCCTGTCACTTTCTTGCCCAAATGTGAAGACATCTGCCTACTGTTCACTGTTGTATTTCTTTAGGCTCACTAGCTGCAGGCCTGGATCTCTCCTGTTGTCTGCTGCTTTAGACATTGTGGTAGAATGCCTGCAAATGTGGCCACCAACAATTCTTCCTATCCTGTACATGCATGACATTCCTCTCATCCAGAGATGGAGTCTATTTCCCCTTCCCTTGAATCTGGACTAGCCATGTGACTAGCCAACAGACTAACAGAATGCAGTGAAAGTAACACTGTGCCAGTTCAAGGCCTAGGCCTTAAGAGGTCTTGCAGTTTCTGCTTTTACTCTTAACCTTGACTTACCATGCAAAGAAGTCCAGGCAACCCAATTAGAGAGAGGATCTATGAAGAGGGGCCACCTAGATAAGGACCGAGATGCTCAAGTCCATAGCAAGAACCAAGGTTCCAGATATGAGTGAAGCCATCTTGGACTTGCCAACCCATCACCAGATGGTGCCGCCACATGAATGAGCCTAGCCAATACCACATGAAGCAGAGATGAGCCATCCCTGCAGGTAAACTTAATCAGGCCTGTGATTCTCCATCCTGCCTGGATGCTAGTGTAGTTGCCTGATGCTAATTATTCAGGAGTGATAGAAACTAGCTAGCTGTTCACAAGGTTCATTTCCTCTTCTTCTTGGTCACACAACTGTATTTCTCAGGCTGTCTTGCAGTTGGGGGAAGCCACATGACTAAATCTAGACAATGGACCAGGAGAGAGGCTATGATTGACACTTGCAGGTTTGGCCCCTGCAGACCTCTTACAGGGATTACCTAAAATATTTCCTCTAATCCAATTTTGATGTAGATAAGTGGACTTGGAAGTCATGTGTTGAAAATATAGAGCCACAAGATAGAAGGAACCTGGGTTTCTGAATCCCCTTGGAACTCTCCCCATCAATCAGGGATATCTGTATTGGACTTCAAGTGAGCTAGAAATAATTTTCTACCATGTTTGAGTGTTATATATCTTCAGGTGTATATCTTAGAGCAGTTAGCATTATCTTCATTTACAAACCAGGCATTTCCGATACAAAAAAATGCATTTTTAAGATCCTTAAATTGGAACTGAAAGCAAAATGAAATTATTGGATAATGTCTTTCTATGCACAACATGGACAAAATTTAAGCCAAAATAACTAAGTTAAATTAAACAAACTCATTTAGTCTGGACAGCACTGACCCAGGGCTGCCTCAAGTAATACCTTCCTCCTCTTTTTCTAGGTTCCTCTAACTGTGACATCCATCAGCAAAGACCCTGACAGCAGGAAATATCTCTGTGGTATCAGCCCTTCAATCTAATGGAGCTTGGCATTCTGTGCTCTTGAGGGCCCAGATATCCCTTCCTGACCTGCTGACCAGACCTGGTGCCCAGATTATTTTGGGGCCCTGTGAAGCCTCTGGGTCATTGTGGTCACTCTTCCTTTCTTTTCCAGGTACTTGAATTAGCCAGCAGGATTGGAATCCTGCCCAGGACCCCACCCTTACTTTTAGGTAGTTGCTCTCTTGTTTCCTCTCCCTTCTCCCAGAACAAAGCCCTATCCTAAAGCCAAGGTATCTGTTTAGGATCTTACTATCCTGTCTGCCTTTTGCTATTCCCCATTCTTCCCCAGGGATGGAATCAGTCTCTGTGCTCTCAGGTGGTTGGGATCTTCTCCAATGACAGAAGTTCAGGAAATACCTTCCTAAGCCCTAAGGATTTAACCAACTTCTTAAGTTCTTGCTGAGACTCACCTAAAAAATTCTTCAAGTAGGCTCAAGTGACCAATAGACACTGCCTGGGCCTTTGGATAGCTTTTCCAGGGTAGTTGGTCATTTCCTCAAGTCAGCATTTCACTACATCCTATGGGCTTAGTGCTGCTGAGTGACTCACAAGACTGCATGCTTAAGTCTACGCAAATCATACCACTGTGCTAGTATCTTAGTCTCTTTCTGCTCTGTCTAGCTTTGTCCAGTCTTCTCATATAGCTCTCATCCATTTCCACCAACTCATCTGATAGTCACCTCATTCAGTGTCTTTATTTTGTTATGCCTTGTAGCAGTCATTACTGATACTCCTACTCACATCTTCTTGGCCCAATTCTAAGGTCCCCTGTGGCCGGGGTTGTCAGTTTTCATGTGCGTGCACTCTGATTGCTTCCCACCTCAAGCACCTGCATCTCTCTGCTTCTCTGTCTCTGGGATTTCATTAGCACCAAAGGAGCTTGCTAGGCCCCAAGCAAGGACAGCCCAGAAGGGCTGGGGATTTGATGCCCCCATGGGGCAATTTTTAACCAGTAGAGAACCAGAATCAGTGGGCTACATATTCCACCTTCCTTAGTGGAACAATTCTAAGGGTACTATAGAGGTTTGAATGGTGCCTCCCAAAAAAGATATGTCCAACTGGAAACTGAGTGAGAACTTACTTGGAAAAAGGGTCTTCCTTTATGTCATAATTAAGTTAAAGGTCTCAAGATGAAATTATCCTGGATTAGTGTGGGCCTTAAATCCAATGACAAGTGTCTTGTAGAAGAGAAGAGAAGACAGAAGATAAGGTGACATAAAGACAGAGGCAGAGATTGGAGTGGTGCATCTAGACGCCAAGGAATGACAAGGATTGCCAGCAGCCACCAGAAGTTGTGGGGGGGTCATGGAACAGATTCTCCCTCAGAGCCTCCAGAAGGAACCAAGCCTGCTAACATATTGAATTTAGACTTCTCTCCTCCAGACCTGTGAGAGAATAAATCTGTTGTTTTAACCCACCAAGTTTGTGGTTATTTCTTACAGCAGCCCTAGGAAACTAACACAGGTACTCTACACAGTTCCTAGGAGTTTGAGCTTCAGTTGCCAATAGAGGTAACCCACTCATTAATGTATCTTTCATTGGCCTCTTTTTTTTCTGTCTTACTTTTCCCACTCCCTCATTTGAGCTATGTGGGATCTGTATGCAAGTTCTCATCTCAAGATTTTGCTTTTGAGAGAACGAAAACTAAGACATACGTGTTGTAGGGAATGCTTCTGCCAATAACTTAAGATCTGGCCACTAATACTATTACCAGGGTTTGTTGCCCACTGAAAACCCATAGATGCTCTATCACTGAGTTAACTCACTTTGCCCTTCTCCTTTCTCCTCCTCTTCTTTTTCTTTCTTTCATGTCCATTTGCTTTCTTTTAGTCAGTGGTTTTTGATTGATTTACTCCCTCTATATGGCTGGAGAAAGGTTTTCTCTATCCCTTAGTAAACCAAAAAATTCAGACAGGAAAGGTTTGGCTTCTAGGAATGTTCTGAGAAATACCATTTCCTTAGAAAACAAACAAAAAGCCTTGTCTCTTTTCTATGGTACTTCCAGTTCCTTTACTTCCAAAGCATCTCAAAGTTATAAAGGTTCAAAAGCAATCCATGATCTCAGAACTTCATGCTTTGAAGCCTGAACTGCTTATTCCATCTATTCCATCAAGGTCACACTAGGACCTCCCCAAATCGTGTATCCTTCCCTTTGGGTCTCTTTGACCTTTGGATTCCAGCCATGTTCACCACGGGCCCAGCCTGCTACTAACAGGGTAATGGGTGGGACCAATGTGTTTGTTCCTCTTCATGCATCTGAGGCTGTCTTTGAGCACATTCTAACGCAGTGAGATTTGGGCTTTAGTTTCTGACCTTCATTATTGGAGCTGCCTGCTCTTCTCTGTCAGAACTCATTGTAGATATTTAAAATGAACTGTTAGTTTCACATAAAAGTGTAGGAAAGTTTACAGTCAGAGAGTAGTCCAAAGTCTATTCATTTATCACCTATCATCTATTTTCTTGTTCAGGCGAGAAAGCTGTATTTTCCCTGCATTGATTTTGATTTCTGTCTATTCTAATTCAGAAGTTTCGACTCATTCATCTACTTTCATGCCATTTTGCTTTCCCACATGTCAAATTCTTGACTCTTGGATGGAGTGTAAAAAGACCTGGATGAGAAAGTAGAGAGAGATTCCTGAATCTTTAAAAGTTAAATCTAGAAAGATCTAAAAGATAACATAATCCAACCACCTTTCTTTATAGGTGAGAAAATGGAAACTCAGAGAGGTGAAATGACTTCCCCAAGGTCAAATGACTAACTTGAATTGCAGAACTTGGTAGAGAAACGCACCTTTACAGACTACAATGCTTGTTACAGTGTTTCCATGACTGAGTGTATTGGGGTGCTTTTCCAGAATCTCCAACTTTCCAGGCTGAGGCTACTGTCGGTTGTCTAAGTCAGGCTTATTACTTCCTTCTTCTAACTGTGTTTTAAACATCTCTTCTTGTGTCCTCATTTCTTATCAGAGCCATTATTCAATTCAATAGGGAGCTCACGTTCTGTGGTTTGCAAGTTCCTTTTGTAAAACATGATGCAGTCAATATTTTTTAAATAAAAAAAATATTTAAGCTTGAGATACATGCACCATTAATTTAGCTTTTCCCCTTAGAATTGCCCCAAAATGCTTCAACTATTTTTTCCCAGTGTGGGGACAGTGGCTCACACTAGATATTCTATCACCGATACTCCTGTTCACACTGAGGCCAGAGCAGAAGTTTCCTTCCAGCCTAAAACAGGAAGGTGCCATCCATTTGTTAAAATGAAATAAATGTTCTCTGCAGTTTGGGCTCCCGGGCAGTGGACAAGCCAAACAAATGTAGAATTGCTCTTTTTTCCTCCAATTCTATGGTTTCAGACAGAATACAATATCTATCCATTGTCTAACACAGCCCATTAGCCACCTGGCTGACAGAAAATAATCTTAAATGGCCACTTTGAAGATGGGTCAGCCCAAGGCTTTTTTCTCATAGGCTTCAATCTTAATAGAAGACTATACTTAGCGTTTATAAAACCTTGTCAGTCAAAAGTCAGGAGCTGGACTGAGTCACAATCCCTTTTTGCTAAGAGGAAAAGTGGTACTTGGATATTGTGATTTTTATTATCATTATTAATATTTTTGAGAACACAGTACAATGACCAACCCAATTTTTTTTAACATTGAGTCATTTTTTTTTATTGAAAGCCTATGAAAATTACCAGCTGTGCAGTCTTTGAGCTTCACTTCTCTCATCTATTAAAAGTGGACAACAATATCCACCTGGCCAAGTTATGAGGGTTAAACAAGAAGGCATTTGTAAAATGATTACCTGATACAGAAGCAGTGTTTGCCAAAGGTAAGAAGATCTTTTTTTCCTCCAGGCATATAATCTTTCTGATAGTCAGTCTTGCCCCTCTCCCACAAAGTTTAAGAATAGTCTAGACAACCACTACAGGCAACCCAGGGCTTTTCTCATAACAGGAAGACAGTAAATTTTGTTGAATAAATTGAAATGAAGCTTGATGTGACATCTTTCCATAGATTAGGCTACAGAACTGTCTCTTTATTGAAGGTCATTGACTCACACACACAAAAAATCAATCAAAGGTTCTGACCTGCAATGTAAATTAGCATTCTTTTAGATAAAGACATAGAAAAGGTTGAACTCATATCATTTCAAAAATCAAGAAAAAGTAGTTCTGCTTGAAATATGTCTGAGTAAGCTTCTACTGGACTAACTCTCCCATAGATAACAGTTATAAACTTGGAAAAAAATACAAAGAAACAGCTACCTGAAGGTTCCAAAGAGTGAGAAAAATTAAGCAGATACTACAGGGGAGTCAACTTTGGGAAGCACGGAAAAACGTGGAATGAGCTTCTGCTTTTTACAGCTTTTAGTCTGAGGTTAGACGGTAGCCAGTACTACAAGAGGCTGCCAAAACTCATATATATATGTATATATATGTATATACATATATATACATATATATGTATATACATACATATATATGTATATATGTATATACATATATATGTATATACATATATATGTATATATATACACATATATATGTGTGTGTATATATATATGTGTGTGTATATATATATATATATATATATATATATATATATATATATATATGTATATAATGAAAAAAAAAAAACAGCTCTTTGAACCTGAAGTATTAGAGGCAACCCATACCCACAGCCACTACAATGTGAGAGAAAAATCCAAAGAAGGAGTTATTCAGAGAAGAGTAAGTATAAATTCTGTGTATAACATTTACTCAAATCTCTAAATGATCCCTGAACCACACGCACAGGGAAGATTCAAAGTATCCCAGCTAAGGACAAAATACTTATGTTGAAATTTGAGCTACCACTTAAGAGATAGTTTTCAGTGTGAGTCTAACCAATTTAATTGCCTGCTTAGAAAGAGAAACACTCTTTGGAGGAATATAACAAAATTCAGAGTCCCCATAACATTCACAAGATCCAGGATATAATCCAAAACTACTTGACATATTAAGAACCTGGAAAATGTGACCCATTCTCAAAAGAAAAGACAATGAATGAAGGCTTACCTTAAGATAACCCAGATGTTAGAATTATAAAACAATGATTGTAAACTAGCTATTATAACAATGCTCAATGACTTAAAAGAAAATATGTATGCAATAATGAAAAGGTAGAAAATCTTAGCACAGAAACTATGAAAAGAACCAAATAAAAATTCTAGAACTAAAATGCACAATATTTCAAGTAAAAGTTCAGAAAAAGAAATAAAAATTTATTTTAAAAATCTATTTTCAAATGCATTTGTTTCATATTATGTTATTTAAGGTGAAGGTAAATAGAGCAGAAGGAAAAAAACAGGCAGAGGATGGGGACGCTAAAAGGACAGTTAGTAAAGAAAGTGAGAAAAGTGTTATGACCAATGCAGTCTTCGTAAAAAAGAAAATATAAAGAAAAGGCAGAAAGAGGGAATACATTGAAGCTGAGTGAGGGAAATATAGGAAGAGAGATTGGAGAAGAAAGAATTGTGCAATCTTTACATTTATAAACCACTTTTGTTTAAGTTTTTTTTTTCATTTGGTGTGAGATAGAGAGATATCTGAAAGATCTGAATATTTGGCTTTTAATCACCTCTAAAATGGCCTTAAAATGCCAATTATTGTTTAATAAGTTGTTAATCAAACTTAAAGAGATGCCACTCTTAATTATTTCCTTAACTTTGATGGTTGAAACTTAAGTCACAGTCACCTAAGCAAAAGTTAGATTCTTCATCTTCACACTACAGAAACCACAGAGCACTTGGGTCACATTTGTTTCCAGTGACAACTATCTGAGGAAATTCCAGCAAGATGGGTCCTGTGAAATGACTCCCTCTCACCACTGTTAGTAGGACTGGCAAGGAGCTGCATATCTAAGAGATGTCGGAGTACCTTGGGAGTCTGAGAGCAAAGTCCTCTCTAATGCAAAATCAACTGGGATCTTATGTATTTTTTTGTGCTTAAACTCTTTTGGCACAAAACTGACTGCCAATAAGTCTATCAGGGGCAATTTGGAGTTTAATATGGATTCTGATAGTGGAAAAACATTTAAAGACTTAAAGATACTAAGTTTTAATGGTAGAATTCTAGAAAAAGATCATTTTGATTGAGAGAGTGAAGCATTCTCAAAGAAGATAGCCACTGTCTCCTGGAGTTGGAGATCCAGTTGGAAAATGACTAAGTGACCCAAAGGCATCGATAAACCATTGTCCAGCTATGGGCTCTAGTTTTGCGAGTCCACTTAGACCACATGTGATAAAAACCAACAGAGCAATTTCTAACTATTCTACTCTAGTATCACTTCGAATTCAGAAGCAGATATTAGATTGACATTATTATATCTTTTATTTTCCATTCCATTAAGCCTTTAATCCTTCCTAAATATGAATGTTTTTCTGCTTACATCCTTAGATGGCAACATTATTTCTTCCTGAATTTGTTGTGTTATTTCTGCAAAATGTTTTTCATCACAAGCCATTCCTTATTTGCTGTACAGAAGTAATAGGAATTAGTCTGTAATATCACTGATAGTGGAAACAGTTAATGGGAATTTCAGCATCATTCAACATTAACAAAAATAAAGGAAGCTTGCTGGTCTACATTTACTTACTAAACTGTGTTTGCTCAAAACCAAGAATTTAGAACAGGTTGCATGATAAAGAAAGAAAACAATGGGGGTGGGGAATCCAGATGGCAGAGTAGTAAATCTTGAACTCACCTCCTCTTGCAAACACATCAAAATTACAACTAAACTATAAAACAACCATCACTGAAAACTACCTGAAGACTAGATAAACAGGATTCCTATAACTAAGGACATAAAGACAGGCCACATCGAGACAGGCAGAAGAGACAGACATGTGGTCCATGCAGGTCTCACACACATGGTGTGGTGATTAATAAATGTGAGGGATGTCGTAGCTGTGGAGGTCCCCCTTGAGTAGCAAGGGGTCTAAGTCCCACAATGAGCTCTCCAGCCCAGGGCATCTGTGCTGGGAAGAGGAGTCTCATAACATCTGTTTTTGAACATCAGTGGGGATTAAATCCAAGAGAGTAGAAGGGCAGTAGGAGACCAAGACACTGTACTTAGAGGGTTTGTGCACAAACTCACTGCTCTAAGCTCCAGCACAAGGACAGTGGCTTGTGAAACACCTGGAGCATATAGCAGGAATTAAATTGATTAACCTTAGAGCAAGGGTTGGAGGGGCATAGATCAGGGCAACTCTCTTAGGGGACAGAAGCACTATTGAGCACAATTGCTCCTTTGTTGAGCTCTTCTCCCACCTAGCTGACCTAGCATAGTCTGGCACAAAATCCCTCACTCTCCATTAACTTGGCTAACAACATTCTCTTCACCACAGCATTTCCCTGAGACCCTGCCCCACCCAATCTTCTAGACCAGCCAGATTCTCCACGCAAGCAATGGCTAGCCTCAGCATTCACTGAAGTCTCTCCCAAGGGCCTTCAAGCTACACACAAGTGGCAGCTGGTCTTAGCTAGTACTGCCATCTCTTCCAAACACCCTCAAGCCCAGTACAAGTGGTGGCTAGCCTTGGCTTGTGTCACAGCTTTTTCCAAGTTCCCTCAAGCTTGGTACAAGTGAAAGCTGGCCTCAGCTTGCATTGTTACTCCTGCCAAGTGGCCCCAAGCCCAACAGAAGTGGTGGCTGGCATTGGCTTGCATTGTAGCTCCTACAAAGCAGCCCCAAGCCTGGAAAAAGTGGTGGCCAGCCTCAGTTCACAACATTGCTCCAACCTACTAACCTCAGGCCCAGCACAAGTGGCAACTGATCTCAACTTGCTTCGTGTCTCTCACCAAATGGTTCCAAGCCCAGCACAAGCATTGGACAGCCTCGGTCCACACCAGAGCCCCTTGCAAGAGGCTCCACAACTGATACGTCTGGCAGGAATCCTTGAATGGCACCAGAGCCCTGCCAAAGTTACTCCCACTCTGTTTGGTCAGCCCCTGCACAACAGCTCATCTGCAGTAGTCACAGCCAGTACTCAAAGCTAGTCAGTCTGAGGGTCAACTCCATCCACCGACATGCCAGCAGTAATCTCAGACTAACTAAAATAGGAAGGCACATGAAACCCACACAGCAGAAATCTCTGGAGCACCTGGCTCCAGTGACCAGAGGACTGAGCCACAGGGCCCCACAGGATGCTTTATATATATGGCCAGCCACTCTTTCAAGACTGGGAGACATATGTCTAACACATAGAAACAAGTAAAAAGAGTCAGCCAAAATGAGGAGAAAGATAAATTTGTTCCAAATGAAAGAACAGGACAAATCTCAAGAAAAAAGTAAACAAAATGAAGACAAACAATCTACCAGGTAAAGAGTTCAAAACAATGATTATATGGATACTCAACCAACTTGGGAGAAAAATAGATGAACTGAGTTAGAACTTCAACAAAGAGACAGAATACATAAAAAAGAGCCAAGCACAAATGAAAAATACAATAACTGAAATGAAAAATGCACTACAGGGAATCAACATTAGATTAAATCATGCAGAAGAATGAATCAGTGATCTGAAAGACAAAGTAATGAAAAACACCCAATTGGAACAGCAAATAGAAAAAAATTAAAAATGAGGATAATTTAAGGGACTTCTGGGACAATATCAAGCATACCAACAATCACATAATGAGGTCCCAGAAGGAGAAGAAAGAGAGAAAGGGTTAGAGAAACTATTTGATGAAATAATGACTGAAAACTTTCCTAGCGTGGGGAAGGAAATAGACGTACAAGCCCAGGAAGCACAAAGAATCCTAAACAAGATGAACTCAAAGAAACCAACACAAAGACTAATCATACATAAAATGCTGAAAGTTAAAAATAAAGAGAAAATCTTAAAATTGCAAGTGAAAAACATCTAGTTATGTTCAAGGAAGCCCCCTTAAGGCTAGCAACTGTTTTGTCAACAGAAACACGGCAGTAGTCACAGCCAGAAGAAAATGACATGATATATTCAAGATGATGAAGGATAAAACAGACACAAAAACAAAACCTGCAACCAAGAATACTCTACCCAGCAAGGTTATTATTCAGAATTGAAGGATAGTTTCCCACACACAAAAGTGGAGGATTAGCACTACTAAACCATCATTACAAGAAATATTAAAGGGACTTTTTAAAATGGAAAGGCCAAAACTAAAAATAAGAAAATATAAGAAAGAAAAATCTCACTGATAAAGGCAATCACTTAGTAAAAGTACTGGATCGACTAATTATAAATCTAGTATGAAGGTTAAAAGGCAATAGTAAGATCATATGTAAACACAGTAATAAGTTAAGGGATATACACACACAAAATATGTAAAATATGATGACAAAAATATAAATATTGGTGGTGAATAAAAATGTAGTGCCTTTAGAATATGTTTGAACTTAAGTTACCATCAACTTGAAATAGACTCCTATAAATATAAACATTGTATGTATAAATCATGTGGTAACCACAAACTAAACATCTATAATAGATACACAAAAAATAAAGAGAAAGGCATTCAAAACAACCAATACAGAAAGTTATCAATGTACAAGAGAAGAGAGCAAGAGAAGAAGAAAGGAACAGAGAATGACCAGAAAACAATTAATAAAATAGCAAAAACTACATACCTATTAATAACTATTTTAAATGTAAATGGACTAAATGCTCCAATCAAAAGACATAGGGTGGTAGCTGAATGGATAAAGGGAAAAAAACAACCGTATATATATATGCTGCCTGCAAGAGATACACTTCAGATCAAAAGACACACATAGACTAAAAGTGAAGGGTTGGAAATGCAAATGAAAAAAACTGGGGTAGCAATATTTATATCAGACAAAACGGAATTTAAAATAAAGGCTGTAACAAGAGGGTCATTAAATAATTATAAAAGGGTCAATCTAACAAGAGGATATAATTCTTGCAAACATCAACACACCTAATATAAGAGAATCTAAATACATAAAGCAAATATTAAGAGACATAGAGGGAAGATCATCACTATTACAGTAATAGTAGGGGACTTTGACACCCCATTTACATCAATGGATGGATCATCTAGACAGAAAATCAATAAGGAAACTGTGGCCTTAGAGGACACATTATAACACATGAACTTAATAGATATTCACAGAACATTCTACTCCCAAACACCAGAAAGCACATTCTTTTCAAGGTGCACATGGAAAAATTTCCAGGCTTGACCAGATGTCAGGCCACAAAACAAGTCTCAATGAATTTAAGAAGATTGAAATTACCTCACTATCTTCTTTGGTCACAACAGTATGAAACTAGATATTAATTATAAGAAGAAAACTGTAAAAAACGTAAAGATGTGGCGGCTAAACATTCCATGGGTAAATGAAGATATCAAGGAGGAACTTAAAAGATATCTAGACAAGCAAAAATGAAAATAAAACAAACCCCAAATCTATGGGACACAGTAAAAGTACAGGGAAATTCATTGCAATACAAGCTTACCTCAACAAACAAGAATAATCTCAAATAAACAACCTAATCTTACACCTAAAGGAACTAGAAAAAGAAGGTAAACAAAGCGCAAAGTGAGTAGAAGGAAGGAAATAACAAAAATTGAAGTAGAAGTAAAAGAAGTAAGGCAAAACAAAAAAAAAAAGAAAAGAAAAGGTCAATGAAACTAAGAGTTGTTTTTTTAAAAAATAAAATTGATAAACCTTAACCAAGAGAGAGAGAGAGAGAGAGAGAGAGAGAGAGAGAGAGAACCCAAATAAATAAAATCAGAAATGAAAGAGAAGAAGTGACAACTGACACCACAGAAATAAAAAGAATTATAAGAGAATACTACAAATAATTTTATGCCAACAGATTGGACAACCTGGAAGAAATGGATCAATTTCTAGAAACATGCAGTATTCCAAAACTGAATCAGGAAGAAGCAGAAAATCTGAACAGACCAATTACTAGTAACAAAATTGAATCAGTAATCAAAAATTCCCAACAAACAAAAGTCCAGGACCAGACGGCTTTACAAACATTTAAAGAAGAATCAATATTTACTCTTCTCAAACTATTCCAAAAAATTGAAGAAGGAAAGTTCCCAAACTCATTCTATGTGGCCAACATTACCCTGATACCCAAACCAGACAAAGATGTTACCAAAAAAGAATACTATAGGCCAGTATCCTTAATAAACATAGATGCAAAAATTCTCAACAAAAATAAATTCAGCAACATATTAAAACAATCATGCACCACAATCAACTGGGATTTACTCCAGGAATGTAAAGTTGGTTCACTATCTGGAAATCAATCAATGTGATATACTGCATTAAAAAATGAAGGTTAAAAATCGTATTATCTTATTAATAGATGCAGAGAAAGGATTTGTCAGAATTCAACATCCATTTATTATAAAATCTCAGCAAAGTGGAGATAGAGGAAACATACCTCAACATAATAAAGGCCATGTATGACAGACCCACGGCTAACATACTCAACACTGAATGGCTAAAAGCTTTTCCTCTAAGATCAAGAACAAAACAAGAATACCCACTCTCACCACTTTTTTCCCCAGCTCGACTTTGTTGCAGGGAAGCTAGGGAGAAGCAGGAAAAGTGAGGGTCTCTGTAGGAACTCCCATTGTCAAGCAAGATTGCCAGGTTCCAGATCTGTTTGGAAGGCAGGAAAGGATGGGTGCCATGCCTGCTTCGATCCATTCTGCAGGCCAGGGCCCCAGCCCCTCAGTAGTTGGGGCCAAGGTATATAATGGTCTTCCTTGTTTTCTTTCTTCTTGGGCAGGTCAATCTTAAACTGAACTCCTCCCAGCTTGTTGAGGACCTGAGTCAACACATTATAGCAGCTTTCATAGGCCATGTCTATAGAGAACTCATGCTTCGGCATGACTGAGGAGGAGATGATGGGAGGTGGTGGTGGCTGCAACACTTCTGGTTGTCCCACTCTCACCATTTTTATTCAACATAGTATTAGAAATCCTAGCCACAGCAATCGGGCAAGAAAAAGAAATAAAAGGCATCCAAATTGAAAAGGAAGAAGTAAAACTGTCACTATTTGCTGATGACATGATACTACCTATAGAAAACCCTAAAGATTCCACAAAAAATACTATTAAAACTAACAAATAAATTCAGTAAAGTTTCAGGATACAAAACTTATATTCAGAAATCTGTTGTATTTTTTACACTAATAATGAACTAAAAGAAATTAAGACAACAATCCCATTTATAATTGCATCAAAAAGAATAAAATGCCTAGTAATAAATTTAACCAAAGAGGTAAAAGATCAGTACTCTGAAAACTATAAAACATTGGTGAACAAAATTGAAGAAGACAAATGGAAGGATTTACTGTACTCATGGGTTGAAATAATTAGTATCATTAAAATGTCCATATTATCCAAATCAATCTACAGATTCAATGCAATCCTTACCAAAATACCAATGACATTTTTCACAGAACTAGAACAAATAATTCTAAAATTTATTTGGAACCACAAAAGTCCCCAAATAATCAAAGTAATCTTGAGAACTAAGAACAAAATTGAAGGTATCACACTACCTGATTTCAAACCATACCACAAAGCTATAGTAACCAAAACAGTATGGTACTAGCATTGGGAGTGGAGACAGTGGAAATGTGATGGCTCGGTGCAATGTCAGAGAGATAGTGGATGGGGGGAGAGGGGTCCACAGTGTGAGGCATATAAATGATAAACGTCTAAGTATTACTTTGTCTTGTGCACCTGAAACTAATAAAACAAACAAACAAACAAACAAACAAAAACAGTATGGTACTGGCACAAAAACAAACACACAGATCAATGGAACATAACAGAGAGCCCAGAAATAAATCCACACTTATATAGTCAATTAATCTATGACAGAGGAGGCAAGCATATACAATATAAGACAGTTTTTTTCTATAAATGGTGTTGGGAAAACTGAACAGATACATGCAAAAAAAAAAAATGAAACCAGATCACTTTCTTACATCATATACAAAAATAAACTCAAAATGAATTGAAGATTTAAATGTAAGCTCTGATACCATAAAACTTCTAGAAGAAAATATAGGTAGTAAACACTTGGACATCTGTCTTAATAATATTTTTTTGGATATATCTCTTAGGGCAAAGAAAACAAATGAAAAAAGAAACAAATGGGACTATATCAAACTAAAAAGGTTTTGCATCATAAAGGAAACCATCGACAAAACAAAAAGGCAACCTAGTGAACAGGAGAAGGTATTTTCAAATGATATATTCAATAAGGAGTTAGTATCCAAAACACAAAAAGAACACATACAACTCAACATAAAAAATATCCGACTAAAGAAAGGACAGAGGACCTGAACAGACATTTCTCCAAATAGGGCATACAAATGACCGACAGACATGTGAAAAGATGCTCAACATCACACATCTAATCATCAGGGAAATACAAGTCAAAACCACAGTGATATATCACCTCACACCTATCAGAATGGCTATTATCAAAAAGACAACAAAGGATAAGTGTTGGTGAGGATGTAGAGAAAAAGGAAACTGCATGCATTGTTGGTGAGATTGTAACCTGGTGCAGCCACTATGGAAATGATATGGAGATTCCTTAAAAAATTAAAAATTGAACTACCACATGACCCAATAATTCCACTTCTGGATATTTATCTAAAGAAATCAAAACCACTAATTTAAAAAGATATATGCATCCTTATGTTCATTCCAGCATTATTTACAATACCCAAGATATAAAGCAACCTAGGTGCCCATTGGTAGACAAACAGATAAATATGTAGTATACATATACAATGGAACATCACTCAGCCATAAAAAAAATGAAATCTTGCCATTTGTGATAACACAAATGGACCTAGAGGGTATTATGCTAAGTGAACTGAATCAGACAGAGAAAGACAAATACTTCATGATTTTGCTTACATGTAGAATCTAAGAAAACAAAATAAGTGAACAAACAAAGCACAATAGCAACAAACTCATAAATATAGACAACAAACTGATGGTTACCAGATGGGGGTGGATGGGTGAAAAAGATAAAGAGTATTAAAAAGTACAAACTGCCAGTTATAAAATGAGTCTTGGGGATGTAAAGTACAGCATAGGGAATATAGTCAATATTGTAATAACTGTGTGGTGCTAGATGGATACTAGACTCATCATGGTGATAACTTCATAAGATATATAAATGTCTAATCACCATGTTTCACACCTGAAACTAATATATTGTATGCCAATCATAATTAAAAATAAACTTAAATAAGAAAGAAAACAATAACAGTAGGCCTTGGTATAAAAGGTCTTTGTGTACAAAGCTGATGCAGATATGTAAACAATGCAAGCCTCTTTCAATGAATGTCCTAAATGAATTTAGCCTATGCTTTGCTTTGTTTTTCAACAAAAACGATTTTAACATTTTGGGAGAATTCATCATTTTCATCAATAAGAATAAGCTGAGTTATGGGATGTATGAAATTGTGCTAGACACCCAAAGTATTGAATTTTTTAATGGAAAATTAGGAATTTCTCTTATCAGATCAAAAAATCAAAAACTTTTCATTATAATTTACTATGTTCCAAGCTGTGTGGGATATAAATACAGTGTGACTTCTATTGTTAGACACGTTGTTCCAATGCTTCACTTTGTTGTCAAAGGGTATCACTATAGATATGGGAGTGTTTTCTGAATGTTAAGCCAATTCTTTTTCCTGGGTCCAATCTGAGCAGTTTCCCCTCTACTTTTTTTTTACATACCATCATATATTTACATATCATCATATATTTACAGTTGTGCAACTACCATCATTATCTAAAATTAGAATGTTTTTATCATTCCAGAAGAAATTCCATACCTATCAGTAGTCTCTCTCCATCATCTCCTCTCTTCAATTCTGGCAACCACTAATCTTTCTGTCTCTATAGACTTGACTATTTTGGACATTTCATATGAATGGAATCATACAATATGTGGCCTTTTGTGACTGGTTTCTTTCACTTAGCATAATATTTTTAACATTCGTACATGTTGTAGCAGGTATCAGTACTTCATTATTTGTGTGTGGCTAAATAATATCCCATTGTATGGATAGACCAGATTTTGTTTGCCCATTCATCAGTTGATAAACATTTGGGTTGTTTCCATGTCTTGGCTGTTATGAATAGTGGTGTTATGAATATTTGTGCACAGGTTTTTGCATGAACATGTTTTCATGTCTCTTGGGTATATACCTAGGAGTGGAATGATTGAGTCATGTGTTAACTCTATGTTTACAGTTTTTAGGAACTTTCAAACTGTTTTCCAAAGTGACTATGTAATTTTTTTCAAAGTGATACCAGTAATGTATGAGGGTTCTAATTTTTTCACATCCTTGTCAACACTTTTTATTATCTGTCTTTTTCATTAAGGTCATTCTAGTGGATGTGACATGGTCTGTCATTGTGGCCTCTGTTTACTTTTAAGTTTTGTTACCATGAAGATTCCTGGGCCATCAGCCCCCTGATCGCTTTTACCTTCATTGTGCCCCCTGAGTTCACCTCTTCTCTTATATAAGTCTGGTAGAAAATCTGATGAAGAAACCATTCCTTTATTCACTCATCTAACATTTACTAAACATCAACTGTGCCAGACACTAGAGACAAAAACAAGAAAAACCCAGTTCCAGTACTGATAGAGCTCATAGCCAACAGGGCACGTGCCTGTTTGCAAAGAAATACAGGATAGTGTGGCGAGTGTGGTGGCAGCAAAAACCAGAGTCCCTATTGTGGACCGAAAAAGGATGGCAGGAATGAGTATAGAGAGGTGGAAGGGGTAAGAAAGTCATAAAGGGCCTTGTGAGCCAGGTTAAGAAATGTGAACTTTATCTAAGAATATGGATAAAAATAAACGCTCTTCTTGAAGGGAGTAGATTGATCATATTTGAGTTTTACATAATAACTATTGGAAGCAAAAACCTAGAAGAAACAGAGTTCCATGATGGTAAGTATGACTAGTTTCTATGATCACCAATTCCTAGAGTGGTAGGGATCCATCCAGTCACAGGGAGGACCTCTAGGGAGCTCATCCTGTGTTCTTGGCCTCATGGCAGAGACTCCTAATTCCCACACAAATCCTTTCTATAACCTCTTTCCCTTTACTTAAGATGGTGATTCTCAAAGTGTGATCGTTGGTCCAGAATCATTTGGTAACTTGTTAAAAATGTAAATTCTCGGGCCTTATTCCAGATCTATTGAGTCAGAAATTCTGGGATTGGAGACAGCAACCAGCGTTTCAACAAACCCTCCAGGGGATTCTGACACACATTTAAGTTTGAGAACTACTGAGATAACTCAAGTAGATTTCCATTCATTGAAACTAATACAAAGCAGAGCATTTCAATATAAGGACCTGTTATAAGGAGTAAATATTTAATTGTTTGATGGCTTAGACTAGGAGTCAACAGACTATGACCCATGGGCCAAATCCTACCAGCCACATTTTTTTTTCTGTTTTTTTTTTTATTAAATTTATTGGGGTGACAATTGTTAGTAAATTTACATAGATTTCAGGTGTACAATTCTGTATTACATCGTCTATAAATCCCATTGTGTGTTCACCACCCAGAGTCAGTTCTCCTTCCATCACCCTATATTTGATCCCCTTTACCCTCATCACCCACCCCCCACCCCCTTACCCTCTGGTAACCACTAAATTATTGTCTGTGTCTATGAGTTTTTGTTTCTCATTTGTTTGTCTTGTTCTTTTTGGTTTATATACCACATATCAGTGAAATCATAGGGTTCTCTGCTTTTTCTGTCTGACTTATTTCACTTAGCATTATACTCTCAAGATCCATCCATGTTGTAAATAAAGTTTCATTGGAACACAACTATGTCCTTCGTTTAAGTATTGTCTGTGGTTGCTTTTGCACTACAGTTGAAGAGCTGAGTAGTTGTGACAGAGACTGTATAGGCCACAGTGTGTAAAATATTTACAATCTGCCCCTTTATGAAAAAGTTTGTCAACCCCTGATCTAGACTAAGTGCATGCAGGGACATTCTGAGGTAGAAGATGTTGTAAGAGAATTCCAGAGTCCAGGTAATAAAAGAAAATATAAGTCTAGGTGATAATAAAATCTAGCATCTCCAAGTGTGATATTGAAAGACATTTCCAGGTGAACAGGAGCAGTTGGACCATGTTAAATTGATGCTTAAACCTTCACAAAAGACCTCACTGACAGAAAGATCTGGGGATTTCAAATTTAAGGAGCTTACTAAAACACCCCTTTCCATTCCAATTCAGAGGCATGGATCAGAGGTGGAGCCCAGGAATCTGCGTGCTTGCCCTGTGCCTCAGGGGGATATGCTGCAGGTGCTTTCTGACCAGCCCTGAATGAGCACTGGGCTGGAGGCTGGCCAAGGGGCTTTACGCTGGGAGTACCATGAAGCTGTACAATCTGGCCTGCAAAGTATATGCTGCTTTCTGAGCCTCACTTTTCCTACCCATGGTGAATCCAGGAAGATGAAGATCTTTCTTGGATCAATCTTTTCTTGGATTTCTTGCTTTTTATGACTTCTAAACCCCATTCCTTAGCATTGCACCTCAGATAACTGAATGCTTCCAAGCATAAGGCAAGGGAAAGACTGCACTTTCTCCCATTGGCCTGAGGCTCCTCCTAGAGTTCTGGATCCCAATCTAAGGACTTGCCCTCCTTGGGGTATCTGCTTTGGGAATTACCTCAGGTTTCAGAAAAGAATATCCTTCTTGCCCATGAAAATGCCTTACTTTGCAGATCACAAGAGATGAGACTGAACAGAAAGTAACACAATTACTGAAATGTTCATGCAAGGGAAATTCACATATGGCATGAGGGTCATCTGCTAATGAGGTCATGACATCTGGACAGTGTTATCAGAGGATTGATGGGATTACAGCCAAGTCAGTCAGACCGCAGGACAGCCAGACAACCCTTTGTGATTGATATATCCAAGCTCTTCAGATCTGGTGTCTTAATTCTTCTTACTTGTCTTTATTCCTCACTAGACTATAAGTTTCTTGTAGGCAACAATGTCTCATCCTTATATTACCAGCATAGTACTTATCTTATAGAAGACTTTCAATAAACTATGTAACTTTACTAACAATTGTTACCCCAATAAACTTTTTTTTAAACTTTAATTTAAAAAAAAAGATTTAATGAATGAACAAATAACTTTTTGGATGGTTTATTTAGTCGTGTTAAATTGCTAAACCCAAGAGTGAATATGATGGTGTCTTCATTCTCCTGTTTAAAAATCTCATTGCATTAATTGCAGCATTCCATCAATATGAACACATTTGTGATTGTTATATCAGAATTTTCTTAGACTTTCTTTTATATTAAGGAAGTCTTGGAAAAACCATAAGTAGTATAGACTTTTAAATCTAAATTCAAGCCCAGTCTATTGAAAGCATCTACTTCAAGTTCCAAATCTGGATGACCCCAAAATGGTGTTCTAATATCTTTAGCCAAAGAGAAATAAAGGGTGAAATATTTCAACTGACAACTTACCTATATTCTAGTTGGCTTCACCAACTCAGAATTAGTTTTATTTATTAAGTTTTCTCATTTGAAGTTTACTGCATAGTGTCCCTTTTCTGAATGAATCTTACTTGGCATCCAAGACATTTCACTGTCAATCTTAGCTTGAATTTAGTGACTTTGAAATCATTGTTACATAGACCAGCCATGAATTCTAAGAGAAACAAGTATTATTAATGGGAGCTAATTTTAAACACCTTTCTCTTAAGCAGCACTTTGTCACTGGTATGGGTTCTATATTAGATACCTAAACAGAAGTTGGGGAGAAGGAAGGAGGAAGAAAAGAGAAGACCATCTGTTCCCAATTTGTAAGCACACTAGGTAAGTAAGAAGACACCCATGTATGGGAAAATTCCTACCACAAAAAATAGCATAGGAGATGACACACGTTAATGTAAAGATGGTTTCAGTAGGCTGCAAAAGAACTGGAGTCTCATGCTACCACCGACACTCCTTGGCTAGTCTATAACCTTAGGCCAAGTCTCATTAGCTCTTGGGGGGTACCAATTTTCCCATACTAGAAAAGTTCAAAGTTTACTTTAAGGTGAGTACTATATATTTCTATTATGGTGGTTGCCATGCCTTTAGCTGATTTAAAAAGAGAAGGGATCCATTTGTAAAGGGAGCTAAAACTGAAGGGTCATTTTGCGGAGAGAAGTCACATTGGACAAGATGGCCCCCATGCAAGTCAACATTACGAGGGAGAAGGAAATGCAGGCAAGCAGAAGCTGTAAAGGGATTAGAAGATGACAAGAATGTTTATAAAGACAGGAGAATGGAAATGAGATGGAAGTTTGTTGAGCCCACAAATTCTTGTTCCTACAGGTTATATACTCACCGGTTTTAGAGCCTTCTGTCAACTCTCTGCACTTCCCAAGGCCTAGCCATATAGCACTTCTTACTCACAAGAACCCTTATCCTATTCAGGTTATCTTGAGGTAACCTTACCCTATTGTTTCTCCTTGAAACTCAAAAGAGCCTAACTAGAACAGGAGCTTGAAGTCTATGATTCTATGAATTTTTACAAGGCTATATGGTACAAACTGAATGCTAGGCACAAAAAGAATAAGATATATTAATTTAAATCATGAGTTTCCAAGCACCAAAACCAAGCTAAAAGATACTGAATCTACATATGTTTTTTTTCATGTGGATATGGACAAGATTCCAGTGTTCTGGGCTTCTTGAATCAGATAGGATGTGGTTGCTACACACCCCAGAAGGACAGAACACGGAGATCTGCATTAGCCACCAGAGGGAGTATAAACAAATAGGCTAAGGGGAGCCTTCCTTCTCACATTCCTCCTGGGTGATAGAATTTCCACCAAGTATGTTCTTTCATCTGTTGTTCATCTCAAGCAAACTGTAGCTAGCTGGAGACAAGTGTGGGTCCTAAACAGGGGAGCACTTGTTCAGATCTCGCAGCATCCAACGTCAACTGTATTGTGGTTTCACACCATGTATTGTTCAGGTAAGTGATGGTCTCTTTCTGCACAACACAGGTGCCATGCAGCTAAAGAATGCTCTGTGTTCTAAAGATTGTTTATAAGTTGTTTAGAACATAGAATGTCTTGTTCCACAGAAATGATATAAGGAGTCCTTGGGTTTTCAGGCCAGGCGCTTAGTGTTACTTAACCCTTGATGAAATTGTGCCATCAGAGCCAACATTACTATACTACTAGAGAACTAACAACCATTTAAAATGTTGCTGACATAATGCACTTCAGCTCAAGGACATGTAACCACCTTTTTCAGGCCGTGTTTCTTCAAGTTCTAAATCTGGATGACCCCAAAATGGAGTTCTAATATGTTTAGCCAAAGAGAAATAAAGGGTGAAATTTTTAATTGACACCTTACCTATATGATACCTTTTGCCCTGGATGAAACTGAATACTTCTTTCTCTGTGTCCTCTCCCATCCTTGCTACCATTGGGACCTTTACATCTTTCTTTCATAGCATCTACAATACATTATGAAAACCACATATGTTCGCATATGTCTCACTCTATTCTGTTCTGAACCCAAGATCTCCTTGAGAGCAGGATGGGTGTTTATTCTTTACTACTGGGTGCAGGTCACAGAACATGCACTAGAGATGTTTGGTCAAATGGCATGGTGGTGGAATCTCACCACATTTGCTCTTATCCCTGCTTTAAAGTCCTTTCCCACCATCACTCCATGGTTTCTCCTTCCTTCTATAAGGAAAGCCTGGGTCTGGGGAATTGAACTTGAGTTGGGAGTAAGAAGACACCAGACATTTCTCCCTTGAAAGACAGGAAGGGTCCTTTCTGGTCCATAGGAATGGTAGTGGGGTCAAGGGGGGTAGGAGGGAGAAGAAGGAAATGAAGACGACCCAGTAGCTGTCCTGCTGATCTCCCCCATTCGGCCTTATTGGGGGTGGGGCAATGAGCAGTGGCATTGACTCCCACAGACATACATCTCTATGTCCCCACCTTGGCTCCATCAGAAGGGTAGGTCAATGTTCTGAAAAAAGAAATTCAGAAATAGCCTTTCCCCTGTTCAGACAGAGCTAAATCTTTGCCTACCTGTGCTCATTGATGAGAATTATAATTTGAGTACAAAAAACTTGCATGTCTGGCCTTGGAATTCATGAAATAACCATTGGATTCTAGAGTGCTAGGTTTGGATATGCCATTCACCAGTTCTGAAGCCACACACTACCTCTTCTGGAAAATGGGTTGTTTCGACTACTAATTTCAATGCTGTATCTTTGCAGCACACTTATCTTCCCATTTCTTTTTATTACTTTGCTGCCACATGGAATTTTAGAGTGAGAAAGGATCTTAAATACAAAGCCAAGCTTCCTCATTTTACAGTTGAAAACCCTAGGAGGTCCCAGGTGGTAAAGACATGTGCTCAAGGTCACACAGCTAATCAGGAGTTGTGGCAAGAGCAGAAGCAGGGTCGTCAGACCCTCAGTTTGGCACTATTCCACCTCATCTCATTGCACCCCCAAGCCGATGCCTGCAGAGGGGGCGAGGGTGCTCTGCAAGTTCGAAGGAAGTAATTTTGAGTTTTAAAATTAGCTGTGGATAAGTCACACATGGATAATCAGGAGCTGACTGCAGCCTGGGCTCTAACTGAGCTTTAAGTCAATATTATAAGCTTGAATATTTATGGGTGTTTTGGTTTGTTTCCAAAAGTGGATGAATGCACCATCCTTCCTCCTGTCACATAAATGAAAGACACCAAAAAGGCAGGATTTACAATGCTTTCCGAACATTTGTGCATTTTGATGTTGATGCGGGTGGACTGAAATCTGAAGGAAAACACAGAAGGAAGAGGGCACCACTAGTTTCTTGGTTTTAAGGAGTGAGGAATGATTAGGGAATTCGGAGTTCTCAGAGCAAACTGTTTGGCTGAATGATTAGCTATGAAATTTGAAAACCATTATGGGGCATTTGCAGGAATGCCTTTGAGCTTCTTTGGAAGAAAGTGATAACCTTAGGTCTCCTCTTGTGCGTGACAGTCACCTTCCCGCCCTGGCTATGACATTTTATGGCTATTAAAAATTTGACCTCTTACCTTTCCCCCTACTTCTAGTAGGACTTCAGGGCACTTTTCAAATTAATTAAATTCTAATTAAATTGTATTTTTCCTTTGATAACTTAGCAATGCCCTTGAGATCATTAGAGAAGATAAGAGCAAAGGCCTTGGAGGGGAGCTCTGGGATGTGGCCTCGCTCTGTAATTTAGTAGCTGTGGGGACAGAGCCAGGAGTGCAGTTTCCAGGCTCTCGGCCTCACATGGAAAGGTGCTGGCTCAGGTAGTAAATGGCCACCAGCTGTGATTGGATGGCCAGCAGCTGTGGCTAGTTGGCCGTCAGCTGTAACCAGTGAGCCATTGGGCACTAATATAACTGCTGTGGCTGCGCTAGCAGAAAATGGGGGCTAGCAAGAAGATGGTGGCTGAGCTAGCAAGCGTGGATTGCAAGAGGCGGATGCCGCCAGCGAGAATATAATGGGAATGGGACCAGAGACCCCACATGATAAACGGCGCAGTGAACAAAATATGGTGCTGGCCAAAGCCCTCCGAAAGGTGGAGGAGCATTTTGTAAATATGAACACTCAGCCTCAGGAGGACCAGGAGGAGCAGCTGCTGGAGAGCTGGACCCCCGTGGAGGTGTGGAAAGACGTGGACGGCTCCCCAACCAGCATAGGCCGGAGAAAGCGAATATCCTTGCGGCCCTATGGGCTGGGAACTGCTTGCTGAGGCAGCCCGGATGCAGGACTTGTAGTCCCAGGAGGAAACACTTGCTGAGTCCTCTGTGGGAAATGAGGGTGAGGTCAAGGTCGTTCCTCACCCCCAGGACAGCCCTGGCGAAATGACTATGGACTATGGGGAATTGCCTTCCATCCCTAATTTAATAGAGCGCTTGACTGTTTGCTTGGGAACGTACCACCATGTAGTGGAACTGGCGGATGTTTGCTTTTGTGTCTCGACCAGCAGCTGTGGAGAATATGTGAGGAAGTCTGGCTGTGCCCAGGAAGACTGGTGGTACCCTGAGAGGCCGTCGCTGTGTCCAGGAAGTCGGGCTGTGCCCAAAGGAGTAGCAGTGACCTGAGAGGCCCTGGGTGTGCCTGGGGAGATTAGTGATACCCTAAGAAGCCCAGGAAGTCTAGCTGTGCCCAGAAGTACTGGTAATGCCCTGAGAAACCCTGGCTGTGCCCAGAGAGCCTGGCTGTGTCCAGAATATTGTATTCAACTCCAGGCTCCTCACACAGGGCCCCTCGCGGAAGACACTTGTCACATAGATTGTGAGGCGAGACCCTGTAGGGGTGGAGTGTGGGGACAGCCAGGAGCGCAGTTTCCAGGCTCTCGGCCTCACGTGGAAAGGTGCTGGCTCAGGTAGTAAATGGCCATCAACTGTGATTGGATGGCCGTCAGCTGTGGCTAGTTGGCTGTCAGCTGTAACCAGTGAGCCATTGGCTACTAATATAACTGCCGTGGCTACGCTAGCAGAAAATGGGGGCTAGCAAGAAGATGGTGGCTGAGCTAGCAAGCGCGGATTGCAAAGAGGCGGATGCCGCCGGCGAGAATATAGTGGTATGACTCCCCTATCTATGGCTCTGTGGGTGTTCCTGTTTGGCCTCACCATGTCCTGCGTTCTTATGTGAGGAGCGGGAGCTGAGACCCGGCAGGCTGCCCCACCTGAGAGTAGCTATGTAGTAGACTTTAGTAGACTTTGGGTACGTTACATCTTGATAAGCCTCATCTGTAAAATGGGAGTCCTGTATGCCACACGGGGTTGTCTGGGAGATTAAATGAACAATAAATATATAAATTTTTTGTAAACCATCAGGTGTTGTGTACTAGTGCTTAGGCCTTGTCACCCTAGTGGGTCCCACTGCTAGTGGGTCCCGGGCAGCCTGGTATGGGAATTTCATAGCCCACCTTCTCATCTAGGATGGGTCTAAGGAAAAGTGTCATAGGTGAGACTGGTCTTGAGCAATAACCTCCTCAGGTGTTAGTTAAAGGTGACATTTATGAGCACTTATAACGTGTGAGGCATTCTGCTAACACAATGCCTGTGTCACGTTGTTGAATTTTCACAATACCTCTAAGGACAAAATGATTATTAATCTAATTTCACTCATGTGGAAGCTGAGGCACAGAGTGGTTAAGAAACTTGTCTGAAGTTACACAGCTAAAATGTGTCTCAGAGCCAGGAAAGGAAGCCAGGTGGGTCTCCAGAGTCCTAGCTGTTCATGATAGTGGCAGGTGGTTTTTTCCAAAGATGGCTGCAACAAAAGCTCCCACCCCACAAGTAATTCTGCAATGGGATCTGCCACTCCACCATCAGGAGGTGGGGTCGAATTCCTCTCCCCTTGAATGTGGGCCAGCCTTAGTGACTTACTGATAACCTCTAGAGTATGGCAGATATGATGCTGTGTCACTTCTGAGCTAGGTCAGAAAAAGCCATGCAGCTTCCCCTGGTGCCCTTGGGACACTTGTTCTCTGGACACTTTTTGGGGATACACCATCTCAAAACTCAGCTTCTGTGCTGTGAAAAGCCCAGGACACATGGAGAGGCCACATGTGGACCACCCATTGACAGTCCCAGCTGAGCCGAACCTTCACATCATCTTAGCCCAGGCGCCAGAGATGTAATGAAGTAACTTCCAGACGATCCCTGTCTCCCACAGTTTAAGTCTTCACAGCTGAGGCAGAGGTAAGCCACCCCTGTTGTGCCCTGTCTGAATTTCTGACCCATAGCCTTCCTGAACATATAAAATGATTGTTGTTTCATTTCACTAAGTTTGGAGAGGTTTGTGATGCAGCAATAGATAACTAGAACAACTGGTCTGTTATTCTCCCTTAGTTCTTTCAGGGCAACACCCCTCCACTTGATCAGAATTCCCCACTGTGATATGCTATCTGGTCCTGGCAAAATCTACCTGTCTGTGTCTCATTCTCCTAAGACCCCGAAGTCTCTGAATGAGAGAAGGAAATTCTGAGTGCTAACTACACTTATCCTTGCTATTTCCTAGCTAATCGTCAGCTTGCGAAGGGATCAGAGAGCCTTTTTCTGCTAATATGCCTGTCTCCATAAGAGATTCCCGGAGCCAGGTCTTCCATCGCTGGGAAATCCTTGCCCTTCACTGGACAGGCCAAGGACACATTTACGGATGGCGGCCTGTAGCCTGTTCAGACCAACAGAAAGGCTGCCCTGCTCTGCCTGACGCTGCCTCTATATTAAGCATTCAAGGAAGGTTTTCCCTTGAAATAGTCAAAGCAGTCTGAAGGTCTGAAGGGGAGTCACCAGGGGTGGACCAGTATCATAATGGTCCAGACATTTCCCATCATGCGTGATCTTGTCATGTCTCCCAGCCTGCTCCTTGAGCTTCTCTAGGCCAGGGACCAGCACCCAGCTGGGAAACCTGAGGGTGGGACTCAGTCAGGAAGGTGGTTACTTATTGGGAGATGGTAGTGACTGGAAGGGACTGCAAAGAGGGTGGAGGGCTTCTGGACCAGTCATGATCTGTTTCATGACCCAGGTACAGCTTGCACAGTGTGTTCACTCTGTGAGGACTCAATGAGCTGTGTGCACTTACAACTTGTGTACTTCTTCTGCGTGTACGGTGCACATCAATAAAAAGGGAAAAAAAAAGCAGACCAGCAATTCAGCTATGAGAATAAAACCTAAATTAAATGCCCGAGGAGCAATAACAGAGGAAATGTACTGTGCTACAGTAGACCCTCTTATCTGTGGTTTCACTTTCCTTGGTTTCAGTTACCCACAGTCAACTGCAGTTTGAAAATATTAAATGGAAAATTCAAGAAATAAACAATTCATAACTTTCAAATTTTGCGCCATTCTGAGGAGCGTGATATCTTGCACTGTCTCGCTTTGTCCCCTCTGGACGTGAATTATCCCTCTGTCTAGCGTATCTGCACTGTATATGCTCCTCCTCCCTTAGTCACTTAGTAGCCAACTGGGTTATTGGATCAACTGCCGTGGCATCACAGTGCTTGTGTTCAAGTAACTGTTACTATACGTGATAATGGCCCTGGAGTGCAAGAGTAGCGATGCTGGCAATTTGCATATGCCAACGAGAAGCCATAAAGTGTATGTATGTATGTATATTTGTATGTATGTATGTAGTACATATAGCTTTTGGTACTATCTGCAGTTTCAGGCATCCATTGGGGATTTTGGAATGTATCCCCAACAGATAAGGGGGAACAATTTATAGTGGTTGGAGTAGTGCCAATCAGCAGTGAACTCTTTTAGAGACGAGGCCATAGCTTTCATGTTTGTGTCACTAGTACCAAGATGGAACCTGGCATATAGCAGGTATCCAGTGAATGTTCACTGACCCATCACCTTTAGCCTCCCCTTCTTCTTTCCTATTCCTTACTCATGATTGGCAGGAAAAGCCTTTTCAGTAGGCTCTTGCTTAACAACACCCCACTCTAGCAAGATCTACACTTTCTTATACCTGCTCCTTGTCATGGTTGGTACCTGAGATGATGCAGGACAGGTAAGGCAAGGACAGATGAAGACCTTAAAATTTCCCAAGGGAACTTGAATCAAGACCCTGGCCTGACTCCTCCAGCAAACCCTCCATAGAGCTGTGGACTGATAGTTGCTGGGTGCTTTACATGTATGAACTCATTTAATCTTCATGACACCCCTGTGAGGTGGACACTGCTATGAATTCCACTTTGCAGGCAGATAACCAAGGCACAGAGAAGTTAAGCAACTTTCCCAAAATCACACAGTGAGTAAGTGGCAAAGCCTGGCTTAAACCCAGCAATCTGGCTCCAGAGTCCATACTTTCAAGCCTAATGCCTTTATGGAGATGACAATAACATATACTTGGGGGACATTTCCAAAATATTTCCTTGATCAATGATGAATGACTGACTAGAGAGGAGTTCATTCTATAGCATTAAAAGAACCAGTGCTAGGCAGGAGCTGGTGATATTTATTTTCAGAAATTGGGGATGAAGGGAGGGAAAGGCCAGGGTCAGGCTGGCAGTTTGCTAGGCCTCCAGGCCTAGTAAGTAAGCGCTCCTTGGCTCAGAGAAAACAAAATCCTACTTAGAGAAGAACGATCCCTTGCTATTGCCCCTCCCCCCTCAGGATCTGAACAGATAATCAGAGCGTGCAGACATTCAGCAGTAATCAATTAGTACCTACTTTAGATTAAATTGAGAATATGTAAATTGGGCACCTCATCAAGGCTGCACAGAGCCAGTGATTTGAGACGCAGGCACCCCAACGACGTGCTTCAAACATACTGAATCTCTGCGACACAGAAGGGCATGCAAATCGTCTCCCACAGCAGAAAAATTTTTTAGACTGAGAAATCTGCTGTTCTTCTATACACACACACACACACACACACACACACACACACATACACACACAGACTTTCCTTATCCACTCTTCTCTATCTTTACAGAGGCACATAATTTCTTATATCATCAGAAAGAGCCCTCACTGTAAAAACCCAGGATCAGAAATAACAGAGACTCATTGGGTTTGCTCCATAACTCCACATTATCTCAACAACCTAGAAGTTAAGTCTCATTTTGGTGTTTAGTGACTGTTTTTATTTTTAAGAGCAGTATGAACAAAATCAGTAGCTAAATATGACTAGGGCTGCCTGGGTTCCTTTTCAAATTCTCAGAAAGGGAAATGAGAAAAGGGATACCTGTCAGGTTTCAGAAGATATTTCTGAGATTAGGCCTGACATGGAGCCAAAGAGACAAACATAATCTGGTGTCAAACAAATTGTGAACACAGAGCCCTGGGTAAATAAGTCTGGGAAGGCAAAGAGGAACTAAGCAATGAAAGGCCTGACTGGAACAGAGGCCTTCATGAGGCAGGCTCTATGCCAACTTGTTTGTAGAGGCGGGTCCCTGGCAGCACAGAGGAGGAAGTCCTAAATATGTGAGCAGGAGGCCAGGGAAAATTCAACCAGCAGGAAAAGGGTATTTCTAAATCGTAGTCCTCAAAATTGTTGAGGTCTTGAAGATTGGTAATTTTTCATGAAATTCTCTCAAAAGGAATGTAATGACTGAGAAAAGGGCTGATTGCCAGCCATAGAGTATTGTATTGAGCCTACAGAGTGACAGCTAAGGACCTTTAACAATGGTTGTATGGCCTGGAGATTGAAAAAAGAAACTGTCTAAGGAAGCCCACAAGATTTCACTGAGTCCAAGAAGAAGAGAAGCATTCTAGTGGGAGTTGTGATTCTCACCTACCCAGAAAGCTGAAATCATTACACTATCTGAGCTTTCCCTACCATCTTCTTGGGCATGCTGAGGATATATATTTATTTTTTAAGTTAAATTAATGTAAAAGAAAATGGCTTTTAGGAAAATTCTAAGCTATTCCTTGATAGTAAGTAACCAGCAAGTATTATTTGGCACCTCTCAGTACTAAACACAGTACTAGACATGAAAGTACAGATATGTGAATAGTACAAATATATATATTCCATAAATAAATATATGAAAAGTAATCCTTGGGTAATTTGTATTCCAATTCAGAAGACAAACATTGAGTTTAAAAAATGATCAGAAAATGGCAAGAAGTAAGGGAGGGTCAGAGATCAGAAATGACAGCGAGCTGGTTATTTGGGAATCCTTAGAGCAGAGTTCAAAGAGGAGGCAAGTTGTTCCTAACATTTGGGAAGGAGAATATGAATGAAGGGAAAAGATCGGGGAGGTAGGATATTCCCATGACAGAATGGACAAGAAGAGAAATATCAATGAGACCAATTCCCAGTTCATGCTGAGTGTGATAGATTACAAAAATGCTTATAGTTTATTCATCTCTCTGCATTCACTTCCTTGTAATGTGACATTGCATCTCCTCCCATCTAGAGATAGGGTCTATTTCCCTATTCCTTGAATTTGGGTTGTTTACATGACTGGTGTTAGCCAAAGGGACATTAACAAATGAGATTGAGGCTTGCCCTCTTGCTGCACTTGGAACCATGAGACCACCATGTGAATAAGCCTGATCTAATCCATTGGGGAGGCTACATAGAGGAGAACTAAAGCACCCTAGGTAACAGCCGGCCAACCACCAAACACATGAGGGAGATCATTCTAGGTCATCCAATCCACCAGCTGAGCACAGATGTATGAGCAAGCACAGCAGAGACCAACAAAACCATTTCATACCAGAAACTACACTCAGCCAACACACAGAATCAAGAGCTAAATAATATAGGTAGTGTTTTAAATCACTAAATTTTGGGATACCTTGTTATACAACTAAAGCTGATACATTGGGTAATAGCTAAGTTTGTATGGAGGATAAATTGATATGAATGGGACTGAAATAATTTGGATGGTCAAGATAAATGAATGTTCTGAGCATCAAGGAGGAGCAAAAGACAATCAAGAATCCTCAGAGGTTCTTTGGCAAAGGGATATTTTGATCAGAACAATATTTTAAGAAAAATTGAATGATAGTTTGTAGGGTAAACTTAGAGTGGAGAAGCCTAGTTTGAAGGTGATCAGGATTTGGATAAGAGAAAATCTAAAATCTCAGTGGTATTTCAGAGGAAGGAATAGCAAGACATTAGGACAGATAAATTATAGAATAGGAAAGGATAGCTTCAAAGGTGCCTCCAAATTTTGTCCTTTTGAATCCTGAGAGAACAATGGTATCAAAGATATTGAAAGGAATGTTGGGAAGGGCAAGCAAATCAAGTGTGATTCAGTCACACATTTCATGGCTGCACAAAAATTATTAGAACTCACTTAAAATTGTAATTTATTAGAAGAATCAGGGTATCCTGCAGAATGAAAGGGAAAGTTGGCCACCCCACGCCTTAGAAAGGACAAGAAAGCGGCTAAGCTTAGAGACCTCAGTAGCAAGATTTTATGGATATTAACTCCGTCATGCCATTCCAGGATGCTGTTGTTCTCTACTGAGTTCAAATCCTTGAGAGGGAGGACAGGCTGTAGGCCACCCAATAGAGGAGCTCCTGGAGTAGGTGTTCATGGATCCTGATCCAATCAGCTGTGGGAGAGGATGAGGATGATAAGTATATAGGATATAGTCACCAGAGCTGTAAAGAGACAGGTGAGGCATAGGGAGGAAATAATGAGCACCTCCGTAAAATAGGAGAGGATAATGGACTGGGGTGTGAACAAGCTGAATTGGAAGTGAAAGTAGGAACTCCAAATGTACATATGCTGTTGGAAGCTCAAAACACAAGACTAATATTCAGGACTAGATTTAAGATTTGAGTGACATCTGCCTATAAGTGAGAGTGAACACCAGGAAATAATGAGTAATACATCTTCAAAGAGAATTGCAAGAAAAGACCCTATGGCAGAGGCCCAGAATCATGGGCACTGCCTGTAGATGTGAAAGGAGAAAGGGGACCTACTGAAGGAGAAAGGGCAGAGTGAAAGAGCCCCAGAAAAAAGTGGTATGGAAATCAAAGCAGGGGAGACTGGTGAACTATGTCTAATGAAATAGGGTCCAAGAAGACTGAGGACCATGAAAAAATCCTTCATATGTTTAGGTGATCATTGGTGACTTTTAGGAGCAGCAAATAGAGGATAATGGGTTAGCCCTTTCCTTCAAGGGAAGGCAAGAAATAGAAGGGAAGACGACAATGAAACTCACACCAGTTAGTTGGTGCTATGCAAAAAGCAAAGGGCTGATCTTCTTGAGGGCGTAAGGATGGAGGGAGAAAGAATTGGAGGCATGTTCAAATGTGCACAAATCAGCCTTAAGAATGTCTTCTTTTGAGGAAAATAGTGCCCAAATTCAAAGATTGTACAAAGAGACTTCAGCTTTCTATATATCACCCATGGAGGTGTCACCCCACAGTTCTGGAACCATTGCCAAAAAGACTGGCTGAGACATGTGTGATTTGTAGAGTCTAAATTTCTGTAAAACATTTAGTCAAGCAGTTCGGTAACAGTTGAGACAGTGGACATGCCCTTATTGCTCATGGGGATGCCCCTGGGGCTTCCTTCACTGCAGTTAATTTCCAGGACATGGCGCCACTAAATATTAGCATGTCCCCTCGTGTTAATGGCAAATGGCAAGAGGCTCTCATAATTTAGATATTTTTATGGCTGTTCTGTGGAAGCTAATTTTGCCTAACAAAACCCCATTAAGTTTTAGCTCTATCCTTTTCCCTTCCTCCAACTCCCAGAACTGGGACTTATATGTTAATTGCAGCCAGTCTATGCTAATTAGGTTTCATTTCTGTTTCTTAAAGAGACAGATGCCACCAGGCTCTGCCCCAGTCATCACTCCCTCCCACCTTTATAGCCAGCTTTTCAGATGTTAAACTCCACACTGGATGAAGAACTCACTTAAGGCTCACACTTCAAGTTGGAAGGCAGAGGGGTCAGGTGTTTCTGTATTCCTCACAACTTCCTTTGAAGATGAAATGCTTTTTTTCCATGAAATTCTTAGTGCACCATTTCTAATTGAGAAACAAATCGAAACATTATTTGATTCCTTAACTATACACAAAACTCAACGAAATACCCCCAAGGTCTACTATAACCTTTGCTTTGAACAGAAGACCTTCAGTCCTGGAGCTTTCATCTGTGCTATGAGAAGTTCAGGCTCATCACTGTAGGCTGAGTAAGGGTTTACAGGTGAAGAACTGCCCAAGCAAAAGAGTAACTTCCTCTATTAATGCTTGGTTCTGTTCATTGAATGAGTGCCTTCTAGGATCCCAACAGGCATTTGGGAGGATAAAAATATGAACTAGACAAAGATTCTGCTCAATAAAAGTCTCCAGTCTAGTGGGAAGACATAATAATACTACTATAAAATAAGTTTCTTACTATTTATAAAGTACTACTATGAGCTCAGTTTACATATATTATTCCATTTAATCATCACAACAATAATATGAGGTAGATATTTATATCTCTATGATACAAATGGGAACATTGAGGTTTAGAGAGATTTAATGCCACAAATGATGCTGTGTAACCATCCACCACAAAACCTAGTAATAAGCCTTATTTTTATTGAGCATGGTCTGTGGCCTGCTATGGAAGTTCTGCTTCACGATGTGGGTCATTTTGTTTGGTGGCAGGTTGAGTTCAAGTCAGTTCCTTGTGTATTGCATCTTCTTTGAATGCAAAGTACCCACAGAACCAGCTCAAACTGGTCCTATTCTGTTTCTATTATAAGAAGACCTGGAATCAAAGTTTAAAACTTGGATACACCACTTATGAGTAACACTTGTGAACCCTTAACTGCCCTCCCCCACAGAACCAAAGAACGAGGACATAACCTGAACCTGAACACGGAACCCTTTCAGAAGTGAAAGGTTCATTGTCCAGGAAGATCTGGTGCCGAAAACCCTTTAATCTTGCCCCAAACCCTGTACGGGGGAGGTAGATTTGAGTCTTGCCTCCTGTTTCTTTGCCAGTTGACCTTACAATAAAATCTTTTTTTTCCCCTCAAAAGCCAGTGCCATAGTATTGGCTTCTATGCACATGAGGCAGTGAGTCTTTGCTCAGTAACACCAACAGCTAACCTGGGGTATGTTCCACACATGGTGATGGTAGAAACACAGGGGAACAACTAGAAACACATGATGCTATTTAAGGCCTTTTAAGGTCTAGGCTCATAACTCACATATTGTCACTTTTACCCTATTCCATTAACCAATTCAAGTCATATGGCCAACACTAACATCAATGGAAAGGGAAGTACCGTATGCCCCTAAAAGTGGGAGAAACTAAAGTCACTGTCGCGCAGGGGACCCTGCTCGCTGCGCCATTTGTCGTGCAGGGTCTCAGCTCCCACTCCCCGCCCAAGAACGCAGGACACGGTAAGGCCAAAAAGGAACACCCACGGAGCCATAGATAGGGGAGTCAAACCAATATATTTTCGCTGGCGGCTGGGCTGGAGACACAGGAAGCAGGATCTACATAATCTGCCTAACAGCAGTCCGCGCTTGCCAACCACCACCTTCTTGCTAGCCCCCATTCCTCTTTTTTCTGCTAGCGTAGCCACAGCCGTTATATTAGTGGCCAATGGCTTACGGGTTACAGCTGACGGCCAACTAGCCACAGCTGCTGGCATCTGATCACAGTTGATGGCCATTTACTACCCGAGCCAGCACCTTTCTATGTGAGGCCGAGAGCCTGGAAACTGTTTTTTGGGGTTTTGTCCCCACAGTCACATAGATAAGGCTATGGATGTTTAATAGAGGGAGAGTGTGAAAAATTAAGAACAGTGACCTAATCTGCACATACAGATCAAAACTTGTATAACTGGGATTCAGACTAAGGATGATCAGGCTCTAAAGCCCATCCTTCTAACTATGATGGTATATACAAACATCTAACAATAATAAAGTCAGGCAGTGGCAAATGAATAGCAATGATATATTTTGATTGAGGGATTGGGTCAGCTTTCAGACAGGAGATGCCTGGGCATGAAGATGAAGAAGATTTTTGAAAGACAGAAATGAAGGTTAGGGCATTGCTGTTGGGGGAAACAGTATGAGGATAGACAGAAGGACATGATGTGATCACTATTAGAGTGTTGAGTTCAAAGGGATAATAGGGATTGGTGAGTGCAGAGTTTAGGAAGTTTCGATGAGATCAGGATAGTGTTCTGAGCAAGTATGTGACGTCATCATATCTGGAATCTCTTGGACCAATTCTCAAACTTTATTGCATATACGAATCCCCTGGGGATCTTGTTAAAATTCAGATTCTGATTCAGTTTAAGTCTTGCGGGGGACTGCGATTCTGCATGTGGGTACAGAGCCCCAGAGAGCAGTTTCCAGGCTCTCGGCCTCATGTGGAAAGGTGCTGGCTCGGGTAGTAGATGGCCGTCGGCTGTGACTGGTTGGCCATCAGCTGTAACCATTGAGCAATTGGCCAGTAATATAACTGCTGCGGCTACAGAGGAGAGTTGAGGAGAGTCAGTCGGTTGGCAGCAAAGCGGACAGCAGGTCACACGTCATGTGAACCCAGCCTCCAGTGAGACCATAGTATTATGATTCCCCTACCTATGGCTCCGTGGGTGTTCCTTTTTGGCCTCACCACATCCTGCGTTCTTATGTGGGGAGCGGGAGCAGAGACCCCGCAGGCCACCCCGCACGACACTGCATATCTAACAAGCTCTCTGATAATAGTGATGTTGCTATTTCACACTTTAAGTAGCAAGGCTCTGAGCAAACAGCCTGCTAGTTATTCAAGGTCAGTGTAGTGACAGAGTCCCAGAGAGCAGTTTCCAGGCTCTCGGCCTCACGTGGAAAGGTGCTGGCTCGGTTATTAGATGGCCATCAGCTGTAATCGGATGGCCATCCACTGTGGCTGGGTGGCCATCAGCTGTTACCGGTTAGCCATTAGCCACTAATATAACTGCTGGGGCTAAGCAAGCACACGCAGATTGCAGTTAGCAAGTGTGGTTAGCCAGCGGACTGTGGATTGTGGATCCTCTTGATCCTGCTTCCTGTGTCTCGCCCGGCCACGAGCAAGGCTGGGGTACAGGAAGACCCCTCATTGGGGTATTTGCAGATGTTTGCTTTTGTGTCTCGATTAGCCACCAGCAAGAATATAGTGGTATGAACCCCCTACCTGTGGCTTCATTGCTGTTCCTTTTTGGCCTCACCATATTCTGCATTCTTGTGCGGGTAGTAGGAGCTGAGACCCTGCATTACAGTCAGGGATCATTTTTTTTCCATCTCTTTGTTTCCATACAACGTCTTGCACACATTGGCTTATACATAATAGACCTACCATCAGGTCGGATGTTGTTGACGTTACTGCTCATGCCTTCCCTTTCTTCTCATGGGTCTCCTCTCCCTCCCCCAGGGCTTCCCCACTCAATGGTAAAAGCCAAAGCTTTCCAACACTTGGTTCTATTAACTACCTGCATACCTATGCTTTAGCTTGTTGTCTCCTTAGAAAGGGAGAAAAACAAAATGCTGCAAAAAGCAACCTTCTATTACTGGAGGTCTATGCAGATTCATTAGAGCTTCGGGGAAGACATCAGAAGTTGATTGTGCTTGAAGGGGTTGCTTGTCTCCTCCCATTTCCTAAATTGATTTCACGGCTCTGCAATGAAATCAGAATTAGGGCCACATTAAAGACGGGAAGAAGGAGAAAAATTCCATCACCAATCAAGTTCTGAAACTTGCAAGGTGCCTTTCTCCCAGTCACCCCAAAGAGTCACCAATTTTACTAGGGTGAAGGTGACCTCAAGAGGGACCACGGGCTGAAAAATCATAGCTTTTATAGTTACAAAGTAGGGAGAAGATGGATTACAGAGAAGTCTCACATTTGTGGGTTAGGGGCTCTGGAAAAAGGAGACATTCTGCAAGTCCTACTTCAGTTAGGACTCGCCTTGGAAATAGGCAGCTTTTTTGGTACCAGGTGAATGGCATCAGGGCTCATGCCTCAGGATGTCGGATCCAAACTGCCTGTCCTTGAGCTTAGACGTGTCCTTGAGTTTAATGGTTACAGTCATTCCTTTAAGTTCAGATGATGTTCAGGTGCCTATAGCAGATGTTGCTGATACCCTGCCAGCATGCCCTTGGCACTCATTCCTATAACCTACAAGCATTTATGGTAAACACCTGCTAAGGATTCTGGCCGTGGGAGAATGTCCAGGACTCAAAGAAAGCAAGCTGGAGTTTATATCTTGGTAAGCAGCCCTCAATCAATGAATTTGTGGATAAATCCCCCAGCTTTCCCACCTCTTGGTTGAGATAACTCTGTAGTGTATTCTCCACTGTCTCCCAGAAGTCCCCACCTGGATTGAGCCCCAATGGGGAGCCCACCAAGGTCACTTGCTTGGTAACACAGATTGTATTGGTGTCTTTTCTTTCCCTGTCTCATTTCTTTATTTCTCTATTAGAGCTTCTGGCATTAACTTTCAAATAAACTATTTGCATTAAAATCTGCCTCAAAGCAGTTCTGGGGGAACCCATACTAAGGCAGTGCTCCAAACTTCCTCCATTAAAATGCCACCACTCTTGCGTGGCAAGGATTCAGGGGTTCAGGAATGAGTGGGGCTTTATGAGTGAACATACTATGAGTGAAATGTGGGAGAATACTCAGATAATCTCCTGGGCAAGACTAGGAATAGAGAATATCTGCAGGGGATGTGGGAAGTAGGTGCAGGAAGTGCAACACAGGTTACTGATTGCCAAGTGGAAAGGTGTCAGCTCATCTATCATTGCAGTTCTGCATGGAACTTATTCTTGGGTTTTCATTACATAATGGGAAAGACTAATGAGTTCCTCTAAGACATAAGGCTTGAGTTTTAACTTGCTTTTTCCTGGGTGTATATTCTTTGTTTTTCTTAGCTGTGATGTGCTTGGATGTAATTGGAGATAATAACAACACCTGTTGAACCAAGCTCCATTGAGCTTGGGGTAGAAGAGAACCCTTGGGTTCAGCAAGTCTGAGTAAAAATTCCAGCTTTGCCCTTTACTTGCTGTGTGAACTTATACCAGCTATTAACATCTCTAAGATAGTCTCTTTATACAATGGAGAAATAACATTAATTTAAATCAGAAGAAATTGCCTCTATTTGATATTTTGAGCTACAGAAATGGCAATTTCATGTGGTTCAACCTGAGATATAAGTTGCAAGGTTTATGTGAAGATTCAAAATAATATCTGAAAAGCACCTAGTATATTGACATGCACATAGTAGGCATCCAATGTACCATTACAGCTGCTATGACTATTATTATTGAGATAATATCTTATGGTGATCACACCATAAAAAGAGTAAGTCACTACTCAGATTTTGAGTAAATCACAATAATATTCCCTGTTTACCTGTCTGACCACCAACCAAGATCAAAACAAAGCAACAATCACTGGACATCCAGATGGTGGGAGAACACACCAGGCTTTGTGTATTTCTAAGCTCCCTGCAGAGACCAGTTTTTGTTTGTATTTCCAAATGTCATATTGAAACCATTGTGGATAGAAGAATAAGAGATGATTTCAGCTTCCATCTTTTGTGATGCTCAGGTTTAAAAAATAAAGGAGGCCCAGCAAAATGAACTTTATCATTTTAAGAAACAACCATGGAAACAGCCATTGTGAGTATATTCATTATTACACAGCGCCGAGTGCTGTGCACCGGTGTGCGGAGCATGTGTCTGCTCACTAATTCTCCTGTTATCATCACCCACTGAAAGGGCAGGCAGGAGACAATTCCAGGCAATCTCCCTCAGCAGAGGTTTGCAGGTTTCATGAAGCACTCAAAACTCCCCCAAACGTGCTCCTTGAGCATTAGGCTTGCTAATTTTGTTGATGTGACTTAAAAAAATAGAAAATAGCTAATGGCCTTAATTTTCTTATATCTGTCACCTAACCAATTCATCCCATCCTAAAAAGTTACTCATCTGATTCCCTTCTTCTCCTTTCTTTTCCTTTCCTTTCCTTTCCTTTCCTTTCCTTTCCTTTCCTTTCCTTTCCTTTCCTTTCCTTTCCTTTCCTTTCCTTTCCTTTCCTTTCCTTTCCTTTCTTTTTTGTTTCTTTCTCTCTCTGTCTCTCTCTGTCTCTCTCACACACGTACACACACTCCTGTTTTCCAAACCTATCAGTCACAGCTGTGTGTGTGTATATGAGTGTGTATGTGTATGTGTGCATGCGTGAGAGAGAGAGAGAGACAGAGAGAGAGAGAGAGAGAGAGAGAGAGAGAGAGAGAGAGAGAGAGAGAGAGAGAATAGGGGAAAATCAGATGAGCAACTCTTTAGGATAGGCTTAATTGCATGTCTTTGCCTGGCAGGAAGGTCACAGATCCCAGAGGCAGGGAGAGACAAACAGAATGGCCTCATCAAAGTCCTATGGCAACTGGGCACAACCAGGACAGCATGTGGTATAGATCATTCAAGGTGACCATTGGGAATAAGATGGAGAAACAGCAGAGTCGGGCCTGGGAGGCAGATCTGGTGAGTGTCTGGTGTGATGCGGGGCCTGGTGGTGACAGCTGCCCATGCAGACTATTTCCGGGACAGTGAGAAACCCAGGGGAGGGAGGAGGCTCTGGAAAGGGCACCAGGTACTGCTGTGTCAGTACCCAGGATCATGGGTAGTACCTAGGGAAGAATTTCAGGAAAAAGCATTTAGAATTTGTTCCTTCTCTTTCCTTCCCCTCCCCTGGTTTCCATTGCTGGTTTAAACTCTTTAAACTGGAGCCAGGGTTGCATCTGTAGACATAAAAAGTACAAGAGCAGTGGCTGCTGTAACTGCACCAAATGAAATTGAACTACTTTTTGTGTGCATGCATGTAGGTGCGTGCGTCTGAGTGCTTGTGTGTGTGTGTGTGAGTGTGTGTGTGTGTGTGAGGGTGTGAGGGGTGGGATGGGTCTGCATTTTAAAGGGATGGATTAATGGCTAAATGGCTGTTCTATGCTTTAAAGGGCCAGCTGTTCAGCGGTTAGTATTACAAGATTTATCTCCTGGAATGTTTTTTTTAAACTACCACCCCTTTTCCCCAGCTGTAGGCTTGTTGTTATGGGAGAAGAAAAACATTGTCTGGGTGGAGGAAAAGCATCCGAGTGTGCAACTTAGACCTTTCATGTACAGCAGAGGTCTGGACAATCCTCCCTCCAAGGTGTTTCTCTAAATTTCTTGAATTTCCCAGATTACCTAGATAACATGGATTCTCCTCAAAAGCATCAGAGACTCATTTGTAAGCTCCTGGAAAACAGGGATCCTATTCTCACTTGTGTTTGTATTATTTGCACCCTTCTGTGTTCCCATTTTCCCCAGACTTGGAGTAGTTCTTATCTTTAACTTCAGTGCCTTCCCCACCCCCACCCCCATTGGCTTGTCCTCAGTTCTGTCCTCTGCCTCCTACATCCTTCTCAGGCCCAGAACCTTCCACTTCTGCCTCTCCACAGGTCATTCCTCCAGCTTGAATGCTTTTTGGTTTTCTCTCAAGATGCCAGTGTCTGCCCTTTGAATAGTCTCAGGAAGCCCCTTTCCTCCAAAAAGCTTTCCTTCCCTCCCTCCACTGAGATCCAAAGGCTCTAAGCACAAGGATTCCCTGGAAATGCCACGCTGATGTGCAAGTCTCTGTTCTTTCCTTGTGCCCTCCTTCCTGTATTCTGAAGACAAGGTCCTCATCCTCATTTTATTTCTTGCCCTTTTCTACCTGCAGCTTGACTCCAGCTTGGGAGTCGAGTGTCCAGGGACTCCTAGCAGTTGATGACAACAGACTGAGGGGCAGCTGCAAAACAACTGGAACAAATCAAACCAAGGCCAATTGTTAACTGCCTCTGGCAACTTCTCCTCTTGGGCCTCTCTCTCAGGCCCCAGAAAGGCTAAAATTTCAGGTCATAAAATTCAAACTCCCAGACCCACAAATCATCGTTTCCAGCCTCAAGGAGACACCCAATTCAGCCAAAGTCTTCCTGGACACACATTAGTCATAGGCGAGGCCCACCCCTTCCTTCTCCACCTCAGGGCTCTTTCACTTTCACTCTCCTCTAACTGTCCCATGAGTGGTGGTGAAATAAATGGTCCGGGAGGTTCTAAGGGAGACCTGAGTCTTACCTGGAATTGTGGTTCACAAGTGGCTAATTCCAGGATCCTGACCAAAGGAGCTGAAGTTGGGTTTCAGCCCCTGAGGTAAAGGTCACAAGACCTCACACATTCACCAATCATAGGCTAAAGATTCCTGCTGTTAACATGCACCCTGAGCCACAACCTGCCTACCTGTGTCCCAGATTGGATTTGCTTCCCCTAAAGAAGCTACCTTGAGTCTGCTCTTGCAAAAGGCTTGTCTTTCCCTCTTTAATGAAAACCCATATTCAAACGCAGGACTTGATGCTCAGCTTTGCAAAATATTTGCTAAAGGACTCTTTTGGATTATGAGATACCCCACCTTAGCCAGTGAGAAGGCAATAGAAGGTCAAAGTTGAGACCATTTACGGGAGGGACTGAGAGCTTTAGTCTCATTCCTAACACTGCCATTGATTAGCTGTGCAACCATAAGCATGTTACCCCTCCTTTCTGTACCTCAGTTTCTGCATCTGTTAAATGGCAATAACCACAGCTACCATATAAAATTGATTTGAGGATCAAGTGAGATAATCCAGGCAGAGCCTTTAGCACAGTGCCTGGCACAGAGTAAGCACTGAAAAAGGTTAATTGTTACTTGAATTGTGATTTTTTAAAAACCAATGATCAATCTACACTCAGTTTGGGGAAGGAATAAGGTCAGACAGGCTGGTGATTTACGTTGAGAAAGAAAATGATTTAGCCTGAAAACATGCTGAATAAATGGTTCATTTCAACATTTTATCATGTTAAATATCTACTCTCTCCAAAACTCCATTTGACTTTGATTATTAAGAATAACCAGAATAGGGGCGGCCGGATGGCTCAGTTGGTTAAAGTGTAAGTCTGAACAACAGGGTTGCCGGTTCAATTCCCACACGGGATGGCGGGGTGAGCCCCCTGCAACTAAAGATTGAAAACGGCAACTGGACTTGGAGCTGAGCTGTACCCTCCACAGCTAGATTGAAGGACAATGACTTGCAGCTGATGGGCCCTGGAGAAAACACACTGTTCCCCAATATTCCCCAATAAAAAAATTTAAAAACAAACAAACTTTAAACCTTAAAAAAAAAAAAAGAATAACCAGAATAGCAGGCAAAGTGTTAGTCCATTAAATAGTGTTCATTTGTGGAGAAAGAAAATAAAAGAATTAGATTGGGAATCTGTTGTTTTTGTGTATCTAATTTCAATTTTCTGATTTCCCTTTAGGACATCACCCTTCTCGAATCTTAGTCCTGTGATTTGGGTGGAGTTATATGGAGACCACTTCTACTAGCTCTGATTGTGCCATTTTTTCCTGACTCCATGTTCAACGGTCATCATAATGGCAGCTTGAAATCAGCCATGGTGAGAGTATTTATACCACTGAGCTTGGAAACCCTACAAATGAACATGTCCCTCCCCCCACCCCCAGAGCTGGTTGTTAAACATTTAACCAGCAAACACCCCTGGGCTTACACCCTACCCCACAGACATGTGATCCAAAAATGGCCAACCAACATATTCTAACTTCCTGGCTTCAGTGATAGGTTCAGAGATGGATGCATGTTCAGAGTCAGACCATTGACATGGAATGTTTGGATGTTTTGGGAAAAATTTGGAAGAAAATGTTTTGAGTAGGAATGTAAGGAGGAAGCTGCTAGTGTCGAGCTTACCCCTATATCGACATGGCCCCACCTGAGGGAAGGAAACAATAAGAGACCAAGTGCTAATGACTATGCTAGACTAATCCTTGGATTTAAAAAGGAAAGTGACCCAATAAATTTCCCCTTCCTTTTTCATGATACACTAGGTAGAGCTGGAGCTCTGTCATGTGCAACCAAGAGTTCCCACTAACAGATGTGTTACATGTTATCTAGTGTCCAGGTTTCATCTATTTGTAGTAGATAGTTTAATGGATACAAATTTATCTTATCCCAGTATGCACATTCCTTTGAAATGGGATTTTGCAGCTTCTCCCTTCAAGAAGTGGATTTATTTCTTTTTCCTTTGAATCTGAGCTGACCTTGTGATTTGCTTTGGCCAATAGAATGTAGCAGACATGATGCTGTACAACTTCTGCAGCTAGGCTTCCTGAGACCTTGCAGATCCTACCTCTGCTCTCTTGGAACCATGACATTACAATGTTCTGGTACCACCATCCATGTAGGATGAAGGACCACATGGAAAGGAATGCTCAGCTGTCCCATTCATCCCCACTGAGTCCAGCCCCCAGCCATCTCTTCAGCTGAGTATAGCCACATGGCAAGACCAACAGAAGAAACTGCAGCCAATCCACAGAATCAAGATAAATAATAAATCATTGTTTTAAGCCATTCAGCATTGGGGTAGTTGTTACACAGCAAAAAATTCTTGATGCTTTTTAGCATCCAGATTCTATATATCTGTTAATGAGAGGATAAAAGTTTTATGTTTGGGGATCTGGAGCTCAAAAGTTGGATTTGAGCCCTGTTTCCAATGTTTAGTAGCTGTGTACCCTTGGGACAATTATTTAATTTTTCTGTGCTTCAGTTTTACCACCTGTCAAGTGGGGATAATAACAGCACCTATCTAATAGGATTGTTATAAGGATTAAATAAGCTAAAAGCTTATCATATGCCCAGCACCTAGAAAATAGCAAACACTCAATAGGTGTGAGCTCTTATAATTATTGGTACTGTGTTTCCCCAAAAATAAGACCTAACCGGACAATCAGCTCTAATGCGTCTTTTGGAGCAAAAATTAATATAAGACCCAGCATTATATTATATTATATTATATTATATTATATTATATTATATCATATCATATCATATCATATCATATCATATCATATCATATCATCATATCATATAATATCACATTATATTAATTATATTATATTAATTGTATTATATTAATTATATTATATTATACCTGGTCTTATATTATAGTAAAATAAAACCGGGTCTTATATTAATTTTTGCTCCAAAAGACTCATTAGAACTGATGGTATGGCAAGGTCTTCTTTTTGGGGAAACACGGTATTAGCACCCATGCTATGTGAAATAAATATAAACTGTTTGTTGAATCCAAGAACAGTGATTCTGACTATAGTAATTGTCCCAGATTGAGCTTAAGCTATGTTTATGGTAGATTCAAACTTGTCCAACCATGTCTGTAAGAAGTGGCCAGGGGCGGTGGCACCACAAATTTATTAGCATTTGTGATCAGAGACCTCTGGGAAAGAATTCACCTTAAGTGTGAAAAATGGTTTGTATTTATTGAGTATTTATAATAAGCCAGCCATTATACTAAGTACATTACATGGATTATCTCATTTAAGCTTCACAAAAATCCTATGAAGTCGGTACTATCATTATCTTTATTTGTAGGTGAGAAGACTGAGGCTCAGAGAGATTAAGTTCCTGAGCAAAGTGACACAGCCAGTGAAGGTAGAGCCGAGGATCTCGGCCCCAAGCAACCGATTGTAGAGCCTGCACTCTTGACCTCTTACCACACTGCCTTGGTTCTTGGACAATGGGCCAGAGCTGGCCAGCACCACCAACCTTCACTAAATGTGTCCTGCCTCGAAGGTCTGAGGCAAGGGGAAAGGAGGGTCTGTACTAAAAGCACATGGAAATTCTTTACTATTGTCAGGACACTGACACGTGGGGAGAGCCTGGCAGTTCTGATACTAGCCCCTTGGTGGCCCACAGGAGGTGCTGCCTCTGCTCAGACACCAGCCATCTAGTATAGGATTTCTGCACCCTGATCAGACATCGGTGGTTGCCAGTGATAGTTGTGGCATTCTGGCAGGACTGGGCAGCAGCAACAGTGCCTTTGGCCAGCATTGAGTGTGAAGGGGCCATTTTGGCTTAGGCCGAGGTGAGAGACTCTGCCACAGCAACTGCAGAGTATGGGGGTGGTGATGACACCAAGGCCGCCAAGAGCATGAGCCTGCTGAACAGTGAAGGAAGGCTAAGAATCATTTGGGAGGAAATCTGAGGGGCTCCCAGTCCCTGCAGAGTGAGTGGGAGTACAGCCAAGGGCACTCTGCTTGTTATGGCTGTGACCATGGTGCTATTCTTACTCCCAGGACTCCAGATTGCAGAACATGTCAAAGGCAACCATGAATCCAGGTGTTGGCCAACGCAGCAGCCACAGAAAAATCTCTATCCCCAGAAACATCTTCCTCTCAATCTTCATGCGTCCTGAAATTCCAATCCACTCTTTGGGTTAAAATACCATCTTTAGAAATCCACTGGTCGCAGGCAAACATAAAAGCCTAACTCATTGTCATAATTATTGCAATTAATAACAGTAGAAACCAGCATTTATATACTTCTTATGGTTTCTCAGAATCTTTTCAATATTTAAAGTACTCTCTCATCAGCTCCTGACAAAGATATTATCTTTATTTCAAAGATGAGGACTCAGATACAGACAGGACAAGGAATGTGATTAAGATCCTACCAAGAGTGAGAATCAGGAATTCAATTCACCAGTGTTACCTCCTAAGACAGTTAATATTATGTGTCAACTTGACAGGGTCACAAGGTGCCGAAGTATTTGGTCAAAACTGATTCAGGGTGTGCTTGTGAGTGTGTTTCTGGATGAGATGAACACTTGAATCAGTAGATTGAGTAAAGCAGATTGCTCTCCCTAATGTGGGTGGGCCTCAAGTAATCAGTTGAAGGATTGAAGAAACCAAAAGGACTGAATAAGAGGGTACTCCTCTTGCCTGACTGGTTGAACTGGGACATTGTTTTTGTTTGTTCTGCCTTCAGGCTTGCACTGAAACATCATCTTTTCCTGGGTCTTAAACCTGCTGGCTCTCAGACTGAAACTTAAACCATTGGCTCTCCTGGTTCTCAGGTCTTTGGACTCATACTGGAACTTGCACCATCAGTTCTCCTGGGTCTCCAGCTTGCTAACTGCAGATTTTGGGGCTTTACAACTTCCATAATAGTGTGAACCCATTACTTATATATTTGTATATATTAATATATATCATTCATATGTTCGCATATATAAATATATCCTATTGGTTCTGTTTCTCTAAAGAACCCTGACTAATATACTTCTCAACCTCAGGTGTTTGCACCATGTACCTGTTAATACCCCAGCAGACACCAATTTCTCATTCATAGAGAGAGGAAGCATGTGGAAGATTAAGGTGACCACATGTTCTTGGGCACTTTTCTCATTAAGAAGTGGAATCAAATTCTCTTCTTGAACTTGGGAAGATGTTAGTGACTTGTCTGTAACAAAGAAAATGTAGTGGGAGTTATACCATGTGACATCTGAGGCTAGATCAAAAGAAATCTTGCAGCTCCTGCCTTGATATCTTCAAATGCTTGTTCTGTGGACACCCTCTCTTTGGTTCACTCTCTTGGCATCCACTTGCCATTCTGTGAGTGGCCACAGCCCCATGGAGAGGCCATCTCTACTCTAGGCCAATGCTTGCTGAATGTTATTGTGCTTATGGATCGCCTCGTTCTGTCTGTTAAGCTGCATCTTCTGATAACTTAGGAGGGAAGAGGGTCAGCTTGTCTAACCAGCAAAAATATGTTGCTGATGCTGCTGATCCGAGAATCGCACCGAGCAGTGGGCCTCCATGTTCCTCTGTACTGAACCCCAGTGGATCCTGGCCATCTGTAGCTTTAACATAAGGAGCTCCAGGTTTTCACAAGCAGCCATTAAGCTCCATAACATTGCATTTTGCTAAAGTATGAGATATTTAAATTACACATACTTTGAGGTTAGTGTGAGGGAGTCACTTGGCTTCCATGGGAATGTAATTGTAGAGAAAGCCTATATGAACATTTCTTTTTCAAAGATTTGGGAATTCATAAAAAAATGCATCTATCACAAATATCAGGACTATATCATTTTCCAACTGGTCTCATCTCTTTGCCATTCATCAAGATGTCCAGGAAGCAAAAATGGTTCTGTACAAATTCATCCATTTATTCATTCATTTGTTCATAAAACAAATATTTTTTTTTATTAAATTTATTGGGGTGACAATTGTTAGTAAATTTACATAGATTTCAGGTGTACAATTCTGTATTACATCGTCTATAAATCCCATTGTGTGTTCACCACCCAGAGTCAGTTCTCCTCGAATACCTTCTCATTGCCAGGAACATAGTTGGGTGCTGGGTAGGGGAACATAAGACAGCAAAATTGTCACAGGCCCTGACTTCATAGAGTTTACAGTCTACCAAGGGAGGTAGATATGAATCCAGTAATCACACTGATGTGGCATTATAGCCCACGAGGCTGCTGTAAAGGAGAATGAGGGGGACAGCAGGTGACAGGGGACCTAAACTGGCTTTGGGAGTCAAGATTGGCTTTGCTGGTGAAAGATAACTCAAACTAACATCTAAAGGATGGATAACAGCAATGCCTCAGTGGGAACCAGAGAAAGGCCATTGTCAAAGGCACGTTTAATGTGCTTGCCAGCTCAAAATCCCATCTTCCTGTGAGTGGGAATGTCACATCATCCACAATGTAGCTCTAGCAAGGCTACTTTCCTGTCTTCACAAGAGTGAGAACTTGGCTGTGTCTACAGCCAACCAGGTGTCTACCCAGAGCCATGCTAGGTTGTTCCCCAAGCCTGTGTTCTTCCACTGTCCAGCTTCCCTGTGAGGACAACCATGCCCTGTGGGATAGCTGTATTCCTATCAGAGTGATTGCTATGGAATGAATTGTGTTCTCTCCCCTTCTTCCTGGAAAAGATAAGCTGAAGTCCTAAGCCCCAGTACTTGAAAATGTGACCTTATTTGGAAATAGGCTCTTTGCAGATGATTAAATTAAAGTGAGGTAATTAGGGTGGACCTTAATCCAATATGACAAGTGTCCATACAAAAAGGGGAAATTTGGACAGACATACAGGGAGAATACTGTGTGAAGACACAGTGACACAGACACAAAAAGAAGACAGCCACATGAAGATCAATGCAGAGATTGGAGTGATACAGCCACAAGCCAAGGAATGCCTGGGGCCACCAGACGCTAGAAGAGGCAAGGCAAGACCCTCCCCTAGGGCCTTTGGAGGGAGCATGGCCCTATAGCCACCTTGATTTCAGACATCTAGCCTCCAGAACTGTGAGACAATTAATTTTGTTGTTTTAAGCTGCCCAGTTTACAATACTTTTTTAATGGTAACCCTAGGAAATTAATACAGTGATGGAGCCATCCAGAGAGTTGTCCTATGACATCTGAACTAAACAGCCTGGGACAACAGTTACAGGGCACCACCCTGTCCTGGATCAAGAGTGTGATCACTCATCTCAGACTGCTGTGGGTGACATGGAGTGTAGAGGGGAAGAGTAGAAGTTGAAAGACTGTTGGGAGGCCTCTATAGCAGTCATGGATTCGCGAGACATTGAGGAGGTAAAATAGACATAATTTGATGATTTACATGGCAAAAGAAGAAGATGGAGGTGTCAAGGGTGACCCCCACCCAGTTTTGCACTTGAGGACCTGGTGATAACAAAGGCAAAGAGAACCATGTGGCTTTTCTGTGTAATTTCACAGAAGTTAATTGTATTCTCAATTAGTTAATTGTTAAAGTTAAAGAAGTTAATTGTATTGTCAAAACTTTCTGGGTTTTTCTTTCCCATTTGATGTCTAATTTAAAAAATTTGTTAAATGTTTTCTTATTAAAAAGACATTACTCACAGAGAAGGACAAGTAGAGAAAACAACTAAGGTCAGATCAGCTTGGTCTCTGCAATCCCCTCCTCCAGTGTGCATTTCTCAAAAGGGTGTTAACAGTCAGAGTGGTGGTGAGGCAGAATTCTAAGAAAATCCTCAATGACCCACATGCTTGTATAATCCCCACCCTTTGTGTGTGGGTGGGTCAGACCTAATCTCTTTAAAGAGAGTCTAGAAGTGAGAGATGGAAAAAGTCAGAGAGATTCTGCTGCTGGCCATAAAGAGGCAATCCATCACCTGTCCTACAGCTGCAAAGAACTGAATTTGATCAACAACCACACAAGCTTGGAAGAAGAGCCTGAGCCTCAGATGAGACCTAGTCAATACCCTGATTGCAGCCTAGTGAGACCCTGAGCAGAGGACCCAGTCAAGTTGTATCAGACTTCTGAACCATGGAAACTGTGAGATAATAAGTGGGTATTGTTAAAAGCCTCTAAATTTGTGGGAATTTGTTATGTACCAATTATAACTAATACAGTCATGATACAGACTTTCCCCAGCCAGAGTGAAAAATGGATTCAACCCATCCTTATCTTCTTCCTGTTATATTATTCCCACCCATGAAATGTGCTAGATCTGATTGAGGTGTTCTGGTAATAACAGCATATGCTGGAATGTTTCATCACCAATAGGTGATGAAAGCCTAATAAAGCCCCAGTGGAATTCCTTTCCTCTAGGATGTAGGTGGACTTTTCCATCCCTCCAGCTTCTGCTGGCGAGTATGAGTTTGGGTGTTGGAGAGGGGTGTTAGGTGACAGAGATCACAAATGAGAGGTAGCTAGCCATTCTGAGTCCCAGAAGGTGAAGACAGAAAAATGGTTCATGCTTTCAAAGGGAATTACTTTCAGCTATGGACTCTGGCCTCCAAGGTGGAACATGGAAACTTTATTAACTACCAGTGAGCCTGAGTGGGCATTGCTGTGTGGGTGCCGCTCTACGTGCGGACCCCAGATTTGGGTCTCTCAAACTCTCCTATGTCTTGGTCTGTCTTCTCCAGAAAGAAGAGCCTGAGACAGAGTGAAAGTAGCTCATTTTAGAGGCGATCGCAGGAAGCAGGAGTGAAGAAGCAGGGAGAGTGTGACAGGGGAAGAGAGCAAGCCAATATGAACGCTTTATCAAGGTGTTATCGTTTTCAGGGACTTGATTGTGCAGGCACTTCTGTGAACCCTACAGAATGCCCCCTGGAAGAGTCCAGTGGGGAGATCGGTGACCAGGCATTTATCCATTGACTTCTACTCCCAAGGATGTTAACTTCCCTGCACTTCCAGGCTATTCCTGCAGGTTTTCACAGCTTCAGAGATAAAGATGAAGCAGAAAAGTGGAGACATAAAGTGAGAGGGAGCCTGCACTCACAGGAATTGGCCTCCAAAACTTCACAGAAATCAGAGGTGGGCCGTGGAGATGTGACACAGGGCAAAGAAAGCATCTGCTATGTCTGAGGCAACGAGGGAAATGCCAGCAGCTGAGCAGGGATCCTTTGATTATCTAGTTAGTGAAAGTTCTAGACCTTCCCTCTTCTCCTTATGTACATATGCACAAAATTGCACACAAAATTCTCAACTTTAAGTGTTTCACAGAGCTCACCCCTAAGTCCATTCAGGGACCAGCAAGCTTCAAAATCCCTAAGCTAGAAGAAGAGTGAGATTTATTTCCATGTTTTGCTGCTGGAGGGGCTATCTTGATGCCTTCAAATTCTGACCGACTTCTTTGTGGAGACTGGCAGGCATTTTGCCTCTGGGAAAGATAGAATACCTGAGAAGGTGCTCTGACCACAATGTGTGGCTCCCTCTTTCCAGAGAGAGCTCTGTTTGTGGCCAGAGAAATCATTTTGTCATGTTTCTCAGAGGTGGAGAATTAGACACAGACCCAGCAGGAAATATAATCCATATCAGATGGTTCTGGAGGCTTTAATGGAAGAAAGACTCACAGAGATGTGGGAAAGCTTACAGGAACCAACAAGAAATGTCGAGACACCCAAAGACTAACAACAGGAAGCAGCAAACAAGAACCAGGGAAATAATCAGAGTTATTTGAACTCAGTATGATCTGAAGCCACAAAAGAAGGGCCACAGAAAAGAGGTAATCCAAGAGGAGCTTATATTTTTCCTGTTGCTTCTGTAACACATTACCACAATTTAGTGGCTTAAAACAACACAAATTTACTATCTTATACTTCTGGAGTCTGAAATGAGTCTTAAAGGACTAAAATCAAGGTGTCAGAAGGGCTGTGTTTCCTTGGGAGGCTTCCAGGGAGAATCTGTTTCCTTGCCTTTTCTAGTTTCTAGAGGCTACCCACACTCCCTGGTTCATGGCCCCTTCCTTGCATTACTTTAATCTCTGCTTCCTTCCTCACATCTACTACTGATTCTGATCCTCCTGCCTCTCTCTTATAAGGACCTTTGTAGTTCTATTGGTCCCACCCAGATAAGCCAAGAAGATTTCCCGTCTCAAGATCCTTAACTTAGCCACATCTGCCAAGACCTTTTCTTTTGCTAATGTAAATTAATATGTTCAAATGTCCCAGGGATTATCATATAGACATCTTTGGAAGGCCATTATTCTGCTTACCAGAGAGCCATAGTTGAATGGCACAACCCCTGCCAAAAACATGAAATCAAAGAGAGAGAAGGAACTCTGAACTTTCTCTCCTCCTTTGCTCCAGATCTCCTGTCAGTGCTTCCCATTGTCAGAATCTAACCAGAAATCAGCTGAAACGGGAGCCAGGAGATGCAGACCCTAAGCGCAAGAATAGTGGAAATAGGGTGGGTGGTAGATTGGGTGAGGTGGTGATGAAGAATAACTAGCACAGTGGCTATGGCTTAATGGGGATGAGATTCACTTTGGAAATTTCAACCCATAGTCTACTCAGGTAAATAAATGACTTGGGGATTCCTATCTCAGTTCCTATCAATGTTTCCTTGATAAAGGCCAGCCAGAGCAATAATCCTGATTTCCTTCAGCCAAAGTCAGCAGTAGATTAAAATCCTCTGACTAGTTTCCACTTACATCAATCCTTCCTGTGTTTCAAACTTCAACTTGAGCCTCACCTTCTCGGAATCCATCTTTGCCAGCTTTAGCCAACAATGATCTATTCTTGTGTTGATTATCCATTAGTTTATTCAACCAACATTTCATTTGCTCTTGTACCAAGCACTGTGCAAGACACTTTGAACTGAGTTGAAAGACACACCATCTCTGTCCCCAAGTAACCCACAACTGAATAAAGAAGAAAAGTCCTCAGAGAAAGCTGAATGGAAGAAACAGCACATGAGGAAGATCCCAAAGAATTTGTTGAATTTGAACGACAAACATGAAAGTGAAGACCATCCTTGGGTGAGGACCTGTCATGTGCAAAAGTACATGGTTGGGAAAAGTCTTAAGGTGCTCAGGGAACAGTGAGACGATTAAAGAGGATGGAACCCAGGGAGCATTGGACAGCATGATGAGACATAGGTCTGACAATGCAGGGTGGGGCCAGATGGAGAAGGACTTTGCATTCAAGCTGAGGATTCGTGATGTTTTCCTATCCATAACCGGAAGCAGCACAAGTTTGTAAGCAGACAAATGGCATGATTTGATGTTCATTTTGGCAAGCTGAGGCAGAGAGGCTAGCACAAGGCTATTGTGGAAGTCTTAATCACTTGGTTTGAAAGTGTGTCCCTAGAGCCCATGAGTCCACTTGACAGTAGGTTTAGAGTAGGAGAGTGGGTGGCACACCTTCACCATTTTCTAGAGCAACAGTTTTCATCAGTTTGACACCTTGGGCTTTTGTATACAATTTCATTTGATGGAAGTGTTTTGCTCTAAGATGGGTTAGATGCCACTGTGATAGGAGAGATGGAATGAAGTTCTTGGCTAAAGTTGCTAGTGAGGTTGACAAGCAAGTCAGAACAGAGCCCCTCTTCTGAGGTTGGCTGATGGCAGACTGGGCATGCAGGCATGAAAGAGAAAAGTCAAGCATGATGAGGGTTTCTGGTCCTGGTTAGTTAGGCCTGGCTTTGGGGGAAGGGAGTTGTTTAAATCTGGCATTGAGACCCCTGTGGGTATTGTAAAATACATCCTGTGCATTTGGTTCTTTGAAGGTCAAAGGGGCCTGATGCTTCTGGTAAATGCCCTACTGTTATGGAAATTAGATCATTCATTCATTCATTTGATAAGCATAATTTGAGTACTGCTACGGGCTGAGGATACAAAAATAGGTCAGACACAGTCCTTGCTCTAAAAGGATTCACAGTCTGGGTTATTATGGTCTGCAGCAGGAAGCAAGCAGGGAAGGGAGGTTGTGACTGCCCCTGAAAGAATCTGCAACCACAGAGACCCTGGTTGCCAGGGGTGAGGCCACCCACTTCCCATTGCGTGGGGTTCACAATCTTCACCATTCCTCCCACTGCAACAGTGGCTGGTCTCAGACTCCCAACACAATGAGGCGAGCTGGGAAGAAGCCAAGCCCAGTCTTTGCCCCAGGCAGGGAATGTGCTCCCTCAGCTGGGACTCAAACCCAAGAAAATCGTGGTATTGTGGGGAGTTTGACTAGGAGACTCCAGATGGGTTTCTCTTTTCTTTCCTTTTAGACTTTGAGAGCCACTCTAAAAATATAGTTTTCAACTTAATTAGAATTTTCAAACTTGTCTTTACTTTAAAAAGTGGAAAAGAGGAAGAATAAAATGTGTAGATTTTTGCTATGGTCCCAGATGACCAATGAGAATGAGCTCAAATTTTAAAGTAACACAATCTAAATTTCAGATACTCAATCAGATGAAAGATCCCCAGGTCAGTGAAAAGCATTGTGGGATTACGTCATCAAAATGGCGGCATGAGGTGAGCCTCTGTAAAGCTCCTCTGGAATTTACAACTAATCGAACAACAATAACTCCACAAAGGACTCCCTGCACAGCAGACAGGCAAGACGAAGAGGCCCACTACTGAATTCACCTAAAGGTGGGAGAATCACGTGAGCGGGGGAGGAGGGAAGGGAGAAGTGCGGAGACGGAGCTGCCCAGGCGCAGGACGCAGACCTAGCTCAGTGCTCCGAGCTCGCTGCATCCGGAAATTACCGCAGCTGTAGGAGGGGGAAGAACTCGGATTGCTAGGGCTCTGCTTATGGCCCACAGAGCTGAGGGGACAGCAGATAACACCGCTGAACCCAAGGCTCATGGCAGAGACCTCGGAGAAAAGACTGAGGGAAGAAGGCGGAAAACAGTGGTTTAAGCCCTCATTGCCGAGCAGAGAACAGAAGCCTTAGGCACTGAGACTAGCCGCCCCCTCCCTACCCTCCCAGAGCTCGCCCCGCCCCCACCTGCCCGGTGCTAGAAGCAGGACAGTAGCAGTGTCAGATCAAAAGAACAGAATATTTGCTGTTCTGAGAACTGTGGACCGCAGACACAGATTCGCAGCCCAACTAGTTCTGGCAAAGGGGAGGGAACTGTGGAAGCGGGAACGGCTGTGGTGGTGGTCGCCTCCATTGCTATGGGCCACCTCTCACAACTCACCCCACACCTGGCCCCACCTATCTGGGTGGATCCCTACAGCAGTAAACAGAACTGCTGAAACATACGGGCTCTGAATCTGGTGCAGAAAGAGCTTTGGAACTTCAAAAGCTCTCTGCACCACCACAGGGACGTGGTGCCCTATGACCAAGGCGAACTGTTAACAGAGGAGAGGCCTGTCTCCCAGGGAATCCCCCCATTGTGTGAGAAGCTGGAATACTGCAGAGAAAACATAGCACTACTGTGTGAGAGAGGGAAAAAAAGGCTGCAGTCAGAGAGAAAATAAAACATTCTACCAACAAGTATTGGAAAACAAAAGAAAGACCTCTTCCTATCAACTGTTGCAGAAGACACCCCTGTAGATGTCTAGGAAGAGAAATACCAAATCAGTAATTGCCATGAATAACCAAGGCAACAAGACAGCTCAGAAAGAAAGTGAAAAGTCTCCAGAAAAGGAACTTAAAGATATGGAAATATGTGACTTAAATGACAGAGAATTCAAGATTGCAGTTCTGAAAAAACTCAATGAGATGCAAAAAACACAGAAAGGCAATTTAATGAACTCAGAAACGCAATCAAAGAACAACATGAGCATTTTACGAAAGAGATTGAAATTTTAAAAAAGAACCAAAGAGAATTTCTGGAGATTAAGAACTCAATAGAAGAAATTAAGAGTGAAATAACCAGCTTAGGTAGTAGAGTTGACCAGATGGAGGAAAGAATCAGTGACATCGAAGATAGAAACCTGGAAATGACACAGATGGAAGAAGAAAGAGACTTGAGACTTAAAAGACATGAAAGAACTCAACAAGAACTTTCTGACATTATCAGAAAGAGCAATATAAGAATAATGGGCATACCAGAAGTAGAAGAAAGAGAGAAGGGAAAGAGAAGGGAAGAAAGAGAGAATATATTCAAACAAATTGTTGTTGAGAACTTCCCAAACTTGTGGACAGAACTGGATCCTTGACTCCAAGAAGCAAATAGAACACCTAATTACCTCAATCCGAACAGGTCTTCTCCAAGGCATATTGTATTGAAGCTGTCTAAAATTAACTCCAAAGAAAGAAACCTCAAGGCAGCCAGGGAAAAGAAGATGGTAACCTACAAAGGAAAGCCTATTAGATTATTATCAGATTTTTCAGCAGAAATTCTGCAAGCCAGGAGGGAGTAGAACCAAATATTCAAACTATTGAAAGAGAGAAATCATGAGCCAAGAATAATATATCCAGCAAAGATATCCTTAAAATATGTAGGAGGAATAAAAACCTTTGCAGACATACAGAAGCTGAGGGAATTTTCTAACACACGACCTGCACTACAAGAAATACTAAAGGAGGCTCTTCGACCCCCATCAACAGGGACAATTTGTGGCAACCACAACATAAAACGGGGGAGAGTAAAGGCCTGAACCAGAATATGGGAATGGAGAAAGTAAGTGTGCTGAAGAAAATGGAATACTCTAAATATCAAACTTTCTTTTACATAAACTTAAGGGTAACCACTCAAAAAAAAAATCCAGAACTGAAATATATACTGTAATAAAAGAAGAAACAGAGGGAAACATCATAGAATACCACCACACAGAAATAATAGACAACAACAAGCAGGCAAAGAAACAATGGAGAGACAGCCTTACCAGAAAACTAAAGATAGAATGACAGGAAATCCTCACGTACCAATAATCACCCTAAATGTAAATGGACTGAACTCACCAATAAAAAAACACAGGGTAGCAGATTGGATCAAAAAACTAAACCCAACCATATGCTGTCTCCAAGAGACACATCTCAGGTACAAGGACAAGCATAGACTCAAAGTGAAAGGGTGGAAATTGACACTCCAAGCAAATGGTACCCAGAGAAAATCAGGTATAGCCATAATGATATCAGATGAAACAGACTTCAGGGTGAAAAAGATAACAAGAGACAAAGACGGACATTTCATAATGGTAAGGGGGACTATACAACAAGAAGACATAACAGTCATCAATATTTATGCCCCCAATCAGGGAGCACCAAAATATACCAAGCAACTACTAACAGAACTAAAGGAAGAAATTGACCAAAACACAATTATACTAGGGGACTTAAATACATCATTGACAGCTATGGATAGATCATCCAAACAGAAAATAAATAACGAAATAGCAGCTTTAAATGACACATTAGATGAAATTGACATAATTGACATATATAGAGCACTTCATCCTAAAACATCAGACTATACATTCTTTTCGAGTGTACATGGAACATTCTCAAGGGTAGACCATACATTGGGACATACAATCAGCCTCAGCAAATTTAAGAAGTTTGAAATCATACCAAGCATATTCTCTGATCACAAAGCTTTGAAATTGGATATCAACTGCAAAAAGAAAGCAGGAAAAAACACAAATACATGGAGATTAAACAACATACTTTTAAAGAACGACCGGGTCAAAGAAGAAATTAGAGGAGAGCTAAAAAGATACATAGAAACAAATGACAATGAAAATACATCCTACCAAAATTTTTGGGATGCCGCGAAAGCAGTTTTCAGAGGGAAATTTATATCATTACAGGCCCATTTCAAGAAACAAGAAAAATCCCAAATAAATAACCTCACGTTACACCTTAAAGAACTAGAAAAGAAAAACAAGTGAAACCCAAGGTCAGCAGAAGAAAGGAAATAACAAAAATCAGAACAGAACTAAATGAAATAGAAAACAAAAAGACAATAGAAAAGATTAATGTGACAAAGAGCTGGTTCTTTGAAAAGATTAACAAAATTGACAAACCCTTGCCTAGACTCACTCAGATAAAAAGAGTGAAGACACTAATTAACAAAATCAGAAATGAAAAAGGGGAAGTTATCACGGGCACCACAGAAATACAAAGGATCATGCAAGAATACTATGAAGAACTATATGCGACCAAATTCAAGAACCTAGAAGAAGTGGACAAGTTCTTAGAAACATATAGCCTTCCAAGGCTGAACTGTGAAGAACTGGAAAATCTAAACAGACCGATCACCGGTACCTAAATCGAATCAGTCATCCAAAACCTTCCCAAATGCAAAAGTCCGGGACCAGATAGCTTCACTAGTGAATTCTACCAAACCTTCAAACAGGATCTAATACTAATCCTGCTCAAACTGTTCCAAAAAATTGAAGAAGAGTCAGTACTCCCTAACTCATTTTAGGAGGCCAACATTACCCTGATACCAAAACCTGGTAAGAACAACACACACAAAAATAAAACTAGAGACAAATATCTCTGATGAATACTAATACAAAAATCCTAAACAAAATTCTAGCAAATCGAATACAACAATGCATTAAAAAGATTATTCACCATGACCAAGTGGGGTTCATCCCTGGGGCACAAGGATGGTTCAACATCCGCAAATCCATCAATGTGATACATCACATAAACAAAATGAAGGACAAAAATCATATGATTATATCAATTGATTCAGAAAAAGCATTTGACAAGATACAACATCTATTTATGATTAAAACACTTAATAAAATAGGTATAGAAGGAAAATACCTTAACATAATAAAGGCCATCTATGACAAGCCCTCAGCTAATCTCATAATTAATGGTGAAAAACTGAAGCCCTTTGCTCTATGATAAGGAATATGACAGGGATGTCCCCTATCACCTCTGCTTTTCAACATAGTGTTGGAAGTCCTTGCCAGAGCCATCAGGCAAGAGAAAGAAATAAAAGGTATCCAAATTGGGAATGAAGAAGTTAAATTATCACTCTTTGTAGATGATATGATTCTATATATAGAAAACGCTAAAGACTCCACCAAAAAGCTGTTAGAAACAATCAACGAATACAATAATGTTGCTGGCTACAAAATCAACGTACAAAAGTCTATTGCCTTCCTATATACTAACAATGAAATCTCAGAAAAAGAAATACAAAAAACAATTCCCTTTGCAATTGCAGCAAAAAGAATAGAATACCTAGGAATAAACTTAACCAAGGATGTGAAGGATTCATATGTTGAAAACTATAAGACATTTTGAAAGAAATTGAAGAAGACACAAAGAAATGGAAAGACATTCTGTGTTCATGGATTGGAAGAATCAACATAGTTAAAATGGCCATATTACCCAAAGCAATATATAGATTTAATGCAATCCCCATCAAAATCCCAATTTCATTTTTCAAGAAATAGAACAAAAAATCATCAGATTTGTTTGGAACCACAAAAGACCACGAACAGCCAAGGCAATCTTAAGAAAAAAGAACAATGCTGGAGGTATCACACTGCCTGACTTTAGCTTGTACTACAGGGCTACAATAATCAAAACAGCATGGTATTGGCAGAAAAACAGACACATAGACCAATGGAATAGAATTGAGAACCCAGAAATAAAACCACATAAATATGGACAGATAATTTTTGACAAAGAAGCTAAAAACATACAATGGAGAAAAGACAGCCTCTTCAATAAATGGTGCTCGGAGAATTGGATAGCCACGTGCAAAAGAATGAAACTGGACTGCTATCTGTCACCATGTACCAAAATTAATTCAAAATGGATCAAAGACTTAAGCATAAGACCTGCCACAATAAACTGCATAGAAGAAAGCATAGGTACTAAACTTATGGATCTTGGGTTCAAAGAACATTTTATGAATTTGACTCCAAAGGCAAGGGAAGTAAAAGCTAAAATAAACGAATGGGACTATATCAAACTGTAAAGCTTCTGCACAGCAAAAGAAACCATCGACAAAATAAAGAGGCAACCGACTGAATGGGAGACGATTTTTGCAAACAGTGCCTCCGATAAGGGGCTAATATCCAAAATATACAAGGAACTCATGAAGCTCAACAACAAAAAAACAAACAACCCAATTGAAAAATGGGCAGAGGACCTGAAGAGACATTTCTCCAAAGAGGACATACAAATGGCAAATAGACATATGAAAAAATGCTCAACATCACTAATCATCAGAGAAATGCAAATAAAAACCACAGTGAGATATCTCCTCACCTCAGTCAGAATGGCTATCATCAACAAGACAAATAGTAACAAGTGTTGGAGAGGCTGTGGAGAAAAAGGAACCCTCATACACTGTTGGTGGGAATGCAGACTGGTGCAGCCGCTATGGAAGGCAGTGTGGAGGTTCCTCAAAAAATTACGAATAGAATTACCATATGACCAAGCAATCCCTCTCCTGGGTATCTACCCAAAGAATCTGAAAACATTTATACATAAAGACACGTGTGCTCCAATGTTCATTGCAGCTTTGTTTACAGTGGCGAAGACATGGAAACAACCAAAATGTCCTTCGATAGATGAATGGATAAAGAAGTTGTGGTATATATACACAATGGTATACTATTCGGCGTTAAGGAAAGATGATATAGTAACATTTGTGACAACATGGATGGATCTTGAGAGTATAATGCTAAGCGAAATAAGTCAGACAGAAAAAGCAGAGAACCCTAATATTTTATTGATATGTGGTACATAAACCAAAAACAACAAAAGAACAAGACAAACAAATGGAAAACAAAAACTCATAGACACAGACGATAGTTTAGTGGTTACCAGAGGGTAAGGGGGTGGGGAGTGGGAGATGAAGGTAAGGGGGATCAAATATATGGTGATGGAAGGAGAACTGACTCTGGGTGGTGAACACACAATGGGATTTATAGATGATGTAATACAGAATTGTACACCTGAAATCTATTTAATTTCACTAACAATTGTCACCCCAATAAATTAAAAAAAAAAGCGTTGTTTAGCAATCCAAGGAAATGTTTTGTAAGTTGCAGGCCAAGAGTCTTACAAAGAACTCACAAAAATTGCACAATTAAGCCGCCCAACCCCCTTTGCAGCACATATCTCTTCACACCATGAATGATTTGAAGGCTGCATACTTTTGGATTGCCCTGATGAAGATTTAGTTTCCAGCTCAAGAAAATCCATGTCAGAAAATCGTCCTTCAGCTTTCTCATGGGATAAATAAAAGAAAATTGCTGCGGAAAAAGCCCAATTTTTGTTTTTCAAAATATATGTGCAAGTAGATATCCAAAAAAATGGGAATGATATAATCAAAATATAATAAAATTGTAATCGATAGATTGAGGGATTACAAAGATTTCTGTTTTCTTCTTTGAGCTTTTTAATTTTCTTGCCAATTAACATTTTTGTAATTATAAAAAAAATTTTTTTTAAAGAATCGCTATGAAAATCAGTTTCCTTATTTGTAGGAAGGAATAATCATGCTTCACAAAGATTCATGAGAATTCTCTGACATAATGTATATACTGAACTTGTCATAGACCCTGAAACATGGGAGACATTCCATGGATTCGTAACTATGCTGTGGTAGCATCAATCTATGTTATGTATTTGAAAATTGCTTTGATTTTTAAATGAAAGTGAGACAGGTTAGTGGAATAAACAAAAAAGCAGCCATTTCCTGAAACTCCAGGCCCTGGAATGTCTCCTTCAATGCAGGACAGAGACATGAGAATAGGCCTTAAAGTTAATAGATAATCTCAAATTCCTTCTGGTCGGACAAAGGAGCAGATCTGATAGACAGCAATGGGTTGGTTCATGAGCAAACAGGACAAACCTAATAGATGAATTCCATTAGAAGTCTCTAGCCCCGTTTCCCAAGCAGGCAGGGGAACCTTAGTCACTGGGCACCCCCATTCCTGACCCCCTCCCACTCGGGAGCTGCAACCTCTTCTCCTGCCTCTAATAAACTATCCTGTTTTTAAAACTTTTTGCCTCTCCCCAGTCCGTGTTTTCATTCTTTGGCTTCATGAGACGCGATCCTGGCCCACACCCAGAAACTTCCAGCATCATTTACATCAAAAGCACAAAGCTTAAATTTTACACAAGTGTGGCAGGATCATTTATTAAGATATTAATTTGCAGTTTGATCTTGCTGCTCTAGGTATTTTTCCTTGTCCTTAGTCCCCCAGAGGAAGATGAGCAGGGGGCTTCTTTGCTTCAGGGACTCCGTGTGGAGTGGTTGAAAATTGGAGTTGCCAGGCCCAGGACAAGGAATAAGAAGGGCAACTGCATTCTGCTGATTTACAGAAACGTAGAGCCAGTAAAACAAATTACACTGACAAAGAGTGCATGTGTGGGGAGGAGGAGGGTGTGAAGAAATGGAGGAGAATATTTGGCATTCAAGGATTTTAAGAAGGAGAAACCCCACTTAAGAGGGAGAGGGAGGTACAGATGAATTGAGACTCTTTGAGGAAAGGGACTGGGTTCTTGAAGGTCCTGCTGACAGTGGGGAACCTGAGCCCTGTTCCCACACATGGTGACTGAGTAGGGTTAGGTCCTCCGACTAAAGGGCTCTGGGATGGCAATTGTGATAATGTCTGTAATTCACTCTAAATGATTTCAGCATAGCCCTTGTGATTTTATTATGTGATAGTTTAAACTTCAACGCTAGGGGCTATCAGTGGCCTATTGGACACACCCCACTCCAAGAGTTCTCAACTGACATTAGATCAGAAAGGCCACCTTCCAGAAGTGGCTCCTTCAAGCACGCCATCGATAGTGTTCCAAACAACACTTGAGGCTTTCCTAATTAGTATACAGTGAGTATCAGAAATGGGTTTTCATTGCTGGTATTTGTGACTTGTTAGGTAGCAGAAGGAATGCCAGAAATAGGTGCTCTTTCTACTTCTAGCCAGTGCTGTTGGCATGCCACCTGTGTCCCCTCACCTTTATACTTTTGGCATAGCAACTCACCGTCAAGTGCTGGCAGTTGCATTGGCAGGCCTATGGGCTTTCTCTTGTCACTGGAGCCCACTTTTCTGCCTGTGTGGCTGGCCAAAAGTGCCAGGAAATCGTCATTTCCTCTTGAGTAGTCCTCAATCATAATTAACCAGAGTTGATCCATAAATACCCCAGTTCCCTTGCCCCTCAAATGGATTAACTGTGAGGCCTCTCTTACACACTGACTCCAAGCATTTTTTCCTGGAGATTTAAGCTCTAGTCGCCCACAGTGGTAACTCTCTTGACAACATACTTTTCACTGGCGGGCCTTTTTTCCTGAGGCTCACTTATCCATTCTCCTACTGGTGGTTTCTTCACCTCTTAAATGAATTACCTGGCTTATGAGAGAACCAAATGGGAAGCACGAACAGGCCATAAGAAGCTAGCAAGGTCTGTAGCCCACATGCACAGGCAGCTCTAGACTCAAGCTCTAAATGATATTGTCTCTAAATTTAAACAAGAAAGATTTGGTTGCATGGTTCAAGAATCCTGCCTCTGGAGGTTTGAGATTTGCCTCAAGTGAACCTTTCAAGCAAAGTGGTGGTTGCAGCACCTGAAAGGGCAGAGACCCTGAGCTTCCAAGCCTACATACAGCTTGTAGGAACTGTTTTGGTGCTTCCCCTTCAAAAAAACTTAATAAATATCCATGCAAGTGGCAAAATTTGTTCAAAGATTTGCATTCTATTGGTGAGATTATGGGAAGAGTAGCTACTGTTTCTCTATCTGAAAGTTTCTTGTGGCTACAATTGCCTACCAAAAAAAACCAACAGCTATCTGTGAGTTTTGGTATATATTACTTTGGAATTGTAGGGAAACAGGCTACTGAACACCAAGATATAACTTTATCTATATATCTATATCTATCATATATACGATCACTATCATATCATATATGATATGATAGATAGATAATATTTATATCTATATCTATATCTAAACAACAGACATTTATTTCTCTCAGTTCTGGAGGCTGGGAAGTCCAAGATCAAGATGGATATAGATGATATAGACATAGATATGGATATAGGTATAGATATATCAGTGATATATATATATATACATATGTATATATATATATGTATATATATATATACATATACATATATATACATATATATATATATATATACATATACATATATATATATATATATATATATATATATATATATATATATATCAAGGGAGAGAGAGAGCCAAAAAAAGTATACATGTTAAGAAAGTAAAAAAATGTATTAAAATTGTAATGCAATGAATGACACTACCATTCATTTAATTAACGCCATCTTTTGAGTGAACGTCATGCTACACATTGCTACCATAATTCAATTCAACTTCAAAAAGTAATACATAGATAATGTCTCTTAAAATGTGTACATTTTTTGGCTCCCCTGGTGTGTGTGTGTGTGTGTGTGTGTGTGTGTGTGTGTGTGTGTGTATCAGTGGTGACCACTGAGTGCTAAACATACCCCAGGGCCCTTCCTCAAATGTCATTTGTATTAAGTGTTCAAACGCTTCACACAGCCTTGGAAAGTAGGTATGTGAAATTAGCAATAACTGATATTGAATTTCCCACCAGCTCAGAGCATATTAAGTTGAATTTAGTAAAATAAAGATACATTTCACTTCTTGCACCAGATTTATAAATTGAAACTCATACTTGTACACACTGAAAATTTATATTGTCCGTGTTTTTCTACAGTTAACCAAACCGAAACTGTGTCCTGAGTCACTGGATTTCCTAACATGTCCATTGTTTTAACCTGTTCTTAAATTCTTCCACCTCCATCACCTCCACCCTAGATCAAGTCATCTGTCATCTCTGTCTGGGACACTACCACGCCTTCTAACTGATTCCCCTCACTATTCATTTTTGCAACTCTCCACCCCATAATCTATTTACCTCACTTAACCAGAGTAATCTTTCAAAATACCAGCTCTGAGCATATGACACTCACTGTCTTAGTCTGTTTGGACTGCTGTAACAGAATGCCGTGAACTGAACAGCTTGTAAACAACAGACATTTATTTCTCTCAGTTCTGGAGGCTGAGAAGTCCAAGATCAAGGTGCTGGCAGATTCAGTGTCTGGCGAGAGCCTGCTTTCTGGTTCATAGACAGAGACTTTTTGCTGTGCCCTCACATGGTGGAAGAGGCGAGGGAGCTCTCTTGGGCCTCTTTTATAAGGGCACTAATCCTATTCATGAGGGCTCCACTTTCATGACCTAATCACCTCCCAAAGGCCGCACCTCCTAATACCATCACATTGGGGTAAAGATTTCAATGTATTGATTTTGGGAGGACATAAACCTTCAGCGTATAGCACCCTCCAGTATCTTTTCATTACTATAAGGGAAATTCTTAGAAACAAATTTTGTAAGCTACTTCATGATGTTGCCTCCACTGGACTCTCCTGGACATCTTTCAGCACTCCACCTGGGCCCCCTCTGGGCCCTAGAGCGTCATTTATCTTCTATACCTAGAATATGGTATAGACCTGTTTCAGCTTCTAGATTTTTGCCTGAACTAGTCCCCCTATCTGAAATGATCTCACCTGCCTTGCCCACCCCTTTCATCTAGTTACTCTTACTTTTCCTTCATTTATTAGCCCAAAGTCTCTTCCTCAGGAATCATCCCTGGCATACCACCCCCCCCAGGTTGGATCAGTACTCCTGGTCACTGTGGCAGGATGGAAAATGGCCTGTTAAAACATATCCACATCGTAACCCCTGGAGTTTGTAAATGTACCTCATAGTGCAAACACTTTGTAGATGTGATTAAATTAAGGATGGTGAGATAAGGAGTTTATCCTAGATTGCCTAGGTAGGCCTTAAATGCAATCACAGATGTTCTTATAAGAGAAAGACAGAGGGAGGTTTGATATACACAAAGAGGAGAAGGGGATGTGAAGACAGAACAGAGATATTTGAAGATGCTGGCTTTAAAGATTGGAGTGATGTGGCCACAAGCCAAGGAGTGCCAACAGCCACCAGAAATTGCCATACCAGAAGAAATCTGTGACATGGAGCCTTTCCGTTGTGATCAACATATATGATGAATGCTGCTGCCAAATGCCATCCAACGGAAAGGCAGGGATCTTCAATATGGGAAGAGGTGCGTTGAACCTTAGTAACAGTGTGTGACAAGTTTCAACTTGTTCGATGCAGTCAGTCAGGTGTGAGGTACGGTTGAGAGAAAGTGTGTTTTCAAGTGTGCCGTAAATCACCGTCCATCATGACAATGCTCCGTGTCACACATCACTTCTGGTATGGCAATTTCTGTCAAATAAAAACATTATAGTGTGTCCTCATCCACCCTATTCACCAGATCTGGCACAGTGCAAGTTCTGGCTCTTCCCCAAAGTCAAAATGATTCAGGGCATCGAGACAGCCAGGACAGTGCAAGTAAAGACACTCACAAAAGAGGACTTCCGGAACTGCTTCAGAAAGTGGCAAGAATGATGGGATACGTGTGTTCGAAGTGAGGGGGAGTATTTTGAGGGGGATTAATGGCAATGCTTCTTTTACTGTAATAGATTTTTTAAAAATTTAAACATTCACCATATTGTTTGGTCACACATCATGTAATTAGTTTTCTTTGTGATCATAAGTAATTTATGTTATGTACTTTAAATGTTATTCTGAAAAATTCCATAGACCTCCCCATCTGGGTAGTCAAAGGGGTCTGTGGTATGAAAAAAATTAAGACCTTTGCACTAGATTCCATCTCCAGAAATACCAAGATCATGTGTGTTTTACTCACCATCATAACCTGACCATCTAGAAGAGTACCTGCTACATAGAAGGGGCTTGACAAATATTTATTGGATAAATAAATGAATTAGTGAATGAATCATCAAAAACCTGTAAAAATAGAACAGAGAAAAGAATTCAACACCATGAATTGTTCTTTCTACCAAGAAGTTAACACATAGGGAAGAATAATCCAGAGCTGCCACAAAGAAGCTTGTTTAGTACATTTGCCAGAAGTACAGAACAATTTGCTTGTTTTGAAGAAATTTATCCTCTTCAACCAGGCCAGCAGTTTCTCATGGACCTGGGAAAGGAAAAGAAACATTAGCCTAGTCAGCCAGTGTTCCAGTTATCTATTGCTATGTAGCGAACTACCCCAAAATTAGTGGCATAAACAACCATTTTGTTGTGCTTATGAATTCTGCGGGTTAGGATTTCAAAGAGGGCACAGTAGGGATGACTTGTCCTTGCTCTACAATGTCCCCATTTCACAATGTACCTCAGGTAAGAAGTCTTGAATGTCTGGGTGAATCCACGGCAAAGGTCTGGAATCATATGGAGGCTTCTTCACTTACATGCCTGGTGCCTGGGCTGAGATGATTCAAAAGTTGGTCTACTTTGGGATGGTTGACCAAAGCATCTATATATGGCCTCTTCTTGTGGTATGGTCTTTCCTCCACATGACAGCTAGGTTCTGAAAGAAAGTGTCTTGAGAGAAAGAGTATTCAGTGAATAAACATTTCAAGAGACATAGAGAAAGCTTCATAGAATTTTATGACCAACCTCAGAAGTCACATACATAAGAACATACTTCCACCATACTCTATTGGGCAAAACTAGCCTGCCCAGCTTCAAGGGGAAGGGACCCACACTCCTATCTCTCAATAAGAGGAGTGTCACCATAGCCAGGTTGGGGTAAGAGGTGTCAAAGGTAAATCATCCATGTATTTGAAATCTATAGGAACTTCCCTTGAATGAGCTGAACCTTCATCCAATGCATATGAAACTCTGGATGTTTGATATTGACTCAGTTCAGGAACGATTCATGTGATTGTTGCTGCCATATCCAGAGGATGACATGGAGAAGAAGACAACTGAAATATTAATCTATGGAGAACTGTCTTTTCATGGGGGTCTTATAAATTATACAAAACAAGTCACTGGTTCTAAGTGGATTAGCTGCCCATCATGTAGGGGAAGGTCATGGCCCATGCTCTAGTTAAGGAAGTTTGTTTCCCTTCAGTTTAAATGATAATACATCTAGAGAAACTTTGAACTCAGATGCAAGGAGGCAAGCTAAGTTGAAATTTCTTATCATGAAAACAAATAAATTTCCTCTGTTTTGAGGGAGAGCAATAGTTTCTTAAACTCCAAAGGAAGGAAGGAGGAAAAAAAAAAACAAATTTTAGTTAAGTTGCCATCCATAAAATTTAAACTTAAGTAGCTTTCAAATCCTTCTAGAAGCCTGCCTAGATTCAGTGATTTCATAGCAGTCCATTCAGGTCTTTGAAAATTATTAGATGATTAGCATAATGCTATTAGCATAATGACAATTTTTATAATTATGTGATCATATATTGTATTTGAAGAGTTCCTTTAAATTGTTAGAGGAATCTTAACAGCTGTTATCTCATCTTATCTTCATAACCACACCATAAGATTGGAAGCACTAGTAAGTCCATTTTACAGATAAATAAAATGAGGCACTAAGAGGTTTAACAAATTGTTCTACTTCGCCAAAAACATCTTGGCAGACCAGACCCTGGAATCAGCACTCCCAGCCTACTTCCCAGTTAACCAGATCATAATAATAACTGCAATTGCATCTATGGTGCCTGAGGGAACACCAGTTCCATGCTAGTGATGTTCAAGGCTCCTCCCCAGACACAAAATCCTAGCAATCACAGACCAAGGGATGAGAAAGAAGAGACAAGAATTCCTTCCTAGTCAGCTTGTCTCTCAGTGTCCTCTAGGCATAGCCTAAATCTTTTAGGGCTTGTGCCTTTTCAGAGCTGCTTTGAACTATAACAAAAGGCACCAAAGAAACATTCCTCCCATGCCTCCCTGTATACTGCCCTTTGCAACTGACAACCTGGGACAAACTCTCTCTTCTTGGAGTTCATAATTTAGCTGCTAGTGCCATACAGTCATCTTGTGGGTCACTTCAGTCCTTCTGTCCCTCTACCCTTCATGTCTAACTCATCATCAACTCCTTTCTAGTGTTCATAAACATGTCTCTCAGCCACGGGTGTACTCATCAGTGTCTAACAACTGACTCTACCCCAAAACAAAAACAAACAAAAAAGGAACCACCTCTGATTAGTAAGTAGCGTTTGCCAATTTCTCTGGTGTAAATACCTTCACCACTGTTGATTTCAGACTACCACTATGACATCACTGAATGTGGAATAAATGCACACACTCCATGTTCGCAAGTTGGTTCAGCCAGCTCCAGCACACCACTGACTCACGCTTCCTCTCTTCTAACTCCTTGCTATTACTTACTGATTTTACTTCATACTCAATCACTTGCCAGTAGAATTTATGCAGTATCTTTCCAACTAGTCTGTCTTTGGTTTTGTAATCCTGACACACCTACCCATTCCCCACTTACTTACCATTCAGCAGCCAAAGGAACTTTCCAAAATCATGCATCTGATTATGTCTCCCTGCTCTTTGTGGCCCAAGCTTGGTCCCTCTGCCTAGTACAAATCCCAAGATCCACAGGAGGGTACACAAGTTCCTTCAAGGTCTAGAGAAGTGGCTATCAAGGCTGGCTGCACATTAGAATCTCCTGAGGATTCTGTCTCTATTTGGTTTTTAAAAGATATTTTGTTCATTATTGAGTTTTTGCATTCATTTTCATGTTTAAAGTATTGGGTGAGCAGGCCCCCAGGGTCTGGTGACATGCTTCCTGCCCTCTGTTGCTCAGCTTAAGGGTGTTTGTGAGTTTCTGCAGTTAGTTACTAATCTCTGGGTAAGATCATGTCACAGGTTGGATTGTCTGGAAGCTGATGCTAACATGGAGTTTGGCATGCAGGATATTTATTAAGGATTAACATCTGTGGGAGGGAGCAGGAGACAGCAGGTTTGGGTAGTGGGAGAAGTCAAACTGCGATGCTTGATCAACCCCACAGGGAGATCTGGAGTATATAGGGCCCATCATAGTTATCTGGCAGTGGGCCAAAATGGTGCCCCAGGAGGGCATGGCCTTGGGTAAGCATTCTCTGCAGCTGAGGTGGACCCTGAAGTGGCCTGACAGCTGGAATCATCTCAGCCCAGGCACCAGGCATGTAAGTGAAGAAGCGTATGTAAGTGAAGGTATCCTCAACGTTCCCAGCAGCTGGGACAACAAATACTTCCTTGAGGGGGGTTCTGGGTGGAGCATAATTTTGCTGGCCGCACACCTTCCCTGCCTATCCAACACTTTTGTAACCAATTCTATGTATTGCACTTCCCGTGTTTTGAAATCTCTAGAGTGCTTTATGCTGTCTTAGATGAACATTCAATGATACAAAAAGCACAGTGCCATCTATGAAATGAGAAGATCATGGTTCAAGGGTAGTTACCACCAGACAGGAGGGGCAAACAAAAGCCCTTGCAATGATGGAAGGAGAAGTCTCAGAAAGAGAAAGATGGACCAGAGGTCAGATGCCAAAATGCTCACTCCCCTCTCACACACTAACAAGGGTCAAACATGAAGGAAGCAGCAATGGAGGGAACTAGAAACACCAAGAAAGATTTGGATGGTTCTAAGCCCAAAGCAACTGCATTGCTCCTTGCTTCCTAGGGAAAATTGCAAGCTCCTTAGAGTGAACGCCGGGTTTAGTATGATACTGGTACACTGCTGTCTCACAAAGGTGGTAAGTTTAAATTGGAAGAAGGAACAAGCAGGGAGGGGCAAAGAAACATGCAAACCAGTCATCCACCATTAGAAGCTATCCCACATGTTCCACCCAGAGACTAATAGACACTGGAATATGTGGTTTTGATTTTGCCATATTGCCATCCCAAATAAAATAGCATTCTGTTTATCAGGAAGAAGGGGAGAATGGATACTCAGTAGGCAATTAGCAGTTTTTGCCACAGATGGTGATAGCAAATTGGCAAATTTTGAGTATATTCTTTCTTGCCAAAATTAAAAGTTGACATCATTATGGCAATCCCCTTGATTTTTAAAACATCATATTGGTCAGTGAAATCCCAAATCCAGACCCAGTGCTCTTAGTCATTTTGCTATATAAGCTTGGGCTAAGATACATGATTCTTTCAGAAGAATTAGTGAGTGTGACAAACTCATCTAGTCTGACTTGTTGATGGAAAAAGACTCCAGGAGACCCGTCCACCATCCATGCAGCCTTGTTTCTTTCAAGTGATCATGTTTTAACTATGGGCTTTGGAGACACATCTGCTGTTGGGAACTCTCCAGCCTTCCGCCCCATCTCCTGCTCCCGCTCACTCTGCCCTGTGACCCAGTCATCCTGACTTGCTTGCCCTTCCTGGCATTCATCCCACATCTTGCTTCTGTGCCCTTCTTTGTGCTGGGCCCGCTGCCAGTTGTATTTCTTGCTAATCCCCTATGGTCATATGGAAAAATACCTTCCATCTCTCCAGGCTTAACTGAAATGCCACCTCTTCTGCAAAAGTATCTGAGTTCCCTCCAGCTTGATGCAATCCCTCTTCTGTGAGCACCCAGAAAACTTTGTTGGTAACTCTACTACGACAAGTAGTATGCTTAATCCATAGTATGGATATTTGGGCATGTATTTGATTTTTTTAAGTGAGCATCTTTGTCTTATTCATCATTGTAAGTCCATAACCTATAGAATAGTAGCTGGTACATAGAAGATACTCAATACGTATTTGTTGAAAGAATGCATATATAAGAAATGCAGAATGAATAGATATAATTAATGAATGCAGAGTGAATGGAAGACATACAATATAAGAAATGAAGAAAGAGAGAAAGATGAGTGAATGAATGAATGTTCCTGTTCATGCCCAGGGTGAACGTCCACTGGCCTGGGCACTAACAGTCTCCAAGGCAGACAGGTTCCAGAGTATGTGCTCTCAGACTCAGCAGTACTTCCACCTTCTCTTTGTCAGATTTTCCCTGACAGGAACCCTCTCTTGTCATTGCTCATTATCTTTTCTATCTCCGAGTTGCCTTGTGTCCTCTTTCCCACAGATAAAGAAGACAGTCCAACTTAGCAGGCTCAGCATGACCAATGGGTAAGAGTAAGCCTCAGCTGCCTGCAACCAGAGGGCAGCTGGAATGATGGCCCAAGCACAGGTCTTTCCAACGTAGACAAAGACTGGAACAAAATCCAGGAGGGCCCAGGCAGGCTGGACCTGCTGTTAACGTGAAGGAGGGCCTGCATCTTCCCATGGCTAGGGCAGATGATCCGGTCACATTTCAGGCAAAAAGAAAAAGCCACCTCGGCAAAATAGAAAAGAGTCATATTTTGTTGATTTTAAGCTAAAATAACAAAATGCAGCCAATGAAGCAACCCACTAATCAAATAAGCAAACAGACAAAACTAAGCCAAGTAAAACAATACCTGACACCTTCACTTGGAAAATCAGCTTTTTTGTTGTTGTTTTTAAGGTAAATCTCATCTTTTCCAAGAGTACATTTGTTTTCAGCAGGTTTTACAGAAACATAGGGTAGGCTACAAGTCTCTGTTCTTGATAATCGGAATTCTCTCTCACTGTCCTCCCCACCCCACCCCCTGCCTCCTTCTTCTCATGAGTCTTACCTCTGTGTCTCTTTCTCTCTCCTTTGCCATCCTTCGCCATTGGGCTAGGCCCTAATGCCACTTCTCCTTTCCCATGTGTCATCTTTTGATTAGCAAGGAAGCAGCCATAACAGATCCCACACAAAAAAGACCCAATTTGACAGCTGTGATGTCAGCCAGGATCTACATTTCCCTCCTGTGATATCAGACCCAGGGCTATAATCAGATTGAGTATTTGGGTACAGGAGACATTTCATTTCAAAGCATTTAACAGGCATTAACTAATGCATGCTCATTGGTGAGGGTGGTGGCTTCCCACTCTCACAAAGGGCCCTGGTTCTCAGCCCCTTAGCACACACTGTGCTTTCCTTTGTGAATGGGGAACAAAAGGAAAGGAAAGAAAAGGAAAGGAAAAAAAAAACGTTTCTGCAACATTAAATTGGTATTCCTTGTGCACGTCCTGTTTGCTAGAAAGGCGCCTCCTTATCAGATTCCAGACCTCAGACACACCTTCTATTTTAGGTTTGAACTGCACAGAGGCAATTATTTTCACCCATTTTTCCTTCCAGCTAAAGGTAGGAGGGCATTTCTGCACTGAGATTAGTAAAACAAAAACTCAAATCTCCACCAACCCTGGAATGAAGCAGTGACATGCAAATGACACAAATCAGAGAGCGAGCTGATTGGTGCTGCTCTCTGGAGATGATGATGTCAGTAAGAGGCTAAGCTCTGGGTGGCTGGGAGAAAGCATGGAGAGGAATGATTGCCATCAAGACTCAGGAGAGTGTGTGTGTGTGTGTGTGTGTGTGTGTGAGAGAGAGAGAGAGAGAGAGAGAGAGAGAGAGAGAGAGAGAGAGAGAGAGAGAGAGAGAGAGAGAAAGAGAGAGGGAGAGGGAGAGAGAGAGAGAAATGGGAAAGTGGTGCATGAGACCAACATTGCATCTGGGTATGCCCTAGCCCATCATTTGAAAAGCAACTCCAGTAATCCCAGTAACCTTCTGTAAGAACATAGCCTTGGGGGTAAAATTGGTTTTCTATTTTTAAAATGTTCTGCTTTCTAAATTCTCTAAGTAGCCTTTGACTATACAAGGCTCAAGGCCACTGTGTTGCTTCTAAAGCTCTGTATATCTGCATCTTCACCCCAAAACACATGTTTTTGTTCTAAAAGCTAGGACGTCATGGTTTGATTACTCTCAAAGCCAATCTCAGTGTTGGTCTCACCTTGCCCTTTCCCATGCTGAGCACCTCCAGCACATACCAGAGTTCTAGGCCATCTAGTCACAGAATGCCAGACTCTAAAATTCCATGAGATGTCTGGAGACGTCACCTTTGCTTTCTCCTTTCCCTTAGAGTCACAGAATTTTGCAGCTGGAGGGCTATCAGAGGTCACCTGCAGTAAATTTGCTCATCATATAGATATGGAAACTAAAGACCAGCAAAGAATAGTGGCTCTCAAAAAGCCACCTAGATAGACCTTGGTACATGGTTCTCTTATGAAACTCTCAGTCCTCCAATTAAGGATGTGCCAGTAAAATTTCTTACAGTTCCAATCCAGCCCATTCAAATAAACTGCAAGCTTATTCAGGGCAATTCAAGCGATTTGTTGAATCGCTTCCCATATCTTCTTCTCAAAGTTCCTTCTGAGAGGACAGCCAGCTCTATCTGCTAGTCTCTGTTGGGAGGACCAAAATGGACAGCTGACCTAAGATGTGACATCTGATCATTCTCTTCCAGGAATTGGGAATTCAAATAAGTACCTCTTGTGCTTAACTGGAGAGGACATATAATACCCTCAAAGATGCCTGATTTTCCTCAGGTACAAGAAGTAGAAAATGCCAGAAGAGTTTAAGGGCCTCATAGATAGAGAGAGTCAGAAAAAAAGTGGTTCATTACCTGTTTCGCAATGGATTTTAAGTTCTGGTTCCAGTCCTCATGAGTCCTGCTGCTCTTCCTGACCTTGAGTTCTGGAAGACAACCACGAATCCTTTCAATATGAGCTCCTTTCTGATTAAAATAATTTGAATAGATTTCTATTACTTGCTCCTGAGGCCATGTATACTTTCTTTTTAAATTTTTTTAAATTAATTTCAGGTGTACAAAACAATATAATGATTAGATATTTACACCCCTCACAAAGTGATAACACCCCTCCCAGTCTACTACCCCTCTGATATCATATATAGCTGGTATTATACCATTGACTATCTTCCCTATGCTGTACTTTAAATCCTGTGAATATATATATATATATATATATATATATATATATAGTTATAGTTATAGTTATAGTTATAGTTATAGTTTACATTCAATATTATTCCACATCAGCTTCAGGTGTACAGCACAGTAGTCAGACCTCTACACAGTCTATGAAATGATGCCCCTGATAAGTCCAGTTCCTATCTGGAACCCTACATAATCTATACAACATTATTGATGATATTTCCCCATACTGTATTTCATATCCCCATGACTATTTTGTGTCTACTAATTTGTACTTTCTAATCCCTTCACCTTCTCCCCCATCCCCCAACCCCCTTCCTATCTAGCAACCATCAGTTTTTTTCTCTGTATTTCTGAGTCTATTTCTGTTTTGTTTGCTTATTTATTCTGTTCTTTAGATTCCACATATAAGTGAGATCATACGGTATTTGTCGATCTCTGTCTGACTTATTTCACTTAGCATAATGTTCTTTAGGTCCATCCATGTTGTTGCAAATGGTAAGATTTCATTTTTTTTGTGTGTGGCAGAGTAATACTCCATTGTGTAAATGTACCACAATTTCTTTATCCAACCGTCTATCAATGGGCATTTCAGTTGTTTCCATATCTTGGTTATTGTGACTAGCACTGCAATAAACATTGGAGTGCATATATTTTTTTGAATTAGTGTTTTGGATTTCATTGGATAAATACCCAGGAGTGGAATTGCTGGGTCATAAGGCAGTTTCATTTTTAATTTTTTGAGGAACCTCCATACTGTTTTCCACAGTGACTACACCAATTTGCAGTCCCAAGTCCATGTATACTTTCATTGTCAACTTCTAATGCAATGCCTTCTGTATCAGTTAGCTATGGCTGTGTAACAAATTACTTCCGCACTTAGCAACTAAAAAGCCACAAAAATTACCTCACCATCTTTGAGTTTCAGGAATCTGGGCATGGCTTACCTGGGTACTCTGACTCAGTGTCTCTCATGGGGCTACAATCAAGGTATTACTGTGACTGCAGTCCCATTTCAAGGCTCAACTGGAAGGATCTGCTCCCAAGTTCACTCCCATGGCAGCTGGAAGGCCTCAGAAGATCTTCCAAACTCACACACATGAACCTCTTTATAAGGTTGCCTCACAGCATGGGAGCTAGCTACCCCTGCAGTAAGCAATACAAGAGAGACTGAGAGAAAGCACCCAAAAATAGGAACTAGTCTTCTCATAACCTAATCTTGGAAATATCATCCCATCACTTCTATCATATTCTGTTTTAGAAGTGAATCACTAGGTCTAGCTCACACTCAAGGGGAGAAGATTTCACAAGAGCATGAATGCCAGGAGGCCAAGATTATGGGGGGCTGTCTTAAAGTCTTCCTTCCCCACCTTAGCTGAGATTAATACTCAAAGTTTGCCAAATACATATTTGCCACGGTGTATTCTCTGTTCACCCTTTGTCTCTTCTTTATGTTTCAGAAGCACCGTCTGATTGAATAAGGCTCTTTGACCCAGTCCCCTTTCTAGCAAGTACATATGATGACTAAAGACCAAACTTCTCTAATCATCTAGATTACAAATTCCCTGAAAGCAGGAATTATGTCTTAGTCTCTGCAATGCTTTGAACACCATATGCAATCAATAAATATTTAATCATTGGTTGAATGGATCTGTGTGATGCAGAAGAAATAGCTCTCTGACATGAGTCTCTGGCACCTAAGTTCTAGTTTTGGTTGTGTTCAACCATTTTGACCTTGGGTAAATCACAACTTTTTATGGCCCCTTTAAAACAAGGAGATTAGAGCAAAAGATCTTTAAAGCTACTGTAATGAGTAATCTGTTCTGGAAAATTCCTCTTTATTTGAATTCCCTTTGGGGAAGTGTATAAGACACCACTGGTGACCTTAATCATCCTCTTGGCCCACCTCTAATTTTAGCAGCTGCTGCAGTGAACGGATTCATATCAAGCTGAGAGTGTCTGTTTTCTTTCTGCCCCTGAGTCTTCTCCACCCTTGTGGGAGTTGGGAGTTTGCCTGGTCTATGTGTATGTGTAGCTCAGAAGTGGGAAGGTGTTAGGACCCCGAGGGCAACTTTCAACCAGGGTAAGAAGTGCATAAAGGCCCGAGGGTCCTGTCCTTTCAGTGAACCATTCTGTAAGGCATTCTCTATACTTCCTATGAAATCAGCCTCTGTTGCCCTCTGTTATTTTAGAGTTTCTTCGCTGTCTTACTCTCTCCTTTCCTTCACTTCTAATTGCTAGGATCACCTCTCAAATAACCTACCTTCACCCAAGTCCTTGTGTCATGCTCTGCTTTCAAGAGAACCCAAACTAACACAGGAAGCCATTTCTTTCTCTGTCTATTGTCTGCCACTAAGACTAAACCATGAGGAAGCTTGGGTCAGAAAGACAAAGAATGTGATGTGAGTGAGGTCCCAACCAGACTGGAAAAGCCTACTCCTTTTGGCCCTCTCTGGACCAAAGTTTCAGCGTGAGGAGTTGACTGATCAGTGAAGGCACAAACCGAGGGCAGAAGTGCCATCATCTACTCTCTATCTAAGACTCCAGAAGGAGCCAACCCGTCAGCATAGTATACCTGCAATAACCTAGGGCAGTTAGTGGTTATGCAGACAGCAAGTCTGAATTAGCATTTCTGAGATATCCTGGGCTCTATTTGGCATGCAAGAGATCCAAGAAATGTCTACAGGCCCCTAGGAAAACATAGATGTTGGCAAGACATTAGCTGGAGAGCTTGCCAAAGGGAGTTATCACCACGGAGTGAAAAAGATCCTAAAATAAAGGAAATTGATTGGGACACCTGAACAGGAGACTAAATAGGGGTCATGGGTATTCCTCAGGGGGTCTTCAATAGTAGCAGCCAGGGCTGAAGAGAACCCGAATTAGCAGGGAGGACCACAAGGCCCTGGGAAAGGACACCGTAAGATCAGTAATAACCATTGGCTTTAGCAGTTGCCAGCATTGTTAACATCTATTGCTGTGGAGACATGAAGGACCCAGAGAATGGAGCAGTGAGTGACTCTGTATGGATCCCCAACCCCCCATGACCATAAGAATATGGCATAACTCCCACCCCATACCCAAGGTGCCATCTTGGAAAGGACCAAGAAAGGGAGAGCAACTATTTAAAGCACAAGAAATGAATTTTCAAAAAAGATTGTTTAAATGGTTGGAGTGGACCAGGCTAACCAAATCAGAACCAAGTTTCATACTCCTTTCCAGTTCTTTGGCCCACTTTTGTGTGTATGCATGCGTACTGCCATGGACACATGCAGACACACCTACAAAGGTACACTGGGCTTGTGAGAAAGCTTGAGTGTGGTGTAGAAAATTCTTTTGCATATCTGAGTGGAACATGAAGTAATTTTTAAAGTCCTCTTAGGTGCTGGTGGGGGAGGGGAATAAGGCTTCTGTATCTTGGAGGGAACTCAACCACAAATACACTGTCTCCCACCTGGGGCAGTTTTCCATGTTCAGAGCAGGCTCAGTTGAACTGGAAATGCCACATCGGCTGCAGACCCACCTGCAAGTGTCTGGTTTTACCTGGGAGGCCAACGTCAGGGGGTCTTAACACATTCAGCAAGAACTGTACAGAAAGGGTGGGCATGGAGAGATCGCAGCATTTGCCCCTTTCATTTCCTTGGGTAGTCGTGATTTCCCTGCCCCCTCCCCATCTCGGCTGTATCAAGGCTATCTGCGTCCCTGTCTTCCCTGGCCTCCTCTGGGATGCCTCCTCTGCCATGACAGTTGCTGAGGGTTCCCCAGGGCAAGTGGAAGCATGATTTGCTTTTCAAGCTCTGCCCACTTATTGATCTCCTGTCTGAAAATGTCAGCAGCAGCCAGGAGCTCTCCCGGCTAAGACACTTAGCTAGGAAGCCTGTGGTATCTGCCTGTATAAACCCTCCCGCCTCCTCCCTCTCCAGCTTTAGAACTATCCCCACCCCCACTCTGGGAAAAAGTCTTCTAAGATGAGATGGCAAGAATCAAACAGTGACGTGCTTTGAACACTGGGACTGGAACCAGATTTAAATTGGGCAAAAGCCTTGAGCTCAGAGCCAGTGCATTTCACTTCCTGCCATCCCTTTCCCTCTCTGCATCTGATTGCTGGGAGCAGGTAAAGAAATCTCCCCAGGAGGAGGCTGACCAAGGGCATTTGGCCCAGGAGTCACAATGTGGGGCTCTGGTCCAGGACCTGGGCAACCCATTATTTCAACTGCCATACCCTCTTGCCCTACCCCAGCTCAAGTACAATTTAAATGCAGGATTGTGAGGAGGGGAGGAGAAGAGAAAGAGACTGTGTGTTTAGTGGTTAAACCTTTTAAAGTTTAAGTGCATAAACAGGGCCTTCTTTGTATCTGTCTGTAGCAATTCCCATGACAGTTACAGCAAAATTACAGAAACTGGGTCGTTTATATAACTCTTTGTATTGTCAAAGTGCATTAAATGTCTACTTTCCTGCACCCTGCTGAGCTGTCTTCAGCTGTCAAATCCCCATACTACAGCTCAACACACTGAGGGTAAAGGACTTTGGCAATGCCTGCATGGGTATGCCGGACCCTCAGGTGCAGCGAAGGATTTGAAAGGGAGATTTAAATTTCCTGTGAGCATGAGTCCCATGGTTTAAAATATGTTGAACCCTCTGCTTTCCAGCCAAATGCTTTGTCACCTGGATAGTGGGTTTTTTCCCAAATGGCCAAACTTGACATTTGTCTTTTATTCTGGACATGGTTGAATGAGCTCATTCATCTATTCATACATTTGATAAAGAAGGATTGATTTAATGTTTTCTAAAATGCTACTACGAGGAATAATATGCACTGGCCAGTTTTAAGGAATATATATATATATATATATATATATATTTTTTTTTTTTTCTCTTTCTCTCTCTCTCTCTCTCTCTCTCTCTCTCTCTCTCTCGTCCACCCCCCCATTTTAACCCCATGAGATAAGCACTATTATTATCCCCATTTTACGGGTGAGGAAACCGAGGCACAGAGAGGTATAGCGGATGTTGTGGTGTGCTGCCCAGATGTCCCTTCGTGACTGAGCTACTCACTCCCCCAGCTGGGGGAGTGTGGGCAGCAGACAGTTCACATATAAATAGTAAAAAAAAAAATTGTATGTATTTAAGGTGCACCACATTTAATGCCCCTCCAAAAACTGCCCTTAAGATCATGCCCCTTTCCTGAGGGCAACCCACATTCAATGATGGAGTCATGCAGGGACATAAGGCCTGTCATCTTGCCTCCATTCTTTGGAACAACTCAGCAGGGCCACCCCAGTTTCACTGCACTCCGGGGACTCCACTGAGGTTTTCTTTGTGACTGCGTTGCAGCTCAACTCCTCCCTTAGCCCAGTCCTATCTCCTTTATCCTGCCACTGCTATTGATCCCAAGGACACTACTCAATGATCCTCTTTCACTCACATCTCCATCTGCATTTCAGAGTGTGTTTCCCTGGGATCACCTGAGGCAGCAGCATAAGTAACCTCCAACAGGTCAAGGCCCCATGGCTAGTGGGCAGTGGAGGTAGTTTTAACCTCCTTATGGTGGTAGCTCTCTCATTTACTGAGCAGCTCTTCTCTGTCCAACCCTGGGCCTGGCACTTTATCCACATTCTTTGACTCATTTAATCCTTTAACCCTGGAGATATCACAAATCCCCTTCTACATAGAAGGGCCTAAGCCTCGAGATATTAACCAAGGGGATGGGGGCTTCAGCAGAATTTGAGTCCGGGTCTCTCGGCTCAGTTGGCAGCTTCAGCCCCAGCCCCAGCCATCCTTCCACTGCAATCTGTGCACACAGTGCGGCAGATTGCAGAGGTGGTTCTATTGCATGAAGTTTTTTCAGCTCCTCAAGAGGTATGGAAAGGAAGACTTTATCATCCCCATTTTGCCAGTGAGAAAATTTTAGCTCAGAGAGGTTAAAAGGATGTACACTATCTGTTGTTAACATAGCAGAAGCTCAGATCCAGATCTCCAATATCTGTTGCCCATGTCAATGCCTCCGTGCAAGGCCTTAGCTTGGGAGCAGTGCAGGATGCTCTTGTATATAAAACTTTGTCCCTGCCCAGGAAGTGGTGCCATTTGCATCTCCACTCTGCCTCTCTGCCTGAACCCCAAGGCTCTAGAATTCTGAGAGTCTGGGCAATTGCATCTGTGCTATCAATGTTATCACAATCCCTGCCTTTGGTAAAACCCTTGTACACATGGATAAATATAAAAAACATGGTGAGCAAAAGAAGTCAGATAGAAAAGTGCATACTGTATGATTCCGTTTACATGAAGTTCTAGAACAGGTGAAAACTCATCTATAGTGATAGAGATCAGAATAGTGGTTACTTTGGTAGAAGGATGTTTTGACTGGAAAGGATCACAGAGAATTTTCTAGGGAAATGGAATTTTCTTTATCTTGATGTGGTAGTGGTTATTTAGGTGTATGCATTTGTCAAAACTCCTCAAACTGGGCACTTAAAATGGGTGCATTTTATAGGTTAACTGTACATCTCGAAATCTGATTTTTTTTAAAAAAACAACAAGTCACTGATACAGTAAATGTGGTATTCTTGACCTGGGCTTTCTTTAGTCTCTGGCATCCATAAAATGATACAGACCATTGTGAACCTAGGTTTATTTTCCAGGAAAAGGGCTCTCATTTTCCTTAGGTTCTACTCCTACAAGAGTGTTCACAACTCACTTAACATAGACAAACGAAAAACAAATCACCTCAAATAACCATTCTGTGTGCGACAAACCCAGCAGACAGTTTCCTTCACAGAACTCAATAGCTTTTGGAAGCTGGATTCTTGGGGACGCAGGGCTATATTGGAAAGGGGGGAGCTTCTGAAAGGGAGTACAAGGCCAATCTTGTGGAAGGAGAGGAAGGGCTGAGGGCCAGGTCTAAGCCTGAAGAATCACCAGGCTGTTTAACCTTGCTTGCTAGTAAGATGGAGGAGAAAGCACAATAGCTTAGGTGTCTATGACTTACACAGGTTTGAAATCACAATCTTGTCATGCCTGTTTAAACCACCACAACAGGGTGAAATCCTATTATCTGCCATATATTACTGTGCTGACAGATGTGGGAGGGAGCTGTGGACACGATCAGACACACCTCATTCCCTCGGGAACCTGGGAGCTTGGAAAATTCTGTCCTGGCAAAGCCTCTTTGAACAATCATCTGAGCACTCCAAACGTAAGCTGGAATGGGAAATCGGTTGCGTTGGAGCAGCACCTCGTGTAGGGAAGTACATGAGTGTGCCTGTGTGTGCATGTGCACACACCAGCAAGAGCTGAGCTGGTGCTTTGTGAGATATTTCAGAAACTAGCAGCAGCAGCAGCAGCACTTGGGAAGTTGAAAAGCTGAAACCTGTGAATCAATCCAAGTACAAAGCTCTCAGTTTCTAATTCTGTACCTGTTTCCAACACCTTGGGAAGAGTCAATCTGTGCAGAACCTCATCCTCTTGGCATTTCTGATACTCAGATCTAGGAGGATGCAGTAACAGCAGATGTCTAAACCACTGATTTCTTTTAGAGGTCCTACACCATCATTGACATCAAATCTGCTCTTGCAATTATTGAGGAATTTTTCACATCCATGCACAGAAGTACTCAATAAGAAGCTAAAACTTCTGTCTTCCATAGGTTACGGTTGAAGCAAACCCAGGGTATATTTTCAGTCATTCTTTCAACATATATTTATCAAGAATCTTCTGTGTGTCAGGCTCTGAGCATACAGAAGGAAATAAGACCAAACAAACAAACAAACATGCTGCCTTCATGGAGATCACATTCTAGAGGATTAAGGAATAAATAAATTATATACTATCTTACATAATATAGTAAGAGAAAAATAAAGCAGGGAAAGGCAAAAGTGGGGCTTCAGTTTTAGATAGGGTGGTCGTGGAAGTCCTCACTAAAAAGAGGACAGTTGAGCAAACACTTTTAGAGGTAAGAGAGTCAGCTCTATGAATAGCTGGGAAAACAGTCCCAGGAAGCAAGACCAGCCAGTGCAAAGGCCATGAAGCATGTTGGAGTAATAGAGGAACAGCAAAGAGGCTAATGTGGCCAGAACCAATGAGCAAGGGGACTAGAACTACGAGATGAAACTAGTGAGGTAGTAAGGGTCAGATTGTGTAGGTCCCTGTAGGCCATTGTAAGACTTGGGCTTTGACTTTGAGTGAGATGGAGGGTTCTGAGAAGAGGAGGGACTTGCTTCAACTTAGATTTTAAATGGATCACTCAGGCTGCTGTGCTAAGAACAGACTATAGTAGAGGTGGGGACAAAAAAGTCTGTGAATGTGCAGACAGATCAATAGAAACTATCCAATATGAGTAACAGACAGAAAAAATACTGAAAAATAATGAATAGAGACTCAAGGACTTGTGTGGTTTAGCATTTATGTCATCAGAGACCCAGAGGAGAGAAGAAAGAGTGCAATGCAGAAAAAAAAATTTTGACGAAATGATGGCTGAAAGCTTCTGAAGCTTGGCAAAGGATATAAACCTATGTATTCAAGAAGCTGAATGAATCCCAAATAGGGTACACCAAAGAAATCCATGATGAGACACACCAGAAACTGATGAAAACTACAGATGCAGAAAAACTCTCATCAGCTGCCTGAGAAAAATAATGCATTATCTGGAGGGGAACAACAACTTGAATGACTGCAGATAGCTCACAAAAATGATGGAGACCAAAAACACGTGACACAACATTTTTAAAGTGCTAAAAGAAAAAAAAAACTCAACAAAATTCTAAATTGAGCAAAAATATACTTCAGGAGTGAATGAAGGTGAAATAAAGATATTCTCCCCAGGTAGAAAATTAAAAGAATTTGTAGCCAGTAGATTGCTCTAAAAGAATTGCTAAAGCAAGTTTTTCAAATAAAGAGGAAATGATACCAGAAGGAAATTTGGAATATCAAAAAAAAAAAAAAATAGGAAGAGCAACAGAGATGGTCAACACCAGAGTAAATATAATAGATTATTCTTCTATTTGAAATATTTAGAATATGTTTGACTTTGAAAGAAAAGTTATAACATTATCTACTGGGATTTTAATATACATAAGTGTAATATAGAAGACAAATACAGCACAAAATGGCCCTGAACAGTGGTGGATTTTGTACATTCCAATTGAAGTGGCAAAATATCGATTTTAAATTGATGGTGAAAAGTTAAGTATTTATTTTGTAGTACAGTAGTCCCCCTTTACCTGTGGTTTTACTTTCTGTGGTTTCAGTTACCTGCAGTCAACTTCAACCTGAAAATATTATATAGAAAATTCCAGAAATAAACAATTTTGTAAGTTTTAAACTGCATGGCATTCTGAGTAGCATGATGAAATCTAGCACCATCCTGCTCCATCCAGCCTGGGACATGAATCATCCCTTTGGCATATCCATGATATATAGCCTACCCTCCCGTCAGTCACTTAGTAGCCATCTCGGTTATCAGATCAACTTTTGCGGTTTTGCAGTGCTTGTGTTAAAGTAACCCTTATTTTAATTAATAATGGCCCCAAAGCACAAGAGTAGTGATGCTGGCAATTCAAATATCCCAAAGAGAAGCCATAAAGTGTTCCCTTTAAGTGAAGAGGTGAAAGTTCTCAGCTTAATAAGGAAAGAAAAAAAATCATATGCTGAGGTTGCTAGGATCTGTGGTAAGAATGAATCTTCTATCCGTGAAATTGCCTGATTTATAAATCAAACTTTATCGTAAGTATGTATGTACAGAAAAGAACATAGTATATACAGGGTTATCCACAGTGCTATATGTTGTTTCAGGCATCCACTGGGGGTCTCGGAATATATACCCCATGAATAAAGAGGAACTACTGTAGTTGGAGCAACCATTAAAATAACTATATGAGATATAGTCAAAATCACAATAGATAAGTGAAAATTGAATACAAAAAATATTCAAATAACACTATTGTGGTATCCCAGATTGAATCTCAGAATAGAAAAGTGAAATGAGTAGAAAAATCGGTAAACTCCAAATAAAGTCTGGAATTTAATTAATAGCAATGAATAATTATTGGTTTCTTTGTTTTTCCCCCCTTCTTCCGCCTCCCCCTTCCCCACTCCAGTTCAAGCCGTTGTTTCTCTGTCTAGTTGTGTAAAACCCAGCTCCTTGGCCCATGCTGGTATTATGAGCCTTGTGCTCCCCACCTGCTGAGGCAGTCAGTCGACAGTCATCGTTCGGCCGTTCACAGCAGCTCACGGCAGCTCTCGCTGGCTGCCGGCCGCTCACGATTATTGGTTTTTTAATTTTGACAAATGTATCATAGCATTGCAAGCTCTAACATTAGAGGGAACTGGGTGAGAGATATATAAGAACTCTCAGTATTATCACTGCAACTTTCTGTAACTAAACTTTTTCTAAAAATAAAAACTTTTCATAAAAATGTTCAAATAACCCAAAATTAGGCAAGAAAGGGGGAAACAGAAGAACAAAAAAACAGAGGCAACAAACAGAAACTGAATAATAAAATGGTAGAATTAATACAAACATATCAATAATCACATCAATATAAATGGTCTAAACACATTAATTAAAAGAAAGCTGGTCCGAATTGATTAACAAAAGAAAAGCATGAATCAACTACATATTGTCTACAAGAAACTCATTTCAAATATAATAATACAGGTAGGTTAAAAGTGAAAGAAGGAAAAAGATGTGCCATGCAAACACTAATAAAAAAAAAAGCTGGACTAGCTCTATTAATGTCAGACAAAAGAGACTTTAGAGCAGAGAAAATTGCTAAAGATCAAGAGGGGGGACATTACATAACGATGAAAAGGTCAATTCACCAAGAAGACATAATAGTGTTAAATGCGCATGCACCTAGCAAAAGATTATCTACTACATGAAGCAAAAACTGAGAAAACTGCAAAGAGAAATGGACAAATCCACAATTATACTTAGAAACTTTTCAACACTCACCTCTCAGAAATAGATAGTACTGATTGGCAGAAAGTCAGCAAGCATATAGAACTGCACAATGATGTTAACCAACTGGATCTAATTGACATTTATAGAACATTCCACCAAATGACAGGAGAATATGCAGTTTTTAAAAAAATGAACATGAAACATTCACCAAGATCGACAATATTCTACAAATCTTAAGAAATTTAAAGAATTGAAATTAGACAAAATGTGCTTTCAGATAATAATGGAATTAAATTAAAAATCTATAATAGAAAGGCAACAGGAGAAGCTCCAAAGATGAGGGAAGTTAACAACATACTTCTAAATAATCCTTGGATGAAAAAGAAATTATCAGGAGAAATTTAAATATATTTTGAACTGCACAAAAATAAAAATGCAACATATTGAAATGTGTGGTGTATCTATAGCAGTGCTTAGAGGGAAATTTATAGCATGAAATGCTTACATTAGAAAAAGAAGGGTCTAAAATAATCAACAGCTTCCATCTTAAGAAATTAGAAAAAGAATAAAAAAAATCCAAATGAAGCAGAAGGAAGGCAATAATAAAGAGCAGACATCAATGAAATGGAAAACAAATAAGGAATAGATAAAAATCAAACCAAAAGGTATTATAGGTCTTTGAAAAGATCAATACAGTTGATAAATTTCTAGCAAGACTGATGGATAGAGAGTGGGGGAGAGAGAAAGAGAGAGCGAGAGAGAGAACAAAATTTTCCAATATCAGGAAGGAAAGAAGGAATATTACTTCAGACCCTGCAAACTTTAAAAGGATAATAAGGGAATAATATGAGCAACTCTATGTATGTGCATATGAATTTGATAACTTAGATGAAATGGACCAATTCCTTGTAAATCACAAACTATCAAAATCCATTCAAGATGAAATAACCTGAATAGTCCTTTAACTACTAAAGAAGTTAAAGTCATAGTTAAAAACTTTCCAAAAAAGACATATCTACCAAACATTTAAAGAAGAAATAACACCAATTCTATAAAATATCTTCCATAGAAGAGCAGAACATGGAATGCTTACCAACTCATTTTATGTGGCCAACATTTCTCTGATACCAAAGCCAAAGAGACTACAAGAATAAAAAACTACACACTAATATCTCTCATGAAACATAGACACAAAAATATCCTCAATAAAATATTGGCAAGTTGAATCCATCAATATAAAAATCCATAACACAACCAAGTGAAATTTACTTCAGAAAACCAATATTCAAAAATAGATAAATATAATTCACATTTTGACAGTCTAAAGAAGAAAAACCACAAGATCCTATCAATTGATGCAGAAAAACACTTGATAAAATTCAATATCCATTCACGATAAAAATTCTCAGCAAACTAGACATAGAAGGGCTCATCCTCAACTTGATAAAGGTGTGTCTATAAAAACCCTGCAGTTAACATCATAGTTAATGATGAGAAATGGAATGCTTTCTTCATATAATCAGGAACTAAGCAAGAATGTCCACAACTATCCCTCCAATTCAACGCCAGTGGATTAGACAGTGCAATAAGGCAAGAAAAAGAAATATAAGCATATATGATGGAAATGAAGAAATAAAATTGTCCCTATTTTCAGGCAATGTGATTGTCTACGTAGAAAATCCCAAGGAATCTACAAAACAAAACAAAAAATCTCCTAGAACTAATAAGTTTTAGCAAAGTTGCGGATATAAGGTCAACATACAAAGATAAACTATAATACTATGCACTAACAATGTACAATTGTAAATGAAAAATTTTAAAAGCAATACAATTTATAATTACTCCAAAAGAATAAGCTACATTGGCATAAACTATAACAAAATATGTACAGGATCTAAATGCTGAAAAATACAAAGCAGTGATGATAGAAATCAAAGAAGACTTAAAAGAATTGGAGAAATGGAGTGATAGGCAATGGCCATGGGTTGTTAAACTTCAACATAACAAATGTCAATTCTCATTAAAATGATTTATAGATTTAATGCAATACCAAATAAAATCACAGCAGAATTTGTGTACATATGAACAACCTGATTCTAAAATTTATATAGAAAGACAAAGGACCTAGAAGAGCTAAAACAAATTTGAAAAAGAATAAAGATATCATACTACTTGATTTCCAGACTTCATGGCTACAGTAATCAATACAGTGTGGTATTGGCAAAGGAATAAATACATAGATCACTGGAACAAAATAAAGCATCTAGACATAAACTCATAGTAGTGTGGCTAACTGATTTTTGATGAAGGTGCAAGGATTGGGCTCTGGCCCCTACTGACATTCTGTGGTCAAGGCAGAGGTGAATACAGAGAGCCCTGCATTGAAGGGATTCTAACTCTCCTTTTGGATCCTGAAGAGAGCTCTAGAACACCTTCCACTGCCCATAGCCTTTTCAGAAGCAGGCAGCAAGGTGCAGATAAGTGTCCTCAGCAGAGGAAACAGGAAGGCCCTGCCATGTCTGAGGAATGAGGGGGCTAGTTGTGGTCAGAGGGGAAAAATAGGAGGTGAGAACAGAGGTCACAGGGGGCCAAACCTAGGGGGCCTTGTGGGCCCCTGGGAGGGACTGGTTTTTTCCTCTGAGGTGTGCCATGGGAGGGTTTTGAACCAAGGAGTGGCACAATCTGATTTAGCCTTTTAGTAAGCTCATTCTCACTGCTAGGTTGAGAAATGACTGAACCAGGAGGGGCAGGGTGAAGCAGAGAGACTGGTTAGGAGGCTGCTGGGATAATCCAGGTGACAGATGATGGTGGCCTGGACCAAAGTCAAAGCAATGGAGGTGAGGAGAAGTGGTCCGTTCTAGACATAAGTTGGGTACAGGTTGTGGAGTGTGTGTGTGTGTGTGTGTGTGTCTGTGTGTGTGTGTGTGCGTGTGCTAGGGGTTATGATGAGAATTTCTTACTGTTGTAGCAAAAAAAAGAAAAGTCTGAGAAATACCACTATTGGACCAACTATATTTGCCCTTCATTCTGTTCACTTTAAGGCGGACTCAGACGTCTTGCAAATGCTTCAGGCATCTGGGTGCCAAAGAATCAAGAGTGTGTTCCTGCAGCAAAGGAAACCATCAATAAAACAAAAAGGGATCCTACTGTATGGGAAAAGATATTTGCCAATGATATATCTGATAAGGGATTAATATCACAAATCTATAAAAAACTTACTCAACTCAACTCCAAAAAAACAAACAACCCAATTAAAAAATGGGCAGAGGACTTGAGGAGACATTTTTCTAAAAAGGACATACAGAAGGCAAGAAGACATATGAAGAAATGCTCAACCTCACTAACCATCAGAGAAATGCAAATAAAAACCACAATGAGATACCACCTCACTCCAGTCAAAATGGCTATCATCAATAAATCAACAAACAACAAATGCTGGCGCGGATGTGGAGAAAAGGGAACGCTAGTGCACTGTTGGTGGGATTGCAGATTAGTGCAGCCACTATGAAAAACAGTATGGAGTATCTCAGGAATCTGAAAATGGAACTACCCTATGATCCAGTAATTCCACTCCTAGGCATCTACCCGGGGAAATCCAAAACTCCAATTCAAAAATCTGTATGCACTCCTATGTTTATTGCAGCACTTTACACAATAGCCAAGATATGGAAACAACCGAAATGCCCATCGGTAGATGACTGGATTAAGAAGCTGTGGTACATTTATACAATGGAGTATTACGCAGCCATAAAGAAGAAAGAAATCTTATCATTTGCAGCAACATGGATGGATCTAGAGAACATTATGTTAAGTGAAATAAGTCAGAAAGAGAAAGACAAGTACCATATGATCTCACTTATATATGGAATCTAAAGAAAAGACTATGTGAACTAATCAGAAACAGTTTTGGGGACGCGGAGGAAGGACCGAGAGTTGTTAGATGGGTGTGGGGGGGGTTGGGGATAAGGGGAAAGGTGAAGGGATTTGGAAGCGGCTGGTAACCACAAGATGGCCTCAGGGTTTTTTTGAAAGTTAATTTGGGGAAGGTATTCAATAATGTTGTAGGGATTTTGTTGGGTATCCGATGGACATGCGTCCTATTTGGGAGACCACCTCAGGGATACTGTGGATGCCTGGTCATGGCATTGTACACCAGAGGCTGGGCATTAATGAATGCCAACTATAATTTTATATATATAATGTGATGGTTCAGTGTGGGGTCGGAGGGGTGGTGGATGGGGGTAGGGGGGTTCACAGTGTGAGGGATGTGGATGATGAACGTCTAGGTATTGCCTTGTCTTGTACACCTGAAACTAATAATAATAATAAAAAAAGAGTGTGTTCCTGTAATGGGTGAGGCAAGCAGGGGGCCACTACCTTGGCTCCATGGGCGCCACTGACCTTTTCCCCTGAGGTTTGTGGAAATAAAAGACCCCTCTGCTGGCCTGCTGGCTGGCTTGACATCATGGGCCCAGCCACACTCTGGTAGACCGGACCCACTCAATGGGGTGTCAGATCACAAGTGAATAGATTTCATTTTCTTTGTTTCATAGATAAGAAAATGAGGTGTGGAGAACTATGGCAACATGTCCAGTATCCCAGATCAGACTGGTGGCAGAGTTTCAGTTTCTGCCTGCCACTCCATCCATGGAGGGGAGGTGCTCAGGGCCAATGGCCATCTTCCAGTGCTTGCTTTCCTTCCCGACCTTATCTTTCTCCCCAGCCCAGAGGCCTTCCCTTGTGAACTAGACAAGCTGTGTGGTGGCTGGGGTGGTGGCGCAGGCAGTTGATGCCTTCAAGTATTCTGCTTTTCAAGGAGCCCATTGACCACCTACCTGCAACCTCTGGGCTCCCACTGACTCAGGCAGGGCAGGAAGACAAAGAGCAGCAGCCTAGACTGCTGTTCTAAAACAGAGCTGAGAGTATGTATGCATGTATTGTTATTTTAATTTTCAGGCTACAGAGTTGCTATGGGTTCATTTGTGTCCCCTCCAAATTCATGTGTTGAAGCCATAACTCCCAGAACCTCAGAATGTGACTGCATTTGGAGACAGTCTTTATAGGGGTGATCAAGTTAAAATGAAGTCATTAGGGTGGGCTCTAATCCAAGATGACTGGTGTTCTTATAAGAAGAGGAAGTTTGGACACAGACACACATAGGGACGACCATGTGAAGACACAGGGAAAAGACAGCCATCTATTAGGTTGGTACAAAAGTAGTTGCGGTTTAAAAGATTAAAAATAATTGCAAAAAGCGGAATTACTTTTGCACCAACCTAGTAATACAAACCAACGAGGGAGGCTTAGAACAGATCTTTCCTTCAACATTTAGTCTTGGACTTCTAGCCTCCAGAACTCTGAGACAGTACATTTCTGTTGTTTCAGTCACTCAGTCTGTGGTACCTCGTTTTGGCAGCCCGAGCAAACTAATACACGAGTCATCCTGTTTTCTTAGGTTGCAGGCCAAGGCATGACAAGTGTGATCCCTCCTGGTCCAAGCCTCATGCCCCAATTAAGAGGCAGCCACAGAGGCAGAAGGGGCCATGGAGTGGGGAGTGGAGAGGCCCAAGCAGAGCACTTCCCATAGCCTCTGCTCTCGGCATCTTTCCTATTGCCTCGCAGGGCCAGTGGGGGGCAGTCCATGAGTGGCTGTGGGAGACATTTCCAGGCTCTTCCGCACTTCTGGGAGGAGATTCCATAGCTAGAAGTTGCTCCCCTGGTGCCTGAAAGCAGCTGCAAGTAGGTGACAGAGGAGGGGCTACTCCATAGAGACAGTCTTCTCCCTAGGATCCCAAGGCCAAGTTCTCCTGGGGCTGGCCCAGGAGCCTCCTCTGCTCTTTTCACCTCGGAGGCAGAAGACACTTTAGCTGTGGGTGCACCTGCTTGGTGCCTCCTGGAGAGGAGCTGGGGCTGTGTTTAGCACATGCACCCTTTCCTCTCTTTCTGTCTGTCTTTATTTCTAAATAAAAGAAGGCAGTTCCTTCGGCACCGGGAGCGAAAAGGAGGGAGGGGGCTGAGAAATGAAAGACTTGGAGAGTGTTACACATAACAGTGGGCGTATTTTATGGAAAGCAGCCGACAATCAGTGTTTGCAGACGCCTTTTATTTTATATTATTTCCTCATCTGTTCAGCTTTCTTGGGCGTGAGCCAAAAAGTTAATATTCTCAGTCAAAGTCGGCCTTTTATCTGTCAGGTTCAAAATGAAACCGAGTCGCTGGGGTTTTTAAAGCATCTCAGCCAAAAGGCAAACACACCTTCTCAGCAGCTCTGGCCCAGGGGCTGTCACTGGGGCTGCCACACCTGTGAGCAGCTTCCAGTGAGGCCCTCTTGTTGGGGCTTTTGATTGCAGGCTACTGTGGCTCCTTAACCAGGATATGGATGACCACCCCGGGATCCCAGCCTGGCTGTGGCCTTTCGGCATCACCAGAATATAAGCTTGGTGCTCTCTACCAGGGCCCGAGTCACCTCACCAGATCACGCTGGAACTGAGGGCAGTTTGGCTGGTTAAAGGGAGAAAGGTTGAGAGGAGGTAGTTAAGCCCTGCCTGAGTCCTTCTTGGGGTTCTGGAAGGAGTCTTAAGGAATAGTAATCTGAACAGAGCTGCGGTGGTTTGCAAGCATGCCTCCAAATTCTCTGACAGTCCCCCCAAGAAAAGGTGAAATTTAGTCCCCCTCCCCCTGAACATGGGCTGGCTTTTATGACTCACTTCTAACAAATTGTTACAAAAGTAACAAAAAGTGATTCTGTGTGATCTCCAAAGCTAGATGATAAAAGATGATTTCTCTCACAGGACACCCACCGTGGGAGCCCTGAGCTGCTCTGTAAGAAATCCAGCTGTTTTGAGGCCACCATGCTGGAGAGACTTTGTGGAGACATGACGCGGAGAGACCAGGAGCCCAGCTGTGCCAGCCCCCATCTGTTGGAAACTTCCCAGCCCAAACACCAGACATGTGAGAGAAAAAGCCTTTGATATACCCCCACCTCCAGCCATCTGACTGCAGTGGCATGAGAGGCTCCAAGTAAGAACTGTCTCCCTGAGCCCAGTCACCCCAGAACCATGAGTGGTAATGATAAAATGATTGCAGTTATATTGCACCATTAAGTTTGGGGTGGTTTATTGTAGCAATAGATAATCAGTACATTGGCCTTCTCCCTTCTGATTTTGTCTCATCTAAAGCAAAAATTGTGGAAGGTATGTCCCTTTCTGCTGTGCAAATCCTCCCTGGGCAGGACAGCTTGCAGGAAGGGGCCACGGACAAGTCAATAGGCCTGAATTGCAGTTCTGATTCTTCCTGACATACCACCTTGGACCACTTTCTGAACCCTCGTGGGCCTCAGTTTCCATATCTATTAAATGGGGGCGATAGATAAAACTAGCTTCACAGAGATGTTGGAAGGGTTGAATGAGATGGTAGATATAACTCCTAGATTTCTCAATGCCCTGATATATAAGATCTATAAATAATACATTTTTCCACATAGCAAGTGTATGGTGGGAAGATATATAATCTGTAACAAGTGTAACATACATGCAACTCTAAAAGGAAAGTGGCCCTTTGTAAAATATAAGAACTATTCAGAAGCTCCTTCTTATCTTTATACTCTATCATAGTTACATGGGGACAACCAATGAAACCATTCAACTATGGAGATTAATTTCATTCTGGAAAGCCCATGGCTTTGTGGTCCTCTCCATTATACCCCAATTGAAGTGAGAGCCTCTTCTGCCAATTTGGCGCCTCCCCTGGATTTGGAAGCCTCCTAAAATACAGTGGGGTGTCCCTCAGGCTCGAATTGCAGAAACCCATCCTCTATCAATTATACCCCACCCAACCCCAGACCCAGCTGGACTCAATAGCATATTTGGGGATCAATTGGAAATAGGCTCTGCAGGAGAGAATGAGGAGCGAGAATTTTACCTCATGCTATGCTGCTCGTGCACTTAGCTTGGACCCAGAATTCTGCTCGCCTCTCTGAACGCTCTGCTCTTAGCACCAACCCCTTGGCACTTCTGGGGGTCGCTCCCTTCCTTACAATATGGCTGCTGCTAATAAAGGCATAAATGCTGCAAAGCACTTATTACAGTAATATTATCTTTATTATTATCCCAGCATTACCAGGCCGTGCGCAGGGGCCGGGGAGGCGGGAGAACCTCTTCGGTGCTGTCAGTAATCGGAGGAAGGCAGTTTAGTTTAATGATAATGACTTACACTTACATAGCTGCCCAGAGGACCCTGGAGCACTTTACAAACACACTCTCACTCTGAGCCTTTCTAACAAACCTGAGCCACAGCAATGCTTATAAATAATATATAATCTGAGTGCCTCTATATACTGCAAATGCATGATATAAATATGTATAAATGTAACAAATATGATTTTTGCATGTTACATTTATAATCTTTAAAAAACTGCTAACCCATCATGGGTGTGCAGCCACAAAACAGGCTCATAGGATGCAAAGTCCAATAAATATCGATACTGTGCAACCATTTACAACAGGTAGCAGCCTGGGGCTTTTAAAAGCTAAGGAAATCGTTCAGGGTCTACATTCACTGGGTTCCTCTTTCACTGGGAAGGTCATTCTAAGGTCAAGTTCGTTCAACCAGTTCTAGCTGGGGGTGCATCAAATATACAGATATGGACAGTCCAGGATGCCTGCCAGGGCTGCTTCTGAAGCCTTGACTCTGATGCTGTGTGATCATGGACAAAGCAAGAGGCTTCTCTGGGCCTCAGTATAAATGGGTATAAGGCTCTATGGTAGACTGGTATTGTTCTCAACTTTTCAAGCCCTTGCCATATTGATATTATATATTAGGCCCGTTGCCCTGTGGATTTGTAGTACCTCATATTAGAGTAGGCAGACTTTACTTCCCTACCCCATGGATTTGGGGTTTAGCCATGTTTTCTCATTACTATTGTATGTAACAAACTGCCCCGAAACTTAGTAATGTAAAACAATAGCCGTTTTACTATGGTCATGGATTCTGTAGGTCAGGAATTTGGTCAAGGCCTAGCGGGGGTGACTTGTCTTCGCTCCTTGATGTCTAGAACCTCAGTTGGACAGATTAGAAGCCTGGGTGCCTCAATGGCTACAAACTGGGATCATCTGAAGATTCATGCTCTCACATGTCTAGAGCCTGGGATAGACAGCCAACTAGAGTCTGCAGGGAGCCTCACAACATGGTGGTCTCGGAGACTAGTCAGACTTCTTACATGGCAGCTCAGGGCTTCAAGTGCAAGCGATCCAGTGACAAGGTGGAAACTGCATCACCTTTTATGCCCCAGTCTTGAAAATCAGTGTCACTTCCACTGTCGTCTATCATTGCAGCAGTCAAAAACCCAGCTGACCTTAAGGTGAGAGGATTTAGTCTGCCTCTTGATGGGAGGAATATCAAGATCACAATCGTAGGGAAGAATGTGGGCTGGGATGTATTGTTTGACCATCAGAATTAGTTTCCTATGCTCCTTAACAAATTACCACACACTTCGTAGCTTGCCCCCATGTACATTTTCACCATTTCTGTGGGTCAGGAGTTTGAGTACAGCTTAGCTGGGTCTTCTGCTGAATGTCATAAGGCTGCAATCAAGGTGTCAGCCAGATTTTGTTCCTTTCCAGGGCTTGGGATCCTCTTCTAAGATCAGGTGATTGTTGGCAGAATTCAGTCTCCGCATCTGTGAAAAGACCTTACTAAGTAAGCATGGTAAAGATCAATGGTAAACTCATGTGAAGGTACTTGGGATACCAAGATGAGGTACATAAATAGTCATTATTATTCTCCAACTAGATTGCAAAATTCCTGAGGTCAGAGACACTGTGTTATATTCCTTTTGAATGTACCATAGCACCTAGAGCAGAGCTAAGCACATGGCTGAGTCTCAAGAAATACTGGCTGGATGGATGCATTGAGAGGTGGGTAGATGAACAGGGGATAAGGACTTGAGTTCCAAGGAGATTTTGAGAGCATATCAAGTCATATGAGGGGGTAGATATCTGGCGTGTCTGTTACTATCACATACATAAAAGCTGGCCATTGGAATGAAATATAGGAAACTTATTTTGTCTCCTTCCTCTGGAAGACAGTCTGATTGCCTCTGGGGAAAAGTACAGTGTGGTGCTTACAATAGGGCCTTTGAAGTCAGACAGACTTGGGTTTGAATCCTGATTCAGTCCTTTTCTAGTTGAGCGACCTTGGGCAAGTTATTGAACCTCTGAGCTTTTAGGTTCCCTATTGATGAAGTGAGGGTTACAGAAGGAATAGAGACAATGTACGTGAAACTGCTCACAAGGCCCATGTAGATGCATGTTTAGCATCAGTTGGTATTATGAGGGGCATCAAGGTATAGTATGTTCAAATTCAGGCTCCAGAACCATGTTGTCTGGTTCAAAGCCTAGCTACGCCACTTCCTGGCTGTGTGACGTAAGGCAAGTTTCATAACCTCTCTGGTCCTCCTCTTCCTTGAATGTAAAATGAGGATAATCATTTATATGCTTCATAGAAATAGTTGTCAAGAATAAAATAAGATTATATATACATATAGTGCTTAGAATAGCACAGGGCCCATGTAGAGTACTCAACGAATGTTAGCTGTTGTTGATTTTCTACATCATTTGCTTTTCTTCTTTCGCCTCTTCCCCCTTCTTCTCCTCCTTTTTCTTCTCACTATGCATTAGTGAGGTCCTTCCTGTTAACCATCTCAGTTCTTTGCTGTCTGTATTGCAACAGCCCCTGAGGTGCCTCAGAACTTCCCTGATTCTGTTCAGCAGACATGTCACCGTGGGGTGGGAGAATTAAGTCTCACTGAGCACCACTCCCCTCTGGGCCACCCCAGTATCCCCCTAAGCCACTTTCTGGAACTGCGCCTCCCTCCACACAGCTGCTCAAGCCAGAAGCCAAGAAACCCAATGTGATGCCTTCCTCTCCTTCACCCCTCACTTTCAAACAGTCACCAAGTCCAATCAGTTCTCCCTCCAGAGTCTATCTGGAACCCCTCCACAGCGCTTCACCTCCATGACACCACCTGGTCCCAGCCACCATTATCTCTCACTGGGACATACCATCGTCCCTAACTGCTCTCACTCTTGCCCCTGCAATCTGCTCTCCACGCTGCGGCCAGAGTAAAAATTGTCACTTCCCTACTTAAAACTTTCCAATGTTTTCCCACTTCACTATGCATAAAATTCAAACTTCTCAGCACAGCCCTCAGGACTCTGTGTCTAACTCCTACCACCCTCCCTCACTCCTTAACAAGCCAAGCCCCTTCCTGCCTCAGGCCCTTTGCATCTGCTGTTCCTTTTGCTCAAAATGACCTCCCCATCCTCCACCACCCCTAGAAGACTCAGCTTAATGTAACATCTGGAGAGAGACCTCCCCACCCATCACCCCTCATTTAAATTAGGTCCCTTTGTATCTTCTTTGACATCTGTTCTGTTCCTTTGTAATACCACAATTCATAGTTAAATATTTGTGTGCTTATTGGACTTCTGATCTCCCCATTGGACTCTCAATTCTATGAGGGCAGGGAGGGCACTCCTAGCCTGACCTATAGTTGGCCCTCAAATATTTATTGAACAAATGAAAGCATTTACAACTTCCTATGTCATTTATGAACCTTTATAAATAAACATCTAATACTTATAGCAATTCCTACTGAGAAACAGACTCAGAGAGGCAGAGAGAAATTTGGCCAAGGTGACCCAGCTGGTGAGTGGCAGAACCAGGAGTGACGCCCGTGGCTCTCTGACACCCAAGCCTTTGCTTTCTCCTCAGCAACTGGGTACAAGGCATCGTCCTCATGCTATGTGGTTAAGGCATCGGAAATGTGCAGATGGAAGCAAGAGATCTGTGCCCCCACATGGGGTGGGAGTGAGGATGGGAGTTCACTCTGGTTCCCTGTTTACCTGTAGTAACTAAAATTATACAGTCTGGGGTGGTGGGTGCTATGATACACCACCCAGATCCCCTTTCATGGAAGGACTGTCTGCCCAGCTGTGAGGAATGCTATTCCTAGACAGCTCTTAGCACTCAGCCCCTTCAGAAACTGCCACAGCTGCTGAGAATGGCCATAGCCAAGACCATACCATTCCCAGGGCAGCTTATACCCAGTGGCTGAAGTGGGGTATAAAGTTCTGGCCATCTTGCCTCAACTCATTGCAACTTTGATGGACCATGTGAGCTCCACAGCTCCTGTGGGATAGCCAAGGCTTTTCCTGGGCCTGCCTCACAGCTACCGTGTTTCCCCGAAAATAAGACCGGGTCTTATAATAATTTTTGCTCCAAAAGACACATTAGGGCTTATGTTCAGGGGATGTCATGCTGAAAAATCATGCTAGGGCTTATTTTCGGGGAAACACGGCAGCCGTCTCCCGCTGCCCACTCCTGCTTCTTTCCCCTCCCTCCCATAAGGCACTGATCCCAGGGGCATTCCCTAATAAACATTCCACATGCTAAATTTCATCTCAGAGTCTGCTTCCTGGGACATCCAACCTGAGACATTCAGTATTCCAGACTTTCCCATCCCCTGTTTAGCTCTTGTACATAGTAGTTCGTGCACTTTTCCCAAGGGTAGGCCCTCCCACTCCATTTTTGGGTTTTTTGTTTGTTTGTTTTTCTCCTGGAGCAGGATAATCTGTACCTTGCTATGGAATACTCATTCCAGCACAAGGGTTCTCCAACTTGAGCACGTTGGAGGATTTGTTAAAATACAGATTGCGGCCCCGCACCCAGAGTTCCTGATTCACTGGGTCACGGGTGGGGCCTGGGGATTTTATTTCTAACAAGTTGCAGGTGATGCTATTGCTGTCCAGGGAACCCTGCTGGTATTAGGGAAGTAAGGAAAACCCAGATTGTGGTTCTTATCTCAGTTCTAGTGTCTGCGGTCCCTTGGCTTACATTTAATTACGTTTAAATGATCAAAAGAAGTCTGGACCCTTGGGTGGGGAGAGAGGTCAGGAGACTGAACACCAGTAAGTTGTCCTTGCCCTCTGGCTACACAAAGTTTGCGTCCAGCCAGGTTCCTGACTTCTACTTCTGCTTTGCATTCAACATCCCTCCCTCCCACTCCCCAGCCCCCCTGAGCCACACTTGCTCAGGAAGCCGGCTCCCCAGGCACGTCTGTACCAAACACTCGGGGCAAAGCCACTGAGTATTCAAATCTACTTTCTGTATCCCTTAAGCTGGAAGTCTCCAGAAGAGCCACGAGAAAACAGCCAAGAGGTGGGCCAAGGCTCAGGGAACTAATTGAAGAACGACTCCTCTGCGGGGTGTTAATACCTTGCAAAAGAAGTGAATCTACTGGCATTTTTTTAGAGTTTAATAAAAATATATATGCACCGTGAGAAAATCACAGCAATAATTCTTTGCACCTTTGTTCCAAGAAGCCCAAAGCACTCCCCATATATTATCATATTCATTATCCTATTTTCTTCACGTTTCTCATTAATTTTTTTCTGAGGTGATATATTAATATGAAATTCTAAATCACATTAAGGAGACCACGAGCCCAACTCGTTCTCCTCACCCTAACTCCACCTTTCTTTTCTCCCCTTTCCATCCATCATCTTCACAGCCCCCCTCCTTCTTCCACCCAGGGGAGGGTAAGTCAGAAGCTGGTAAGCAGCTGATGGGGGGGGGGTGGTTAGGAGATTGGAGGAAGGAGGGAGTCAAAGTGCTGCTTTGCCAGTGGGCTGCTCTCCCAGTCCCCTCCCCAGGACCACTGGATCAGACCAGGACTCTGAGGCCCCTCAGGAAAGGGAAGCTGCCTTGCAGCCCAACTCCCCTTAATGTGTGTGAAACCTACTCCCCCCACCTTGCGTGCAAGAGGGAAAAAAATCAGGCTCATTACAGATATTATCATGCAGCACTTCATATTTCAAAGAGCTTTATAATCACTAATTAGTTATTGCCAGAGAATATGGAAATGGCACCTTGCTGGAATTCCACAGACTGGAGGCCAGAGTTCTGCAGCGCTGTATTACTCCTGCAAGCAGGTCAGCAGAGTCTGGCTGCCTGGCATGGCCTGGTACTCAGGAAGTGTAGCCAACCATAGGACAGAAGGCATGAGGCTTTTAGTCCTGGCCATTGTGGTTCTGAGTGGATGCTCCCGGGTCACTGGGCCGCATTCTGTTAGCTTAGGAGAGCCTACAGACATGCTAATGCTTTGGGTGGCAAAAGAAAAGATATAGCTGAAAATTAAAACAGTATCATAGTCAGAGAGGCAATGAAACATACCCTTCCCACTGTGCTGAGTTCAATTCCCTACACAGTGGCTGGAATGGGCCTGAAGTTCATGCCGAGGCTACGCTGTGTGCACAGCAATGGTGAGCCCACTCCAGAAGCCTCCTGAAGATCTCAAGGGCACAAGGTGTTCTGATCAGATTCTGAAGCCCCTTATTCCTATTCCTTTGTGGGTAAGAAATGGCAACCATAGGGCTCGAACAGGTATCAAGGGCATCTCCCCCTCCCATCCTTGTCCTGTATCTACTCCATCCTGCCTAACTCCACTCTCCAAAAACAATTCTTGAGGAAGGTTAAGATCAGTCTGCAGCCCTTTCCAGAGAAAGGAGGAGCAAGGAGCAGCCTCATTCACCCTGGATAACCTCAATCTCATTTGAATTTCATTATAAATCTGCTCAGAAGCTGGAGTCAGAAGGGGCCTCAAGGAGGCGGGCCTTGGCCAGGCTGACTCAGCCTTCTTATAGGGACACTGTCTTGTATGAAAGGGGAGGATGCAGCCAGCACTTTTCTTTAAAACTCCATCCCTCATATTGCCTGTAAATGGGGACTGAGGAGGCACTACCTGGAAGAAAACTATGAGCAGGGCCAGCAAAAGCTTACCTTCTAGCAAAGCATGCCCACACAGGTTAGAAGGAGGTAGGACAAAGGCTGGGGAGGTGCTTCTGGATTACAGAAATTCCACTGGACCCTGATCTTAGGAAGCTACAGCAATGCTCTAACTCACGGGGAGTAATCAGAAATCTCAAACACCGATGTCTGCTGCTTTCTTCTCTTCCTGGTAATGGGACATGCGGAGGCCACTCAGTCATATTATTATACTTCCCTAATAACTACAGTGTTTGTGCCAAAGCAGAGCAAAGATGAAGAGATGGAAATGCATGTCTGCTGGAATTAGGCTTCAGTCTGTCTTCCGGAAGCATGTGTCTACAATACCCAAGATTTTGCATCCGAGAGAACCATTTTGCTCGTTGCTGGCAGGTTACCTATCAGAAGCTGCCTGTTCTTAGCACATAACTGTGCTGTGAAAGAGATTGATGTGCCCCTGGACCTAATTTCTCAGCACTCCAGCGGGAGAAGGAACCTCTCCCGCCTTTGCCTGCATTGCAGATGGCAGCCCTCATAATGAGAATGCAGTAAGGGCCAGCCTGTTTGGCAGGGACAAGGGGGTGTGGGTGGAGCATTAGACCACACAGAGAGGTTTCCCAAGGCCTTTGGGAGCAAGCACTTATGCAATCTGGGTCCTCCTAGGACATGACAACTGGTCCCTCCTGTCTCTCTTTCCTCAATCAGTTTCATGTTCAGGCAACTGGCTGGGAGGTCCAAAGCAAAAACTTCATTTAGTGCTTAAATTGCCCTCTTAGCACCCTCCTCACCATGTCCTCCTTCGTATCCTGAGGTCCCAGGAGTCAAAGGTATCTCTCCTGAGATAGGGGTGGATAAGTCTGCCCTTCCTCACGATTCCAAGGCCAAAATGGCCTCCCTCTCCCTCCTGCTACCCAGAACCGCCATGAGGATTCCTAATCCCTGCCTTCCTTTTCAGTCCAGCTGCTTTCCACACTCCAAGCAAACAAAATACACCTCCACTGAGAAGGCAACCTACATCCTTGCTTCTCAGCTCAGACGACAGCTAGAAGATGGGCCCTATGAAGCTGGGGAAGTGCCCAGTCCTCAGCCACCATGTTCTCTGGCTCCAGCTTTCAGCCACCTGCATCACCATGAGAATGGACTGCCAAAAGAGCCTACAGGAAAACTTCTCGCATAATCTGCTAAAATCTACTCTACTCCTTGTTATAGATACTGCTGAGTGTGCAGGCACACACCCACACCCAGACACACTCTCCCCCACACACTCACACATGCACACTCCCTTGCTGTCATGCAGGGCGGCACGCGGGGCCTCTAGTCCTTCTCCCCACATAAGAATGCAGGATGTGGCTAGGCCAAAAAGGAACACCGACGGAGCCATATATAGGGTAGTCATACCACTATAGTCTCACTGGAGGCTGGATCCACACGACCTGCAACCTGCTGTCCGCTACAGACTGTCACCTAACAGACTGACCAACCAGTGCAGCCACGGCAGTTATATCAGTGGTCAATTTGCTAACTGGTTACAGCTGACGGCCAACTAGCCACAGCTGACGGCCGTCTACTACCCGAGCCAGCACCTTTCCGTGTGAGCCCGAGAGCCTGGAAACTGCTCTCTGGGACTCTGTCCCCACACTTGCATACTAACACCTGCACATTCACTCACACAGGCACACACTCGCACACACATACCTCACTTGCACAAGCACACCCACTCTTACAACCATGCTCACACACTCACATACACTCACATGTGCATGCTCACTCACACTTGTACACTCACAGACACCTCACTCGCATAGACACACTCACTCACACATGCACGCTGGCTCCCACACACTCACACACTTGCTCTGGCTATATGTCCTCAGCCCTTGGATACCTCTAGCTTTAGATTTTGATTCTATTACAACTGGAGTAGCAATGAGTCAGGACTGGGAGTGACGGTGGAGGGAAAGGAATGGAACCATTCCCTCCGCCATCCTATCCCAATTGCTCCCCCTTTAGCTAGACAGGTGGCAGGGAGAAGTGGTACTGGAAAATTTGACAAAGAAAGGAAGGCAAGGGAACAGGAGAAGGTAGGGAGGAGATAAAAGGAGAGCTGTGGGAGACACAGTGCCTCTGCTGGGGGTTGGTGAGAGTGGAGTGGGTGGTGTTAGGTAGACAACTTCACAGTTCCCCTCTCATCCCCAGGAGAAAGACACGATGTAGGGAAAGCAGAGGTTTGGGGGTCAGGCCCACCTCCTGTACAATCTTGGGCCAGGATGTCACTTAACCTCCCCAACCCTCAATTTTCTTATCTCTAATGTGGGGATAATGGTACTTGTCTCTTAGAGGTGATGGGAAGAAGAGCAAAAGTGTTTGTATAGTGACCTCAACAAATGGCCACTATTGTCCTGGATGCCTAAATTAGAAGGGATCTTAGAAGGTGTCAGCTCTTGGCCCCATTCGTAGGGGACAGCTTGGGACACATGGTGATATGCTTCCTTTCTTTACAACAAAGCCATGTCCCTCATGACTCATTCCAGTTGACTAGTCACGGGGGCGATGGTGCAAAGAATGGCAGGGTTGTAGATTACACTGGCAGAGGCAGGAATGGAAGGGCTGAGGGGGGTTGTATGTAATGTTGACACAGTGGTATAGGGCAACTCCAAGGACGAATTCCAAGGAGAGGAGAAATCTACCTTTCTCTCCTGCATCTGGGGAAATAATTTTCCAATGGCTTGAGGTCTGGTCAAACTATCAGACAGGACCAGAGACATGGGAACCTGGAGGCACGCAGCCTATCAATGCAGCAAAAGGATAGAAAAAACTCCCAGCTTTGTGACCACCTGCCCCAGAGGAATGGGGCTGCCTCCCTGGCTGCTGTCTTGAGGGAGTGGTTCCAGATCATTCCCTCATCCATTCTCGGAGCCTATGGGGCATCTTGAGCAGCAAAACAATCAGCACGGGAGGCTGTCAGTATAGTGGTTAAGGGCACAGACTCTGGAATCAGACCTCTTGTGTCTGAATCCTGGCTCTATGACTTACCAGCTGTGTGACTCAGTCTCAATGTTCCTCCGTTTCCTCATCTGTAAAATGGGGAGACTCAGCTCAATGCTAGACACATAGTAAGTGCTACTGCAATGTCTAATCTGATGATTGTGATTATACTCCTTGGCCAGTTGCCCTGCATGCACTCAGAAGGGGGGTGGGTCAACTATGGCCTATGGCTTAGTTGCAGCCTCACAGGAGGCCTGGTTTAGCCTAAGAAATAAGTCCCAGAGAGCACGCAAGTCCAGCTGTCTTTCTACCAGAGTCCCTGGAGTAGATCTTGTTTCACCAGGAGATCTAAATCTTCAGTGCAGACCCACTCCTCTCCCTCCTCTCTCCCTCCTCTCCTCTTCCCATCAGGTATGCTCAGTCAGCAAGTTTTCCCACCTGTTCCTCCTCCATCTCTATAGCCTCAAGCAGCAGCAGCTCTCCCATGAACCCGTTTTCATTAACCCTGTTCCTAGCACAGGGCAATGCCAAGAGTGCAGGACCAGAGCCTGGCTGGAGTCCTGGCTCTATCCTTTACTAGCTACTAACCTCAGGCAAGTCATAGAACCTGCCTGAGACTCAGTTTTCTCATCTGACAAATGGGGGTCAAATATCTGCGTACCCTATTCCCCAGGGGTGCTTTAAGAATCAAACAGGAATGCTTGTGAAGGCACTTGGTAAGCTGGAAAGCATCAAGCAAGCCGCCCACTGCAAATCTTCATTCTCTTTTTGTCCCTACTCTGTTGAACTGTTGTTCAAAGTGAGACCGCGAACCTTTCTGCTTCTTCTAGCAAGAGTTTCTCCTTCCTAGCTACATCTGTCAAATATTACTGTGTGACAAACCACTGCAAAATACAGTGCCTTAAAATAATAACTGATTGTTTTTTTCCTCATGAGTCTTTGGGCTGGCTGTGTGCTTCTGATCTGAGCTGGGCTTGGCTGGGCTCATTCATGTGCCTGTGGTCAGCTGTGTGTTGTCTAGGAAGCTTTGGTGATTTGGGCTGAGCTCTCAAATGTCTGAGGCCTCAGCTGGAACCAGAGCCAGCACAACTCTGCTTCACTTGTCTCATTCTCCACCAGGTTCCCTGAGTTATGTTCTCATCGCAGAGGCACAAGAACAAGAGTGAGGAAGCCCAATCATGCAAGAAGGCAAGCAGAAATGTACATGTTTCTCAAGGCTCTGTCCATGTAGTTTGCACATTCTCATGAGTGTCAAAGTCCCTGTGAGCCCTTTGGGATTCTGTAGGCAGGGTGGGGGAGGGGGACACACAGCTGCGACCGTGCTCAGGACTTAGCCTGGAGGCCTAACACCTCCATGTCTGCTTGAGCAGTCTCATATGTGAGCATACATCTCCCTTTTGAATAGTTTTTCTTTGCATGTAGAGCTCTTATGCAGTGCACAACCCGAACATCCTTACATGGCATCCTTGAAGCTGCTGCACCAGGGGGAGTGCACAGGACTTGGACCTTCTCAGAGCCTCATTTTCTTCATCTGTAAAATGGAGCTAGTGGCTGCTTTGCCCCTAGAGGGAGAATCCGTATAAATAATATGAGCTAATTCCTATGAAAGCAATTCTTAAACTGTGAGAGCCCCAGAAATGTAAGCTGTTATTACAGGTAATAGTGGAATCTGAGTAGACAAGTTTTAACGATGGAACCAGAGAATAAAATTTAAAAGAAGGGGAGAGTGTTCTCAAGGGAGGGAGAGAGTTAAGAAGGAAAGCAAAGATCCAGTAATTAAGAGGTTGCAGGAGGGCAGGCAGAGGAGAAGCTGGGAAGGGGCAATGGGTAAGGGGTTCCCTTTGGCCCCTGGCAGACCTGATCGAGAAGTGAGCAGGGGGAACGCTGGGCCAGCAGGGATGAGGGAAACTTAAAGGAGAGTCAAGGCTCCAGACCTTGCTGCCTGTAAAAAAGACAGTGAGAATGGGGCCCACGTGTGCCTGGCATCACTGTTTACTTTTGGCTTCTAGCAGCCCGGTGGATCCGCAACATGTTCCTCGCTGAGCCATTCTCTGGCCCCGGCTGTCTGGCTGCAGGCTATTCCCTGAGTCAAGATAAACCTATCTCCTCCGGCTGCCCTGGTCTTCCACCCAGCTCCCCCTCGAAGCAGTCCTCCGAGCTAGACTGCCACGCCGAGGAGAATCCAGGTATGGCTTCCAGGTCCACCGGGGCTTCTGGCAGCCCCCGCGTCCTCCCAGTACCAAGTCTGGTTCTCAGGCCTCGAGGCCTCTCCTCCTGCGCCCCTCCGGTAGCAAGCAGTGCGGCGGGGGACCGTCTTAAGATAAGAGGCCTTCTCTGGAACAGTGCAGAGCGTACTGCACAGGGACTAGGGCGGGGCGGGAGGGGGATGGAAGCCGCGTAGGAGGCAGGGGTGGGGGTGACAAAGTGAAGGGGGCAGGAAGGGAATAGAAGATGGAAAGAAGGGGGAAGAAAAATGATGGGGTGGGAATAGAGGCAGGGGAAGAAAGAGGAATGGGAGAGAAAGGAGTAAGACAGGGTGGAAAGGAAGGACAAAGGTGATAGGAGAGAAAGAAGGGGGAATGGGAGGGGGAGGAGGATGGGTGGAAAGGAAAGGAAAGAAAAGGAATGGAGGGATGGCAAGGAAGAGTGAAAGGGAGGCAGAGGTGAGAGAGAAAGGGGGAGGAGGAGAAAGGAACGCAAAGTGGGGTGAAGGAGCGGGAAGGTGGAGATGAAGCTGGGGGAAGAGAGAGGAAAGAGAGTAAGAAATGAAATTGGGGGAGGGCCCAAGAAGGGGAGGAAGGGAAGAGGGAGGGTTGGGAGGTGGAGGGAAAATGGGAGAGAGGGGAGAGGAAAGGGGTAGGAATGAAGGGCAAGGGAGAGGATGGGAAAGCTTTGGCTCTGCTTCTTGTCCCTTATGACTTGAGTGACCCCCCCTCCCTAACACCCCTGTACACACAGACACAGACACACAAACACGCACGGGCACATGCGCGCGCACACACACACACACACACACATTTCTATGAGGAATTTTGTAAAAAGAAACCATACAAAAGGGAGAATAAGGGAAGGAGTAATCTTGAGCAAAACTAGGTGTATGAGTTCTGAAGTGCTGAAACCGGAGGCCAAACAAGTCCAGGGCTCATGCTGCCTGCGCCGCTCAGCCAATAGACCAACTCAGGAGTTGGGTCATAGGATAAGCGTTTATTATCAGAGCACGGGTGGTCTGAGAAGGCAGTGGGTTAACACCTCCAGAAACTGCCTTCACATTCTCAGACCAGCCTGGGATATTGAAGGGAAAATCTGGACATTCCTCCAGAGGCCACGTGATGTGCCAGGGTCTGCCTGGAGTCTTCCCTCAGGTGATGTGTTTCCAATGTGGTCATCGACCCAGGAGCAGTGATGATAGTAACCTGGAAAGAATGCTAGGCCATAGAGATTGTGATCAGTAAGCAAGGGGAATTGTAATCAGTAAGCAAGGGGTACTGTGATCAGTAAGCAAGGGGTACTGTGATCAGTAAGCAAGGGGAATTGTAATCAGTAAGCAAGGGCTACTGTGATCAGTCATCAAGGGGTACTGTGATCAGTAAGCAAGGGGTACTGTGATCAGTATGCAAGGGGTACTGTGATCAGTAAGCTAGGGGTACTGTGATCAGTAACAAGGGGTATTGTGATCATAAGCAAGCACAAGTTTCAGGGTACTTATCTAAAGCAAGAACTGGACAGGGGCCATTTTAAGGTCAAACCCCCAGGAGGGAGTTCTTCAATTTTTAAGCTCTAGCGCAGGGAGAGGCGAGGCCAGAGACATTGCAAGACCTCGTTTCTGGAGTTCCCAACCGGGGCCTGTTTCAGTGCCACATCCTGACTTTGGACATCTGAGTGTTGGACAAAAGTCTTGGCCCACCGCCAGGTGGGACAGGCCCTCAGGAAAGTCAGTGAGTCCAAGTTCAATCCCTCCTCTGTCTAGAAGGTTCACTGGTCAGATGATCATGGAAGCAGGTGACAACTTGCCCTAAGCACTAGTTGTCACATTTCTAAAATGGGGATAATTTAAATGCCTCTTTATAGGAATGTTAAAGTTCAATTAGGTTAACTAAACAACCAAAAGAAACGTGAAGGCCTTAGTAGTTGTGACACAGCCTTTTATTAGTGCCTATAAGGAGGTGCCAGTTGGTACCCCACCTGGGCTAGAACACCGATCCCTCAGCTGCTGTGTAGGGCCAATCCCTTGTCAGATGGGAGTCCCCTTGCCCCAAAATGTCTGGGAGATTACCACCCCTACCTCCTGGGCTACTGGCTGCCAATGCCTTACTAAGTGGGGAGATACGAAAACCTACACCGTTGTCTCAAGGTGGGCAACTCCAGAGCTCCCCGAGGGATCAGGCTGAGTCAAGACTAGCTTAACGCACATCTGTTCAGCTTTTCCCCTGCTTTCCTCACAGGCTTCTCTTGAGAGACCTCTCTTAACAGATCACTTGCACCTAAATTCCTGTCTCATGCTCTGCTTCTAGAGATCACCTAAGACAGCACCTTCCTCAGGATAAGTTGTCAGTGTGCTGGGACCAAGAATGGGCCTAAGATTGGCAATGGAGTCCCCCAGACATGGGAGGGCCACATACAGCCCTGTTCTTACCCAAAGGGGCCAGCTCAGGCCAGCTCTGTGAACATCTGGCAGGTTCCAGGCTGCCCTGGAATGATCTTACCTGTCCTAGGAAGATTAGAAGAGGAAGCTGGGTGGTCATTCAATGACATAAAATAAAAGCAAGCTGGGAGGGTTACCTAAGACACCAGGCAACCTCTAGCCCTAGCAAACAAGGCTGACTCTGTACCTCAAACATTCCAAAATGGCTGCTAAGAGGCCTGTGGGTGGGGAGGGTGGGGGAGGGGGAGGCTACTGATCTTGGGGACTTGTGGGAATGAGGGAATTTGGGAGTCATTTAGGGGTTGAGAAGGAATCAGGGCACACTCAAATGGAGGAGGTGCCCACAAAGATTCCCATTTTGTGTGCAATTAGTCTAGGGATGCCCTCATTAGCATACAGTTCATAAATTTGCATAAAATTGCTTGAGGCCGTAACCACCAGTACAGAAAATAAAATAACATGAATCAATTAGCAGGACCAGCTTCAGTTGGAACAAGCCTGGTATTAGGGAATCTCCTTCTCCTAACTCAGGAGCACTGGGTTGGCTCAGCTCAGCTACGAGGTGGGGGGACCTGGGAGGAAAGCCCTGCCACCACCCTGCCTGAAAGTGGGGATTAGCAGTTGAGCACAGGAGGGATGAAATCAGGGTCAGATGCAGCAGCAGGCCCTGGCTGGTGGAGAATGTGTGAGAGGACAGCAAGGAAGAAAGGACATGTAAGGAGAGTCTGGTGTGTGTTAAAGGAGGGATACTAATCAGCCCAACCCCCGTGTTCATCAAGGGCCTTTTCTGCCTCTGACCTGAGCCACATATTTCTCACTTGATTCTCACTTGATTCTCAAGATAACCATAAGAAACCGGTACAATGACCCCATTGTAGAGATTCAGAAACATCAGTTCAGAGGGGTTACAGATTTGTACAGGAGAACACGATCATAGAAACCTCTCAGTGTGAATGGCACCTGGTCTCCAGCTGGAGTGCAATAAATATTTGTTGAATAAATGACTGATTATGTGGGTGAAGGGCTTTAGAACAGGCCTCCCCAAGACGTGCCACTTTGGCATGTGAATTATTTTGAGCTGAAGGCAATCGAGACCCTGTGGGCTCAAGAAAAACGTTTACCTCTCTCTTAAAGAATTTAAATTGGGGGTCTTGCCCATAATAAGAGATATCAACAAAAATAACCTTTTATGACCTAGCTAAAGGGCAGGGCAAAGTTCTAATTACTGAACATCTGCTCTTCTTATAGTCCTGAAATGACCTTCTTCCCCTCTGAAGCCCCCAGGTGCCTTACCTTATCCTGAGCTCAGGATGTCATATATACCTCATTTTGTCTTTCTGTCTCTGAACCTCTCATGTATGTGGGGGCTCCCATATGTAAGTATGTGATTAAATGTGGTCATTTTCTCTTGTTAATCTGTCTCATGTTGATTTGATTATTAGACCAGCCAAAACAACCTAGAAGGTGGAGAAAAGTTTCTTTCCCCCACGTGGGAATGAGCTTTGAGAGGAGGTGAAATTCAAACCGAGGATGTTGTTGAGGCATTTCTTAAGGGAAAACAGGTTAAAAGTGAACCGCAGGATACAATTTCCTTTTAAAAAAAAAAAAGCAAGCTTTATCAGTCATCTTGGGAATCTGGGAAGATGCAGCTAAATCACATTTACCCACCCCCCCCCCTTATAGTTTCTGTGAGCTAGCCTATCAGTTCTTCTATGGCATCACCCCATCTTTTCCTTTCTGCTTGCCCACCTTCTGAGCCCTGCCCAGCACTCCCTGGCATGCCACGTTTTTAATTCTGTCCTGGAACATGTGGTCCTTGCTGAGGAAGCCATAGCTAACCACAGCTACGAAGCTGAGATCGTGGATCCCAAACCCGTTTCCCACCACCAAAACTATAGGACTCCTTTCTTTGATTCCCATCTGGTAGCAAGCCTTTGCTGATGAATCACCAATTTCTCTCTCCATCTCTCCTCTTCTCTTTTGCACTGACCCTGATGGTTTATAAGAATTCTCAGGGATTTTTTTTTTTTTTTGCTTCTGCTCTCCATGATCCTCCTCCTCTCCCAGAGCCACTGTTAATGAATCAAATTGCCCTTCGACTTGAATTATGGGGAAAGAAGCCTCACCCACTACTCACGATAGATGGGGTGCCTGCCCCTAGATCCACACTGGCCTCATTGCAACGACTCAGAGTAGATGTTTATTTTTGAATCTCACATCCTTTATCTGAGAAAATGGACTACCGATGGGAAACAATTACCTACCACTTACCCCACAGGGCTGATGGGAGCAGATGGCACGTGCGATGGAGAAGCAGCACAGTGCATTAATGTCATCAGCAACGATCACAGCCATAATGAGTCCACATCACAGGGGCTGAAAACCAAAGAGAGGAAAGAGCAACAGCTGGGCACTTCAGCCAGATGTGGTCACAGCCACCCAAATGGCTTGTTCCAGTTTCGCTTAATGGGCAGAGAACAGTGTGAAACTACAAGGGGACCCACAGGAAACGGCCCCTGCTTTCAACCTTGCCCCATTATGAGGGAGCCACTCTGCAGGGAGCACGTGGCAATCCATTGTTTACCTGGGCCCACTGAATTGCTTTTTTCTGCTCTGACTGAATAAAGCGTGTGTGTGTGTGTGTGTGTGTGTGTCTGTGTGTGTGTGTGTGTGTGTGTGTGTATGCCTCTGCTCATTCTGCCTAGAAGGAAATGCAGGAGACAGTCATAGTAAGGTCTCTAAAGCTAGGAGTAATGTTCAAAGATAATACATAATGGATGTGGGAAAGACCTGCAGCAACACTTCATGATTTGCTGAATTTGGATGCTGTGATATCAGCCACTGTAAAGACAGAACGACAGGTCAATTTCTTAGCTAGAGAAAGGACAAGGATGAGGATCAAAGATCTAGCCAGTGTCCCTGACACTTCAGAGGGGTTTGGGCAGAAAAGGAAAACTCACCCCACTGCGGAGTCTCCTCGACCCCTGCCCAGGTTGCATCACAACCAGAACTTTGCTCCCCACTCCTCCTCCCCCAGCACCTTTTCTTTGGGCTATCTCAAAGCTGAGAGCAGGTCAAGGATGCCTTTTACGTTCTTTCCTCTCCCTCCCCGCTGGACCACGAAGTGGGTTCTATACCAACACCATGTACAGGTAGGATCTTCGCACACGTTCTGGTTCGTAAGTGTTTGGGGACAGGTTTTTCTTACTAGTTGTGACCCACTGAGAAGGTTTTTGCTGGCACCTGGCTACAGACAGTGGACGAACTCTTCCAGATGTGCAGCCAGATTCAACAGAACTCAATGACTCCAAAACAAGTTGCATCATTTTGAGAAGCATCAAGATTTACAGTGATTGTTTAAGATATTTTATTATGTGTTTGTTTGTAAATAAGGATGATGTTTGTCAACATAAAGCCTAAGCATTTCATGGTTTACTTCATCTTTGCATTCACATTTTTTAGTGGCTGTGAGTGCTGATGAACTCCTCATCCTGCCTGGTCTGGCTTCTCTCTCAACTGCTCCAGAGAAACTGCTCTTTGCAACTATCTATTTGTTGCTACATTCAAAGAACACTTACCAGACCTCATTTTACTTAACACCTTGGCAGCTTCTGACACTGCCGACCCCATCTCCTTCCCAACATGCTCTAGCTCAGCACTGCTAAAAAAGCATGCTTTGTGGCCCCATACCAATAGGCAAACTGTAGCTGGTCTATAACGAGATAAGTACAGAAACTAAGAATAATAGAAACTTTTATAGCAATTCAACAGTAATTTTTGTCTGCTGAATCTAATAATAAAAACAGAGTTTGTCTTTTGAACGTCTTTGTTAATTTTTTGTTAATCCACTTTTGTGGCATTTTATTACAAAAGTATTGTCTGAGACGTGTGTGTGTGGGGGGGGAGGGAGGGCGGGGCAACCCTAGTCCTCCAAAGCTAGTATAAGAAGCATTGACATAGACTCTCTTATCTTTCCTGAATCTGGCTCTTCTGGCTTCCCTCCCATTCTGCTCTTTTGAAAAATTTGCATGTTGTCTTCATCTCTCTCACCCCCACAGATTTGTTCTTTCCTGATGAATTCCTGTACATCTGTCTATTGGATCTCAGCAGAGAAGCCACCCCATTAGAAAGCCTCTCTTCTGTACTGCAGTCCACGTAACAGTCTCCATCAGATTCCAGTGCAGCTGCAAAGCATCATTGTTTCCTCAGCCCCTAGCCCAGTGCCTGGCATGCAAGGGAAGTCCAATCAACATTTGTGATATGAATGAGTTTCACAGGAGGCAGCCAAGGGAGCACACCATTCACCAAGTTAGAAGGCATTTTTGGTCCACTCATTTCCTCCTTTTTCTTTGCCCTCTGTAAGTCTTACAGAAGACATCCTGATTGTCAGAAATTAACACTGAATTAAAAAGTGGTATAATCCCTTCTGTGGTCCAAGTCAAAGTCAGAAAACTGTATGCTGCAAATCATCCTATAGGTTATATGATTTCTCTTTTCTGGGAAGGGGGAAGGGCCAGCAGTGGCTTTCTCTCATCAGGATGAGAGAATTCATCCTGATGGTCTGAGTGCATACTAGGAACTGCCAGCCTATGTGGAGGAAATTGCCTCACCTTGATTTAAACACAGATGGGGAACCTGAATTTCAGTCTTGGCCAAGTAGAGTGTTACCCACCAAATGAAATTCCACAGCCTTCCCTGTACCTGTACCTCAGTGTCCTGTAGGGTGAATGAATGGCAGCCAGAGTGACTCTTGGGGCTAATCTAAGGGAAAGACTAATTAGTGATCCTATAGCACACTGAAAATAGAAATGTCAAGTGTTACTATTAATAGTCATGTTTCCTCTGCTCTTGATTCCAAGGTCCCTTATGCTTTCACTCCAGAACCTCTGGAAAGTAACAAGAAATGTGATTTGGAGGGAAAAGAGAGCCATAACTGTAGCATACCTCAGAATGACTGGAAAAATAAAATGTAAATGAATATGCTACCTTTCTGAAGTGACTCTGAACAACTAAAACTCTAAGGAAAAGGTTAACTGCTTTAATACATAAAAATGTATAATTTTGGCATTGAAAAAAAAGAAAAGAAAAACCAGAAACAATTGAAAGACAAATGAAAAACTGGGGAAAATATTTTACGCAGATGGCAATTGAAAGAAGAGTATCCTTAATATGTAAAGTGCTCTTACAATCAATAAGAAAGCGAGAAATACCCAAATAGAAAAATGGGCAAAGGCCATGAGTAAAGCAATCCACAAAAGAAGACCTACAAGTCTACTGTATGTGCAGAGTGAAGAAGTTATGTTTTATTTGGCATCTCTTTGATTACCAGTGAGACAAAATTTGTAGAATATATTTTTCATTTATCAGATTGGCAGAGATTAAACATATTGATAATGCAAAGTTAAGGGAAATGGGCATTTACATTTACCACTAATGGGAAATAGTTACAGCTTTCCTGGAGAGCAATTTGGCAATGCATAACAAAAGCCTTGTCCTTGTGACTCACAGATTCCACCTGTAGGAATGAATCCTAAAGAATAATCAAACGAGTACACAAAGATGTGCATGATAAGATCGCTTATCTCAGTGAAGTTTATAGTAGCAAAACTAGAAGCTTTCTAAATGTGCATCAATACCCGATTGGTTAAGCATACAGTTGAATACTATGTAGTACTTTAAAAATATGAATAGCTCTATATCTATTGGTATGGAAAGGTGTCCGTGATGTGTAGATGTCACTAAATGAAAAAACAGTTGAAAACTGGAGGTGTGGAATGATTTGACTTTTGAGTATTTTTAAAAGTGTGTGTGTGTGTGTGTGTGTGTGTGTGTGTGTGCAGAAAAAACATCTGGGTAAAAGTAAAGCTCTGCAATCATACTTTAAATGATGAGATTACAGGTGCTTCTAATTGTCTTCTTTTATACTTTTCCATAATTTCTTGATTTTTTTACAATGAAAGCATAGCTATCTCCATTGAAAAATATGTTCTAGGGAGCATTTGGTCTGGTTATTCTGACTGTTTTACGGAGGCAGAAGAAGGGACAAATGAAGACATAAGTACATAAATAAAAATAGAGAAGTGAAAATTTTAACCAGTGGTATTTTTTTATTGTTCCTCCCTGAAATTACTATTTTATTACTCATTTTGGAATGCATCTACTTTATTCATGAAAGCTTCCCTACCCCTAGCAGCTCCACCTTTTTCTTTTGAAAATACCTTGGAAGATTCTATCACCCTGAAATCATTGGGTAAAATACTTTTATTTTTTTATTTTTAAAATTGCTAATAAAAAACAAATTTTAATAAACTCTGCTAAAAAGCATCTCTCCCCAAGGACATATAGTATGATCTCAATCTTCTGAGTGAAGCTGTGTAGAGAGGTCTCACTGGGCCCAACTCCACTCGTTTCCCTCTCCCCAAGTGCGCAGGGCACCCTTCACCATTGCTGGGAGTCAGCAGCCCTGCTAGTGCCTCAGAGTGACCTTTCCATGTATCCTCTTCTGGTTATATTCTTATAGGACAAAATCTGGGATTCTACTCATGTTTAGAAATGTAACCTGTTATGCCAAAGTGTCTTCTGTTAAAAAGTCTTATGTCATCTTAGTATCTGGACAGGAATATGAAGGGTGCATCAATCTTTTGCTGAGAAAATGCTAGAGAAATAATATAGTAGAATCACAGTTGTCTTGGCTGTATTATTATCATTATACATCAAAAGGTATATAAACATATGCATATATGTTTTAGCTGCTTACTCGCAGGTTGTGAAAGAATTCATGAGGCAGGTAGAAATACAGAAGGATTTGTTAAAGTTAGAGGAGGGTCGGCTGGGCAGAGTCTGCTGGAGACTACTGCCCCGAGTCTTTGTTTCATCTGAAGTTTTATATTTTCTAACAAGGATGTAAATTGTTTTGGCCTACAGTGGAATCTTCTATTGAGTTGGGCTTTGTCCCTTGGGGTAGGGGAAGGTGCAGTTAAACTGGTTATCACAACCTTTGCATATGTAAGGTTGAATCATATGAAATTCCTTAAATCTATTTGACCTATAGAAATGGCAATTTCATGTGATTCAACCTCACATGTTATTGGTATACTGGCAGTATCTGGACAGTTTTATACTATTAGAAGAATTAAACATACTAATATTCTGATGTTGTTACTGCCATTGTCCAGAAATGAAACACTCGTTCCAGGGAAGCAGAAAAAGAAAATTTTAGATGGATTTACGTCTGACCAAAGTATACCTAGGTATATGTGTGTGTGTGTGTCTGCATGTGTGCGTGTGTCCTTAGAAACCAAGTAGAAAATCATCCCATACATTTTAAAAAATAAGTCTTAATCTAACTTCCTCCTTTGTCTTGTCCAATAATTGCTTTGCTGAAGTTGCTTTTCGAGTCTGTTTCTTTGTTCAGAACTTTTATCTTAAGAAAAGGGAAAAAAAATCTTCCCAGGTGACATTACTATATTGCTTGTCATTTTGCACATTATGGCTCTACTGCTCCCCCCCTAGAGGTCATTCCACCCTTTGACAGCTGGCCAGAAATGTTAAGCAACTTGCCCAAATTCACACAGCTAATTATGGCAGAGCTGGGACTAGAATCCTGGGCTTTTCTACCTTACCACCCTGGAGAGGAAGGGTTGTTACCATCTCCCCTCATGAAGGACATGTCGTCAGCTAAGCTAAATAGCAGGGCCAGGAACCAACTGCCTGGAAGGTCTGAGGAAAAGATCATTAGTTGACAAATTATCATGATCATTTTTAATGTTATTATTCATATGCTGTGTCTGAGGCAGAAAACACAGATTTATTTAAAATGCACATAATAATTTGAGTTTGCTCCAACATTTATTTTCTGTCTAAATTATTTTTAACTGATATGAATGCAAAGACTTCTGAAGACAAAAAGCAAGGCTTTTAAAAAAAATCCATAACCTTAAATTAAGACCACATTTATTCACACTGCTGCTTGCAGCCGAGAACTTTCTCCCTTTTAACCCTTCAGTGAAATCAGCAAGCCACATTTCCACCTCTTCTTCTCCCAATTTTTATTTTTTCTCCTAGCAACTGCATCAGAAGACCGAAGTATAATGCATTTCACTGTAAAAATTCTAATGGGGTTTTTAGTAAACTAGCTAGCTCAGCCCACTTCCCTAGTGAAAAGATGCCTCTAATTGATCTCTACGTAGAAACAGCAGCTGGTGATCAGAACCACTGTGATCTGGTGGGCAATTATTTTATCAGGACAAGCACTGCCCTCAAGATAAGACAGTAACAGCAGGACCCGGGGAGAGACACACAGAGAAGGCCAAACAGACAGACAGACACAGATAAGACCCAGCAAGAACCTGACTGCAGGACCCACAGCCACACCACCTTAAATGGAAAGTTTCTGATAACCCGTGATAGATTGGAGCCGGGTGGAGGTGGGGAGGGACTTGAGGGGGCGCTGCAAGTGGGGAGGATCAAAAAGTCTTGCTCCCTGGAGCGCCTGCGCTTGTCCCGAGCTTTGTTAGGGGGCGCTGTGGGGCTGCAAGTGCCGATTTCCCCACCCTACAGAAAGGCGGCTTCAGTTGGGCCCTGTGGTGGTTGAAACTCCCATATCTCTTTTGGCAAAGAGTAGGTGTGTCCTGGCCAGGTTCCAGTTTGCGTAATTACAGCCTGTCAACCTAAATTCCCCCCAGGATTGCAGTTAAATATGGTACCCGTCTTCACAATTAAATTTTAGCTCTAATAGGACACTCGATTGTCATGTTACGTGACAGTTAAATAGCGGCTGCATGGTACCCCAGAGGTAGCTGCACTTTTGTGGTGACTACAAAGATTTCTCTGGGTATAATAAATGACCTGTATGGACAAAACTGGGGGTCTCTTTCTGCTAAATTGGAGTTGGTAACTATAGGACTTTGCTTATCATTCAATTTTTTTTCCCTCAAATTCTTTCAGGGACAAAAAAATATGGGGAACATTTGACACTCCAAATATCATATCCAGTTCTTTCACCTGGATATAAAAATCAGGATGCCAGGTTGCTGCAGAACAGAGGCCTCCAATGACCTTTACAGCCCCAGGTCCCCTGCATTCCTTTGTCTCAATGCCACAGGCATCCTTGCCATTCTCTAAAGGTGTCATGTACTCTCTCCCATCCCTTGCCAGTATCCCTGGCTCTCCCAGTCTGGAACATCTTTCTTTTGTTCTCTATTTACAGAGAACTTTGATCCTAGCAAAGTCCAGCTCAAATGCCACTTCCTTCATGATGCCATCTTCGATCTTCTCCAATTAAGTGTTTCTCCTCATATGACCACAGACAATACTCAGCATTAATTCAAATTTGTCTTATAGTGTGTTGTTTATATATTTGGCACATGCACTTAACTATGAGGTCCTTGAGGGCAGAGGCCTTGATTACTTTTCCTTATCCCTGAACACAATGCTTCATAAATATTTCTGAAGAAGAGAAAGAAAACATCCCCTATCTTTTCCAAAAGCATATATAAGAATAGCTGATAGCTACTGAACATTTACTATATGTCAATCATTGTTCTAAGCACTTTACATGTACTAACTCATTCAACCCTCATCATCTCATAAAGCATTACGATTATTATCTTATTTTTATAGATGAAAATATGAAGGCACAGAAAAGTTAGATAATTTGCCCAAGGCCACACAGCCAGTAAGTGGTGGTGCCAATTGTGGAACCCACGTGGAGGCTTACCCCCAGAGCCTCATACCCTTATGCTGCTCTACAGTATAGGTTTTAATTAACCATATCAATATCCCCATTGTTGTTAACATTTCTAAAGGAGTGAGTATGGGTATGGGAAATGTTGATGAGACATAATGCACCTGTCTCCATTTTAGTAGGCTATCCTAAATAACAAGTGGGCTACTTTCTGAAATCCACATTCTTGTTTCTCAGCTTCCATCCTTGGGCAATTATTTCACACCGAAAATGAGAAGGTGATAATCTAAAGTATCCGCAGCTAGTCTTGCCTACAGAGGTGTGAGCAAGGAGGAAGATAGCATGTTGTGATTAGAGAGAGAAGAAACAAACCCCAGTGATTGCAATGTGTAAGGAAGGGGTCAGCCTCATTATTCTAATGCATAGTTTTCTGCACCCATAGAAATATTTTATTCCAACAAGTTAATTCCTTTAAGTGGTGAGCGCTGAGTGTGGCAGACGCGATTATCTTTCTTAGGTTTCTTGCCGTTTTCTCCCCACCCGGCTGGGGGAATGATTTCTGCAGCTCACCCTGTGCAATTAGAAACAGCCCCACAGGGCAGAGGTGCAGCCTGCGCTCTGAGATACTCTTCTGCCGCTGAAATAAAAACAGCCTTTGAGAATATTCTCCTGCCAAAATCATTTTAGCATTTCACTGTCACACAGTGGGAGGGAGGGAAGGAGAAAGGGAGGGGGGTGGAGAGAGAGAGAGAGAGAGAGAGAGAGAGAGAGAGAGAGAGAATCTTTTCTGTGCACAAACGGCAAGACCTCATGAGTCTTTCCCGTGTACAAGGAAATTAATTAATTTCCTTTTTTATTTTTGAAAAAGGGGGCCATAAAAACATAGTTCAAGATGTTACACTTTCATAAGGAAGAAGTCTCAATTGTAAATGAGTTCTTCTTTTAAGACAAGGCTGTAATTAGATTGCCCGTGGTGATGACGAATGGGGAGGGTGAAGGGTCTTCGCTTCTTTCTGGGGAAAGAAACATCCTGGAAGGCGGCAGCAAGGGCTGCCTCGGGCGGCCACGCTGGTGCCAGCACCAAAGACTGTTCTCTCCCATAAACCTGAAGAAGAAAGACTGTTTCTAAACCTAGGAGGAATAACAACGCGGAAGGCAATTTAGAGAGTGAGCCAAGGTGGTTGCCTGAACAGTGACCAGCTGTGCCAACAGGGGGCGCTCTACAAGGCTCAGCAGCCTCCCCTTTCCTGGAGATCCCCAGTTTCTTTCACAATTTCTTGCATAATTTCTTGCAGAATTTCTTTCAATCTGGGTATATTTTCTCTTGCAGTTACTGAAAAGAGGGGAGAATTTGGTGGTTTCTGCTGCCTCTTTACAAATGTCTTAATGTTGTTTTTGTTGTTTCTACATGCCCATTATGGGCTGAATTTTGTCCCTCCCCAAATTCAAATGTTGAAGCATTAACCCCCGGGACCTCAGAATGTCACTGCATTTGGAGATAGGGTCTTTAAAGAGAGATTAAGTTAAAATGAGCCCAATACGGTGCGCCCCAATCCAGTATGGCTGTTGTTCTCACAAGAAGAGAAAATTTGGACACACTGAGACACACCAGGGTCGTGCACAGACAAACACTGAGTGAGGGCACAGTGAAAATCAGCCATATGCAAGCCAAGGAAAGAGGCCTCAGGAGAAACCAAACATGCCCACAGCTTGATCTTGGACTTTCAGCCTCCAGAACTGTGAGAAATTTAATTTCTGTTGCTTAAGCCACCCAGTCTGCGGTACTTTGTTATGGCAGCTCAAGCAAACTAATACCCAAGCATTTTTCAAAATATGGTCCATGGACCACTTTCATCAGAAAGTGATGAGCAGATTAAAATGCATATTCCTGGTCCCTATCCAGACCTTACTAAGCCAATCCTCTAGGGTCCAGGAATCTGCAGTTTTTCACAAGCACCTCAGGTCATCCCAGTGCACACTAAAATTGGAAAATCCCTTCTGCCAGAATTTGCTGAAAGTGTCCTCTCAGTGGTGATCTGAAGGGGGCTGTCCAAAAGCCACACTGCCTGAAGAGCCCCCCACACCCCCCATTAGAAAGGCATTCTTTGCAGTTAAACATTGCCCTCTCCCTGGTGGATCTCTTTTCAGTGCAAATAGCTCCTGGATGGGGGTGACAAATTAAGTCAATAACCTTTGAGTATGAATTCATTTATCAGCTGAATTCCTGTGGGATTGGAAGGATGCCAAACCTGAGAAAAACGGGAGAGCGGAAATAAGTAGGGGGGTTGAGAGATGCCGGCATGGATCACACGGGGAGAAGGCGCCACCTTGATGACTTTGCTCAGGGCGAGCCCCACTGGGAGGAAGGCAGTCCCATAGATGGGCAGCTGTGGAGTACACCATGCATTGCTTTCTGATAGGAAAGGGGACAGAGAGATGGTGGCGGGGCTTTTGGTAAAAGGTAGCTGGCTCCAGCTTCTACTGTTTTCTTGTTTGCTGCTTAGAAACCGATGTCAAAGCCATCCATCCCTCCCTCTCTAGAAGTGATGAGTGCAGGATCATGCTGGTAGAATAGGAGAGGTTGATGGGGAGATTGGGGTAAGGAGTGCAAAGAAGCAGGGGTGGAATGCAGAATATGTCACAGCTGGTACAGCTTAGACACAGACCTGTCAGAACAGAAGGCAGCATATCCCAAAGGCTGTAGCATATCCCGGAGCAGACCATTCCCTTTGTTTCAGGAGTTTACCACCCAGAGGCGCTGGCCCTGTGCTATGCCCATCACTCAGAGCACAGGCCCGAGGAAGCTGCAGGATCTGAGAAAAAGGCTTCTTGTCTTCCTTTCTATTCTCATTGCTTTCATTGTGTGCAAGAAAGGAGAAGGCATCCCTGCTCCCTCTTTCGCCACAGGGGCCTGGCTTAATTCACTTTGAGGTTTAAGATCAGGCCACTCCAGGCCAAAGCAATTCACATGTGATGGTGTTGTGCCTGTCTTCCCTTCCTGACTTTCCAGCAAGCCTCTAATGGACTGGGAGCATCAGCCAGCCGGCAGGAGCCAATCTCCCAACTGCTGACAAGTCACCGCCTTAGAGAGGGCTGCCAGGGGACCAAGGAACTCATGGCCAGCTCAGAAGCCAGGACACTGGGATTGATAATGAGCTGGAACTCAGAGCCCTCTGCAGGCTTTGATGGACACCTGCCCCCAAGGCAGACCATCAGGGATGAGCCAATAGCCAGGGCACATCACAGCCCATTGGGTGCTTGGCATCGAGAAAAGCTCTTTCTGGCTTCCCATTTTCCATGTAAAAAAGTGAATCTGAGGGGAAATCTGCAACAGACACTGGCCCAGGATTCCAGACTCTATTCCTCGAAGCAGCAGATGGCTGGAGGAGGACAAGGATCAGCCAGGCGAGAACACCTGCAGGTAAGCCACTGTCCTTTCTCAGGACAGCGCTCTTTGCGACAACAACAGTGTGGGCAGCCCACTTAGTTCCCGTGGATCTCTTTTGACCCTTTGTGTGTGCACTCTGTTTTCTCACTGCCCTTTTACTTTTAACACCTAGCACCTATGCTTTGCTTTGGGAGAACAGCCCTCAGACTAAGAGGAGGGAGCCCCTCTGTGGACCTGTGCAGGTAGCAGAAATGCCTGGGAGCTGGCATATCCCCTTCGTTACTGTTAATCATTGACTAATGGGTAGAGGAGTGTGAAAACCCAGCTCCCTCAGCTGGGGTGAGCCCACTAGGAGGCAGAGCTACCCTCCAGAGATGCTACGTGGGTCAGGCCAGGCAGGGACTTGCCTGAGTGAGTACCCTGCGTGGCTTCTTCCCTTTCCTTTTCTCTTTCCTGCTTCCCCTTCTCCTTTGTAGGTCTCTCCTGGAAGCACTTCCTTACTAAATCACTCACACACAAATTCTCCTCTCAGGGTCGGCTTCTGTCCAACCCAACCTAGGTGATGTATAAAAAATCCAAAATTTTCCTCCTATTAATGTCTTATAACCAAAAGAAGTGCTCACTCACTCTCTCTCTCCAGCTACTTTCCCCTCTGTAGAACCCCCACTGCTATTAGAGGGACCCACCATTCTCTTTCTCATCAAGTTCAGAAATGTAAGGACTTGGCATTGTCTCTTCTCCCCAATCCTTCTCCCTACTGCCACCGTCTAGCTCAGGCTTTTTTCTTCACCTTCTTGATTAAGACAATAAGCCTGAGGGCGTTAGGTGTCCATCTCCCACCTCCTACTCTTCTTGAAAATCTAGTACACTCCTAGCAAATGGGTCCTGCTAAACTAGGTCTAATCTCTCCATTACTTCCCAGATCACCAAGTCGTTTTTTTTTTTATATTCTGTCCTTAAGTTTTTAAAAAAAGATTTTATTAATATGTAGCTAACATACAATATTATATTAGTTTCAGGTGTACATCATAGTTATTCAACACTCATACACCTAAAGAGGTGATCTCCATGAGAAGTACAGCAACCATCTGACATCATACTATGTTATCACAATATTATTGACTATATTCCCTATGCTGTACATTACATCCCCATAACTTGTTTTATACATATAAATTTGAACCTCTTATTCCCTTTAATCTTCCTCCTCCTTTTAAAATTTATCAATTACACTTGACATTCAACAGTATTTTTTAGTAGCTTCAGGTGTACATAGTGGTTACACATTTATATAATTTATGAAGTGATCCCCCTGACGAGTCTAGTACCCACCTGGCCTATATAGTCATTGCCACATTATTCTTAAGATTGCTGTGGCTATTCAGGGTCTTTTATGGTTCCATATATATTGTAGGATTATTTGTTCTAGTTCTGTGAAAAAATATCATTGGTATTTTGATAGGGCTTGCATTAAATCTATAGATTGCTTTAGGTAGCATGGACATTTTTATGATGTTAATTCTTCCTATCCGTGAGCACGGTATGTGCTTCCATTTATTTGCATCTTCTTCAATGTTTTTCTTCAGTGCCTTATAATTTTCCAAGTATGAGTCTTTTATCTCTTTGGTTAAATTTATTCTTATGTGTTTTTTTGATGGAATTGTAAATGGAATTGTTTCCTTAATTTCTCTTTCTGATAATTCTTTTTTGGTGTATAGAAATGCAACCGATGTCTTGTACACCTGAAACTAATAAATAAAAAAAAAAAAAAGAAATGCAACCGATTTCTGAATATTAATTGTGTATCTTGCTACTTTACTGAATTCATTGATCAATTCTAACAGTTTTTTGGTGGCATCTTTGGGGTTCTCTATATAGAATATCATGTCATCTGCAAATAATGACAGTTTTACTTCTTCCTTTATGATTTGGATTTTTTTGCTCATTTTTCTTGTCTGATTGCTGTGGCTTGGACTTCCAATACTATGCTGACTAAAAGTAATGAAAGTGAACATCTTTGTCTTGTTCCTGATCTTAAGGAAAACACTTTTAGCTTTTTACTATGGAGTATGGTGTTAGCTGTGTGTTTGTCATATATGGTACTTATTATGTTGAGGTATGTTACTTCTATTCTCACTTTGCTGAGAGTTTTTATCATAAACGAATGCTGGATTTTTTCAAACGCTTTTTCTGCCTCTATTGATATGATTTTTATTCTTCATTTTGTTTATGTGGTGTATCATGTTAATTGATTTGCAGATATTGAAACAAACTTTCATCCCAGGAATAAATCCCACTTGATCACGGTGTGTGATCTTTTTAATGTATTGCTGAATTTGGCTTGCTAATATTTTGTTGAGGGTGTTTGCATCTGTATTCATCAGGGATAACAGCCTATAGTTTTCTTTTTTGGTAATGTCTTTGGCTGGCTTTGGAATCAGGGTAATGGTGGCCTCGTAAAGTGAGCTTGCGAGACTTCTATTCTCTTGACTTTTTTTGGAATAGCTTTAGAAGGACAGGTGTTAATTCTTTGAACGTTTGGTAAAAATCACCTGTAAAGTCAGCTGGTACAGCATTTTTGTTTGTGGGGAGTTTTTTGATTACCAATTCAATTTCATTAGTAGTAATAAGTCTGTTCAGATTTTCTGTTTCTTCTTTATTTAGTCTTAGGAGATTGTATGTTTCCAGGAATTGATCCATTTCTTCCAGATTGTTGAATGTGATGGCATTAATTGTTCATAGTATTTTTTATTTATATATAGTCTTTGGTATTTCTGTGGTGTCCATTTCTTCAAGGTTGTCAATTTTGTTGGCATATAGTTTCTCATAGTAATTTCTTAAATTTTTTTGTATTTCTGTGGTGTTAGTTGTCACTTCTCTTTCAGTTCTGATTTGATTTATTTGGGCCCTCTCCCTTTTTTTCTTGATGAGTCTGGTTAAAGGTTTATCAATATTCTTTATCTTTTCAAAGAAGAAGTTCTTGGTTTCACTGTTTTTTTCTTAGACTCTATTTTATTTATTTCCACTCTGCAGATCACCAAGTCTTTAGTGACAACCCCATTTCTTGCCAAAGCAAGTATACCCTCCTTGTTTAGGCATTCAAGGCTTTCATCAATATGCCTCCAGCCTGTGCCTGCAAATTTATAAGAAGGTCAAGATGAGGAAATACCCACTTCTCTCACTTAACACATTCACCAAAAACGGACTATTTCAATATGTTGAGATCACCATGGTGGTTAATACCATGATGCGTTCATAATAGAGGATGGAGCGTGATAGGTAGATTGTGAGACATATTGAATAGGGCAATGGAAAGTGTCTGAAGCCATTTGTATGGTCTTTTCCCCTGATTTTAGAATTTGGCTTGACTTTTACTTACAGGTATCTTATGGAGGCCATAGAGTTTGGATTCTCCCTCATAACACCTATTTAATTGGGTCTTTACCTAATCAGGCCTCTGTCCAGTCTTGGGCCTTCAGATTCACCAGTGTGCCAAGCAGCTGATACTCATCCATGGTCTTCATGTTAGGCTGGGTTAACCTCCTTACCCTGGATTTTTCTCTTCCCAGGCTCCCAGGCCCCCAGATTTCTTCCCTTAGGCTTAACTTCCCTATGTAGGCCTTCACTGTGTTCCCCTCCAACCTGGCATGAGGCACAGCTCTCCTACTTTTCCACTGGGTCTCCACAAGGACCTGAATTCTCCTTATAGCAAGGCTGTCTTTGTTTCAGGCAAGCTCTAGGAACTTCTCCGTGGATAGTACCCATGTCTTCAGTCATTTATAAATTCCTTGAGCATGGTGGACACTCAATTGCCCTGCCCAGATTCTTCTTCAAAGGAGGACTTGCTGTCTAGCCCCACAGACAGCCTCCAAGTGTCAGCCTTCAGGGCCTGCCTGAGCTACTTAGAGCTGCCTCACCCAAGGTCATGTCCTTTCTGGGGTGGCCCACATGTAGTGAGTAGGCAAAGCCAGGGATATAAAAGCCTGGCCATTTTGCTCTGACACGACACACTCTTAGGGATAGTCCTTATTCCAGAGCTCCCTGCTGGGATGGCCAAGGTTTTGTCAGGCCTGCCTCACAATTCCACTTCTTTCTCTGTACAATCTTGCTTTTATTTTCTCCTTTTCATAGGTGTTGATCCCCAACAGGCATCTCATGCCCCGAACTCCATCTCAACATCCATTTTTGGTGAGCACAGTCGGCAAATCTTCCATCAGCAGCCCTGGCTGTGTATCCCATAGCACTCACCTGTGGGGCCTGCTATTAAGAGGCACTCAGCAAGTGTTTGCTGATTTCAGTTTCATAACTGCTAGTAATTGCTGCCATTTAAAGAGTAGGTCCATGTGCTTAGCACCAAGGGAAACAGGCTGAGCATTTTACATGAATGTATCTTTTAGTCCTCAGACAACTCCACAATCAAAGCACCATTATTACTCCTATTTTACAGATGGAGAAACTAAGGCAGAGAGAGTAAGCAAGGGAGTGAGAATTTGAGCCCAGGCAATCTGACTCTTGAGCCAGAGCTCCTCACCACCATGCTGGAGCTAAGCACTGGACATAGCTGACAGCTGATCACTAGCAGTTAAGAGGAACCATATGGTGACACAAGGCAGCATCAGAAAGCCAGAGGGAAAATGACACATAGTTAGAGGGGTAAGTACCCATGTAGAGGTAGTAGGCTCAGAGACTTTCTAAACCTATCTCATCCAGCACAGCCTTCTCTGTTTGCCCCTCTTTAAATCAGAGCATCATAGACTGCCTGAAGCAGCAGCACACATAGCCCAACCTCCTTGTGGTACAAAACAGAATCAAGCCCAGAGAGGTTAAGGAACTTATCCAAGGTCACAGAGATAGTTGGTGTTTAGCCCTCTAGACCAGCAGGAACTTCCAGTGCATCTCACTCCATCCCCTCTGCCCCTCCATACCACTACCCTAAGGCTCTCTGATAGTTACTTGGTGGACTTGGAGTCAGGAATAGTACCTCTTACTTGGCTAGGTCAATCTTGGAATCAAGAGTCTGCTGTCTTCTCAGTCATACCTTCCTTGCTCATTTAGTCTCATCAGTATTCCAATCACCTCTGGAATGTAAAGGCAGGGGGATTGAAAGAAGGGTAGTTTTAAGAATGATGCAACAATGCTACCTCATTTTTATTGCCACCTTACCCAAGTTCTATTATTAAATTTCTCACTTCCCCTTAACATTAAAACATAACAGCATGATGGCAAGTTTTATGTGCTATGAAATCAAACATGCCTTGGTGTGAAACTCGCCTTACTTCTTTCTAGCAGTGTGACCTTGAGAAATTTACTGAAATTCTTTGAGCCTCAGTTCCTTACTTTATTCATGAGAGAAATAATGCTCAAAAGTTGCTTCATTGGGTGGTGGGAGGGGTAAATGAAATAATGAATGTAAAGGGCTTAGCACAGGGCTCCTGAACACAGTAAGGCTACGGTAAATTGTAGCCATTGTTATTTTTACTAAAGATACATAAGTGATAACATATGTGGCACCCAGTAATCATTAATCTGAAGTCCTCAGCAGGGAAGAACAAATCAGCACATGCATTAATTAGGGATTCTCATAACAGATATGCTTTATCTGATATATGCAATGTTTCTCGAATAGGGGCAGGACCAAACTCACCATCTCTGGACCAGAATCTATCCACAGGCAGTCCCAGGCCAGTGCAATCTTTCTTCTCCACATCACCCTAATATCACACCTGTAACCCCCACAATTCAGGTTTCCTTAAAGTCAAAACGAAGGCAGTTTGAATGAATCATCAAGAACCTTGTGGAAGGTTGGGGTGGGAAAGATATGTGGCATTTTAATAACTTGGTAGACTGGACTAACACGAACTGTGTTCACCATGCTCCCACTGCAAAAACACAGAAATATCTGATAAAACATAATGAAAAATAAATAAGTTCACAGCTTAAAATGGAGGAAGGAAGTGAGGGAAGAAGAAAGAAAGGAAGGAAAGAAGAAAGGAAGAAGGGAGAACAAGGAAGAGACAGAGGGAAACAATGGAGGGAGGGAAGGTAAGAAGAAAGGAATCAACAATGAACAAAAAATAAATCACCAGGTTCCCAAAGGACTCCTCCATCTCAACTAGCATCATTTATTGACAAAAAGCAGAAATGATAGAGCAAATCACTGAAGAAAAAGTTGTTAATTTTTGAAAGGATGGCCATAAAGTTCACATAGCCTAGACTCTCAAAGTCCTTAGACATACAACAGCATGATGCTGTAAGATTAGGCCTTCCAGCACTAGGCTGGGGGAGAAAATCAGAAGGGAAGAAGGGAGTTTAGATGGTAAAGGAATTCCTGAGCAAGAGGGTTTCTTGCCATGCTCTGTTCACTCACCACCCACCCACCAGGCCAAATATCAAATAAGTTTGGAGAACCCAAGGACTAAAGGATATTTTACTTGTCTCATGATCTCATTTGAGTTCACGTAAAATATGGGCTTGAGAATAAAATAGATCAAATCCCGACTTCGTCACTTTCTATCTGTGTGACAATGGGAGGATTATATAATTGTTGTGTCTTCATTTCTTCATTTATAAAAACAAAAACAATAAGACACCTTACTACCAATTACATACAAATCCAGTTCTCAACCATTCTCAATGCTCACTGGGATAACACACACACACACACACACACACACACACACACACATTCTTTCCTTCCTTTCTTCTCTCTCTCTCTCTCTCTCTCTCTCTCTCTCTCTCTCTCTCTCTCTCTCTCCCCCTCTCTTTCTCTCTCTCTCACACACAGACACACACACACACACACAGACACACAGACACACACACACACAATGAATGAGCCAGGAATCTTCTGGTTGCAAGTGATAGAGACTAGTTTTAAGTCAATAAAAAAACAAAAAAAAACAAGGGGGACTTATTAGTTCAAGTAACTGTACTTATTGGGGCTTTTCTCTCTCTCTGACCCTTTTCTTTGCTTGTCCTTGTTTCTTATTTCTTGGCCTTATTCTCTCCTACTGAAAAACAGCTTTGTTCCTGAGCTGGGAATGATTGCTTCAAGCACCTCCAGTTTTCCATCCTTGCAACCCATAATCTCAAAAACTGATCCCAGATTTTTTTCAGGAGAAATATCTCAGGGAAGACTCTGATTGGTCTGTTTTGCAGCACATGTCCTGCTCTGAACCAAGAAATTTGGCCAGGAGGATGGAATACTCTGACTAAACAAGTCCAGCTCACATATCTACCCCTGGGGCAAGGGTTGTAGGGAAGGAGACGAGGTGGTTTTAGACACCTCTAAACCTTAGTTCCCCAAAAGAAAAGAGGAAAATAGTTTTGGGAAGTAGGACTAACATATATCCACTACACTACACTCCTTGGCAGTCCAGAATCCATACATATCATGTCAAAAATGTCCTTATGCCATTTAATGCATCAATCCTACAAACAATAAACATCTATTTACCCCCCACACAAAGAGAGATAAACAAAAATTTTTTCCAGATACTCAGTTCAACTCCAAGCTATAGATTTATGTTCCCTGAGATGGGTCTTCATGTAACTCTTCATAAGCCAGTCACTTCCATCTAAATCAGGATTTCTTAAACTTTTTTTGTACCATGGACTCCTCTGGCAGTCTGGTAAAGCCTATGCATGACTTTAAAGAATCATGTATCTAACTGAAGAAAATAAACCCATGTTTGAGATATATTTAGCAAAACATTAGAAAACAAATTTATGATATAGAAATGTATATACTTTTTATTAACACATTAAATAGCAAGATAGAGTGGTGGGTCTAATAACTACCACAATTTCAAAAGTGATGTCCGTGAATAACATTTTGAGATGTCTACCACAACTCTCATATGATACGAAAGTATCTGTGATTCATTTGTGACAAGTACTACTGATATTATTATAGCCTCTTGCCTGCAATGGCATTGAAAGGAAAAGATAAATTTTAGTTAGATACTAGTGAAAATAAACATGACTTTTTCCCACTCAAGTTCACAAGCCCTTTACATTTACAGATTCCAGGGTAAGGACTCCACATCTAAATGGTAAATGTAACCTGCTACAATGTAACCCGTGTGGAGTCATGAAGGAAAATAAGAAAACCACAATAAAAACTCCTTCCCTTTGGAAAGAGAAGAGGAGAAAATAATACCCAAGGACCATAGCCCATGTTAGATATCCTTTGGAAGTGGGCAACAAGATTCATGCTCTGTGGAGTGGTAACATGACTCTGTCAGAGTTGTGACCTCTGGGAGAATTTCTGCTGGCCCTTGTCTTCCATGGCCTTTCTTAAGGAGGGCAGAAGAAATAATTCTGTTCTAGAGGACACATTCCTTTAGCATCTCAGTGCCTGTCAGGACAGTTATAGGGGCCTGGGATTGTCTAGGAACTGAACAATCATAGACCCCTGCTTCCCAAACTTGGGGGTACTTTAGCAATGCAGTGTCATTAAAACTCTGAATTAGTGACCAGCCGTTGGATTTCTCAAAGAGAGAATTGGTTAGTAATCAATGCCGGTGTGGGCCTTAGACCTGGGCAGGCAGGACCTCTGTTCTGTTCTTAGTGCCTCAAGAGATCACAGCTTCGGAGTGCCTTCCTTGAAATTTTTAAAATACCCCTCCGTTCCTGAACCGGCCCAGAATATTACCTGGGCACTGCATCCCAGCCTTCCAGCCTGGTCCTGCATGGGTCCTAGTCACCAGACGCACTTATCTCAACATTTTCTATATTCCAATGAATGGGACCTATCCCCAGGCTTGGCAGCGCCATCTCCCTGGATGAAGCTCCCTGAGCCCAGATCAGAACTTACATGGGCCTTGATTTCTGTTTATCCCTGTTGGGGTACTCGCCAACCTCTACATACCTCCCAATCTGCTGACAGGGGCTCATCAGATGCTCTGAGGAACTCTGAGGCTCTGGCCTCTGGGATTGGCCCAGGCCTGGTTCCAGAAGTGCAGTCTGGCAAGTGGATCTTTTCTGCAGACCAGCATAGTATTTCTCTTACAGAATCGCAGGGATTGGGATGCCACAATGGGGTGCTGATGCACTGATTTTGGGTGTCTCTCATTTCCATAGGACACAGGGTGAGTTCAGCGCTCTGGACTACCAACAGTTCACTACTAACCTTTGGACTTGAACCGTGAATGCCAGTCATGTGTCTGCTATTGTCTGTCCTTGTCCTGACTACAGTGCCAGCTCCAGTCTACAGCACCATTTTCCTGTGTGCCTCCTCCACCTGGTATCCAGAGTGGTCACTCATCTGTTTCTTAGGCTCCACCTCTTGTCCTTTGGGGGTGGGCATGGCCATATCATCCAAGGGCTCCCTAGACTGTTGCCCTGTAATATCAGCAGACCTTGCTGATCCATGTCCTCTTGCCTCCAATCAATGCAACATTGTGTTCTCCTGGGATGGCCTAAAACTATGCAGGACAAAGGATGGGATTCCTTGAGCAAATGAGACTGCTCTTTTCTATTTGCTCATGGGTTCCTCACTTATCCTTCCCACTGGCGGTGATGTGTGAAAAGCAGTGGTGAGGCCAACATGGAAAGACATCATATTTTTAAAAAATTAAATTTATTGGGATGATAATGATTAGTAAAATTACATAGGTTTCAGATGTGCATTTCTGCAATACATCATCTATATGTCACATTGTGTGCTCACCACCCAGAGTCAGTTCTCCTTTCATCACCATATCCCTCTTCTACCATCGCCCTCCCCCCTTACCCTCTGGTAGCCACTAAACTATTGTCTGTGTCTATGAGTTTTTGTTTATTTGTTTGTCTTGTTCCTTTGTTGCTTTCAGTTTTATATCCCACATATGAGTGAAGTCATGATTCTTGACTTTTTTGAAAGATGTCATATTCTAGAAATGCAATGTTGACAGCCTAAAGAGATCAAGGGAAGATATGGGTAAAAGATGTGTTGTTCTATGTTTAAATTATAAAATTCCAAACAGTACGTTTGACATGACCCGACAATGAATTATCATTTGCATTTTCTTACAATCTCGGTAAGACTCGCATTCATGATGATCATCAATGAAACACAGTAATGACCTTTAAGAGAGTCGTTGGAAACCAGTGTTCATGGTTGGCATTATGGATAACGTAGTATCTTGGGTAATGTAACCAGCTTTAAATAAATGGAATAAGTGGTATGAGGGAACCAAAGAGGCAAGAAGATCTATATAGTTTCAATACAAACAGGTTCGCAGGAGCTATGGCATTGTGAGTAATAACAGCATTGCTACCTTTTTTTTGTAGTGAGAGATGAGAAATTATCCAGGAATGACACATTTTGTATTAGAGCACACAAAGAATGGCTCCTGGACCTGAAACAGGTAAAGATGGTGCCAGGACACTATGAAGAATCTTCACAAGCATTGATTGGACAGTCAACAAATACATAACTACCTCTCCTATACCCATGATTCTAAATCTTCATCAATTAATCACTATACCTCACGTGAGCCCATGAATTTTGTAGCACATTTTAAAAATTAAATTGCTTAGATAGATAGCCCTCATCCCCCTCCACAACAATACTTGAATGGGTGCCACCACACAATTTAGTAGTGGCTCTAATCAAAGCTGAAGTCCTTGTTGAGTTACAGTGCTTGAACTTGCACCCCAGCATTATGATGTCTTTTATTTTTCATAATAGGTCTCAGTGTGCAGCAGGTAACCCCTCATTCTTAGTTTAACAGCTCTCATTTTGGCCTCTGCATTTGGGCAATAAAAACAACAGGCTGGTTGTGAAGCCCAGTTAATCTGCCCCTTGCTTCCAAGTTCAAAGCTCCCATTCAATTTGAGTGAATGACTCATTACAATGAGGATAATTATTACCTTTGTCAGGAAAGAGTACTCATCTGGAGATATTTGGAAGGAGCCAAGGATTTCCAATTTTCCACAGATCTCTTTCTGGAACCAATTTTATCCCCCAACTGTGCTTCCCTCCTCCCTACCTTAGTGAGCTCTAACTTTAGCTTGAGGCATAAAACAGGGCTATTTCAGTTCTACTAAGGCTCTGGATCATGTTTCTCAGCCATTTGGTGTTGCTGGCCACGTTAGGCACAGTATCTCTTACAAGAAGTATATGCTACTCCTTTTTTGGCTTCCAGAGACAATAAGCTTTCTTGCAGAACCTTAGGGAAAGCTATAAGAGGCAGCCTCCACACTACAATAACCTGATTATTTTCTACTAAATCCAGTAGTTTGTGTATATTGGCATATTTCCTATATCTGAAGATACAGGGGGTGACAATTTAACCAGCTGTTTTGCCACTTCAAAATGAGGACTTATTTGGTTGGCAAGTAATAGACACTGACACTTATGAAGAAAAATGGCATGTCTTAGTCTGCTCAGGCTGCCAAATTAAAACCCCATGGACTGGGTGGCTTAAACAACAGAAATTTCTTTCTCACAGTTCTGGAAACTAGAAGTCTGTGATCAGGGTGCCAGCATGGTTGGTTCTGGTGAGAATTCTATTCCTGCCTTGTAGATGGCCACCATCTCCCTGTGTGCTCAAATGGTCTTTCCTCAGTGCATTGTGTGGAGAAATAGATCTCTCCTTCTCTCCCACTTATAAGACCACCAGTCCTATTTGATTAGGACCCCACCTATATGACGACATTTAACCTTAATTACCTCCTGAAAGTTCTAACTCCAAATACAGTCACACTGGGATATGAATTTTGGGGAGACACAATTCAATCCATAGCAGTTTTTATTAGAGAAATTCTGGGAAGCTCACAGAGCTAAATAACCAAGACAATCAGAACTTGGGACCAACAGAAACCATGTCAGCTCTGGATACAAATAAAATAAATGCATAAAGTGTGTTTTCCAAACACTGGCCATATGAAGATTTAGCTGCAGCTTCTCTGACACTTGCTCATTCAACTCAAGGTTTAATTTTTTTAGGAGAGAAAGTGGATGATGGACTGGGTTTGAGTCATATGCTCATCCTGGAACTAATCTCTGAAGGAAGAAATGTTGTTTTCTGATTGGTCAACTTGGAGAGAGAGAGAGAGAGAGAGAGAGAGAGAGAGAGAGAGAGAGAAAGAGAGAGAGAGAGAGAGAGAGAGAGAGAGAGAGAGAGAGAGAGCAGAGAGACAGAGGAGAGAGAGAGAGAGGAGAGAGAGAGAGAATCTGTAGATGAGGTCAGCTTCATCCAAATCACACAGTACCGGTTGCCCACAGGAAATAGAAGTTCTGTTAGGTGGAGAAGAGGGAAAGATCAATGGGTAGGCAGAAATAATAGACGTCCACTACAGAGTGCCAAAGTTTTGCACAAAACTGTTTAAGTGTTATATTTTTGAAGGAAAATATTACTTGGCTCAAGGAGGGAAAAGTTGCTGTGCATTATCAATTTTGCCTTTTCAAGGTGACAATGACATGAAGAATTGAGTTTAGACCTTCCAAGTCTTCACAGGTCCTTGGAGTTTGTTATCCTGGTAGATTAATTTCCAAAAAGAAGAAGTAAAACAAGGTTTTGGTGCAAATCATTTATCACCCCAAAGTTCCCAATTATGCCTTCTAGGGAATGGCTAAAGGGTAGATACTAGTTTCCTTATCAAAAAGCATCACAAGTGACTGTTAAAAATATATAATCCTATGGTTGCAAAAGTAGAATAGCAAAGCTGGTCATTACTGAGCAGCTACTTTCTGCCAGTAGTGGCCACACTCTTGAATGTCTTCACCAAATCTATTCCCCTTTGTATTTTCTACCAAGACCTCGATCTTATTTATGTAATCATCCCTTTCCCACCCAAACCATGCAACTTAGAGGAAGGTGACCCCTATTTCCAGCAATGAAGATGAATCCTGACTTATGTGAATCAGTTACCATAATCTATTCATCTTTACCCCTGATTGGTTCACAGACCCAAACTAAAACCAGTTGCCATGGGGCACTCCTCTGGCAACAATTATTGATTCAGGGGACAGAAGTAACCTTGGTTGGCCCAATGAACTTGAAGGAAAGGAATTTCACTCCATATTTGGGAATGGTTTGCTCTTCTCCTCCAATGGCCATGGACAAGCAATTCCACGGCCCCAGTTGTTCCCAGCAGCTGTCTTGCTTCCATGGGAGCCAGCCTCAAGAAAGCCAAGTCAAGAGAATGCTGATAGGTCTAGACCATAGCTTAGGTAGAATCACACCTGGAGCTCTCTTCCGTCACTAGACTATGTGGCATAATACATTTCCTAATTGTTTAAGCCATTTTGACTCAGGATCTCTGTCACTTGTAGCCAAAAGCATCTTAAAGCCAGATACTGTGTAAGTAAGTACTTTATATGCATTGTCTCATTTTATCCACATACCACCCTAGAGGAGGTAGCATTATCATCTCCACTTTATAGGTGAAAAAACTGAGGGACAAAAGGTTAAGTAACTTGCCCAAAGTCAGTTAGTTACTGAATCCAGTCATCTGTTTCCGAAACCCACATTCCATTCTAAGCCAGTAAAAGTAAAGCCAAGTAGATTTATATATACCAACATTCCTAGAAAATTATAGTGAAATGGATATATTATAAAACAAATCATGATTTTCCACTGATTTGTATTAAAGCTTCAGAAGTTCTTTGTCATCACTTCTGATAGAGCTTCAATTGCTAGAGGGTATAAACTTCTTGGCCCCTATATCTCTTGGTAAGGAAATGGCTAATGTTCTGTAAGCAAATACATCACCAGGGAATTTCCCCAAACTTTGAAGTCAATGGCAATCTAAGTTCTAGTTTTCTTAAGAACAGGACCTGTCTGCTGGGGAGAATAGGGAAGAGAAGTTCAAAATATCAAGGTGTCAAATTGTCCAGTGATACAAAAACAAGAAGTCAGCTGGCTGACATTTACGTTGTGCAGGAAACGAAGAAGGTATTTGGTCTCTCCTTGCCCTATACATACCCTGTAGGTTTGCGCTCTACAAAGAAAGCATAGTTGCTAATAGCATAAGCCTTGGAACCTCACACACCTGTACTTGAGTTTCCATTCTGACATTTTTTTAGCAATGTAAACCTGAACAAATTAATTAACCTCTCTAAGAATCAGTTTCCACATCTTTAAAATGGGAACAATAGTTGTACCCACACACAGCATTATTGACTTAAATGAAAAAATGCTTAAGGTGTTCTGTGGCATTGAGCTATTAGTATATACCCTCAAACTAAATGGCAAACGAACTCACCGTTTAATCTCTCATTTAAGGATGTGTAGGTGTCTATGGATCAGTGGACCCAGGCTAGACTCTGCTGGGCACGTCCACGTTAAGCTACAGATTCAGCTGCGTTTGAATCTAAGCTATAGAGGGACATTTAGGTCTGCTCAAGGTGTTTTCATTCTTAGGCCAGGATAAAGTGGCAGCAGTCACCACATAAGAGGGAAAGCCTAATAGCATAAGCCCATTTCAAATGTTTATTGGCATCACTTCTACCAAGATCTCACTGGCCACAGGAAGTCACATGGCCAATTCAAATGTCAATGGAGAGGGGAGGCACTGCAAAGTCACATGGTGAAAGGTGGCTATAGGGACGTGTGAAGAATTGGGAACAAGAGCGCCATCTACCACAAGCTCTTACACCAGTGATCAAATCAGAAAATATAAGTGGTTGTTTGGGGTTGCTCCAGTAATCATACCAGAGGCCCAGAGAGGCCATCATTTTCCACTGGAATAAGTACAGCAGTGATGAAAAAACTCTTGCCAATTGAGGTTTAAAGAAAAGAAGAAATGCTTCTTGATAACATTTATTTAAATGAAAATGGCTCCATTGATTCCCATGTGGGAAAAAGAAAATGTATATCCTTACAACTTAGTTTACCTACTAATCATTGAGTAAATAGTGGAGGAATGTCCATGAAAAGACTGGCATTGACTTCACGCAACTTTAAGGTTGATATCTTGACATATGTAAGAAGTATCAAGTGTGAAGTAGCTTTCTATCCTTTCCTCCTGATACTAGATGGTGGACCTGTTGCTAGTTGGGCAGTCTGTAGACTGAAAGTTAACCCATTTGTTAATTCTTCACCTTATCACCTTGGCTACAATATGACCATAATCTTCAGTCATTCCCTCCCCTGAAGGGAGGCTCCCTGTGTAGCCACCAAATTTACATGGATTTGAGGCGAGCCACAGATAAGCCTAAGTGTTGTCTGAGGCCAAGTGAGGTTTGTTCTCTGGGAGGCCAAGTCATTCCTCTCTTCCTCAGTTTACTCTCTCCAGTTCCCTCCTGGCTCTGCATCTCAGACAAATCCACAAACTGTCCTTCCAATGCTGTCCACCTTGAAGGGGCCACTACTGTGCTGCTTCACATCAAACTCAATTATTCTCTCACTTGGGAAGATAAATACAAGAACACAATGCTTGGGGGAAATTCCATCTAAATAAGTCACACAGACAAGCTGTTTCTGGACAGGAAAGCTAAAGCTAAGGTAAATGGCAGAAAGAGTATAACTCTGTGACAGTCATGGTCTGGTATTGGTTTGTTGTGCCTGTTAAGGAAAGTCTTTATCCCACTTACCTTAAAGCTTGCCATTCCTTATCTGTCAGCCCTGTGGCGATGATGGGTGTGGATGGTTTTGAGATATCCTTTACAGGTGTAAGGTTCTTGGTAAATGTTTAATAGAAAGTCCTCATAGGGCTAGGTTATGATATATTTATTTATAAACTCTATCATAACAAATACACTGAGACATTCACTAAATGTCAAATACGTATCAAGAGTCCGACTTGCTCAAGGCGAGTTTTGAAACTGAGCTGCTAGGCAATTGTCCTTCCCTATCTATCAGTTCTGAGAGAAAAGGCACTTGAAGGTGGAGGAAGAGTTGGGCCAAGAAACCAGCACTTTTAACCATGTAGCACATTGATGGCCCCACAGGATGGCTCCTCTTTAAATCCCCAACCCAAGTCTGGACAGTACACTAGGCAGACTGGCCTCTTCCAAGAGACTTTATAGAACATTTGAGGGGGGCAAAAAGGAACCAAGCCCAGAACACACCAAAACCACAGCCTCTTTTGGCTCACATAGGGTAGGCTTCTTATCTTAAGCCCTGATCCATTCTACTCTTGTTGACCAATCTGCTTCTTCAGGGATGCTAATCTGACCAGCTCCCTGCCCCACTCTCACATAGCAAGCAAATTGCAGGAGAGGAGTTGGATTTAAGGTGATTCTTCTCACCCACCAGCCCATATCTTTTCCAGGACATTATGTTGCCTTCTTGTAAAATTACAACAGACTCAAATTTTCTACATCGTGCTACATGTTAGACAGAGAGCGCAAGCAGGAGGAAGGAAAAGGGCTGGTCCCAGTTTCTAGTAGGAGAGACCAAATTCTTCCTCTAAGTGATAGGCCTGGTGGTGGTAATTTGAACAGGCAATGGCTACCCACTATGTTCAAGGATTGCTTGATCTCCATTAGAAATCTGACACTCAAACATGATTTTACAATGACATATATTTAACAATCATACAATAAGAAAGACACCCATAGAGCAAAGTTGGGAGGGATACTTTGTTACAAGTAGATTTGCATGTACTACAGGTCCTGTAAATTTTTTATGGCAAGCATCACACTCTCTAACTTCATGTTTGTTTTAGTTGTGCTCTTAAGGTTTAAAAAAACAACAAAATCATCAACTGGATTCTTCTGCAGCATGAGTGAGTTCAAAGGCAGTTCAAAGTTGTTGTAAGAAAAATTATTCTGTAAGAGGATGATAATTGGGGAAAGACATTGGTTTCCCTATAGATCAAGACATCTGACTATAAGGAAGAGAGGAAGAGAGGAAGAGATGCTAGTTATGGTAATGAGTGATGAAGAAAGCAGGAAGTGTACAAGATGAGCAAAGAGAGATGGGATGCTAAAATGAAAAAAAAAGGGAAGTAAATTTAAAATATTGATGTGATGTCAACACACATCCATCAGAACAGCTAAAATGAAAGAGAAAGACAATAACAAGTGTTGGAGGGGAGCAACCAAAACCCTCAGACACTGCAGATGGAAGGGGAAATTGGTCAAATCCCTTTGGCATACTCTTTGCCAGTATGTATGAGAGCTGACCATATGCCTAACTTGTGACCCAGTGATTCCACTCTCACATATATACCAACAGAAATGTACACACACATTAACATATATATATATACCTAAATAGCCACAGTAACACTATTCATACTAGCACAGAACAGGAAACTAACCAAATCCCATCAACAGTAGAATGGATGGTATACAAGTTCTGACAATAACATTCACGAACTCATCCTAGAAAAAGTGCTACATACTTCATGCTGAATATCACTATGATCACCTTCAAAGTACTCCCCTTGGGAAGCTATGCACTGACGCCAGCTCCTAGTCCACCCTTCAAAGCAATTTTGGAACTCTTTTTCTGGAATGGCCATCAGAGCTGTTGTCGTATTATGCTTGATGTCCTGAATGTCATCAAAATGTCTTCCTTTAAATATTTCCTTTATCTTTGGGTATAGAAAGAAGTCATTGGGGGTCAGATCAGGTGAGTACGGAGGGTGTTCCAATAGTTACTTGTTTGCTGGCTAAAAACTCCCTCACAGCAGTGCCATGTGAGCTGGTGCATTGTCGTGAGGCAAAAACCATGAATTGTGGGCGAAAAGTTCAGGTCCTTTGTGTCTAATTTTTTCATGCAGCCTTTTCAGCACTTCCAAATAGTAAACTTGGTTAATTGTTTGTTCATTTGGTACAAATTCATAATGAATAATACCTCTGATATCAAAAAAGGTTAGCAACATTGTTTTGACTCTTGATTTGGACTGATGGAAATTTTTTGATGTTGGAGAATTGGCTGACTTCCATTGTGCCCTTTGACACTTTGTTTTAGGGTCATATTTGTACACCCATGTTTCATCACCAGTGATAACACAGCCCAAAATATTGTCTTGTGTCTCCCACAGGTCTCGGCAAACTTCGACTTTCCTTTGCTTTGGTTCATCAGTGAGCTCCTTTGGGACCATTTTTGCACACACCTTTCTCATGACAAGATATTCAGTTAAGATTTTCCTGTTTCTCTGTCGATGTTTACTTGATCTGCTATGCTTCCCACAGTCAGCCAACGATTTTGATGCACAATTTGATGAATTTTTGCAATGTTTTCATCAGTTCTGCTCATTACTGGCTGCCCTGACCTCTGTTCATCAGTGATGTGTTCTGTCCCCTCAGAAAAACATTTAATCCATTTATCCACTGCCGTTTTCTTCATGGCATTATCCCTATAAACTTGGACTAAAACACGTTCCTGATTTCACTTCCACTTTGCCAAGTTTAACAAGAAATTTAATGTTTGTTCATTGCTCTAATTCAAGCTCAGACATTCTGGCAACAGCACACAAAAACACGCAACAACAATAATGAATGCCACTCAGCAAGACACTGCCACACATTGACATGAACACAGCTGTAAGACACCGATATACCAAAGTTATGAAATCTTACTAAACTGCTTGTACAGTGCTGTCAATGTAAGTGCATGGTGGCGAGTTCACGAACTTAATTGTCAGACCTCATAATCACAGCATGGGGTACTTTACAGCAATGAGATTGAACAAACTACAACTACATATTACAATACTAAGGAAACTCATAAACATTGCACTGAGTGAAAGAAACTAGCCACAAAGTGGTCATATTGTATGATTTGATTTTCCATTTGAATGGTGTTATGAATTGAATTGTGTACCCCAAAAAGACATGTTGAAGTTTTAACCCCTAATACCTCAGAATGTGGTCTTATTTGAAAATAGGGTGGTTGCAAATGTAACCACCTTAGCTAAGATGAGGTCATTCTGGAATAGGGTAAACCCTTATTTCAAGATGAGTGGTGTCCTTATAAGAGAAGTGACACAGAGACAGACACACGAGGGGAGAATGCCATGTGACAACAGAGGCAGAGATTGGAGTGATACAGCTATAAGACAAGGGACATCAAGAATTGCCAGTCGATACTAAAAGTTAGGAAGAGACAAGGATGGATCCTCTCCTACAGATTTCAGAGGCAGCATGATCCTGTCAATACCTTGATTTTAGACTTCTAGCCTCCAGAACTGTGAGACAGTAAGTTTCTATTGTGTTAATCCACCTGGTTTGTGGTACTTTGTTACAGTAACTCTGTAAAACTAATACAGTTGGCAAAACCAATCCGTGTTGTTAAAAGAAATAAGGATATAGTTACCTTTGGTGGCAGGGATGATGTCTGGAAAAGAGCATGGGGGAAATTTGTGTACTTTTCTATATGTATGTTATATTTTAATGAAAAGTACACACACACTCACACACACACAGATTTCCTGGTTATATAATGGGTAGGGCCAGACTCCCTGAGAAGTAGATCTGCATGCAGCAGGCAGAAATACATGTCAAGTGTATTCAGAAATAATATTGAAAACCTACTATGTCCCAAGCACTATGTTAAGCAACACAGTGACCGGCTAACTTCTCCCAGGAACCTGCTTTAGTCTAACCTGGAGTACCTCTGTTCTTCTTTAGGAAGGCTCCCATGATTTTTGGATACATCTGCTTTCATAGACACTCATCTATCAGTGATCTCTTCTCTAGCCAGTGTGGCAGAGTTGTGTGGTGATTGTGCAGGCTCTGGGATCAGCCTACTTGGGTTCAAATCCTGGCTTGACCACTTTCTAGCTGTATGATCTGAACTAAACTACTTAGCCTTTCTGTGTCTTAGTTTCCTCATCCATAAAATGGGGACAATAATACTGCCTATGCCTCAGAAGATGTTTGCAAAGAGTAAATCAGTTGATATGTGTAAAGAGCCTCATTCAATAAATGTTGGCTATTGTGGTATTGAAACTCTCTTGCTGTTTCTTTAACATAGTACGGCAGATATCCCCACTGTTCACCAATGTCCAGCTCCCCTCTACCTCCAGGAATATGGGGATTTTACCTCCTGCTCCTTATTTCTATTTTATTGAGGAACAATTTACATATAATAAAATACACAGTTACTGTTATTGGCTGAATTTTGTCTCCCCGCCAAATTCATATGTTGAAGCCCTAACCCCCAGTATCTCAGAAGGTAACTATATTTGGAGACAGGGCCTTTTAAAGATAATCAAGTTAAAATGGAGATGTTATCCATTGGAATCCAATATCATGATGTCCTTATAAGGAGAGTAGATTAGGACATACACAACAATAGAGGAATAACCAGGTGAGGACACAGTGAGAAGGCAAGCAGTTGCAAGCCACAGAGAGAGGCCTCAGAAGAAACCAAACCTGCCAGCACCTTGATCTTAGACTTCCAACTTCCAGAACGATGAGACAATAAATTTTTGTTGTTTAAGCTACCCAGTCTGTGGCATTTTTTATGGCAGCCCTAGCAAACTTTGTGTTTAGTATGTGTTCAGTTTGATAAGTTTTGTCAAGATCTAGAATATTTCCATAACCCCAGCAAGATTTCTTATGCTCTTTTCCAGTCAATTTCCCCATTCTCATAAACTGCCACTTTCTGACTTCCATCACCATAGAGTAGTCTGCTGGTTCTGGAACTTCATAAAAATGGAATCATACAGTACGTACTTTTTTGTGCCTGACTTCTTTTACATAACAAAGTGTTTTTGAGACTCAGCCATGTTGTGGCATGCATCATTAGTTTGTTCTCTTTTATTGTTGAATTAATTCCATTGTACAAATATACCACAATTTGTTAATCCATTTGCCTATTGATGGATGTTTGAGTAGTTTCTTATTTGTGACTATCACAAATAAAGCTATGAACATTTGTGTACAAGTGTTATTGTAGACCTATATTTTCATTTCTGTTGAGTAAATACCTGGGAATGGAATTTCTGGGTTATAGGATTAAAGGTATGATTATTAGAAACTTCCAGTTTTCTGAAGTGGTTGTACCATTTGACATTTGCACCAGCAATGTATGAATTTCGATTGCTTGATATCCTCATAAATATTTGGGGTTGTCAGTCTTTTTTTATTTTAGCCATTCTAATAGATGTAAAATCTTTGTTTTGATTTGTTTGTGTTTTCTGAGCATAAGCTAGATGAAAATCCACTAAGGAGGCAAGGGTGCTAGTATACATACCAATCAATTTATGTAAAACCAAACAAATAACAAGAAGGACTGCTGTCATCTCTGTTTTATCCACGCACAGACTACATTGGTGAATCATGCCTGGGGCTCGTCAGTCCTCATGGGAAATGCCTGCAGGGGTCAAGCAACACCAGCAGAGCCAGACCAGTAAAGATCTGAGGAGGACACTGTCTAGGAGTTTGTAGCTATAACTCTGAGAACGTGAGTGATTTGCAATGGCAGAGACAAATATCAATCCATATCAATCAATATTTATTGCTGAGTAAATACCTACAGTATGCAAGGTGTTCCCAGGGGATCCAGGAGGGGAGTAGACTGAGACTCAGAAAGATTTACTCTTCTTTATTTTGCATTATCTGTGCCTCCAGCCCCTTCCATTAGCATGAATAATTAACAGCTGACAGAGCTATCAGCCACAATAAGAGCACGCTTTGGATTCAGGGTTTATCACGTGCCAAGGAAGAGAAAAGGCTCAGGGGGCTGAAAGTGATGATCAGGGTGATGATGGGTGGTGAAGAGGAAGAAAATGAAGCATATTAAATACAAATGCCGCAATGTCCCTTATTTTCTGTTTATCTTACAAAATTACCTTTAAATTCCTATATAATACATGAGTGCTAATTAGAAGTATATAGACAAAACCACCCTTTCCTGGTCCTACTCCCCTCCCCAGGGAGTAGTTGGACTTGACAGTTGAAGTGTGTTCGTCCAGACCTAGAAAAGTCTTTACATGTGTAAATGAACATATGTAGATTTCCTTCTTTTATATATCAATGAGTTTCTATCCTACATATTATCCAGAGCTTGCTTTTATTTCATGATAGTATATCTTGAACATCTTTCCCTGTCACTACATACCAAGGACTCCATTGTATAGACACATCATAATTTATTTATTTAACCACTTCTATATGGATGGGCATTTAGATCAATTACATTTTTCACCATATATATATCGGGATGCCAAAAAAATGTATAAACATTTTAAGAGATGTTATCTATGTATTACTTTTCAAAGTTAAATTGAATTATGGTATCAATATGTAGTATGACGTTCTCTCAAAAGATGGCGTTAATTAAATGAATACTAGTGTCACCATAGCATGACTGGCAGGACAGTCAAAGAAAATGGCAGAAGCATGGTTGTCGTTCGAGGAGCACAAGACCATTTTGAAGTGGTATTTGAAATTCGAGAATGTTGTGGAAGTACAACGACAATGGAGGTATGAGTGTGCAACAGAACCTCCAACTTAACACCCCTTCACTTCTTCCTATGGGGGACCTTAAAGGATGTGGTGTACCATACAAAACTGGCTACACAGGCAGTACTTCCGGAAGAAATTGAAACGGCATTAGCAGTAATACAAGTGGACACTTTGGTCAGCTCAAGCAGTAGTTCACAGTAATCAGAAGTGTCTGGATGCTGATGGCAACCACTTTGAGCACCTCTTGTAATTGCAGAAGTCACACGTGACTTGTATTCATCTTTTATTATTGGTATATATTCAGTATTACAATTTTAATACAGTTTTCCTTTTTTAAAATGTGTATACATTATTTGGCACCCTCTGTATGTGTGTATACACACACACACACACACACACAACACGTGCAAATATACCTATGGGATAGGGGTTCTAGAGGCTGGATTGGAAGATGGCTTGCTGGACCAAAAGCTATGACCATTTTAAATGTTGCTAGAAACTACCAAATTGCCCTCCAAAATGTCTTTGCCAACTAAAACTCCCACCGAGAATGTACAACAGTGCTAATTTCCCCCACCCTCCCCAATACTAGACATTATCAATCCTTTTAATGTTTGCCAACTTGGTGGATAAAAAATGATCTCTCATTTCCATTTATATTTGCATAATTCTTATTTCTAGAGAGGCTGAATATCTCGTCATATTTCTCTATCCCCCATCAAATCTGTAGATAGGAGAACGGATTGTACTGCAGTATTTTTTTAACAGAAGGAAGCAGGTAAGTGAGAAATGTCCCTCCTGGTTCAGTCATCTGGTTCTTGGTTTGTGGTGCTGAAATCCAGCCAGAATGAAGTTCCTCAAACCTCTGGCAGTGACTTGGGAAAGTGGATTTGTTCAGCTGTGTTCAGACCCAAGTAATTAGCTGATCATTTGGGCATTTAGTTGAAACACCCTGCCAAGATGCCATTTGCTCTAAACTCCCAACAAACAAAGGATGCTCTTTGGTCCAGCTTCTTTTCTGACTACTTCCTCAGTCCTTGAAGGAGCTCCCTCTTCTGGAAGGGTTAAACTCTGGGTGGGCTCGCTAATGGTGACAAAGATGGATGATGACCATCAACTCAATCTCTGACTCAAAAACCAGGTCCCAAGGGCTGTACAGAAAACACTTGGGAAAATGAAAAAAAAAATATTTAGAACTGTCTCAACTCTAAACTGTAACCCCACTGCCACTATTCCGATCTAGGCACCCACCCCTCTTGTTGGTCTCTACTCCCCCCATCTTCCATCCTTCTGCAATGAAAGGGACCTTTCCAAACCTCCAGTCTAATCATGGCACTCCAATAATAGTAATTGCATGTCAAAATTGGGCACTTATGCTGCACCTGGCACTGTGCTTAGCATTTTACTAGCATTTTCGTCTAATTTAAATCCATCACTTAAAAACTTCAAACACTGCCCTTTTGCTCACACATTCCCAACATGCTTCCGCCTCAGAGCTTTGCTATTCCGTCTGTCTGGAATATTTTTCCACACACCCAATACATGGCTTACTCCCTCACTTCATTCAGGCTTCTCATCAAATACCACTCCTCAGAGAGGTTTGTTCTGATGACCTTACCTAAAATAGCACTCCCTGTTACTCTCTGTACCCTCTCCTGTTTCATTTTCTTCATGGCACTTTTCACTACGTGATATTTCATTCTGCACTTATTTGTCCATTGCTGTCTCCCACATTTGACTACACGATCACTGAAAGCAGGGACTTTGTTCATGGCTAAAGCCCCTATGGCTAGAATAATGCCTGGCAGGTGGTTGGTGCACATTAACTCTTTGCTGAGGGTGTGCATTTTGAAAGCAATTTGGCAATACCTTATAAAATAAAGTATATGTAGATGACCTATGACCAAACAATCCCATCGAGAAAAATTCATGCACAGGTCTGTTAGAGGACATATATGAGGATGTTCTTTATGGAAAGAGGGAGTTATAAGCAACCTAGGTGTCCATTATGAAGGGAGATAATGAAAAACACGAGGTGTGTGCACGCCATAAAACACTATGCTGCAATCAGAAGAAAATACTAAATGCTCTTGTAGCAACATGCATAGATCTTTAAAAAGAGTGTTGAGTGAACGATGCAAGATAGGGAGTGACACTTATAACACAGTACCTTTTATGTAAATTAAAAACACACACACATAAAAAAAACCACTATGTACTATACAAACACAAAAGACTAGTTAAAGATACCCCTTACACCTTCAACAAGGTGCCTCTGGAGGAAGGGAATGGAACGGGGGTGGGGGGGGACTAAAGATTTAAAGGAGAAAAGAAAGAAAGCAAAAGGGAGAACTTTGAGGGACCAATGAAAACAGGGTTTACAAAGAGATATGGCTAATGGAGCCCTCTTGATCTCAGGTTAAAAAGGAGGAAAAAATAAAATAAAATGTTCTTTCTGTTTTCTCCATCTAACTTGTTCCCACGTATCCTTCAAGCTTATATCCAACATGATCTTTGTTTTGAGGCTTTCTTTGACCTTTCCCCCATAGAATTAATTTCTGCTTTATTAACATACCCATAGCATTTTCATGATACTTTTATTTTAGCATTTATAACCTCGTATAATAGCTGTTTGCTTACACATCTGCCTTCTTCATTAGGAGAAAACAGATGTGACTTTATTAAATTTTGTACCTCTGGCATCTAGAATTGGTGATGAAAAAAATTAATGAGTGAGTTTAAGCAGACATCTTGTAGGGTCTTAAGAATTTCTCTAGTCTGATCTTAATATATGAATTTAGTGGCTTCAGAATCAGCCAGTGTCTAATTGGATGGAATGGTGTTTCTGAAACTGAAATTGGATTCCAAAGACAGCCATTTTGTTTATCATTTGTGGACAAGAAATGAGTATGGTACATCCAGTGTGACCTGAGGCACCTTCTAGACTAGTAGCTCCATCTCCAAATAGAATGGAAAAGTGAAGTGGAGTTGGGAACAGGCTGCAGTCACACCCACTGGACTGGAGCGATTCTGGGGGTGTTGATTCAGCTGTAGGTGCTGCTAGAGGACATTTATCCTGGAAGTTGAGTTTGGCATCAGAAGTCACAGCCACTTCTCGTCTCTATCCAGGAAAATATCCAATAATTGAGACTAAATAGCTGAGACAGAGCATGGGGCCTAGGAACCCATGGTGAATTGGGCATGAAAGTCTAAGAAAACAGGATATGATGGCAGAGGCCCAGCCATCTAGAGAAGTGTCCTGTCACTGGCATGACTTTAGTTCTTAGTAGGGGTCATGGTATTGATCCTCATACTGATGCACTAGACAGAGACTAGTGGAATCACTGCCCCTTGCCCAAGTACCTACCACAGTGCAGACATTGTGCTGAATGCACAAAGGGAATAGGGGCCGTAGAAGCAACTGAAGCACTGGAATTGGGGCTCAGGGGAGTGGAGCTGGGAGTAGGGGAAAAGAGGAGAGTCAGGCTTGGGACTGGGGACACATGTGATCAGAATTTTAGCTGCAGGGAAGTTGATGATAAACTCCCAGCCTCTATAGCTGGAGTTATTACAAGGACTGGGGTTAGCCTTGAGAATCGGAAAAGCAGGTGACTCCAAATATCTGGAGAAGGAGGGCTGCTGGGCTAGAGGTTGGGCAGACCTACCAGGCACAGTTCTTTTCTGCTGTAAATCCAACTTGCCTTGTGACTTTGGGTGCATTTCCCTATTTCCAACATTTACATTTTCTCATAAGCAGAAATTTTTTAAAAATCAACATTTGCAAAGCATTTGCTAGATGTTCTTAGAATATTCCAGATTTTATAAGTTAATCATTGTACCAGTCCTTTGAGGTGATTTTATGAGAGTAAAACTGGGGCACAGAGAGGTTAAGTGACTTGCGTGGGTAACAAATCTGTCATTGAAAGTCAGGCAATTTAGTGCCAGAATATGTCTGTGCACACTTTTACACACACACACACACACACACACACACACAGTTTTAATCACAGTGCTTCACCGCCTTGTTAAAATGTGTGTCAGGACAGTTTGGGGAATATAATCAATAATGTTGTAACGATTTTGTAGGGTATCCAATGGACACTTATCTTATTAGGGAGACCACTTCATGGACAGTGTAGATACCTGACCACTGCGCTGTACACCTGAAGCTGAAGCTGAATAATAATGAATGTCAACTATGACTTTATATATGTGTGTGTGTGTGTGTATTTTCACAGGAAGTGGAGCACAGCATAAGGAATAGAGACAGTGGAAATGTAAGGACTGTGTGCGATGTCAGAGGGGTAATAGATTGGGGGAAGGGGGTTATCACTTTGTGAGGGGTATAAATGTCTAACTATTACATTGTTTTGTACACCTGAAACTAACAATAAAGAAGAAGAAGAAGAAGAAGAAGAAGAAGAAGAAGAAGAAGAAGAAGAAGAAGAAGAAGAAGAAGAAGAAGAAGAAGAAGAAGAAGAAGAAGGAGAAATGTGTGTCAGGAATGAGAAGGTAGGAAGGACCAAAATCTCCACTGTCAATTCACAAGGATGTCATGACATTTGAGAAACATCTACCAAGAGCCAAGTGATCCACTTTCTTTGGCCACTGACTCTCCTCCAGGTAAAAGACAGAGCTGACTAGAAATCAGATCTGACAGCTGTGGTTGGAGGCTCTGGCTTCTGTTGTCAGAGTCATAGGTAACCTCAGACAGGGCATGCATGTGATGACTAAGTCTTCAACAGGGCAATGCAGGGCTCCTCCCCACAACCCCCCGCCCTTAGCCTTTCTCTGGGAAGATCATGAATGATACTATCTGAACAACCTTCAGCACAAGCGACACCCTTGGTGCTGCAAGTTCCACATTGCACTGAGCCTGAAATCAGTGATTCCTGGGCCCATGCTCTGAGAGCCAGTGGTTGGTGGAAAGTCAGTTCTGTGACTTTTCAGAGAGGAGGTAGCAGATGCCCAGAACACAGGAAGATCCGAGCCAGGTGTACCAGAGGCTGTTGGTACCCACCCATGTCCTTCTCCTTACTGCATCAATGCATGCCGGCCCAACTCTCAACCGCCAGCACCTGCGTCCTTTTCCCTGTGCACTATTACCCCCAGGTCCTACTCTGCACACCTGAATAATAGACCCAGAATGCTGGGGAGTAATGCCCCTGGGAGTAGTCCTTAATTAATGGGGAGCTAGTCAGGAACTTCCTCACCCGTCAGTGGGGACAATTCTGAGCTGTGTGTTGTGCACTGTTTCCCAGAAGTCCCCAGTGGGAGTAGCTCCTGTTGCCCAAGTGCTAACTTGTTTGATAACATACTCTTTATTCACTTCTTTCTTTCTTTTCCATGCTTGTCATCCTCATACCCCTTCCTAGCTTCCTTGCACCTCGCAAATAGACAACTTGCACTCAATTCATTGTCTCGGGGTCTGCTTCTAGGGAACCCAAATGAAGATACCAAAAAGACTCTTGCTGGCAAATTATATCCTGAGAAACATTCTTCACTATACAATCTCCTGGTTCTGGGAGGGAAGCCTGTTTTAAAATTCTCTAAAGATAGATAGAATGTAGAAGTAAGACAAGCTTAGAGAAGCCTGGTAAGGGACTTTTAAAATCTGACTGAAGGCAGGCCTAAGACACTCTGAATTCTGCATGCCTCCAGTACCTCCCAGGCAAAGGTGACCCTGTCTCTTTTATATGAAGGTTCTTCTTGATGCTCCAGTCTTCTTTTGCCACATCCAAATGGAAATTACTTTTCTGCTCCAGTTAGCAACAGTTTCTGCTTTCCAGGTGAATAAACATAATCCTCTGCAGGGGTAAAGGAAGCATCTGAGTTGATTCCCACAGTTGGTGCTGGTTGCCCTCACATTTACCCAGGGCACCCGCTCCTAGCAAGCCAGTCCCATATCCTTTGGTCTAATAAAGCCCCAAATCTGCCAATAGCAGTAGTCCTACCACTATTCTTACCTCTGCAGGGCCCACATTGCCATTAAGAAATATAGAAAAGCTCAACAAATATAACATTTTTTTAGGGTAATGCTTTCTAGCCTTTTTCACATCATGGACCCAAAGATAATTTATACTACAATTGTCCCTTCAATAATATACATGGATTAGAGGTGCCAACGTCCCATGCCATTGAAAATTCATGTATAACTTTTGACTGCCCCAAAACTTAACTGTTAATACCACGTGGTTGACTGGAAGCCTTATAGATAAATAGTCTATTAAAATATTTTGTATGTTATATGTATTATATACTGAATTCTTATGATAAAGTAAGCTAGAAAAAAGAAAATGTTATTAAGGAAATCATAAGAAAGAAAAATACATTTATTGTATTTATTGAAGAAACCTGCCTATATGTTGACCTGTGCAGTTCAAACCGTTGTTGATCAAGGATCAACTGTATTCGTTCGAAACACTGGGGCAGATGGAGGAGAATGCTCTTGACCAGGGGCAAAACAGGGAATCTCTTATGCCTCAGGCCCCAGGCAGCCTGCCTGAGGGCTGTGAGTATCAGTAATGTCCCAGCTATCTGTAGCCCATTTGTGGCATGCCAGGTGTATTAATAGTGGATTAACAACTATTTTAATGTTATTCCTTAGAAAGTCACAGTGTGGGGCAAAAGTATAGGTGATTCTTCTCAGAAGCCACAGATTCCCTGTAGATCCCAGTTCTACTACTTACTAAGGTCTCTTTAAGAATAACTGATTTTTTAAAAAAATAGCTTGATTGAGGGGTAATTTACATAGCATAAATTCACTCGTTTCATGTAAACAATTCAATGAATTTTAGTATATTTACAGAGCTGTGCAACCAACATAATCTAATTTTAGAATATATCTATCTCCCCCAAGAGAACTCAATTTTAACCCACTCTGTTTGTGAATTATCTCATCCACTAACAAATTACCATCTTTAGCTGCTCCCTGCCCAGAAGGGAAGTACACATAGGGGGTCTCTCAGGTGTATATGAGCGTGCCTGCTTCTTTCAAACTGAAATCTTTGCCAGGTGTTGCCACCAACAAGTGAGATCCTCAAAGAGCCCAAGCTAAGATGTGGTCTGCAGAAAAGTGTGTGGGGGTGGGGAAGGGGGGTGTCTTTATCATTTGTGGCGATAAAGCTGCATTATTCATTACCTATTTATTGAGCACCTGTTATGTGCCAGGGTCTGTGCTAGAACTAGAAACTCGAGGCCAAGGTGGAGTTCATGCCAAGGAAAGCTTCCTGGATCCTATTGAAAATCAATTTGGGCTTCCCCCTCACCTCTTCACCAGCCATGCTTGCGTGTGTTTGATGCCCAGTGTAAGTGCACGCAAGGACTCTGGTTTCACCCATATTCCTACCGCCTGGAATTGGCTATTATTCATATTTGTTGTATTGTCTTTATGTTCTTTTTAAAAATAAAATAAACAGCACACCAGAAACTAATATAACATTTTATGCCAACCATACTTCGATCAAGTTTTAAAAGGAAAAAAAAAAATAGATTGATAAGGTCCCATTCTCTTTCCTACCACTCAATGAAAATCATGAATTTATTACATATGATTCCAGTGTATTTTTTGCACCTATAATGTTTGCTGTCAGTACTCTATCCATATCTTCCAGGGTGATTTTGTTTCTTTGTTTGTTTGTTTGTTTACCAGTTCTATGTGCCCCTTACAGGCTTCTGTAGGCTTCTGCTTATAACAGCCCACAATGAAGACTCTTTGGAAATTACCCACAGCTTCCTGGAACCATTTTACCTGTGGTCACAGAGTCAGACATGCAGGGCATTTGTATCCTGTAAGGGGCCCTTTAGCCAATGACTGTGTGGGAGAATGAAAGCCCAGAATTCCCTTTCTGGGCCAGGTGAGGCTAAGGGTCTTGGCCTGAAATCAGCCTTGCTTGGCTTCTATCCTTCCTTTATCCTGCTCCCCTCCCACCTCACCTCCTTCTGGGAGATGGGGTAAGGGAGTGCTTCCTTCACAAATCACTACAACACTTTGAGAGCACAGTGACTTAGAACAACTTCAGTTCACACATGTGTACCTCTCTTTCTGCAGAGAAGGGACATTATTTTTTTTATTTTTTTTTATTAATTAATTTATTTATTAGTTTCAGGTGTACAAAACAAGGTAATACTTAGACGTTCATCATTTATATCCCTCATACTGTGAACCCCCCTCCCCCCATCCATTATCCCTCCGACCTCACACTGAACCATCACATTATATATATAAAATTATAGTTGGCATTCATTAATGTTTAGCTTCTGATGTACAATGCCATGATCAGGTATCCACAGTATCCCTGAGGTGGTCTCCCAAATAGGACGCATGTCCATCGGATACCCAACAAAATCTTTACAACATTATAGAATACGAGAAGGGACATTATTTATAAGGTAGATACTTAGTGCAATTGTTGGCTCCTAGGGCATACAGTATCCACTTTACTAGGTGCTCTCCAAAGTGCTTGTACCAATTCATAGTTCCACTAGCAGTTACTGAGAGTTCCTGTTTCCGCACTTTCTTGAAAACCTGTAACATTGTCAGACTTTAAGTTTGGCCAGTTTAGTGGCTGAGAAGTGGTACTCCATTATTTTGCTTTGACTTCTTGACATATGTTTGTTGCCCTTTCAGTTTTCCTATTCTGTAAATAACCTGATGATACCATTTGCCCATTCTTCTGTTGGTTTTTTTCTTTTTTTTAATTTTATTTGTAGGAATTCTAGTATATTCTAGGCGTCTTTGTTACAAAATTTGAAAACTCTGTATCATTTCAAAATATAAATACAACTTTAACATGTTTATTTAAAATTTAAATAATGCAAAAGAAGAGAAATTAGAAAGTAAAAATTGTTTCTAATAATCTCCACTATGGCTTCAATCTTCAACGCTTCCCAATGACGGTAAAAATAACCACTGTTAACAGATAAGCATGTATCCTTCCAGAACGTACAATGCATACATAAACATCCATAAATAGATTTGCATGAATTAATTCACTAAATATTATTAAGCATCTGTCATAAGTCAAGTATAAATGTTGGCAAAAATATGAATTATTAAAAATATACAGAATATTAAAAAAAAACAAACCTGTCCCTAACTAGCTTTTATCAATACCTAGTTTACTGTGGATATCTTTTTATGTTGAAATACATAAATATCCCCAACCCAGCATAATGTTCTATTGGAAAGCTCATTATATTTTATTAAACCAATCTTCCACCAACAAAACTTTTGGCTATATCCACTTTTTGTGTTTTATAAAGACCCCTTCCATGAACATCCTTGGACATACATCTTTTTGCAGTTTTCTGATTCTTTCCTTAGGATAAATTTTTACACCAAGAAGTGCACACTTAAAATTTTGATATGGATTGCCTTCCAGAAATCTTGTGCCAATTTCCACCCTCACTAACAGTGTATAACTATGAGCATTTCCTCACACTATCAAGGTATTCTTTAAAATAAAATGCTTGATAACTATTTCCAGAACCCAAAGTATAGCCCATATAATTTTCTATTCTCTAGAGATTTTGAAAAGTAGACACAATCAAGTTTGATGAGTTTTAACAATTCTAGCTTAATAAGATATTTTAGTCCTTTTATTAATTTTACTGAATCTTCTCTATGGAGTTATTTATCACAAAGTGAACTACGTTTGCAGGAAGATGTCTGACTGAAAAACCCAACCAAAGGCATTTAGTTTTTAAATATCAAAAAGACTTCTTCCTAAAGTATCCCACCCATGGTGTGTTCTCATAGTAAAAAACCCTGTCACTCATAATAAGGCTTCTTAGCCCACCTGCATCTCCTGTTGTTCTTTTAGCTACACACATTTCTGCAGCATATAGAAATACAACACTGGCCTTGATGGGATCTCCTTCTTAGATTCATATTCTGAGTTTCAGTTGTTTACTGAAATCAGGAGGTAGGCAGAAAAAGAAATCATAGGTGGAGGTAAAATGTGAATACCCATGTTTTCACACCACAGTTCAGGAGTCATTTAACAACTCCAATCCAAAGCATTGACTCATATTTACCCCACCTCTTGAGTTGAGTTTTAGAGAGACTTTGCTTAACCAGAGGCCAGAAAAACTTTGGAAAACAAATCAACAACGTAAGAAGGTACGGGTGCTAATTTCCTAATGTGGCAACGAATTATAACCCGTAAAATTTTTCATTATCAAGATCTTTGTTTTAGAACACCCCCCCCTTTCTGGAATCTCTGAAGGAATTAGCCATGTGGGAGATTCCTCTTTGCCTCTCTGTGTGGTTCTCCCATTATACATCCAGGTCTGCTTAACTAAAGATGCAACAAGGATAACAGGGTGAAGATAGATGTAAATATAGCTATTATATCATACAGTAGGGAAATGCTTGGTTAGTGCTGACATCCAAAGAGATCCTTGTTTATTTTGGCATATGTGTCTATTCTCAATTAATAGGTGTTTTAGAAGTAACTGCTGGGATTCATTGCAAGAAACAGAAACACCGGTAAGTGTTATGAAAAAGAAGGAATTTAATACAGGGAATTGGGGACTTGTGATATCACTGGAAGGCTTGAATGTCGAGCTGCTCACTCACAGGTTGTGAAAGTATTCACAGGGAAGGTAGAAATACAGAAGGAAGATTTATTAAAGTAAGGGGAGAATTGGCTGGGCAGAGTCTGCTGGAGACTACAGCCTCGAGTCTTTGCTTCATCTGAAGTTTTATATTTTCCAACCAGGATGTAAATTGCTTCAGCCTGTAGTGAAATCTTCTAGTGTGTTCTGCTTTGTCTTTTGGGGTGGGGAAAGGTGAGGTTAAACTGGTTATCACAACCTTTGCATATGTTATGTAAATTTAAGTTGGAGCCAGGAGTGGCTCCCATACAGATGCAAAAACCTCTCCCAAATCACCAGCCAGACATGCAAGGCTGAAGTAAATAGAACTATTGAAACTGGTATGCATAGTAAATGTATAAACACAGTCATTAAGGATGGCGGGAAGGATGCAAAGAAAAGAAATAAATAAAAGCTTTCAAAAAGTCCCAAGCTAAATTACACTTGTTAAATCAAAATATACCAGAGGTCCAAATCACAAAATGGAAGACTTAGTATCACCATTACAACCCCCCCTTTTTTATCATTGAAGGAGTAATTTCTAAGCTGCACCCCCATGAATGATTCATGCAACAATAGAGTACTGACCTACCAGAGTAGCACTGTCTCTGAGTTCACCACTGGAATATGGAGTATAAGAACAGAGCATTATAACTGTGATCCAGGGATCAGGATCAAGAAGGGACCACTACCCCTGAACCCATTGTCACCAGTGCCTCTCAACACCTAGCAGCCTGGAGAATGGACCTGGGAACGTCACATCTCACATTTCTCCAAAGAAGATACGCAAATGGCCAACAAGCATATGAAAAGATGCTCAAAATCGGGGATGTCATCAAAATGTCGGTGTGAGGTGAGCCTCTGTAAAGCTCCCCTGGAATTTACAATGAATCAAACAATAACTACACAAAGGACTCCCTGCACAGCAGATAGGCAAGACGAAGAAGCCCACTACTGAATTCACCTAAAGGTGGGAGAATCGCGCAAGCAGGGGAGGAAGGAAAGGAGAAGTGCGGAGACCGAGCCACGCGGGCGCAGGACGCAGACCTAGCTCAGGGCTCCGAGCTCGCTGCATCCTGGGACTACCGGAACTGCGGAAGAGGGAAGAACTTGCACTGCTAGGGTTCCGCTTATGGCCCACAGGGCTGAGGGGGCAGCATATAACACTGCTGAGCCCAACGCTCACGGCAGAGACCTAGGAGAAAAGACTGAGGGAAGAAGGCTGAAAACAGTGGTTTAAGCCCTCACTGCCGAGCAGAGAATGAAAGCCTGAGGCACTGAGATTACCACCCCTTCAATACCCTCCCAGAGATCACCCCACCACCACATGCCCAGTGCTAGAAGCCAAACAGTAGCAGTGTCAGATCAAAAGAACAGAATATTTGCTGTTCTGAGAACTGTGGACCGCAGACACAGATTCGCAGCCCAACTAGTTCTGACAAGGGGAGGAAGCTGTGGAAGCAGGACCAGCTGTGGTGGTGGTCACTGCCATTGCTCTGGGCCACCTTTCACCTCATTCCGCCCCTGGCCCCACCTATCTGGGTGGATCCCTGCAGGAGTAAACAAAACTGCTGAAACTCACAGGTGAAGGAAGAGCTTTGGAACTTCAAAAGCTCTCCACATACCCACACGACACTGTGCCCTGTGACCCAGGCAAACTATTGACAGAGAAAAAGCCCATCTCCCAGGGAATCCCCACATTGTGTGAAAAGCTGGAATACTGCACAGAAAACATAGCACTAACGTGTGAGAGAGAAAAGTAGGCTGCAGTCGGAGAGAAAATAAAACATTCTACCAACAAGTACTGGAAAACAAAAAAAGACCTCTTCCTATCAACCTGTTGCAGAAGCCACTCCTATAGATGTCTAGGAAGAGAAATAATAAGTCAGTAATTGCCATGAATAACCAAGACAACAAGACAGCTTAGAAAGAAAGTGAAAAGTCTCCAAAAAAGGAACTTAAAGATATGGAAATATATGACTTAAATGACAGAGAATTCAAGATTGCAGTTCTGAGAAAACTCAACGAGATGCAAGAAAACACAGAAAGGCAATTTAATGAACTCAGATACACAATCAAACAACAACATGAGCATTTTACGAAAGAGATTGAAATTTTAGAAAAGAGCCCAATGGAATTTCTAGAGATTAAAAACTCAATAGCAGAAATTAAGACTGAAATAACTAGCTTAGATAGTAGAGTTGACCAGATGGAGGAAAGAATGAGTGACATCGAACCTGGAAATTACACAGATGGTAGAAGAAAGAGACTCGAGACTTAAAAGAAACAAAAGAGCTCTACAAGAACTTTCTGACGTTATCAGAAAGAGCAATATAAGAATAATGGGGATACCAGAAGGAGAAGAAAGAGAGAAGGGAACAGAGAATATATTCAAACAAATCGTTGATGAGAACTTCCCAAACTTGTGGACAGAACTGGATCCTCAAATCCAAAAAGCAAATAGAACACCTAATTACCTCAATCCCAACAGGCTTTCTCCAAGGCACATTGTATTGAAGCTGTCTAAAATCAACGACAAAGAATCCTAAAGGCAGCCAGGGAAAAGAAGATGGTAACCTATAAAGGAAAGCCCATTAGATTATCATCATATTTTTCAGCAGAAACTCTACAAGCCAGGAGGGAGTGGAACCAACCTATTCAACCTATTGAAAAAGAGACATCATGAGCCAAGAATAATATATCCAGCAAAGATATCCTTTAGATATGAAGGAGGAATAAAGACCTTTCCAGACATACAGAAGCTGAGGGAATTTTCTAATACACGACCTGCACTACAAGAAATATTAAAGGAGGATATTTGACCACCATCAACAGGGACAATTTGTGGCAACCAAAACATAAAAAGGGGGACAGTAAAGACCTGAACCGGAATATGGGAATGGAGAAAGTAAGCGTGCTGACGAAAGTGGAATACTCTAAGTATCAAACTTTCTTTTACATAAAGTTAAGGGTAACTACTCAAAAGAAATCCAGAACTGAAATACATACTGCAATAAAAGAAGAAACAGAGGGAAACATCACAAAATACCACCACACAGAAATAACAGACATCAACAAAAAGGCAAAGAAACAATGGAGACACAGCCTTACCAGAAAAATAAAGATAGAATGACAGGAAATCCTCACATATCAATAATCACCCTAAATATAAATGGACTAAACGCACCATTAAAAAGGCACAATGTACCAGATGGGATCAGAAAACTAAACCCAACCAAATGCTGTCTCCAAGAGACACATCTCAGTTACAAGGACAAGCATAGACTCAAAGAGAAAGGGTGGAAATTGACACTCCAAGCAAATGGTACCCAGAGAAAATCATGTGTAGCCATACTGATATCAGATGAAACTGACTTCAGGGTGAAAAAGATAACAAGAGACAAAGATGGACATTTCATAATGGTAAAGGGACTGTACAACAAGAAGACATAACAGTCATCAATATTTATGCCCCCAATCAGGGAGCACCGAAATATACCAAGTAATTACTAAGAGACCTAAAGAGAGAAATTGACCAAAACACAATTATACTAGGGGACTTAAATACATCATTGACAGCTATGGATAGATCATCCAAACAGAAAATAAATAATGAAATAGCAGCTCTAAATGACACATTAGATGAAATGGACATCATTGACATATATAGAACACTTCATCCTAAAACATCAGACTATACATTCTTTTCGAGTGTACATGGAACATTCTCAAGGATAGACCATATATTGGGACATAAAATCAGCCTTAGCAAATTTAAGAAGATTGAAATCATACCAAGCATATTCTCTGATCACAAGGCTTTGAAATTGGATATCAACTGCGAAAAGAAAGCAGGAAAAAACACAAATACATGGAGATTAAGCAACATACTTTTAAAGAACGAATGGGTCAAAGAAGAAATTAGAGGAGAGATCAAAACATACATAGAAACAAATGACAATGAAAATACATCCTACCAAAATTCTTGGGATGCAGCAAAAGCAGTTTTAGGAGGGAAATTTATATCACTACAGGCCTATCTCAAGAAACAAGAAAAACCCCAAATAAATAACTTCATGTTACACCTTAAAGAACTAGAAAAAGAAGAACAAGTGAAACCCAAGGTCAGCAGAAGAAAGGAAATAAAAATCAGAGCAGAACTAAATGAAATAGAGAACAAAAAGACAATAGAAAAAATTAACGTGACAAAGACTTGGTTCTTTGAAAAAATTTAAAAAAATGACAAACCCTTGGCTAGACTCACTAAGATAAAAAGAGAGAAGAGACTAATTAACAAAATCAGAAATGAAAAAGGCGAAGTTATCAGGGACACCACAGAAATACAAAGGATTATCCAAGAATACTATGAAGGACTAAATGCCAACAAATTCAATAACCTGGAAGAAATGGACAAGTTCTTAGAAACATAAAGCCTTCCAAGGCTGAACCATGAAGAACTGGATAAACTAAACAGACCGATCACCATAATTAAATTGAATCAGTCATCCAAAACCTTCCCAAAAGCAAGAGTCCGGGACCAGATGGCTTCACTAGTGAATTCTACCAAACCTTCAAAGAGGACCCAATACCAATCCTGTTCAAACTCTTCCAAAAAATTGAAGAAGAGACAGTATTCCCTAACTCATTTTACGAGGCCAACATTACCCTGATACCAAAACCTGGTAACCACAACACAAATAAAGAAAACTACAGACCACTATCTCTGATGAATACAGATGCAAAAATCCTAAACAAAATTCTAGCAAATCGAAGTGGGGTTCATCCCTGGGGCACAAGGATGGTTCAACATCCTCAAATCCATCAATGTGATACATCACATTAACCAAATAAAGGACAAAAATCATATGATTATGTCAATTGATGCAGAAAAAGCATTTGACAAGATACAACATCAATTTATGATTAAAACACTTAATAAAATAGGTATAGAAGGAAAATACCTTAACATAATAAAGGCCATCTATGACAAGCCCTCAGCTAATTCATAATTAATGGTGAAAAACATTACATTCAGGAACACGACAGGGCTGTCCCCTATCACCTCTGCTTTTCAAGATAGTGTTGGAAGTCTTGCCATAGCAATCAGGCAAGAGGAGGAAATAAAAGACATCCAAATTGGGAATGAAGAAGTTAAGGTATCACTCTTTGCAGATGACATGATGCTGTGTATAGAAAACCCTATAGACTCCACCAAAGAGGTATTAGAAACAATCAACAAATACAATAAAGTTGCTGGCTACAAAATCAACGTACGAAAGTCCATTGCATTCCTATATACTAACAATGAAATATCAGAAAAAGAAATACGAAAAACAATTCCTTTTGCAATTGCAGTAAAAACAATAAAATACCTAGGAATAAACTTAACCAAGGATGTGAAGGACCTGTATGCTGAAAACTATAAGACATTTTTTTATTAAATTTATTGGGGTGACAATTGTTAGTAAATTTACATAGATTTCAGGTGTACAATTCTGTATTACATCATCTATAAATCCCATTGTGCGTTCACCACCCAGAGTCAGTTCTCCTTCCATCACCATATATTTTATCCCCCTTACCCTCATCACCCACCCCCACCCCCTTACCCTCTGGTAACCACTAAATTATTGTCTGTGTCTATGAGTTGTTCTTTCTCATTTGTTTGTCTTGTTCTTTTGTTGTTTTTGGTTTACATACCACATATCAGTGAAATCATAGGGTTTTCTGCTTTTTCTGTTTGACTTAGCATCATACTCTCAAGATCCATCCATGTTGTCACAAATGTTCCTATATCATCTTTTCTTACCGCCGAATAGTATTCCATTGTGTATATATACAACAACTGCTTTATCCATTCATCTATCCAAGGACATTTTGGTTGTTTCCATGTCTTGGCCACCGTAAACAAGGTTGCAATGAACATTGGAGCACACATGTCTTTATGTATAAATGTTTTCAGATTTTTTGGGAAGATACCCAGGAGAGGGATTGCTGGGTCGTATGGTAATTCTATTCATAATTTTTTGAGGAACCTCCACACTGCCTTCCATAATGGGTACACAAGTCAGCATTCCCACCAACAGTGTATGAGGGTTCCTTTTTCTCCACAGCCTCTCCAACACTTGTTACTATTTGTCTTGTTGATGAAAGCCATTCTGACTGGGGTGAGGTGATATCTCATTGTGGTTTTCATTTGCATTTCTCTGATGATTAGTGATGTTGAGCATTTTTTTATATGTCGATTTGCCATTTGTATATCCTCTTTGGAGAAATGTCTCTTCAGGTCCTCTGCCCGTTTTTCAATTGGGTTGTTTGTTTTTTTGCTGTTGAGTTTCATGAGTTCTTTGTGTATTTTGAATATTAGCCCCTTATCGGAGGCACTGTTTGCAAAAATCTTCTCTCATTCAGTTGGTTGCCTCATTATTTTGTCAATAGTTTCTTTTGCTGTGCAGAAGCTTTTCAGTTTCATATAATCCCATTTGTTTATTTTAGTTTTTACTTCCATTGCCTTTGGAGTCAAATTCATAAAATGCTCTTTGAACCCAAGGTCCATAAGTTTAGTACCTATGTTTTCTTCTATGCAGTTTATTGTGTCAGGTCTTATGCTTAAATCTTTGATCCATTTTGAATTAATTTTGGTACATGGTGACAGATAACAGTCCAGTTTCATTCTTTGCACGTAGCTATCCAATTCTGCCAGCACCATTTATTGAAGAGACTGTCTTTCCTCCATTGTACGTTTTTAGCTGCTTTGTCAAAAATTATCTGTCCATAGTTATGGGGCTTTATTTCTGGGTTCTCAATTCTATTCCATTGGTCTATGTGTCTGTTTTTCCGCCAATACCAAGCTGTTTTGATTATTGTAGCCCTGTAGTACAAGCAAAAATCAGGGACTGTGATACCTCAAGTATTGTTCTTTTTTTAAAATATTGCTTTGGCTATTCGTGGTCTTTTGTGGTTCCAAACAAATCTGATGATTTTTTGTTCTATTTCTTTAAAAAATGACATTGGGATTTTGATGGGGATTGCATTAAATCTGTATATGACTTTGGGTAATATGGCCATTTTAACTATGTTGATTCTTCCAATCCATGAGCACGGAATGTCTTTCCATTTCTTTGTGTCTTCTTCAATTTCTTTCAAAAATGTCTTATAGTTTTCAGCATATAAATCCTTCACATCCTTGGTTAAGTTTATTCCTAGGTATTTTATTCTTTTTGCTGCAATTGCAAAAGGAATTGTTTTTTTTATTTCCTTTTCTGAGATTTCATTGTTGGTATATAGGAGAGCAATGGACTTTTGTACGTTGATTTTGTAGCCAGCAACTTTACTGTATTCATTGATTGTTTCTAATAGCTTTTCAGTGGAATCTTTGGGGTTTTCTATATATAGCATCATGTCAACTGCAAAGAGTGACAATTTAACTTCTTCATTCCCAATTTGGATGCCTTTTATTTCTTTCTCTTGCCTGATTGCTCTGGCAAGGACTTCCAACACTATGTTGAAAAGCAGAGGTGATAGGAGACAACCTTGTATAAGAGATTTTTGAAAGAAATTGAAGAAGACTCAAAGAAATGGAAAGACATTCCGTGCTCATGGATTGGAAGAATCAACATAGTTATAATGGCCATATTACTCTAAGCAATATACAGATTTAATGCAATCCCCATCAAAATCCCAATGGCATTTTTTAAAGAAATAGAACAAAAAAATCATCAGATTGTTTGGAACCACAAAAGACCCCGAATAGCCAAAGCAATCTTAAGAAAAAAGAACATACTGGAGTTATCGTACTTCCTGTCTTTAGCTTGTACTACAGGGCTACAATAATCAAAACAGCATGGAATTGGCAGAAAAACAGACACATAGACCAATGGAATAGAAATGAGAACCCAGAAATAAAACCACATAAATATGGACAGATAATTTTTGACAAAGAAGCTAAAAACATACAACGGAGAAAAGACAGCCTCTTCAATAAATGGTGCTGGGAGAATTGGATAGCTACGTGCAAAAGAATGAAACTGGACTGCTATCTGTCACCATGTACCCACGTTAATTCAAAATGGATCAAAGACTTAAGCATAAGACCTGACACAATAAACTGCATAGAAGAAAGCATAGGCACTAAACTTATGGACCTTGGGTTCAAAGAGCATTTTATGAATTTGACTCCAAAGGCAATGGAAGTAAAAGCTGAAATAAACAAATGGGACTATAAGAAACTTAAAAGCTTCTGCACAGCAAAAGAAACCATCGACAAAATAAAGAGGCCACCAACTGAATGGGAGACGATTTTTGCAAACAGTGCCTCCGATAAGGGGCTGTTTGTACATCCATGTTCATTGAGGCATTATTCACATTGCCAAGATATGGAAACAATCTAAGTGTTCATTGACGGATGAATAAAGATATTTTGAGGTAGATAGATGATAAATAGATCAATCGATCAATAGATAGATAGATAGATATACAGATAGATAGATAGATAGATAGATAGATAGATAGATAGATAGAAAGAAAGATAGATAGATAGAAAGATAGATAGATAGGTATAGGTATATACATATATACACATACACTGGAATATTATTCATCTTTGAAAACCAAAGAAAGTCTTGTCATATGCTACAACATGGATGAACCTTGAGGAAATTCTGCCAACTGACGTAAGCCAGTCACAGAAAGACAAATAGTGTATGATTCTACTTATATGAGGTCAGAAATAGTCAAACTCTTAGAAACAGAAATAAAATAAGTGCTGCCAAGGGCTGAGAAGAGGGAGAAAAGGGGAATTCTTGTTCAGTGTATTTAGAGTTTCATTTTTCAACATGAAAAAGATTTAGATACTATTGCACAATGCTATTCATTTAACACAAGTACACTGTACACTTGAAAATGGTTAATTTTATGTTATGTGATTTTTACCAAAATAAATAACAAGAAAGGAAGATTATTTTGGATGGATCTGACCCTAATCAGATGAGAACTGTAAAAGTAAAGGTTTCTCTTGCTGGAAGAAGTTAGAGACTCAAAGCACAAGAATGATTTGATGAGACCTTCACTTTTTCTTACTATAAGCATTTAATGCTATAAATTTTCCTCTATGCATTGCTTTAACTGCATTCCACAAGTTTTGATACGATGTATTTTCATTTTCATTCAGTTCTATGAAGATTTTGATTTTCCTTGAAACTTCCTCTTTGACTCATGAATTATTTAGAAGCATGTTGTATAATTTCCAACTATTTGGAGATTTACCAATTGTCTTTCTGTTGATTTTTAATTTGAATCAATGACACGAGATAATACTGTACATGACTTTAATTATTGTCTATTTATTGAGGTTTGGTTTTTGACTCAGGATATGATCTTTCTTTGTGAGTATACCATGTATGATTATAAAAAGGTAAATTCTAGTATTGTTGGGTGAAGTGCTTTATAAATGTCAACTACATCCCATGGCTAATAAGGTTTTGTAGTTCTTCTCCATCTTTGCTGATTTTCTGCATAATGGTTCTGTACATCATTGAGATCCCAAAGTACACTTGTGGATTTGTCGATTTCTCTTTTCAATTCTGTAATTTTTGTTTCATGCATTTTATAGCATTAACATTTGGCAATAAATCTTTAGAAATATGTCTGCTTGGTGGATTGATCATTTTATTATTATGAATATCTATCTTTGTCCCTGGTAACTTTTTTGTTGTTAAGTCTACTTTATCTGATATTAGTATAGTATAGTAATATTAGTATTAGTATAGCCAGCTTTCTTCTGATTAGTGTTTGCATGGTGTATGAGTATATTTTTTCATTCATTTATTTTTTTAACCTACCTATATCAGAACATTTGAAATTAATTTCCTGTAGGCAGCATATGGCTGGGTCATTATTTTTATCCACTCTGTCAATTGCTATCTTTTACTCTGTGTATTTATACAACTTACATTTAATACTATTATTGATATGATAGGATTTATGTATGACATTTTATTTGTTTTCTGTTTCTTTTATTTGGTATTTACTTCTTTGTTCCCCTTTTACTGTCTTCCTCTGAGTTATTTGAATGTATTTTAGCATTGCATTTTGTTTTACCTATAAGGTTGGAGTAACTTATCACAGTCTATTATTATCAATATTTTGCCTTTCAAGTTAAATGTAGGATGCTTACCTGTTTTTCTCCCTTTCTTTTCTTTTTTCAATAATTCAGTTGTCTTAAATATTTCTTATATATAAATTGAGAACAACATAAGACAATGCTGTCATTTTGCTTTTACCTTCTAACAGTTTCAAAGACTGAAGCAGAAAAGTACAGTCTATTGTATTTACACATAAATTTACCCGTCTGTTCTTCTTTCAACCTGATGTTCCATGTTTCCTTTTGTTACCATTTTCTTTTCGTTGAAAAACTTATTTCAGCAATTCTTTTAAGTCAAACTATCTGCTGATGACAAATTATCTTAGTTTTCCTTTATCTGGGAATATCTTTACTTCACCTTCTGAAGTCCGTTTCTGAAGTCTGTTTTCTCTGGATATAGAATTGTGGGCTGACAATTCTTTTCTATCAGTACTGAAAAATATTATGCCACTTTCTAGTGATCTACATGATTTCTGATGAGAAATCTGCTGCCATTCAAATTGCTTTTCCCCTGTGGGTAATGTGTCATTTCTCTCTGGCTGCTTTCAACATTCTTTCTTTGTCTTTACTTTTGCAAACGTTTATGTCTTCAGCCAAACTTGGGATGTTTTCAACCATTATGTCTTTGAATATTTTTTCAACTCCGCGCTCTTCTCTCCTTCTGGAACACTAATGACATGAACATTAGATGTTTTTGTTATTGTGCCACAGGCCCTTGAGGCTGTGTTTATGTGTTTTTTAATTCTATTTTCTCTATTGTTCAGACTGGGTAATTTCTACTGAACTAGGTATAAATTAACTGATTCTTTTCTCTATGATCTCCATTGTGTTATTGAGTCCCTTTGATGAGCTTTTCAAAAACTGATTTTTAAGTATACTTTTCAGTTCTAGAATTTCCACTCAGTTCTTCTTTACGTCTTATATTTCTTTGCTGAGACTTTTATTTTTTATTTCTTTCAAGATGTTTGTAATTATTCATTATATAATTTTTATGATAGTTGTGTTAAAATCCCTGTCAGATAATTCCAACATCTGCATCATCTTGGTGTTGGCACCTGCTGATTTTTTCTTCTCTCTTCTAGTTGAGGCTTTTTCTGGTTCTGAGTGATTTTTAAATTGTATCCTAGGTAATTTGCATATTATGTTATGAAACTGTGCTTCCTATATACATCTTGTTACTTGTTACTGCCAGGCCATGATGCTAATCAAAACTCTGTTCATAAACACAGCCTCTGAAGATTCCCACTGGTCAGGAGAAGGGACACTGCCTCATAATTGTTGGACCAGGGTGGTATTGAGGGCTCTGCTAAACGACTCCCTCCATAGGTGCCCACCTGTCAATAGAGAGACCCACCTTCTTACTTTGGGCTAGGATGGTAGTCATGGCTCTGCTTACACACAGACTCTGTTGGTACCTACCTATCAGGAGGCAGAGGGTTATGGCTTTATTGCTGCCAGACTGGGACGGTAGTCGGTGTTCTGCTAATACAGTCTTGGTTATGGCTGTCATGTACAGTTGGCTTGGAGAGGACACATGTTTATTGTGGTGTGTAGGTCACACAGGGCTCATACATCAAAAAGGTTTTGTTCTGCAAAGGTTTCCACTCTCCCAGTCTTTTGTACATAGAGAGAAAGCCAATCTTGTTTTATTGTTTTGTTTTTATTTGACTTTTCTGTGCTTGAAGTCATTATTTGGAAGCTGCGATTATTTTTTTTCTACCATTTTCTTCACCAATTTTCAACGTATTTGGGATCATGGTTAATTTGCATTGAAATTGCTTTAAAAATAACATTATATACATTTAAAGAATATAAATAAAATAGAAAGACCAATACAAAATAACATTATAGCACAGAAAAACATATGTAGGACAAAATAAAGACTAGGTAAAAGAGTGCTTTTGGAAAAATGAAAGTAGCACACACATAAAACAGAGTAAAGTTGGAAGATGCTATATCTTCATCCTATATCTTCATCCGAGGCAAAACATTTGGGGTTCATCCAAACATGGTATGCAATGCAAATTTGTTCCATATGATATACTCTGATGAAAATTTGATGTGTCAATTAATTGTATGAATGTGTCTTTCCCTAGAACTGCAATGTCAAAATATCACTTCTTATAGTATATGAAGTCAGACAATTAAGTTCACAAACTTTGTTGCAATGATGCTGCTAACCTTTTTTGATATCAGAGGGATTATTCATTATGAATTTGTGCCAACGGGACAAACAGTTCACCAAGTTTACTGTTTGGAAGTGCTGAAAAGGCTGCATGAAAAAGTTAGATGACACGGATTTTTCACCAACAATTCATGGCTCTTGCATCACGACAATGCACCAGCTCACAGGGCACTATCTGTGAGGGAGTTTTTAGCCAGTAAACAAATAACTATATTGGAACACCCTCCCTACTCACCTGATCTGGCCCCCAGTGACTTCTTTCTTTACCCGAAGATACAGGAAATATTGAAAGGAAGACATTTTGATGACATTGAGGACATCAAGGGTAATACAATGATAGCTCTGATGGTCATTCCAGAAAAAGAGTTCCAAAATTGCTTTGAAGGATGGACTAGGTGCTGGCATTGGTGCATCGCTTCTGAAGGGGAGTACTTCGGAGGCAACCCTAGTGATATTCAGCAATGAGGTATGCAGCACTTTTCTAGGATGAGTTCATGAACTTAATTGTCAGATCTTGTATGTATTTAGTGTGTTTTGAGGTGAGAAAATTATTATACCAATATATAAAAAAAAAGATAAAATAGAAGAATAATTTTAAAAACCAGTTGCTCTAAAAGTGATGTAACTGTCTAAAAGCTGTTATAAGAAAAGGTCATTAACTGAACAGTCATTGTGAGCATTACGAGAAGTAGATTTATATGTTTTAAGTTTGAATCATGCTGAAATAACAGGAGATCTGTTGATGAAGCAAGGAAACTTGGTACAATCTCACTGGGATTCCCTGAGGTCATCTTGGGAAGAAAAGAAGAAGACAGGCTCCAGTTTGACCACACTGTTGGAGAAAAACTGTGATTCTGAAGATACCTAGTGTCTCTCACTTAAATTCATCCCCATTCCAACTCTAAGGATGATACTGTTCCTAGTGAGAGAAGGGTCATAAGTAAAAGCCATTTTGTTAAGGTTTCTAAAAGGCTCAGGGTTACAAACATTCATGTCTCAGATTGTAACAAAGAGGGGATCACTACATTCGCCTCTCCTCCCCCACATCTTGGGCCCTGCCATAAGTCTGGGGCCGCCACAATAGGCCTGGCCATGATGTGGAGCAGTAGTGGCACCTGGTGGGAGATTGTGGTTCCTAATGAAGAAGGGAGAGCAGCATTTCTTGGCAAGTGTGGTATATGACATTAATAACCACAATACTTCATCATTCCTTGTATTTGCACCCTTTGCCATCAAGAGGCAGAGTGTACTTCCCCTTGATATGGAGTCAGCCCTGTGATTGCTTTGTCCAATAGAATGAGGCAGAAGTGATGATGTGCTAGCTCTAAGTTTACTTTCTCATCCTTTTGCCTTTGCCATGAAAAAATGTCTGGGATAGCCATTAGTCTCACATGGAGTGTAGCTGAGTCATCCCAGCTGGACCTAGCTTAGATTAGTCACCCTCCAGCCAAGAAGTGTGAGAATTCCAGCCTAGATCAGCCAGTGCTCATCATAACCCCCAGTTGCATGAAAAATAAATGTTATAGTTATTTGCCATGGAGGCTTTTGAGTTAATATGCTATGCAGCAATATTATGGAAATAGATAGATACAGTAAGAAAACCTCTTTCATGGGCACATAAAGAACATCTGAAAGACCACTTGTAGAGGGGCCCTCTATCAGTAATGGGACAAGAGCTAGTGGAATTTGATTCATTACCATGAAGGTGATTCCCCTTAGTATATCCACTGTGCTATGAGCATTGGCAACATTCTGTCTGTAGAAGTTGACAAAGAGTTTAAAAACCTATGGCAGGTTATATATATATGAAAAAAAATAATCAAACTTACGCTTTATTTATTTGAGTGCGTGTAAGTTATATCTCATTTTAAAAAGTAAATAAAACAGGAAATGAAAAATTCCTATACCAGTATAACGCAGAGTATCCTTTTTAACCAAAATCTAGCAAGAATGAAGGGACCTTGTGTACATCTCAAATGTGCCAGGCCCTGCTGATATGAGTCTCTCACTAGTCCTTGGTACCCTCTTCCAAGAGCAGGAGGGTCATGTACAGTTCTATAACATACACATTTAAGAGTGTGTAGCATCACAAAGGAAGAAAGTGGGGATAACTCAGAAATCCATCATCATCAGAGATAGTCCCATGTCTGGACCGTCAGTCAGCATGCGGGCTGAGACAGCCAGGCCTACAAAATGAGGAATCCATGATGCAAATAAGTAATCATCAGGCTCCTTCGGCAGAGGCACTGCTCAGCAGTCCACCTGAACAGTTGTGGCTTATTCCTAAGTAGGAGGCATTAGCAGTATGCTCGTGATTCCCTTATTATAGTAATCATTCCCAAGCAGACCACAGAAGGAATTTAGAAATTTCCCCCCTCCAGTCTCCATCCTCTTTTACTGTCCATGCATTCTCTTTCCTAAGCCAGTTCACTTCCTCCCTCTCCTCTTCTTTTTCACCAGGGGCCCCGCACTGATGCCTACAATTGTCTTACCAGTCTGAACACACTATATTTTAAAAGATCAGTTCCTGAAGCACGATGCACCTATGGTTAAATCTCCTGGGGTTTAGACAACTACCTATAGCCAGGACAGCTAGGGAGTAGCGAGCTGACTGTGAAAAAGGGTGCTTTCTGTTTTCTGCTGCACAGCACTGGACTCTGGAACTGGCAGCCTGTAATTAACTGCTGCATTGCTTTCTATCAAACTGCAGCAGGGGGGAAGAAATCTCTGGAGGTGGCAGAAGTAGAATAGTAAGAACATGGGGCTCTGTCTCTCATGATTATAATGTGAACCTTGGCCTTGACTTAACTAAGTGTGAAAAAGTAGGACTTGGCTACTCAAAGCATGGCCCATGGACCAGCATCATGGGCATCCCATGGAGGATTTCAGCACTCATCCAATACCTACTATTTTTGAATCTGCATTTTCACACGGTCCCCAGGTGAAGTTTGAGAAAAACTGACTTTGGCAAATCACTGGGACTTATTTTCCACATGTGAGTCAATACAGAGAGAGAACTTAGAACATTGTGTAGCATAGAGCAAACGCTGTCTAAGTGGTTCCAACACCATGGTAAGTGTATTGTTCTTTTTAAATTTTACATTGTAGATTAACATAAACAAATTGATTTGGGGGGAAAGCATACATTTCTATAAATTTTAACACATATTTTGATTCATGTAACCACCACCAATATCAGGATACAAAACATTCTTATTACCTCAAGAAACTCTCTCACAAAATTTTTTATGGCTATTCCCTGCCTCTACCTCTATGAGATGTGATCAAGAAGTATGGTGAATGTTTAAATAAAAAAATGTATCATGGTAAAAGACGTGTTGCCATGAATGCCCCTCAAAATACTCCCCCTCACTTCAAACACACTTACCCATTGTTCTTGCTACTTTCTGAAGCAGTTCTGGAAGTCCTCTTTCATGAGTGTCTTTAGTTGTGCTGTCGTGGCTGCATCGATGTCCTGAATCATTTTAACTTTGGGGAAGAGCCAGAAGTCGCACGGTGCCAGATCCAGTGAATAAGGTGGATGAGGACACACCGTAATGTTTTTATTTGACAGAAATTGCCATACCAGAAGTGATGTGTGACATGGAGCATTTCCATTGTGATCAAAACATACAGTGAATGCTGCTGCCGAGTGCCATCCAACAGAAAAGCAGGGATCTTCAATATGGGAAGCGGCGCGTCGAACCTTAGTGAGTGTATGACAAATTTGAACTTGTTCGATACAGTCAGTCACGTGTGAGCTAAAGTTGAGAGAAGGTGTGTTTTAAAGTGTGCTGTAAATCATCCTCCATCATGACAACACTCCATGTCATACATCACTTGTGGAACGGCTATTTCTGTCAAATAAAAACATTACGGTGTGTCCTCATCCACCTTATTCACCAGATCTGGCACCGAGTGACTTTTGGCTCTTCCCCAAAGTCAAAATGGCCATGAAAGGTAAATGTTTGAATTGATTCAGGACATGAAGGCAGCCACAAGAGCGCAACTAAAGACACTCACAAAAGAGGACTTCCAGAACTGCTTCAGAAAGTGGCAAGAACACTTCAGAAAGTGTTCAAAGCAAGAGGCACTATTTTGAGGGGGATTAATGGCAATGCATCTTTTACTGTAATAATTTTTTTATTGAAACATTCACCGTATTGTTTGACCACACCTCATAACTGCTGGCAACCATTGATCTGTTTTCATCACTATAGTTTCATCTTTCAGAGAATGTCATATAAATGGAATGTTATCTTTTGCAACAGGATTCTTTCACTCACCCTTTGAGAGTCATTCAAGTTGTGTTTATCAATAGTACTCTTCTTATGGCTGAATCATATTCCTCTGTATAGATGTAACACAGTTTGTTTATCCCTTCACCCATTTTTCCACTTTATTGAGGTATAACTGACAAATTTGTAATGTATTTAAAATGTACAATGTGATAATTTGATATATGTACACGTTATGAAAGGATTCCTACCATCAGATAATTAATACATTAAATTCATCACCTCACTTTTTTTTTGGTGAGAACACTTAGTTCTATTCTCTTAACAAATTTTAATTATATAATACAGTATTATCAACTGTAGTCACATTGGATCCTCAGATATTATTCATCTTCTAACTGAAAGTCTCTACCCTTTTACCAAACTCTCCCTATTTTCCCCACACCCCAGCCTTTGGCATACACTGTTCATTTTATTCTCTGTTTTTCTGAGTTTGACCTTTCTTAAAGATTTCCATATAAGTGATATCATATGGTATTTGTTTTTCATGGTTTGACTTATTTTACTTAGTATAATGACCTCCAGTTTCATTCATGTTGTTGCAAATGATGGGATTTCTTTCTTTTTTAAGGATGGATAATATCAGATATACATCTCTATCTATCTCTATCTATATATCCACGTATTTATATATTTATCTATGTATATATCTATAGATATAGATAGATATAGATATATAGATATACACACATATACAGGGTGCTAAAATGTATACACATTTTAAGAAAGGAAAAAAACTATTAAAATTGGAATACTCAATATATACCAATAACAAAAGATGAATACAAGTCATGTGTATACATTTTTTTGGCACTCCTGGTATATCTCACAATTTCTTTACCCATTCATCCATTCATGGATACTTAAGTTGTTTTCATACTTTGGCTATTGCTATTGTGCTTTAACACATATATTTGTTGCCTTAATGGTATCCCATAAATCCCTTAGGTTATCTTCACTTTTTTATTCTTTTTTCCTTTTCACTCCTTTGATTTAATGATTCCACTACTCTATCTTCAAGTTTGCTGATCCTTTCTTCTGTTGGATTTAGTGTTATGTTGAACCCCTCTACTAAATTTTTCATTTCAGTTATTGTACTCTTTAGCTCTGTGGTTTCTTTTTGGTACTTTCTTACATTTTCTATTAGTTGAAATTCTCATTTTGTTTATGAATTGTTCTCCTGACCTCAGCGACCATCTTTATGACCATTAGTTTGAACTTTTTATTGGGTAAATCACTTATCTCCACTTCATCAAGATCAATTTTTGGAGATTTATTTTTTTCTTTTGTTTGGAACATATTCCCTTGTTTCTTCACTCTCTTTGTTGGTTTGGGGGCATTAGATGAAATAGCCACATCTCCCAATCTTGACAGACTGGTCTCATGTTGGAGATTAACCTCATCATTTGCCTGGCTTAAGCTCTTGGTTGCCTCTCATACTTATGTGATTGTCCAAGCTGCCATCTTTGCTCTTAGTGGCTTCCAGCAGCAGTTGAGGGTGTGCCAAGACCCATCAATGTTCCAAAGGGGAGGATCACACTCAGCAGCTAGATGTGTCGTAATTAGAAGGTGGACCGTCAGGCAGCAGCAAAGAGATGAGGATATTTGCTTGCTCCCTCTGCACTGAGCCTGAGTATATAGCCACAGGGGGGTGTTCCTGTGCTTATTTAAAAACTGCTTCTTTGCTATAGTCCTGTGGGACTCATGAATGCAAGCCTCAGTGGCTATTAGAGCTAGGTGATTTTGGTGCTCATCAGGTGACATACATAAAATTTAGGGCACTAGAAGTGCGGATAAACTCTTTCCAGTGAAATGCTGTCAACTTGGTGTTATTGTTAAAGTGAAATACAGAGAGAATGTGGGAGTTGTTTAGGCCTCTGGAGAGGATCACAGTTAACACCACCTGATTTAATTTTCTAATATTTTGTTGAGAAGGTTCATGTCTTTGTTTATGAAAGATATCGGTCTATACTTTTCTATTCTTATACCGCCTGTGTCTGATTTTAGGGATCAGGTAATGTTGGCCTGAAAAAATGGATTTAGAAGTGTTTCATATTCTATATTCTAGAAAAGATTGCAGAAAATTTGTGTTATTTTCTGTTTAAGTGTTTGGGAGAACTCTCCAGTGAAACCATCTGGACCTGGAGATTCCTTTTATGAAAGTTTTTTAACTAAAATTTTAATTTCTTTAATTGTTACAGGAGTATACAAGTTATTTATTTTATCTTAGGTGAATTTTTGTCATTTGTGGTTTGCAAGGAATTGGTCCATTTCACCTAAGCTGTAAAATCCATGTGGGTAAAATCCATAGTATTCCCTTATTATCATTTTAATGACTCTGGAGCTTGTAGCACTATCCCTTCATTCATTCTTGACATTGGTAATTTGGATTGTTTTTCCATCTTTGTCAATATTGGCATTTATCAATTTTATAAATATTTTCAAAGAACAGCTTTTGATTTCATTGATTTTCTCTGTTGTTTTTCTGGTCTCAATTTTTTTATTTTTTTCTATCTTTATTATCTCTGGTCCATTTTCATTGCCTTTATTTGTTTCTTCTTTTTCTAGGTTCTTAAGATTTAAGCTTAGATTACTAATTTAGACATTTCTTCTTATCAAATATAAACATTTAATGCTATAAAATTTCCTCTATGCACTGTTTAGTTGAGTCCTACTAGTTTTGAATATTGTATTTCCATTTATGTTTAGTTTAAAATATTTCCTAATTTACCTTGGGACTTCCTTTTTGATTGATAGATTATTTAGAAGTGTGTGTTTAATTTCCAAATATTTGAGAGTTTCTTTTTATCTTTCTGTCATTGAGTTATAGTTTAATGCCATTATGATCAGAGAACATACTTTGTCTGATTTCAAGTCTTTTAAATGTTAAAGTTTGTTTTATGACCTAGGATATGATCTATGTTGGTGACTGTTCTATGTTTACTTGAGAACAATGTGTATTGTGATGTTTTGGGGATAAATGTTCTAAAAATGTCAATTAGATCCATTTGGTTGATGGTGTTCACTTGTTTTATACCCTTGCTTATTTTAGGTCTATCGATTTCTGAGAGAGGAGTGTTGAAGTCGCCAACTATAATTGTGGGTTTGTTTATTTCTCCTTCCAGTTTAGTCAGTTTTTGTTTTATGTAATATGGTGTTCTGTTGTTAGATACATACACTTTTAATGTTTTCATGTCTTCTCAGAAATTGTCTTTTATCAATATGTAATTTCCTCCTTGATCCTTGGTAACTTTCTTAGTTATGAAGTCTATCTGATATTAGTATAGCTACTCCAGCTTCCTTTTGATTAGTCCATATATTTTTCCATCCATTTACTTTTAACCTAGCTATATCATCATTCTTCAAGTGACTTTCTTGTAAATGGTATGTAGTTTGGTCATTAAAAAAATCCATTCTGACAATCTATGTCTCTATTGGTATATTTAGACCATTTTAATGTAATGTAACTATAAATATGCTTTGATTTCTACAATGTCATTATTTTCTCTTTGATCCCTCTGTTCTTCCTTACTTTGTTTCCCCTTCCCTGCCTTCTTTTCATTGTTTGAACATTTTTTAGTGTATGCTTTAATTTGTGTATTTTTTTTACTTTGTCTTTTTGTATAGATCTTTTGTTGGTTGCTCTAGGTATTAAAATATACATATTTAACTTCTTACATTCTACTTAAAATCGATGTTTAAACCCTTCAAGTGGAATAAAGAAACCCACCGTTATATTGGTTCCTTTATCCTCTTATATTTATGTTGTAGTTGTCTTATATATTGCATTTGGGGTGATCTCAGGAATATACAAACAACTTCATGGGGTCACTTTCATAGGCTTCTTATTCTCTGTGATCTCCCCAGTTTCCATTTCCCTGGGATCTCCTATTCAGTCCTCTAGCCAGATATAACTATAATCCATCTGAAGCACACTAGTGAGAAAGCTCTGACATAGAATACCTCATTACAGGGCAGTTTCTCAGCATAACATTTATCAAGTATCTGCTATGTGCCAGGCTCTAGTCTAAGCACTTTAGATATATTATCTCATTTAACTTTCACAACAATCCTATGAAGAAGGTATTATTATTGTCATCCTTGTTACACAAATTAGGAAACTGAGGCCCAGAAAGTTTAAGCAAGTTACAAAGGATTCACAGCTATATATGGTGGAGTAAGTAGTGGGTCAGAATTTAAATAAAAGAAGTTCTCTTAATCTTGATATAGTTCTGCATCTATAATGTGACTCCATTGTGTGAGCCATACTACTTTTCTCCCACTCCACTTTGCATACACTTCCATTAAAGCAATTATTGTAAAACAGTTATTTAAAATAAATAATAAACAATACTTTTTATGCCACTGTCTCCAGAGCAATGATTTTCTTTTTTCAAATTTAAATCATTGACAAACACCAAGTGTATTAGCTCCCTAGTGCCTTGTAACAAATTATCACAAATTAGATGGCTTAAAATAACAGAAATTCATTCTCTTAGAGTTTTGGAATCCAGAAGTCTGAAATCAAGGTGTCAGCAGGTCTGTACTCCTCCTTCAGCCTCTATGGGACAATCCTTCTTTGCCTCAGAGTTTGATGGCCGTGAGCATTCTTTGTAGCTATATCACGTCAATCTCTAGCTCCATCTTTACATAGCTTTCTCCTCTGTGTGTCTATGTCTTATCCTTTTATGTCTGTGTGTCTCTGATCTGTGTGTTTCTTATAAGGACACTCATTAGATTTAGGACCCACCCAACGCGATAATCCAACAGCTCTCATCTTGAGCTCCTTAATATAATTATGTCTGTAAAGACCCTTGTTCCCAATAAGTCATATTTTTAGGTTCCAGAACATTGACTTATATTTTGGGAGCCAACACTCAACCCACTATACCTAACATAGACCATATTATATGCTCAGTAAATGCTAGATTAGTCAGAAATTTTCTCCATTACAAATGATATAAATTCAAGTCAAACTAGCTTAAGCAAAAAGGGAATTTATTTGTTCGCATAACTGGCAATTGGAGGGTATTTCTGGCATCAGACATAGTTGTATCTGGGACTAAACAGGATCTTTCAGTCTCTACATATTTCAACTTTTCTTCTTTCTTGGTGCTGATTTATTTTCAAGAAACTTCACCATGAAAATGATGAGAGACCCTCATTCTGCCAGCATCTATATATCAAATTTCAGTGAAGACTGATTACTCCTAGTTAAGTCACACACCCATTCTTCAATGAATCACTGTGAGCAGAGGAATGGAGGTATTTGATTGGCCAATTCTTTCATGACCTCTCTGTAGTTGGGGTGTGTGGTGGTGGAAGTGGGCAGGGAGCAAGGCATTGTGATTAATATTCTACCAGAACCATGTAGAATGGAGTTGAGTCAGTTTTCCAGAGGAAAGGACACTGAGAAGGCTAATAATATATGGCTACTATAACTTCCAAGACTGTGGTATTTGGAGGCACAAGTGCATTGCTGATGGATTACTTAATAGGTCTTTACTATATGTCTCCTTTATGATCCTTTCATATACTTAATTAGCTCAACTGGACAGACTTCGTACTACTCAGCTCTGAGGCTTGCTAATATTCACTTTCTCTAGAAATTAACTATTTACAAGATAGATCCACAGGGGAGGTTTCCTTTCTATTTATAGGTTTGGGTTTTCAGTGCCTCAGAGACCCTCGACTGTTCCCAAGATACTTTGCTGTAGGTAAGAGTGGCAATGTCTAGACTCTAGCTTTGCAGGACAAATATCTCCAAAAGCCTAATCAAGATTCTAGCTCAAGCCTTCCATTTCCCAACACCCCATTCTTTCCATTCCAAGCTTTCAAAATATCCTCACAAAGGCACTCCCTTGTTGTAGCCCCCAAATCGATACTATGTGAGGCATCCTGGTCCATACCCACACAGGTTTATTAAGGGTTGAACCAGAAAATCTCACGATAGTGCAGTTTTACCTCCCTTATGACCTCATGTTGAGGACTCTGCTGGGTCAGGGATTAAGTGCATTCTAATGTGTAGGATGCTGGGTATCCAGAAGGACTTCTGCCCATTTCTCCAACAGTATTTCCTCACCCAACTTCCAGGAACCTGCCCCTCCAACTCTTCTATTAAGCACCCTTAGCTTCTGTCAGTTTGAATCATCCCAGAGCAGCTTATTTTCTAAGAGGACTTTTGTCCAAGTTCCCTTCATTTTTTGGTTCACCTGTAGTGGTATATTATCTCCTTGTTCTCTTACCCCTCAGCAGACTTACATCCTGTAGTAGATATATCAGGTGACTTGTCACACATCCTAATGGTCATATCTCTGATTCTAGTGGTAGCTGGAGTGCACAGTTCTACGTGACCTTAGGCTCCCGTATCTCACCAAGAGTGAGCACCATGCCTTTGCTCTCTGCCCAAGGCGCTTACCTGGCCCAGGACACTGAATGCATAGCTCAAACATTCAGGAATGTTAACACATGCAGAGGCAACCCTCAGCCAATGGAGGATGGGGGCAGTGAATTAATGTTCCTGCCTCCCATCTGTTAGGTGGGCGTTTTGGGGAGGTATTCTTTGTGCTTCTTAGGAGGTCCTAGCAAAACTGGGTCCTGATAATGTACCTTTACATTGCCTTTCTCTCCATCCCTGCCTCATGTTTCCCACTCCTTCAGTCCTGCTCTTTGGACTCATTTCCCAAACAAACCACCTATTGTCAAATACTTGTTTCAGGCTCTGCTTTGGGTAACCCAAGTAAGACACAGCCTCGCTTGCCAACAAAAGAGGGTATGATCCCAGTGGCTATCCAGCCTTCACTGTTTCTCTCTCCTCACAGGACCCAGTAACAGTACCCCGGGATCTGGCTTTAGCTGTGGAAGGCAGAATAGTGAAGGAGAGATGGGGAAGGGGAGGCCAGGAGTCTAAGTGAAGAAGCAGTGTGATATGGTGGAAATGTTCCCTTACTACTCTTACTGATAGTATCCAGTAGATTTCAAGTCCCAACTCTGTGATTTTTGTTGATGTCACCTAGCTCACTCTGAATTTGCCTTCTCACTCTGAAGGCAGTAAGAATACATTAACCTCATTTGTGATTTACTAAACTCTGTTTATAAACCACAAAGCCAAGTGGCTTGGTCTTCATGGCTGTTCACGTTACCAGTAGTGACAGAGTTTTTTATATGACTTACATTTTCTTACAGCTACCTGTCTTTAAAAACCTAGCACACCCCTAAAAATTATCTGTTTGCTGGGTTCTCCAACCAGGTCCTCCAACCAACCTCATGTCCCCAGATCTCTTTCCTCTTCTAGGCTTGTTTTACTGCACAGCACATGAGTGGAAGTCCATGTTCCCTGATTGTTTAGCTGTCCCTGCCCTGAGCCAAATATTCCTTCTTGTTGCTTGTAACTGAATCAATAACAGGAGCATCACATGGGCCCTTGGTGGAGGGCCTTCAATGCACTCTTGCTGTGCTTACACAAGTTGCCCAGTCTGACAATTCACCATTATCTATGAAACAAGCCCTAAAAACATTGGCCCAGCCCAACATTCATGGGTGATTCCTGATATCTTTCATCTTCCAGGCCCGGAGGACAAACTCTTCCTTTGTGTTCCATTTTGACATTATTCTGCCTGTTTGTTCCCATTTTAGGGCAGTGTGAGGGGAGCTGTGCATTAGCTTTTGTGGGCTTTAATGAAGCAGGATTTGACAGCATTTCATATCAGGTATCATCTTTTATGTGCATGGGGAGAAGGGCTGAGAAATGTTCCTTTAACTGGTGCCAGAAGAGAAGGCAGAGAAAGACAAGAAAAAAAAATCTGATAACTACTTTTTTCCATTAAAGTCCCGGCCCCTTTCTAAAACATGCTATTCATCTATATTTCAAATCAGTTGGGAATCATATCTTTCCACAACAGCATTTCCTTACTTCCTGGAAACATATATCACAGGATGTATAATAAATGTTTATGCTAGCCATAAAGAGGAAAGTAACATTTCATAAAATTTACCATAGACCCCAAGGTGAATTTAATATAGGAGCCTGAGCGACGAATCCCAAAGCAAGTGAATTTGGGCTTAAAGCCCATCCTGAACTGACTTCATCATGCGTGGTTGATGTTCAGAAAAAAATTCAACAACAAAATTTCCTGAGGTCCCTGCATGAATGAATTGGAATGAGGCTCTCACATTAACCCTGCACTTTCCTATGTGTCTTTCAGATGCTCCACATGAAGAATTGTTACTGAGCAATTGGTGACTGGCTCCTCCCTGTGTTTTTGAAGGACAGAACAAGAAGAAACAGCTGAAAATAGCCACAAGACTAGGTAAACTAACAGGGACAGTTTCAGTTACACAGAAAAGACTGCTTTTTCCAGGGACAAAGATGCTATCATGAGTCAGCTTTGGTGCAACATGGAGGGGGGCATACCACGGAAGTCAGGACTGCTATAGACTATAGCTTGCCTTCATGGCAGACTCTTAAAAATAGCAGAGTGTTTTTCTGCTCTAGACAGTTGCAGCCGGTTCCAATCGAGAGTCAGGGGCATACAGGATTTGGTCCCTAGAGGTCCATGTTTATTGGCTAATCAGTGTATCTAGGATTGTGCTCAAGTGCTTTTCTAGAAACTGTAGGAGGAGCCACACTGAGTAAACTGAAATCAGGAAACTATTTTCCTATACTTGTTCTGCTGACACTGTTTAATGAATGGGCAGAAGAATCCCATGGCTAAGATCTGATGAGTGATTTTCATGTGGTCTGAAATGTCAAAAAAATATCTCCTGAAATGAAATGTCTCTGTCCTGAGGGAACAGTGAGAGCATTTTGAGTACAGCCCTGTAATTGAACAGACTGCCTGTGCCACTGTGATCTGGCCATAGGAGTAAAATCCGTGGAACTAGATAGATCCTGATCAAAAGGTGACACACCCTGAGATTCAATCAACATAATAAAGGCCATATACTACAAACCAACAGCTAACATCACACTCAATGGGAAAAAGCTAAAAGCATTCTCCTTAAGATCAAGCACAAGACAAGGATACTCACTTTCATGACTTTTATTTAACATAGTACTGGAAGTTCTAGCCACAGCAATCAGACAAGAAAAAGAAATAAAAGGCATGCAAATTGGAAAGGAAGAAGTAAAACTGTCATTATTTGCAGATGACATGACATTATACTATATACAGAGAACCCAAAAGAGTCCACAAAAAAAACTATTAAAACTGATAAATGAATTCAGTAAAGTAGCAGAATAAAAAAAAATTCAGAAATTGGTTGCATTGTTATACGCCAATAACAACTGTTAGAAAGAGAAATTAAGAAAAACCCATTTACAATTGCATAAAAAACAACAACCACAAAAACAGACACATAGATCAATGGAACAGAACAGAGAGCCCAGAAATAAACCCATACCTATATGGTCATTTAATCTATGATGAAGGAAGCCAGACTATACCGTGAGGTAAAGACAGTCTATTCAATAAATGATGTTGAGAAAACTAAACAGATACATGTAAAAAGTGAAACTGAGCCACCTTCTTACACCATATACAAGAATAAACTCAAATGGATTAAAGACTTAAATTTAGACTCCAAACTGTAAAACTCCTAGAAGAAAACATAGGCAGTAAAGTCTCTGATATTGCCCTTAGTGGTATTTTTTTCTGATATATCGCCTTGGACAAGAGAAACAAAAGAAAAAATAAACAAATGGACTACATCAAACTAAAAAGTTTTTGCACAGCACAGGAAATCACCAACAAAACGAAAAGACACACTACTGAATGGGAGAAGTATTTGCCAATGATACATCTGTTAAGGAGTTGATATCCAAAATTTATGAAAAACTCATACAACTCAACACCAAACAACCAAAAACGTCCAATTAAAAAATGGACAGAGTGGGTGGTGAACACACAATGGGGTTTATAAATGATGTAATACAGAATTGTACACCTGAAATCTATGTAATTTTGCTAACAATTGTCAACCCAATAAACTTAAAAAAATGGACAGAGGATCTAAATAGACATTTCTCCAAAAAGGACATACACATGGCCAATAGACATATGAAAAGATGCTCAACATCACTAATCATCACAGAAATTCAAATTAAAACTACACTGAGATATCACCTCACACCTGTCAGAATGGCCATCATCAATAAATCAACAGACAACAAGTGCTGGTGAAGATATGGAGAAAAGGGAACCCTGTACACTGTTGGTAGGATTGCAAATTGGTGCAGCCACAATGGAAAATGGTTTGAAGGGTCCTCAAATAATTGAAAATAAAATGACCTTATGACCCAGCAATTCTACTTCTGGGTATTTATCCAAAGAAATCCAAAACACAAATTCAAAAAGATATATGCACCCCTATGTTCACTGCAGCACTATATACAATAGCCAAGATGTGGAAGCAATCCAAGTGCCAATCAATAGATGATGGGATAAAGATGAAGTGGTGCCTATATACAATGGACTATTACTCGGCCATAAAAAAGAATGCTATCTTATCATTTGTGACAATGTGGATGGACCTAGAGGGTATTATGCTAAGTGAAATAAGTAAGACTGAAAGACAAATACCATATAATCTCACTTATAATTGGAATCTAAAGAACAAAATCAGTGAACAAACAACAGAAACAGACTCATAAATGCAGGGAACAAGCTGATGGTTGCCAGATGGGAAGAGGATGGGAAGCCGGATGAAAAAGTGAAGGCATTAAGAAACACAAATTAGGGCCGACCTGGTGGCTCAGGTGATTGGAGCGCCGTGCTCCTAACACCAAGGTCGCTGGTTTGATTCCCACATGGGCCAGTGAGCTGTGCCCTCTACAGCCAAGATTGTGAACAACAGCTCCCGGGAGAGCTGGGCTGCAATGAGAGGCCTGTGGCCAGCGTAAGTGGCTGGTAGGCTGCTGTGTGCTGCTGTGAGCGGCCGACCAATGACTGGACTGCCTCAGCCAAGGAGCGCAAGGCTCATAATACCAGCATGGGCCAGGGAGCTGTGTCCTACACAACTAGACTGAGAAACAATGGCTTGAACCGGAGGCAGGGGATGGGAGGGGGATGGAAAAAGGGGGTAAAAAAAAAGAAGTACAAATTAGTAGTTTCGAAATAGTCATGGGGATGTAAAGTCAAACATAAGGATTATAGTCAATAATGTGGTGATGACTATAATGCCACGTGGGTACCAGACTAGTCGGGGGGGGGGTCACTTTGTAAATTATATAAATGTCTGACCACTATGCTGTACATCTGAAACTAATATAAAATAATAATGAATGTCAACTGTAAGTGAAAAAAAATAATTAAAAAAAGGTTGACATACCCTGAGATCCATTCCTTCCCACTCTCCATTCCTGGTCCCACGAAACACATCCCTCCATTTCTATCATGGGGGAAACAAGAGCAATTGGAAACAGCATGTATCTGGTGGGAATGAAATTATTGTTTATCCAGTGAAACCAACCAGCACCCTGCCTTACAGCCTGAAAGGCAGTGGGACTAGGCTGAGGTCAGCACAAAATTTAGGGAGGAACTTACTCTTAAGGGTCAAGTCTGCATTTCCACGACCCTGAGAGTGCACGCCTCCTTAAATTTTGCCCCCTAGGCATCTGCCTAGCTGGGGAAGGATCACCACCCTGGGCCTTAGGAGACATGGGAGCAGCTGCCCTTCTTTCAAATGCATTGCTGGTGACTGACCCAGCCCAGAAGGTGCTCAAAGTGACCTCAAGAAACATACTCGGGTCATTGCAGACTTTGGGCAGCCTCAGCCCCAGCAAGTTGTAAAAAGACAATTTTTCATCTATAGCCACATTTGCCTAGGAAGTATCAAAACAAAACTGTGTGATCAAAGAACCCAAGATGCCAAGCCCTCACTGGACCTAACTGAAGACATTTTCCTAATCAATGAACAATGGGACTTGTTTTAACCAACTGTGTAGAGCTTTGTACTGTTGCCTCCTATCCCAAGGGCTAATTTGGCATCCTTAATTAGCATAACTACCAAGGACTTCCCCTTCTAGCCCTTAACTCAGAGAACAACTCGTTGGCCTGTGCAGTCTTGCCTGGCAAGGTAATAGCCTCAGCTTTGCAAATATATGTTTTTAAGCTTGGGTGGTCTTTGTTTTATTCTTTGATGATGTCAGCTTCCAGGAATGTGCTTTCTTCTCCCAGCACATTGGAATTGGGAGGGAAAGGAAAGTTCTGTCCGCTGTCCACGTGGGTCCACAGCAGCAAAAAGCCTCCCTTGCTGTCTACTGTCTTGATCCGGGCAGCTGAGTACTGTAAGTAAGAAGCCTGTAAGGCCCAGCCCTGGCAATCCAATAACCATCCAATTAAGTAGCGGCAATTGCTGGAGCTGCTTCATGCTCCATCAGCCAGTCCTTTAGTGTGTCTTCCTTTGTACCTCTGAGAATTGGAGAACCCTATAGGGCTGCCTCAACCCAGTGCTGAGCAATCAAGATGGACAGGCTGCTCAGGCCCTCCCAGCCACAGGCACCAGCATGGAGCAAAGAGCCAAGCACACTTAACAGTCCTACTTTATCCACTAAAGTAAGGGGGTGAAACCCAACCAGTGGATCTAAAACCAGAAATTGGAGGTCTTGAGTGTTCAGAAATTGGTATCGTTATTACCCTCCATGATTGTTGTTTGTTCTTCACACCTGAGTTTGAGGCCCACTAAGCTGAAGTAATCCCCTATCTGAAGGATCTCCCAAACAGACCAGGTCATAAAAGGTATGCTGAGTGCTTGTTAAAAATTCTGGCTCCCCTTCCCCTCTATGGATAATCTGAATCTATAGCGCAGAAATGGAAACGTCCCCTGGCAGGTGGATGCAGGGATTGAGATACCAAGAAAAATTCATCATGCCCCACCAGTGGTAGGTGTGGGAGCCGAGAACCATGACCCCAGGAAGACACTATACATGCAGAGGTTGGGTGCACGGGCTCTGGAGCCAGACTCTGTGTTTGAATCTCACCTCTACATCTTCTTAGCTGTGCTACTTTGCGTAAGTTACTTAGCTTCTCTGTGCCACCCTAGCCGCATCTGTAAAATGGGTTGATGAGAGCACCTACCTCATAGGATTGGTGTGAAGATTCAATGAGATAATACATGTACAGTGCTTAGAACAGTACCTGGCACTTAGCAAGAGCTATGAAAGTGTTGGCTCTTACCCTTAGGTGGGGTGGGGGCATTAACATCCTTCCACAGCGGATGCTAAGGCATTTATGCCAGGGGAAAGCCACTGAGCACACAGCAGATGAGAAGCTAGGCAGTAGCAAGCAGCCCCAGTCACTGGGCAAACCTCATTCATTCACTCTGTGCCCACAGCTCAGCCAGCCTCTGAAGACCAAGGCAAAAAATGTGCTTTCTCAGCAGGAGCCAGACTGTTTCCTAGCAGTGGGAAGTGCCCCTGCAGGGAAGAAAGCTGGGCCTTGTCCTCTCCTCACCCCCAGGCAAGAGCCTCCTTCCCCAGACCTGGACCTGAGGCCCTGACATCTCAATCCTTCCAACTCCCTCTTTGCTCTGGGTGTTGCTGCATCCACCGCCACCATCAGGCTGGGGAACCTCTCATGTTCGGCTGGGAGAACTGCCAGGAAGAATCAGCGCAGCAGTGAGCTCCAATAATGCTAAACAATGGATTAATTACACTCTGTGCCTGTTTAGCTGGAGCTCGCAGGGTCGCCTGCATGTGTGGTCACAGCAGACAACAACAGGTGTGAGATGCTGGTAAACACATCGACTGCCCCCGGTGCCACCCTCTGCTCCTCTCTCCCCTCCCCATTCCCATTCCCCCTCCTGAGCTCCATTCAAGTCCTCAGGCCCCCGCCACTCAGAGACATGAAAGGCTTTTGTTTTCTTTCTTCCTTTTTAAGGGGTTTCATGCTGGGAGTGCTACTTGTTTTCACAACCCCTTGGAACCATAAATGGAGAGCTCTGGGGGACTAGGTGAGACTTCTTTCCAGGAGGGCATCTGGTGTGGGGTGATGCCTGGGTTGGCACTGCTCTGAGTCCACCTGGCCAGGCAGGGAAGAGGCGACAGCTGCTTTATACTCCTAGGAGTGCCAGCTTTCCCGAAAGGAGGTCAGCCTCAGAGACCAAACTGCTAATTAGGTCGCATTCTACTTCCTGCTGCCACTTTAATTTCCACCCCAGAAAACCTTCAGCTGTGAGTCCAAGACCATCAGCCCCTTTTACCCAAATGCAAATGTCTCCAAGGCCTCTCTGACTGGCTGGCCTTCCGCTGGCATGAGCAGTAGTGGCAGAACTCTGCAAAAAATAGGAGCATCCGAGAGAGGGCCACCTTAGACAAAACTGGCTTAGAAAATCCCCAGTCTGCTGGAGTTTGGGGGTACTTAAGAAGACAGGCAGTCCAGTGAAGATTCTGGAAGCTGGGTGTTAGGAATGAGTGTTGAACCATGAGGCAGGGGACATTGGGCCTATTTTTGATTTTGACACTAACAAGCTAGCTGGGTGACCTTGGGCAAGTCCCTTCTGCTCCCTGAGCCTATTTCCTCACCAGCAAGATGAGTGGGCTGAATTACTCTTTCCAGCTCTGAGCCTCTGTGATTGTGATAATTAATATCTTTTTTTTTTGAAATTAACAAAAAGCTCATTTTTATCTGTGCATCCCTGCAGCAAGCATAGATGTGTATTTTGCCTTTTGTCTCCTAAATACTGAAGCCCCCTGATTAGGTTGCCTTCACCAGTCCTCCTTTCCCGTGGGAAAGCTGAAACAGAGAGATTATCTTCTGCCCAAAGTCTCTCTGAGAACAAGGTGCAACTCCAGGTCCCTAGCAGTTCTCTGAGGCACTGCGAACAGAGCTCCACAGCAAGTAAGTCCCCAGGAATCCAGATTTCCCTTCCTTGCTCCTCCTCACATCGTCATCTTCTCTTCCCTGACCTTGGGCCTGTTCACCTTAACCTTAAATCTATTTCCATGACCCTTTTCCAGACCTTATCCAAAAAGGCTCTGGTTTGAGTCATTCACTCCTTGGTATTCATTGAAAAGATTTTTGCTTATCTCAGGTAGATTTGCATTTTCAGCCTCATGTGGTGGGGGCTGTGATGTCCAGATTCCCCCTCCTAGGTCCTCGGTCCCCAGCCACCAGGACTGTCAGCTGCTGAGTCCCCCTCTGGGAACTGCTCCCAGCTGATGGGAGCCACTTCATCCAAAGTCACACCCCCTTCCAGGGAGAGGAGAGGAGGCAGTACAAAGGTCTAGCCCCTTTGCCTCATTTTGGGACAATTCTGCAAGGCCATCCTAACCCTGAGAGGGATCGGCTGAGGACTCTGTCCCAACAGCGTCACATTACAAAGTCTCACTCTGCCTCATTCTGTTTCTTTCCCTCCCTAAGAAGTGCTGCTCCCAAGAGCACTCCAGTAAACTTCCCCACACACCAATCTCTGACTCAAAGTGTCTTCCTTAGGAAACCCCAGGTAAGACACATCAATTTTGGGGGAGGCATGAAAGGCTGCATCCCTGGGTAAAAGAATTGTGGCTCAGTGTTTCGGGGGGACATGTTTAAGAAGAGCTTCCTTCCTAAATTCCTATAACTTATGCAGTTAGCTTCTGGCAAAATGAAACGGCAATCTTTTGAGCCCAGTACTGTGGAGAGGGCGGAGAGCCCAGCATTTGAGTTCCTTTCCTGACAGGACTCATAGGTGTGTGAAACTCACAGAGGCAGCAACACCCAGCTAGACTCCCTGAAGCACAAGCCCTGAAGGCGCTGGACCCAGTCCAGGGGCGTTCCCTCTCTCTCCTCTCACATTGCTTCCTCCTTGCTGAGTGGCTCCTAGACGCCCTTGCATCACACTCTGGCCCAGTAACGTTGCATGACAACCTGTTGTTACCTAACTATTGGCGCCAGCAACCCTGAAAGGAGCCTGTGGAATCTTTCCTATGAATAAGGCTGGGAGAATGTAGGACAAGCCTCCTGGAATCAGAGTGGGGCTCTGGCACTAATTCATCACTACCACTCCTGGCTTATACCCCCAATAGCAAAACGGTATATACTTGGGGTATTCCATCAGCAAACGCTGTGGTCCTCTAGTCTGTGCCAGCCTCCATACCACCAGCTGAGACCCAAGAGATGAGTAAGATCTGGTTCCTGCCAAGTTCCCAAAGTCAGAGATGTAAAGAAATAATTACATAATGTTGTAAAATCTATGTATGGTGTCAGATTGGTACTAGACTTATCAGGGTGATCATTCATAAATTATGTAAACTGCACTGTACACCTGAAACTAATATAAAATAATATTGAATGTCAATTATCATATATTATATATGCATATTATATATGTATATTATATATATATATATATATATATATATATATATATATATATATAGTCATGGGATGTAAAGTACAGCATAGGGAATATAGTCAGTGGTATTGGAATAGCTTTGTATAGCATCAGATTAGTGGTAGACTTGTTCGAGTTATCACTTTGTGAGGGGTGTAAATGTCAAATCATCATGTTGTTTTGTACACCTGAAACTAATAAAAAGTAAATAAAATAAATAAAGAGAAATAATTACAAATCGGTGTGATAAATGTCATATTAGGGTTGTACGACCTGTTGGCTAAGGGACAGAGGAAGGAGTTTCCAGGCTCCATAGAGAAGGGTTTGGAAACAGGTGCCATTTTCTCACTTTGTTCATGGGCTGTACATTACTGAGCCAAATAGGACCACTTATCCTCAGTGCATGCTCATTTACAATATGCTACGTAATGGGAGCGGGTGTGTAAATCTATCAGCCTGCAAGAGTCATCTTCCCAGATGAAGGAAGTGTACAGGTGTGTCTGGAGTTCTTGTTGGGTCTTCTTTCCACCCTGTACTGATGCCAGACAGAGCCCAGGGAGAAAGCCCACTGAAAGAAAGAACTGCTGCTGGCCCCACACCGAGGATCTCCATGTGAACCCTCTCTGTTCTAAGCCCCAGACCAGTCCCAGACCTAGTTTAAAGGTCTGCTGGGAATAGCATCTCTGACTTGTTTGTTCTGTGCCCCTGTGTGCCAGACACTCCACTGAGTACAGGAACAATTGTGGTGAATGAGACAGCCCCAACACTTAGGGCTGGAGTGGGACACAGGCAAATAAATGGGTGGTGGCAGTATGACGAGAGCAGGGTGCCTACTCCAGTGTTGGGCTGGGGGTGGTGAGATCAGGGAAGGCTGCCCAGAGGAGATGCCATCTATGCTGAGACTTGAAGAGTGAGGGGTTAACCAGCAAAGCAGAATGATGATGAGGTAGAGAAGATCCAAGTGTTGCCAAGAGAGGAAGTAGCACAACCCATGATTTCAGACGCAGAGGCAAAAGAGGACCTCAGCAGAACTGGAGCTAAGGGAATGAGAAGGGGAATGGGAGAGGTCATGGATCTAGAGACATTTCATAGATGGACTAGGTAAGTGATTGGGTATGGGGTGGGAGGAGGAGGAAGCAGGTGAAGACAGTGTGGCAAGTGCCAGGCTTGGACGGGAAGATGGTGGAGCAATTTACTGTTATTAGGGACAAGGGCCAGGAGCAGGTGTCTAGGAGCAGGGTATGAGCATGTTTTCAACATGTTGTAGTTGAAAGGGCGATGGGACTGTAGGTGGACAGAGAGTCTGAAACTCAGGAGAGAGGTCTGGGCTGGAGGTGGAGATTGAGACACATGAAAATATAGGCAGATAGTGATTGAAATCCCGGGAGTCAATGAGATCGCCTGAGAGAAGGAAAGAGGGCCCAGGACAGAATCCCGAGCAACCCTTAAGACACGATCAGAGGCGGAGGAGCATGCTAGCAGCCAGTGAGACCGCAGTGGATTGGAGGTCACAAATGCCAAGGGGAACATAATTTTCAAAGTGGAGGGTGGTCATCAGGGCCAAATGCTGCAGAGAAGTCAGGTAGGCTGAGAGATGGAAAGCAGCCATGACAGGAGCAGTGTCCATGGCACGGGGCCAACCTCAAAGTGGAGGAGTGAGAAAGTCTTGAAAAGAAGGAGGGGCACTTCCAGGCCACCAAGCCACTTACAGAGACCCAGGCTAGAGTACAGAGGGCACTCCGGCCTGCAGCAATGCATATTTGACGCTTTAGATTGAGAGGCAGTTTTCTTCAACACTGAACTCAACTCTTCAAGAGACAAGACGGACCTCATGCTACCCCAAATGTTTCTCAGCACCTTGGGACCCATGTGTTTGCAAGCATCTGTGATTACTCTAAGGAACTAGAAGTAATGGGTCAGCCAATTAGAATTCCCTCAGCTGACAGCATACTGAAGGAAGGGAAGGGGTCCGTGGGTCTGCCTGACCCCAAGGCCAAGGAGGCTGCTCTGGCACTGCCAGTTGGAGTGAGGGGAATCAGTCATGCTTCACCAGAAATAGCACCTATCAGGCCTTAAAATTCCCACCTTTAGAGCCTTCTTTTAAAGAGGCACCTCTTTTGTTTGGGGAAAGGAAAAAAGATATCCTTCACAAAAAATGAAGCCTCAACTCCTCCAAGGTTTGAGGTTAGTCTGCCATCTGGAACATCCTAGGAATAGGCTTTAGGGTGGAGGAAGGATCCTCACTTTAAGTTCCATCTTCCTCTCAATGTCCTTCACCTCCCACAGCCACCATTACTGCAGTGGCTAGTCTTGAGGACAGTATCCCTTTAAAACTCTGGCCCAGGTGTGGATAGAAGGCCTTTTCCTATGAAGACTGCTGAGAAAGTTATGAATTCTGAAAATAAAATTTACAATTCTAAGAGCCAACAAAGGAAAGTGAATACGCACAAATACAAGTACAAAGCAAACCATGTTTACCACGTAAAGGGTCTAATTCTACTCTAGCTGATTCTTCACTGAGCTTTTGAGCCCATTTCTAAGGGCCCCAACACCCCAAACAAGACCGTTTTTTAGATTTTTAGGTTCTCTCCCCCACCACCTTCTTTCCGTCCTTTTCCCTTCCCAAGCAGAGGTTTCTTGTCACACAGACTTTCTGGGGACGTACAGGTATGATTATCCTGGGGACAAGCTGCTGCCTTGTCCAGGTGCCCATCAGCAAAGAAATACCTAAGGTCAATGGTTCTCACACTTGAGTGTGCAGTAGAATGACTTGGAAAGCTGGCTGAAACACAGAGCACTAGGCCCAGTTCCAGAGTTTCTGATTCAATAGCTCAGAATATGTTGACTTGACTCGTCAATAGGTTTCATTTCTAACAAGTTCCTAGGTGATGCTGATGATACAGGTCCACGGACCATGCCTTGAGAACTGCTGGTCTAGACACAGGTTGATAACGGTTTAGTATAGAAGCCCCTTACTCTTGCTCCTGTGCCTATGGTAGAAAGACATAACCAGTCACCATTCGTTTTCCTACTAACCCTGATCATGGCCTTGGAACTTTTGTCTTCTCAAGGCAGTGTTTCAGACAGTCAATAAGTAGGGTTGAAGGTCAAGATGTTATCACTACCGCTGCTGCTTCTGCTGATAATATCTAACATGCCCAATATTTTTTAAAATGATACAACCATTTACCCAGTTGCTCAGGCCAAAAGCCTTGGCGTCATACTTGATTCCACTCTTTCTGTTCTACTCTCAATTCATTAGCAAATGCTGTCAGCTCTAATTTTAAAACATATCCTAAGTCTAACCACTTCTCATCATGCTTACTCTTCTCATCCTGGTCCATGCCACTACCATCTCCTGCGTGACCCCTGAGAGAGCCTCCTAATAGTTCTCCCTGCCCCACTCTTGCTCATTCTACAATCTACTATCCACACAGCAGCCAAAGGAATCATTTAAAAAATAACTCATCTCTGTCTGTTCTCAACGGTTTCTAACATCTTTACAACAAAATTGAATCAAAAGTTCTTACCGTGGCCTACAAGACTTAAATGATCTGGCCTCTGCCTACCTCTATGATCTCATCTCTTTTTACTCCTACACACACACACACACACACACACACACACACGCACTCCTGCCTGAGGTCTCTTGCACTTGCTATTCCTTGTGTCTAGAATGCTCCCGTTCCCCCATCATCATGCAGCTCAGGCCTCATTTCATTTAGGTCTCTACTCACCTATCTCAATTCTCACTCCCACTCATTCCCTAGGCCCCCCTTCCTTTATTTTCCTTCATAGAACTAATTATCTGACATTATTTATCCATTTGTTTACTTTTCCTTTCCCTCACTAGAATGCAAGCTCCATGACAGCAAGAATTGGATTTGTTCTTTTTTTCCCCCAGTACCATATGCCCAGTGCCAGGAATAATGCCTGACCCAAATACATGGTCAATACCTATTTAGTGAATAAATGAATTTATTAACATGTTTATTCTTACATGCTAAGAACATTTTGAGGATTACTTCATTTAATTCTCATAATGATATACAGGCTAGATAGCATGATCATCACTGTTCCCATTTTATGGGTGAGAAAACTGCACCTGGGAGACTTAAGCACCTGCCCCAGGCCTTACATGTGGGAAGTGGTAGAGCCCAGATGAGAACCAAAGCCTCTTTGCCCTGTATACCTGGGTCCTATCCCTGACAACTCACCTGAGGCAGGGCCAAAGCTCCTTTCCCAAGTGTACATTAGCAAGCTCACCTTTTAGCACAGATTATTTGTCTATTATCATCTGGCAGGGAACAAAGTTCCCAAGCGCAGCCAAACTGATGGAAGAAATATAAGGAGAAGTCCAAATTGAAAGGTTCTGCTCAGCTGAGGAGTCAGGGAAAGGGCCGGGTGGGGCACCAGAACAGGACTATATGCCCTAGAATGGGGGTGACATTTCAACAGGACAGGGAAGGACCCTGGATGGAACACAGACAATGCATGCTAAAGACAGAGCAGAGTCTGTCACAAGTTTGCTCCAGGCCAGTCTGGGCCATGTAAAGGGTTAACACTAAAATGCCTCAGACTAGGTTCAGCTATGGTGAAGGAGTGTTGAAGGTCATTGTTATTCAGCAAGTACTGATTGAGTACATACTCTGCTCCTGGTACTGTACTGTCAAAACACATCCCTCAAAGTATGTTTATGCTGCTCTCTGCCTTTAGTCATATCAAGTCAGACTTCTGCAGCCCTTTATCTTGAAAGTTTTACACTATTTCACAGGTCTCTCAAAAGTTCACAGCATATTCTATCATCATCCCCACTTCGTAACTGGGGGCTATTTGTTACAGCAGCTAAAGTGACTACTGCATTAGCTGGTTCTACATATTCTTCCAGGATCTGTCTGATCTCTCTCCTTCGCTTCACAGACAAAGTTCTTGAGTTGTCCTTACTTTCTACGCTGCAATCAGTCAGCAGTAAAATGGCCTCCACACTACCAAATCAAGTGGACACATTTCTTGCCTGTCTTTCTTAGTCCCTCATTAGTATTTGGGGCTGCTGCTACTTTCACTATTTTGTGTGTTTTGATGGCATCATTCTCCCAGGTTTTTTTCCTGCTTCTTGGCTGGCTTTCTCTCAGCTTCCTTCCTGGGCATTTATGCTAGTCCTTTTCTGAAATCCTAAAGGTTGAGGCTTCCCTCCGCTTCCATGCTAGACCCTCTGATCTTACTCTACAAACATCACCCAGATGATTTCTTTCAACCCATAGCTTTAACTACAATTATACCAAGATTCTCCAAATATTTTTTTTCAGGTTATTATTTTAAGAATTGGGCATAGATGTCTCTGTATGTATAGTTTTTTTAAATTTACAGGTGACATACATGCATTGCAGTACTTACTCCATATATTACAAAACCTGTATATACTAGAAATGTGAAAAATAGATAAAAAATAAAACTAAATAGAAGCTCAATATATTTTTTTTTACTTTCCCAATGGATTATGTTGCTCACATCATTCTTAGAGACTACTGATTGGCAAACCAATTACTCCCTATGGCAGAGACAGTCAGCAATCCACCAACAATTGACATTTCCCCTTCCAAAGTTGAAGCATAGCTGGGAGGGGCTATTTAGACTGTCAAGAGAAAAGATCACCATTCAAGCACATTGGAAACAAAACTGAATATATATATATATATATATATATATATATATATATATATATATATATACACACACATATATATATATATATATATATCTGTGTGTGTGTGTGTGCACGCACATGTGCACACAGTTGCCTACCAGACACTAGATATCACAGAGGTATGCTAAATTCAAATGCAGCGTATGCAAAACTAAACTCATCATCTTACCCCCCACAACTCTGTCCTTCAAGAAAGTAACAGATGATGCTGGAAAAAAAATATCATGTCATAAAGCAAAGAAGTGCTCAAAGGCTACTTGGAATATGCCAAAAGAACACAGTGATTGGTTTGAAGGGACCCCCAATGGCCAGACTTAAGACAATGAAAACATTAAAAAGAATGACAGATACATATATACATATACATACATACATATATATATATATATATATATATATATATATATATATATATATATATATATATATATATATATATATATATAAGGAATCCATAAGAAGTCCATAGTAATACTTTTTAAAATGGTGAAGGGGTGAAGAAGTGCAGAGGGAAAGCTATTCTTTACAGATGAATGTTAACTAATAAATGTATAAGGAACAATAGATTTAGGAAATCAATATTTTGTAACCAACAAAAAAGTAATTGATTCACTCAAGGAACGTTAATGGATGATCATGGGTGAAACATGTTCAGAACAAGTTATTTACACAGTCACATAGTATCACCCCCCAAATTACTGTTTAATTACAAAGAGGGGAAAGGTGCCTTTTTGTAGAGAGATCAAAAGTAGCATCATTAATAATGAGACAAACAGCTATTAAGTGCTTCCTGATGTGACACAGCAGAAAAGATATAACATCACCTATGCAGAATTCTCACCCAAAATGTACAACGTGAATCTGATCATGACGGAACAATCTGCCATACTCAGACTGCAACTCATTCTACAAGGCAACTGGCCTGGACTCTTAGAAAAGGTCATGTCGTGAAAAACAGAAAAAGGCAGAGGGGACTGTTGTAAATTAAAGGAGACTAAAGAGACATGACTACCACATGAAATTCATGTTCCTTGAGTTCTAGATTTTTTTAAAAAGCTATTAAGTACATATTTGGAGACAGCTGGGGAAATGTAAATGTGGACTGTATATTAGATAATATTATTGGATTGATGTTAAATTTCCTGAGTATTGCAGTTTCGTAGGAGAATGTCCTTGCTCTTAGGAGATACATGCTGATGTATCTAGATGTGGCACTGTCATGATGTATGCAATTTACAAATGGTCCATTAAAAAAAATGTTTCTGTGTGTGAATGTGCATACATCGAAAAGTGAAAAAAATAAACAAAGCAGATGCAATAAAATGTTAACAATTGGTGCATGTAGATGAAACATATAGAGGTATTTATGTACTAGTCTATCAGCTTTTCTGCAGGTTTAAAAAATTTTAAAGTACAGTATGGGGAAACAAGCAAACAAACTTTGTCCCTGCTTCTGCTAACACAAAGGTTATAAGGAACCAGATTAGAAAAAGCTTTATTTGATTAACCTAAGAGTTTGAACTTTTTTCTGAAAGCTAAGGGAAATCATGGAAAGACTTCAACCAGAAAAAAAGTCATGATCAGATTAGATATAGGAGGTGAAAGAGAAGAAAGAGCACGACACCATCTTTTGGCTTTTACTGTGCTCTGAACTGCCTATCTTGATGAGCATATTCTAAAGAGTCTACTTGCCAAATGTCTCTCTCCTTGACCTGAACCTTAGCACTTTGAGTCCCATGACAAGTGACTTAGTTTGGACCCCATCCTTGCCCCCACCGAGACCTCTTCCAATTTAGTCTGCACTTGAGGTCAGAGTGATCTTTCTAACACTGTTTAAAATTTCTCCTTGCATCACCATATATTGGATCCCCTTTACCCTCGTCTACCACCCCTCTCCCCACTTACCCTCTGGTAACCACTAAACTATTGTCTGTGTCTATGAGTTTTTGTTTCTCATTTGTTTGTCTTGTTCTTTTGTTGTTTTTGGTTTACATACCACATATCAGTGAAATCATAGGGTTCTCTGCTTTTCCTGTCTGACTTATTTCGCTTAGCATTATACTCTCAAGATCCATCCATGTTGTCACAAATGTTCCTATATCATCTTTTCTTACTGCCGAATAGTATTCCATTGTGTATATATACCACAACTTCTTTATCCATTCATCTATCGACGGACATTTTGATTGTTTCCATGTCTTGGCCACCGTAAACAAAGCTGCAATGAACATTGGAGCACACGTGTCTTTATGGATAAATGTTTTCAGATTTTTGGGGGTAAATATATGGTGATGGAAGGAGAACTGACTCTGGGTGGTGAACACACAATGTCATTTATAGATAATGTAATATAGAATTGTATACCTGAAATTTATGTAACTTTACTAACAATTGTCACCCCAATAAACTTTAATAAAAAAGAAATTTCTCAGTGACTTCTCTGGGGGAACATTTTCTTTGTTTGGTTAATCACTAGTAGACATCCCGGTCTACTACCTGCCTGCCAATGTCTCAAGCTGCCCCTCCTGCCACATTCCATTCCTATCTATGCCCCAGCTAACCTGCGGGCAGTGCTTCAGTCGTGCCCTGCTACTGCACACCTTCAGGCCATCATACAATATTTTCCTGTCCAAGGGGAATGCATCTTCCCCACTTTTCTCTGCTTGGGCTGCCTCTACCTACTTATCAGAACTTAACTCAAGCCTCGTCTCCTCTGGAAGCCTTTCCTGACTCCACCAAGTCTCAGCTATTTGCACCTCCTGTACTTCCTGGGCACCCACTTACTAACTCCATCACAGCCTTTCTTTTTACTTGTATTTTTCCCTCATTAGACTCTAAGGTCCTTGAAGTCAGGGGCCGTGCTTTATATGTAATGATATCTGTGCCTAGCAGATGGTGGTGCTAAATAAATAATTATTGAATGAATGAATGAATACAACATGGATGGGAATGTCAGTTAGGATTCTTCAATTAGAAGCAACAGAAATCAACTCTGGTAAAAAGAGGAATTCACTAGAAAGATTCTCCATATTACATACACTGGAGCTGAGCAACAGACCTTGGGAGGGAGATATGTGCAGATTTGTGGACTTGAGCAACAGAATGTCATCAAAGTTTTCTCAAAGTCATTCACATCAGACAAATTCAGCTGATAAGGTTATTACACAATGAAATCATGGCTGCTGTTTAGTTTTCTGTGTTTATTCTCAAAAGCACCCTGTAAAGTAGAGCAGACACAAGGGAGCAGTGGAAAGATGGCCTGGATTCTAGAAGCTAAGAACCGGACTTTATGTCCTTCACTCTCCAATTTGATCACACACAGACATTGAGCTCAACGACTCTTAAGGGCCCACTGAGATCACCATTGTTCAGTTCTGTCGTTGCAGGAAAACATTTTTAGTGTGGAGGTTTCAAAGCATCATTTGTTTCTTTGGTGCCTCCACTCCTTGTTTTCTATGAGGCCTGCCATCTACAGTTTATGAAAAAATCTCAAGTTTATGAAAAAAAGGCTGTCCTCACATTTGCCAGGACATGCCATACTTCCTTCCTCATGGAGAAGTGCTGCTTGCAGTGTTTTCCCCTCTTCTGAGGTGAGGAGGAACTTTACTCTTGGTGAACCGGACACCTCAGTGCCCTACTTTCATCTCTGTTTTCCCCACCAGAAGCCGAACTTGTCTTCCATTGCAAAATGCCTGATTTCTGCTCTCCTGGTGTTTCCCCTCACCGCCTCTGCAAGGCCCTGCTCCTCTCTCAGCTGTTGAACAGTTGGTGTGGAAAGGTAATAAATAATGTATTTGGAGAAGGGACTCCTTATCAGAGTCATGGGTAGATTAAACTCACACCTGAGAAGCCCCAGGTGGTTCCTCCTGCCCCCAAAAGGACAAAAGTTCCTGTTTGTTACCCCTTCACCTTCAGCAGACTGTGGTCTTTTATACTTTCTTACAGTCACTCCTTTGTAAACTGCCTCTGCCAAAAGGTTTGAGCCCAAGGTCTGGGGCCAAAGACACTGCTGCTACCCCAGCCACTGGGAACAAGCCGTCTTTTGTATAACAAACACAGATGAAGGGCTGGATTTAGTTCTAGCACCTTCGGAAACAAGGGTAACCTATTTCTGTCACCCTGAGGAGTTCACATTTTCACAGGGGAGAGAAAGCCACAGACAGCTATACTCATACCCCCAGAGGAGAACGTTAAGTGGCCACATTAAATAAACTCCTTGAGTGAGCGACATGACAAGTCACCCCAGAGCCTGCTGGGCCTGAGGATCTAGACTCCTCGTCTTTATCTGTAGTCACCCAGCCTCAGCTGAGACCATCTTAACCAGAGCCTCCCTGTGGTGTTTCACACATGGATACTCAGCCTTTATGCATCTGGAATGTGCTTTTGCCTCCTAGAACTCCAGAGGGCATGCGTCTGAAGTCCATAAATATTGTAAGACTCCACCTCCATGTACTCTTGCAGCCGGGGCTTGTCCCAGAGCAAGCCCAGATGGTTTTGGCATAAGGCTGCTTGCTTGCTGTTCAAAAACATGACCTGAAACTGACAGCTAACAGAGACACTCAGATTTCACTGCTGCTCAGGGCCCGTGTCCTATCCGCTTCCCCCCTACCCCCTTCTTTGCTGCCTTGCTGGCCTCTGACCCAGCTGACCCTTCAGCTACTGCCCCATTTCTTGCTTCTTAGTCTAAGTTCACCACCAGAATACTCAAACATGCCTGCATTTCCTCCTACCCTACATTGCCTTTGATTTTCGGGCATCTGGCTTCCTCTTGCTACTTAATTAGTAGCATCCTCCCAAATACCACATCCCATGGCTTTCTCCATGAAGAGCTTCATGCTACTGAGTGTCCCTACTTGAAAAGTTCTCCAACTGAGGATCTCTGGTGATCCAATGATTACCATCACGGTTGCCATCGTTATCACCAACGTCAATAAGTGACAATGCATTACATTTGAATAGACTTAACTGCCTTTAAGGCACTTTGCCATGTTTTTGCTCCTTGTGACAATCTTATAATTTATATAAGTCAGCATTATTATTCCCATTTTACAGATAGAACAGTATGTTCAACAGAGTAAGTGACTTGCTCCTGAGTGCTGGAGCAAACTTTAAATTCAGGTCTTCTCACTTCTGTTCAACAGATGGTGCAATGTCTGAAAAACAGCACAAGTTAGCTCACAGAAAGGAAGGTTTGGGTTCAAAGACCAAGTTGGATTGAAATTTGGTCAGTTTTTCAAGCTCTCCAAGTATGTGCTCCCATTCGAAGAAACGAGTTTCAGTGTGTGCCTGAGGAACACTTCAGAGGCTTCCTGTGAGGATGAAAGACCCAGCGTGGGAAGGCACAAGGCCCACCAAAACACCCTTGGAAATCTTTGGCCACCTTTCCTCTTGATCAACTACCCTTCACACCCCACCATGGGACTCAATGCATGTCTATTGTCTCACTCGCCCATCAGTGTTCTGCTCTGATTTGGGTCTGTTTTGCCAGCCCAGAGGAGAAACCCTAAACTCCAAGCCATTCCTCAGATGCTGCTGGGCTAAGCTAAAGACTGAATTGCTCCTGGCAGGGAGCACAAATTCTTCTCACCCTTGAAGCCACAAGCCGTCCCAAGTGCTTACAGGTTGTAAAAATGTAATATTATGCATTTCCTATGAAGTAAGGCATCCTTTTCTTCCTTCACGAGTTTAACCTGATTCCAAGCTATTAATATTCATTTCGTGAAATGCCTCCCCAGACAGATCTTACCAGCTTCACCTTTAGCGGTTGTGGCTGACCTTCCATTAGGTGCAGTAAAGTGGAAGAACCAGCAGGCTGCAAAGTGGAGGAAGGCCTGTCTCTAAGTCCTGTGCTCCCGAAGCCTGCTTTACAGACTTGAAGCCTCGTACCTGTTGGAGAACAGCTTAGGACAGGAATACATGAGTTGGGAAGGGGTCACGTGGGTGCAAACCTGTGGGTGTGTTCCTATGCCCAGAGTAAAACTCTGCCACCTTGCTTCAGATGAGGCGAAGCAGCATCCTCTGTTTGGAACTCCTGCTTTTCATGCAGACAGCTCCACACAGCTGAAAACCCTCTGCTCTGATGGATGCAAATCAGCTTTGGAATGGGAAAGCACTTGGAGTCACTGGGGAATGAATATAATCTCCAAAATACATTTACTGCTCACATTCAAATGAAGATTAAATGATTCCTTTAATACTCATCAACTCTATTAAACTTCATAGAAGCAAAACCTTTTGAAATAAATTAGCCAGATACTTTCTGGAAACAGCAGGCTTTGGGGGCTGCATTCCTCTCTGCCATTCCTCGTCCTTCTGTCAGGCTAGAAAGGGGTCTGACGAAGAGAAGGAGGGGACAGGGAAGGTGACTGACACGAGCATAGGGCATGTTCTGCATGCCTGGCACAGTGAAAAGCACTGTGAATGTATCATGGCATTTAAGGTAGCTAGTGTTATAATTCCAATATATAAGCAAGAGCATGGAGGGTCAGACAACTAGAAAATGGTAGATTGAGGTCTCAAACCTGATTCCTAAAACCCTGTACTGCTCTTTGGTTTGAATCTAATCTCAAGCTAAGCATGGACATGTTGGCCACATATAATGCAATGAGAGCTCAATGTCTAGTCATTTGGGTTCTGGAGTCCGACCACTTGGTTCAAACCCTGTCTCTACTGCTTTCTAGTTGTGAGAGCTCAGGGAGGTTATTTGATGTCACTGAGCCTTGGTTTCCTCATGTGTAAAATTGAGATGATAATTGTCAAGTGCAGAGAACAGTGCCTGATATGCTGTAAGCAGTCAAAATCAATGGAACCAGACGTAGACAATTGTCTTAGGTTGTGTACCCCAGAAGCATACCCCCAAAGAAGAATTTGGGTACAAAGAGTTCATTAGGGAAATACATAAGGAAAATATCCCAGGAAATACTGGTAGAGGAGTGGAGAAGTGTGACAAGGAAGGAAAGGAAATTGACAAATGGGTGTATTAATGAGCAGGTTAGTATTGTAGACAACTGAGACGCAGTCCCGCTGAGCACCTCTGGGAGAGTGTGGAGAGTTCATGCCTCAGAATGACTCCAGTGGAAAGATGAGGAAGCTGGGATATTAATCCTCCAGCTCTACTCATCATTAGCTGAGATCTGCTTCTACAGGCATCAATCTCTTGGCACTTCTGGCCTGCCCATTCTCCAACAAAGAGATTCTATCGAGTCAAAAGTTTGAAGTGCTCGCAAAATAATGTTGCTGGCAAGGATTGCAGTGGTGACTGTTGAAGAAATATGGAAAGGTTAGTGACGACATCTTTATAACCACTTTGAAAGCTCAGTTGCTGATTGTCTTGGTCACTATGGGCTGACCTCTTAGCAGGGCCTTTAAGGACCTAGGGGCCCAGGACCAGAGAGCATCCACATCCATGTGACTTCCTGACAAGCAGCTTCTATATTCAACAATGGTCACATCTGAGGTTTCCTTCTGATATACAGATAATTTCTGAGACACAGACCTTAGTGTGTGTGTGTGTGTGCGTGTGTGTGTGTGTGTGCGTGTGTGGTGAATGAGGGTATCCTTGGAGCAGCAGTCATAATGACAGGGAGCACCCCATGTTACCTGTGATACAGCAGCCTCAGTCATGGGCAGTTCCTCTCCTGGCCCCAGATAAGAGGTACCCTGTCCTGGGCCTTGTCCTTTAGAGGATCATGCTCTGGCCTTTCACCGGCTATACCTTGAGGGTGAGGAGTTCAGAGAGACAAGAAAATGTACCTAGGGCCTTCACAATCCTCTTCCCCAGGGCCTCCCCCTGAGGATGGACCACACAGCCGATGTGTACCCTGAACCCCAAGAAGTGGCCAAAGAGTGGCTGTTTTCCAAGTGGGGTTGTGGAGCTTGGACGTGGAGGCTCATAAAGCCTCTTGCCATGTGGGCTGAAGCCAGGGGTGGGAAGAGAAGGCCAGTGGGCCAGGGGCCAGAGGTCCGTCCTCCCATGCCAGCACATTCCAGTGAACAGCTCTGAGGCTTCCAAGGATTGTAAAATCAAAGTTGAATTTCCATGTCATTATGAAGGTACATTTGTCAAGGTAGGAGGATAGACATATTTTACTTAACGATTCATAAGCATCATTATACCTTATAGATAGTGAGGCACATGGTAGGCAGGACTCCGTTTGTTCTTGTCTCACCAAAAAACCCCTGAATTCAATCCACTTCAATCTGGAGGGAATCAGCCCCAAAGTGATAATTAAGTAGATAAGAATGGAATCTCCTGTGAAGTTCCTCCTCTAAAAACAAAACAAAAGTACCCAAAGTACGAATTGATTAATGTTCATTGCAAAGAAAGTGAATATACAGATGAGTATAAGAAAGGAAATAAAACACAATTGTACTAACCCATAGGAATATTAAGTTTTTGTTTGTTTGCTTGTTTTTATGAATGTGCTATAAAGTGGCTAGAGAGTAACACGACTAACTATTGTCTATATCTTGGTCACCCAAAACTTTTCAGAAAAAAATTTTTCAAAATTTTTTATTCAGTGAGCAATGTGATGGCTGGAAAAAATCACATAATATTATTAATATCACCATTAATATGGTGTCTTATTAGATTAGCAATAATCTAATCACATTGTGGAAAATACTTCAAGAATATTAGCAAGAAATAATTTCTTTCTGTGGCTTCTGAACAAAAGCAATTCAATCATGACCCATCAGAGTTATATTGGCTAGAATTGTAGGAAAGAGAAAAGTATAGAAAGATATCAACTGTTTAAGCCCCAATCCCCAGAAGGCTAATGGCTTCCAATGGCCATGAGTGGCTGTTTTTGCAATGGATTAGAGTAAAGAGGAGAAAAGGAGGTAGGGCCAGTCTATATTCATTTCCTTTCTCATTCACAAACTCATTCAGTATTTATTAAGTGCCTACTGTATGCCAGACACAGTACTATCTGCTGAGAGCTCACAGTACAGGATGGACACTTATTTTTGCAGTTCAGCATCAGTGAACCCTTCATTTATAGTAAAAACTACCCCTCTGCTGCTCACAGCCTACAAGATTCAAGAAATTCACCTCCACTTCTGGGCTCTATGAGCAAAACGTGTGACCTCTTTTTTTAAAAAATTAGTTTCATGTGTACAAAACATGGTGTTAGTTAGACATTTACAATTTATACCCCTCACAAAGTTATAACCCCCTCCCCCATCCACTACTCCTCTGACATGGCACACAGCCATTACATTTCCACTGTCCTTATTCCTAATGCTATACTCCACTTCTTGTGACTATATATATATGTATATATAAACTTGTAGTTGACATTCATTATTGTTCAGCTTCAGCTTCAGGTGTACAGTGCAGTGATCAGGCATCTACAGCATCCCTGAAGTGGTCTCCCTAATGAGACAAGTGTCCATCGGATACCCTACAAAATCTTTACAACATTATTGATTACATTCCCCAAATTGACTTTCGTATCCCCATGGCAATCTTGTGGTTACCGATAGTGCTTTCAAATCCCCTCACCTTCCCCCTTATCCCCACCCTTTCTTCCATCTAGCAACCCTCAGTTTTTCCTCTATGTCTCTGAGACTGTTTCTGATTAGTTCATTCATTTATTCTATTCTTTAGATTCCACCTATAAGTGAGATCATATGGTATTTGTCTTTCTCTGTCTGACTTATTTCACTTAACATAATGTTCTCTAGGTCCATCCATATCGTTGCAAATGGGAAATTTTCATTCTTCTTTATGGCTGCATAATACTCCATTGTATAAATGTACCACAGTTTCTTAATCCAGTCATCTACTGATGGACATTTCAGTTGTTTCCATGTCTTGGTATTGTGAATAGCGCTGCAATAAACACAGGGGTGCATAGATTTTTTTCAAATTAGCATTTTGGAATTCTCTGGATAGATATCCAAGAGTGGAATTGCTGGGTCATAAGGTAGTTCTATTTTCAGTTTTTTTGAGATACCTCCATACCGTTTTCCATAGCGGCTGCACCTATTTGCAATCCCACCAACAGTGCATAAGCGTTTCCTTTTTTCCACATCTGCACCAGCACTTATTGTTTGTTGACTTATTGATGGTAGCCATTCTGACCAGAGTGAGGTGGTATCTCATTGTGGTTTTTATTTGCATTTCTCTAATGGTTAGTGAGGTTGAGCATTTTTTCATATGTCTGTTTGCCATCTGTATGTCCTCTTTAGAAAAATGTCTCTTCATGTCCTCTGCCCATTTTTTAATTGGATTGTTTGCTTTTTGGTGTTGAGTTGACTGAATTTTTTATAAATTTTGGATATTAACCCCTTATCAGATATATCATTGACAAATATCTTCTCCCATTCAGTAGGCTCCCTTTTTGTTTTATTGATGGTTTCCTTAGCTGTGAAAGAACTTTTTAGTTTGACGTAATCCCATATGTGTCTTTTTTTCCTCTTACTTCCCTTGCCCAAGGGGATATATCAGTAAAAGTATTACTCTGGGTAATGTCTGTAAACTTTCTTCCTATGTTTTCTTTTAGGAGTTTTATGGTTTCAGATCTTACATTTAAGTGACCTCTTTTAAACCAATTAGAGACTTCCATCCTCCAGAACACTGTGTTTGGTTAGAAATGGGTACATGATACAAGCCAGGCTAGTCAGAATCAAGAAGATTCATGTCTCAGATTTTTACTCTAACTTCAGGGAAAAAGGTGTCTCTTTCTCTTCTTGGCAGGAGTTCTGAGATTATTTAAGCTTGAAGCTCCTGAAGAACAGCACATAAAATCAGAGAGCACAGGAAACATGAGAATGGAGCTCACCCAGATAGATTTTGGAGACATTGTTGGGCAGCTGAATTAAACTGTAACTGAGGGTAGGTTTTTCAGTGACATGAACCAATAAATTCTCATTTTAGTTTAAACCAGTTTTTTTGTTTTGCTTTGTTTTTGGATACTTGCAATTAAGACACCCTAACCGATACAAAAATAAGAGCAAATAGTTACAATATAATGTCATCTGTCATAATAGAGGGGTGGATTGTGGTGATATTTCAGAGCTCTGGGAGAAGAGGCTGTCTCTTGGAATTCATCTTCCTATCTGGGGAACTGGGGAATTCAGGGAGATGTGTCACTGAGCTGGGTATTGGTGGATGAATAGCAAGTGATCAAGTGATAGAATGGAGGAAGGGCTTTTAAATATAATAAGCTTTTTAATATAAGACTTGGGAAATCCAGATGGTTTTGGTGCTGGTTAGGGAATTGGGATCTTTTCTTGAGCAAGATAGGAAAACACTTTCCTGATGTAAAGCACTGGAATTTCTGAAGAAAGAGTTGATCCCTCGATTGTCACCACAGAGTGTTCCTAAAGCCCTATAAACCTACAGTTGGATCACTCAACACCAAAGTGAGTCCTTTCCCCTTCTGCTCTTGCTGACCTTACCTGAGCTGGGGACCTTTGGGGTCTTAGGACCCAGATGCAAGGTCAGGAGACACTTGCCACATTCAGTCTTCTCCTTAGCACCCCACTGCATCACTCTCTTGCCCTGTTGACAGTTTCAATAAAACTTGTGCTACAAAAGCATTTGACTCAGCCTAGTAATTCTACAGAGTGTTCAAATTAACCATTGCTATTTTACTTGCAATTTCAGGGACTTTTGTTTCTAGAATATGAGTCCCTACCTACTTATTATAGATTGCCTGCATTCTCTTTGTTTCAGACTTTTTCAAAGGTAGCAGAAGTGCAGATATTTCTTTCTGTTTTTTTTTTTGTTGTTGTTATTTAAGACTTATGAAGGGGCATGCCACCAATAGGGTCTAAGTTCCAGTATTTTGAAGGCCCTTCCCCCCATAAGAGACTCAGAGTCCAGTGTACTTTCCACAGAAATCAACTTGGCAACTTGCCAACTCCACAGGTAGTGTTCACAGGAGACTTCGCTGGGGGTAATTAATTGTTCTGAAAACTCACAAGTATGGTCACTCTACAGAATTCACAAGTTCATAGAAGCACAGCCTGTTAGCACTGGAAAGTCTCTGGGAAACCATCTAGTCTAACCCTCCAGAACATATGTAGGACCAAAGCTCAAGACAGGGGAGGAATTAGCTAGATTGGTTCAGGAGACGAAGGATTGAAATCCAGACCTGCTGGCTTCCAGGATTTTTCTAACATCCCAAGCCTCTTTGCTGGCATAAAGCAAAGATCAAAGAAAAAAAAAAAGAAAAAGAAAGCAAACAACAACAGCAGTGACACCCAGGTGGCATGTAGTCCGCATTTTTTTGTTCAATATTTTTTGGTGGATTTTCAAGTACATGCAATAAACTAGTTTAGCAATTGTGTCCTAGCACCAGTCACACTCTCTCAATCTCTCTCTCTCTCTCTCAGACCGTTCAGCAAGGATCTTCATCAAGCCAGTATGACAAGTTCTATTAGAGGACACAAAGCTGCAACTTGGATGCTTATGGCAAGTGAAGTCAGGTGAGATCCTCTCACCCCACCACTATATATACATTCACTGTTTTAAACGGAGCTAACACATTTTCTGGGTAAAATAATCTTGGGGTTCAGACACACGGATATACATTATATTTATCTAGAAAGTCTATAGTAGAAGCATGATAACCTGGAGGGAAACAGAGCCCCTGAGAGGGAATTCCCCATAAGGAAAGAAGGGAAATTGGTTCAACAACAGGGCCTATATCTCTGAGGCAATGGTGGTTTCTGGGTACAACATGATGACAAGCAGTGGTAGGGGCCCCCAATCCTTGCCATGGAGAACTGAAGCAACTATAACTAATCTCTACAGCACTATGTGGCTCCAGCCACCTTGTTGTGGAACCCTCACCCCAACTGCTTATAACACTCCTCACTTTGTGGGACCTGTAATGTGGGGTGTCATGCAGGGTCTCTGGTCCCATTCCCCACACAAGAATGCAGGATATGGTGAGGCCAAAAAGGAACACCCACGGAGTCATAGGTAGGGGAATCATATCACTATAGTCTCACTGGCGGCTGGGTTGGAGACACAGGAAGCAGGACACTATCCGCAACCTGCCGTCCACTTCTCTGCCAACCCACCTCACTTGCTAACTGCAATCCGCGCTTGCTAGCTCAGCCACCATCTTCTTGCTAGCCCCCATTTTCTGCTAGCATACCTACGGCAGTTATATTAGTGGCCAATGGCTCACTGGTTACAGCTGACGGCCAACTAGCCACAGCTGATGGCCATCCAATCACAGTTGATGGCCATTTACTACCTGAGCCAGCACCTTTCCATGTGAGGCGGAAAACCTGGAAATTGCACTCCTGGCTCTGTCCCCACAGGACCCATGACATGGCATTTCTGCTTCATCATTATGAAGGCTCAGTGGAGTTCAGCATCACCAACATCTGCACAGCCCCTTGGGCATAGGGTGTGGGGATCAACATGGAGCGACAGTGCTGTGGAATTATAGGGGGGCAGAAATAGCGAAGTCTGGCTTGGCTTAAAAACAGACTCTTCCGTACCACGTGTTTCTTCTCTGATCGTCTCAGGAATAAATAAGTAATTAAATGTGTAAACATAATGTAAGTTACTAAATTTACTTTCTTTGCAAAATGTTATTTTACATCTACCTTAGGTCTCCAACCTTCTTTAAGAATGTGAATTTCTATTAGTAGTTTTTACGACTCTAAAGTATAACAGAGAAAACATAAGATAAGGAGTCCAAAGATAGGGTCTGACTATCAGCACTGTTATTAATTAACCACATGACCTTGGGTTAGTCACTAATCCCAGCAATTCTTAGCAGAGGTTCCTAGAACATTCTAGAGTGTCATAATCACTGTGAGGTGTGGCTTGAGTAATTAGTTAATGATAATAGCCAAGTACTGAAGTTTGAAAGCAATTTAAAATACATAAATTAGAGTGAATTCAAAGTAATGTCAATAATTACATCTAATTTACCTGCATTCTTATGTGTTTTCTCAAGGAAGAGAGAAAGCGTTAGGGAAATGATAGCCAGCATCATGGGGACTAAGCATGACTATCCATTGCCTATTGAACTGTTATGAGGAGTGTGCAGAGAACTTTGAAGCCGTGTAATAGACTGACAACATCTAAAACATCTTTTTTTATATTAAAACAAAAACATTGATGCCTTCTGGAAGAGAAAGTAATATATGCATGAATTTTTGAGATCACCCATAGACTTGAGGTGTATCCAAAAACTCAGGATTCTATATTCTTTCTCTGTGACTGATATAGGTCCTGAGTCGGAAAAGTTTGTATAAGTCTTAAACCATGCCTCAGCCAAACCTGCAAGTTACTGCTCCATCAGTATTAGTTATAATGATCATAGATTTTTACAGGACCCATGAGTTGTGTATTCTACAATTGCTCCCATTTCCCTTTAAATTTCACACTATAACAAATTTTTAATAACAAAACTGCAAGGTTAGATGAGAGAAGAAAAAGTGGTGCATGGGCTTCTATATTGCACCCTAGTAAAAAGGATCATAGGAACATTTCTATGATAAAACTGTTAACTTTCGAGTAAAAGACAGACAAAGTGATAATACAAGTGAAATTGTAAAATGTTCTTCATGTTTATAATAAGACGTTAATTCTCTGTAAATTCTATCTTTTGTGATACTAAACAATAACATGAGATTTATTTATAGTTTTCCTTCCATTTGTATACTTACTGCTCTATTAAATTTACCCATGGAATGGAAGTGTGGAACAATTCAAGACTCCTTTTTTTTTTTCCCAAAAATAAGATGGGTAAGAGACTTATTGGGGTTATCACTTTGCGAGGTATATGAATGTCTAATCACTATGTCGTTTTGTACACCTGAAACTAATTTTAAAAAGAAAAGAAAGTGGTGAGGAAAGTGTTAATAAAGCAGATTAAATTTGAGAAGAAAACAACAAAGAAAATTTGATTGACTGTATTTTTTCTCATATAGACCCCAGGGGCACAAAATTAGATTAATCATAATCTTTTGTTCAAGATATACTCTGGCAGATTTTATTTTCCAGATATGTCTGCAACAATAACTCCCTCTCACATGCTCAGCTACAATGTGACACTCCTCCCACAGAGAGGTGGGGGTCTCTGTCTCCTTCTCTTGAAACTAGGTAGGACATGTGACTTGCTTGTGACGAATAGAATGTGTCTTTGTCAGTAAAGGTCAGTAAAGCTTCTGCCTTGCTCACTGGAACATGCAGGCTGGAGCCCTGAGCTGTTGTGCTGTAAGGAAGCTCAAACTAGCCCTGAGACTACACGGAGAGAAGGAGACCTCAGCTGTTCTAGCCCCAACCACTATCTGAGTGAAACTGCATGACAGATTCCAAGCTAGAATCATCCCCAGAAACAGTGAAAGATAATTGCTGTTGGGGTGATTTGTTAAATAATAAGCTACTAAGTTCTGGGGTTGTGGGGACAAAACCCCAAAAAGCAGTTTCCAGGCTCTCGGCCTCATATAGAAAGGTGCTGGCTCGGGTAGTAAATGGCCATCAACTGTGATCAGATGGCCAGCAGCTGTGGCTAGTTGGCCGTCAGCTGTAACCCGTAGGCCATTGGCCACTAATATAACGGCTGTGGCTATGCTAGCAGAAGAGAATGGGGGCTAGCAAGAAGATGGTGGCTGGCAAGCGTGGACTGCTGTTAGGCAGATTATGTAGATCCTGCTTCCTGTGTCTCCAGCCCAGCCGCCAGCGAGAATATATTGGTTTGACTCCCCTACTTATGGCTCCATGGGTGTTCCTTTTTGGCCTTACCGTGTCCTGCGTTCTTGGGCGGGGAGTGGGAGCTGAGACCCTGCACGACAGGGGTGATTTGTTAAATAATAACTTTAAGAGCACCTGCATTATCATCATTGGTTCATGAATGGCTCTGTGGATTGCTTGATTGATCAAAATAATATAGTAATCTTACAAGCCCTGATTGGACATCTCTGTGGATTTTTTACTGATCAAATTTTAATATTTTTTAAATGGTGATTTCATTATTCACGTATTGATAAAAATTTTTATGACTATAATGCCTAAACTTGCCTTACCCCCTCCACCAAAAAAAAAAAAAAATGTTTACCCTAGAAATGTGAATTTCTTCTAAATTTGGATATGACCGTGGAAGTGCATCATGCATGTGAACTCTACTTGTCCTTGAACCCCAGTGGATAAAAGATTAGGTACTCCTGACTGGATCCTTCTGAGCTTCAGTTTCCCAAATGTAAGATGGCAAAATAATACTAACCCCGTCTGTCTTATAAGCTTGCTGTGAGCACCTATTTAGAAAATGCAGAAGAAAACATTTATAAGTAATAAAGATTTATTATCATGAAGCTGTGTTATTTTAACAGTTTTATTATGTATATTTATCGTCCTATCTCCTTCGTCATCTAGGAAGCACAGGTGCCATCCTCTTTCCCACTATGTGAACTTGAAAAGTTGCTCTGTAAATGATCCATTGTCCTTGTGGCATAGGTTTGTACATTTCTTAAGGGTAGGAACCAAACCTTCTTTTATTTCCTTTACTTTAGTGATGTAGTACCTCTTTGAGTTTAATTCTATTTTCCCACCCAAATGTACCAAAATCTAGCCTGGCATTCCTACACAAATGTAAAACAAATAGGATCATGAGTAGGGCATGCCTAGCTTGAATCCCATTGTAAGAGGGGTCGTTACTGAAAGACCAAGAGGGTCTCATTAGAAGGTGGTTTTGCCCTCAGGGCAGCCCCATGGCATGGCCCCTGAGGACAGCTTTATAAAGATTCTGTAGTGCCAGTCCCTCAGATTTTATAGAACTAACATCCAGATGTCCATCTGCTGCATAGACCCTGAGAGGCTTGTTTTGATGATGTGATATTCCTAATTTCTAGTCACAGGTCCAGTATGTTCCCTGTTTCCTTTGGGAATTAAAGCTGGGGTCTTGGGTATAGAAATCTCCAAAGAATCAGTGACATAATTCTAGGTCTTCAAATCTCACATTCAGCTCAGCCTCTAATTGCCCAGGAACTTCTGTTTACCATGCAAAGATAAGGGCCCACATGAGCCTTTTTTACCTATAGGGTGAGACCTCCTCACAGAAGGCTGGCAATCTCGCCTTGGGGGATATTTCGCAGCTCATTATTTTTTCTCTTTAGATACGGTAGCCTCACTTCTGCTCATTAGGCTCCTTTCACTACATCATTGCCTTTCTTTAATGTGGCTGGTCTATTAAATAGCCCTCACCTGGCAAAGCCCCCCAGTGTCCCTAATGCAGCTCTGCTCTCCCTCTTTCATGACTCAGTTTGGACATCGCTTTAATAAGAGTGGCACCAGCACCAGCATCCTGCATCTCCTCGAGCTACAGAGCCCCTCTGCAGCAGAGAGGGAGATATCATAGATCTCGCAGGACATGTCACTTAGTGTTCAGAGGTTCCTGAAGGCTTTCACAGAAACGGAACGAGGTACACCGGAGGAATGGCTCTGAACAGAAATATTGGCATCCCATTTATTCAGCGCTACCAAATATCAAAAGGCAATTGATTAAATATTGATCTGACAACTGCTTAAAAAGGAGCAGGTGCTCCTCACAATCTGGCAAGAAAACAGGGTCAGGAACACTAAATGTGGCTATTGCAAAAGCATGTTTGTGAAATCTCTGTGTCTTTTGCCATGATTAAAAGGCTTGTTAGTCATGGGTGAAATCCAATAGAGGGTATGTGCTTGAGTGTCAGCTCATATTAAGCTGCATGGAATTCATGTTTCTTCTTTAGTCAGAATCCCTCAAACTGACCCAACTTATTCAGTTCCCTTTGTGGTCAGGTCAGCTGTTTTGGACTTTTTCTGAAGGTCCGCTCTTGAACTGAAACAGGTCTTAAAAGACTAACGTTCCAGTCTTCGTTTGCAAGTACAGAAACCCACTTGAACTAGCTCAAGTAAGAATTGGTTGATTAAAACACAAACGTGTATGTATGTATATGTTTGTGTGTGTGCATGTGCACATGTATGTATACATATACACATATAAGCTGAGAAGTCTTCAAAAAACAACTCTTCCTCCCTTTATCCCTTTCCCTCCATCTTTCTCCCTCTCAAGGTTATCACGGGCTCTCATTTTTGCCTCTCTCTCCCCATATGTGGGTTTTTCTTCTATTTCCCCACAGAATCCTCTTAGCTCATCCGTAACTGGCTTGGCTTTAGCTTTGGTTTGTCCTGGCACTGACTCCTGTCCCCCAATCAATGGCATGTTACCATTGCTGTAGGCTAGATGGCAGTCGTGAAATGGTTGTCATTGCCTTCATATATACAACATTGGTCATAGCTATTCATATTGTCATCACTTCAGTTGAGATCTGTGCTTGCTGGTGCTATACATGCTAAATTGAATTGTTGTTAAAAATGTCTTCAGAAAGATTATACTATGATTTAGCGTTGAAATGAAAAGGGATCATGTACACACAGAGGCATGTAAACAGAGCAATGGGGCATAAATTTGATATTAGCGAAGTAAATATTCGTCATTGGAGGAACGACAGCAATTTCATATTTTCTTGCAAAGCAACAACCCAGTGTTTCAAGACCTAAGGAAGACATCTACAAAGAGATGAAGCTGTGTTATACTTTGCTGTGGAGGTACAAGCAAAAGGATTTCCTATCTCATGTCAAACAATGCAATTGAAAGCAGGAGAAATTGCCAAGTCCTTCAGAACAGATGAAAGAAATTTCAAAGCTATAAGATGCTGATGTGACCAATTCAGGTGTTGAGCAGGACCACTGTTAACACAGTGAATATCTATTTGTCATGAACTGCTCAACTTCTAGCAACACTTATTTCAATTGAGGTAGAAGGTAATACTATTAATTTGACCAAATGCTAAAGCACCAGAATCAAAACTTCCAAATGGGTGTCAGCATCATGGAAGAAAATCCTGGATACAATAATAAAGCACTCTTTTAAGAAATTCCACGTTACTGATGTTTGGGGGAGCATAGAGAAAAATCTTCTGTAGAAAACCGTAGACACCATCAGTTCTGAGTTGAAAAGTATTTCAGGAGAGTTAGACTCATTGCAAAGAAGTTTAGGAATTTATTTTACTTATAATTTCTTTTTCATGTGTACTTAGTACATCTAAAAGCCTCTTTGAATATGTATAAAATTAAAAGTCTATGTGATTTTTAAAAAGCATTATAACAGTTTAATTAGCAGCATATTTTGTCTTTCTTAGTGGCATATAAAATCCTGGTGAATCTTACAACTGGTGTCAACTTAGATGCAATGAAAGGTCCAGTGGAATGTGAGCAGAAGCTGTGGGTGTAACATGGGCCTCACTTGCTTAAGAGGAGATCCCAGGCCATAGAATTCCACTTTTTCTCCCATCCCACTGGCTGGAGTGGCAACAAGGTTACCCTGTCCAATATGGTAGCCACTAGCTAGCCACGTGTGGCTATTTATATTCAAATTTTAATTATATATTTAAAATTCAGTTCCTTGGTTGTACTAGCCACAATTCAAGTGTTCAACAGCCACATGTGGCTAGTGGATACTATATTGGACAGCACAGATATAAATAGAACAATTCCATCATTTTACAATATTCTATTGGACAGCAATGGACTAGAGTGATTTGGGAAGCTATGCATTGACGATAGCAGAGTCATTCTCTGTCTGTGTTCTTGCACAACTTCTTGAAGCTGAACTTCTCATTGATCTGGAACACTCACCTCCAACTGTTAAAAGAAAAATAAATATTTTTGTTTTTCATGCTACATTATTGGAAGATATTTTAGTACATATTTCATATATTTTATTTTAGAACATTTTCATCTTCTGCACTAATACCATTGGTTTACTTGTTTATTGCCTCTCTTCCCTAGTGGACTCTATTAAGCAGGTTTATTTTTTCAGAAGTTAGCATAGTGCCTCACACATGGCAGGTCCATAAAACACATTTATTGAATGACTTAATTAATAAATATGAGCACATAAGAGGGACAGCTACAATTTAGAAGATCAGTAAAGGTTTCCTGAAGGAAGGAGTATCTAAGGTGAGACTTGAAGGATGAATCAGAGGCAACAGACACCCAAGGCAAGAGGAACAATTTCCAAACAGAGAGAAGACCCAAAGGGAGAGAGCATGGAGCTATGGAGAGAGTGAAAATTCAGTAGGTTTGGAGTTGGAGGAAAGCAGGAGAGAGTTCATGAGGGAAGAAATCATGATGGGCTGTGTAAGTCACACTAAGATTTTGTATTTCATCCTGAGGGCAGTGGAAGGGACACTAAACAATTTTGAGGCTTTTACTAAGCTATCTTAAAACATTTCCAATAAAATAAATGCTTGTTCTATTGTTAGAAACATTTGAGATTCCCTGACACCTTGGGTAACCCATTTCTGCACTTAACCAAGATCCTCATGGAAGGTGCCTTTGCATCTAATCTAAAGCTCTTTAAGCAAAGTATATTTCTTTTTGTTGTTTAGTGGACCTAATACACACTGGTTACCATTCTCCATGCTTCTCCCATGCAATAGAAAGGTCTTGGGGAATAGGCTAGACCTCCATGTTATACGTTAGCTGGGTTGATGTCAGGTTTTTTTAAAAAAAACAAAACAAAAACACATGTGGTAGTTTGAATGAAGAGCGGCCTAATACAACCAGTAAATAGGGACTGGGGTAATGATGGAATCCAACTGCACTGCAAGAGAGAAAGAAAGACTGTTCCAAGTCTTCTCTTCCTTGGAACAATGATTTCTGGTCCTGTCATCTTCTTTTAAATGTGACGGTGCTGTATGAGTTCTTTATATATTGTGACAGAAGGAGATTTGACTTCGGATGGTGAACATACAATGCAATATACAGATGATGTATTACAGAATTGTACACTTGGGACTTATATATATTGTTTAACCAATGCCACGCCATAAATTTAATAAAATTAAAAAAAAAACAAAAGTATGGAGGAAGATGCCATCTTTAGTTTGCAAATAGTTATGAGGTTTCCTCCAAAATCTAGTCCAAATTCTAAAAATAAATAAATAAATAAATAAAAATAAAGTGATAGTGGGAATAATACATGGAGAAAAAGACAAATTTTCTACGTTTGATTTTATCACTGAGGTGAGCCTAACAAGTTGTATATATTCAAAGGTCCAATGTTGTCAACAGCCGTCTCCTCCCACCTAGCACAGCTCTCTTGTGAGTTCCAGATCTTCATGTCCACCTGCTAAAGTACATCTTCAACTGTGAGAACCACAAGTTCCTAGAAATTAACATGTCCCAAACCCTATTTATTATCACCCCCATAACCTCCCCACATATCTGCCCCTCCTTATTATTTCCAATGACAACATCCTATCTACCCAATTACAAAATCCACAGAACTGTGAGTTGTCCTTGACTCCTGCCTTTCCTCAGACTGCTCAGGCTCTCCATCACCAAGCTCAGTAATGTCTGCTCCTAAACATCTCTCCCACCCATCTCATCCTCCCCAACTCCTCTAGTTGCTGCCAGAGTCCACATCCTTGCCATTGCTTGTATTTAGCCCCAAGTTCCTACAATCTGGAGTGATATTTCTAAAATCCAAATCTAATTATGCCACTCCTCTGCTTAAAATTTCTAAATTACTATCTACTACTTTCAGGAAAAAAATCACACCCAAGAACAGAGTTCACAGGCCCCTTCAATGATCTGAGCTCTGCCCACCTCTTTAATCTCATCTCTTACTCCTCCCCTTAGAGCTCCTCACACCTTGTCTCCAGTTATCACTGTAATGTACACAGTAGTTTCTGCTTCTCCTTGTGCAGTTGCTCTCTGATGAGCATGTACTTCCATCTCTTTATTCACCTGGAAAAATTCTACCTGGCCTATAAGGTTCAGCTTGGGTAGCTTTTACCTAAGGTTATTCTTTCTGATTTCTAGGTAGCCACCCTCTTAGAGAATATCATGGTTTTGTCATAATACCATGGTTTTGTCATATCTATTTATATTGAATATATTAGAATATATTTATATTCTAAATAGATATAAATTGTGTAAATCAGATCAAGGGAAAATAAAAACAAGGAAATAAAATAAAGCCTTTTCCAATAGATAAATAGGGATGACAGATCAAATATTATAAGGTAAAATTAAGGAAACCTAGCCAAGTTCAAAAATAGAAAAAAAAAACAAAAAAACACCAAAAAACAAAGCAAAAAAACCCCAACACATCTCTGTGGAACAGAAATAAAGCACAAATTCAAAGCAGTAATTGGACAAAAGCTATGGGCTTGCTTGGCAGTATACCAGAATAAAGAATTAGGTTTAAGTTGGAGGAAAGCAATGGGGTTTGGCAACTATGGGTTAAACTTGGAGTAAGAGTGCCCTATAGCTAGGACCTGTTTGAAGCTATTCATGGCTATGCAACTGGATTGATAATACCGTAGTGTCATCATTTGATAGGAGCTCTGAGCAACTGATATAAGACCTGGAGCTCCAGTGAATCAGGTGAAGGCAACTCAAAAACTGCCTGACAGGGAGAAGTGACCACATAAAGAGAGTAAGAAAAATAGTAACACCAAACTTCCATTCAAGGTAAGACTGAAAACAAAAATTCCAAATACATGAAAAAAAAAGAGCAGTTGACAAAATCAACAATTAAATAAATTTACTCTAGATAAAATGAAAATAACAGTGATATAAAAATCTTTAATAATAGTATATTAGTATATCTAAGACCTTCAAAGAAATAAAGGAACTAACAATATTAGTGGGAGGAGAGAGAAAGAGAAAGAGAGAGAGAACACATAGGAAATAATGAAATGTAAGGTGGCAGAATGGCTAAAATGAAACAGGAAAAAGTGGATATAAATAAAACTTGGAAATAAAAAATATACAAAATTATGAAAACAAACCAATAAACAAATCAATAAATGAGGTCAGCTCCAGTTTGGACCTAACCAAAGAGAAATTAGTGAATTGGAATATAGTCTTGCATAATTTTTTAAAAATTTATTGGGGTGACAATTGTTAGTAAAATTACATAGATTTAAGGTATACAATTCTGTATTACATCATCTATAAATCCCATTGTGTGTCCACCACCCAGAGTCAGTTCTCCTTCTATCACCATATATTTTATCCCCCTTACCTTCATCTCCCTCCCCCCAACCCCCTTACCCTCTGGTAACCACTAAACTATTGTCTGTGTCTATGAGTTTTTGTTTCTCATTTGTTTGTCTTCTTCTTTTGTTGTTTTTGGTTTATATACCACATATCAGTGAAATCATAGGGTTCTCTGCTTTTCCTGTCTGACTTATTTCGCTTAGCATTATACTCTCAAGATCCATCCATGTTGTCACAAATGTTCCTATATCATCTTTTCTTACTGCCGAATAGTATTCCATTGTGTATATATACCACAACTTCTTTATCCATTCATCTATCAAAGGACATTTTGGTTGTTTCCATGTCTTGGCCACCATAAACAAAGCTGCAATGAACATTGGAGCACACGTGTCTTTATGGATAAATGTTTTCAGATTTTTTGGGTAGATACCCAGGAGAGGGATTGCTGGGTCATACGGTAGTTCTATTTGTAATTTTTTGAGGAACCTCCACACTGCCTTCCATAATGGCCTCTTGCATAATTTTTAAAACATAGTACAAAGAGACAAAATGATATAATGAAAGAGCAGTTAAGAGAGCGACTGAGAAGAGGCTGCAATATACATCTGATTGGAGTTCAAAATGAGGGAACAGAATTTTCCATAATTATGATCATTGAGAAAGATAGAAAACACTCAGATTAAAAGTTATACGAAGTTCTAAACAGTATGAATAAAAATAAATCTAAACTTAGACATTATATTGAAACTTCAGAATATCAAGGACAAAGTTTTTTTAAAGCTACTAGAATGAAAAGACAAATTATTGCCACAAGAAAAAGTATTAAACTTGACACAGACTTCTCATCTAGAACAATAGATGAGAAGACAATGGAGTCTTTGAATTGCTGAGGGAAATAATTGTCAACCTAGATCTTCATTTCAGCTAAAATATAATTTAAAGGTGAGGAAAAATAAAGATATTTTTAATATAAAATGTCCACAGATATATAATGAAAGGACATACTTACTTCAATAAGAAGAAAAGTGAACCCAGAGAGGAGTGAGCTATCAATGGTTAACAATGGTTAACCAATAAATAAATAAACAATGGTTAACCAATAAATAAATAAATAATAGTGATAATAATAATAATATAGGTTGATCAATTTAATTAGCTATTGACCATTAAAAAATAAGAGCCATAAATTGCACGTTTAAAAAAGAATGGGATTAGAATTCTTGACAAAATAACAAGGAAACTGGGGAGGCTATTGGGGGTAGTTAAAGTTTGGGAGAGGAAAAAGGATACATTAAATAGCTTAAGACTTTGAAAAAACATTTAGAATCAAATATGTATGTTTAAAATGTAAAGATATCTAGTAAAATTAGAAATACAACATATAGCTTCCAAAGTAGCAGTGTATATAAAAGGGAATTAATTTTTTTTCAATCCATCAATAGTTTGGAAAAAAGAACAAAAGTATGGTAAGCAGAAAACAGAAATAAGATGATAAAAATAATTTTCAAATATATTAGTAACACAGAATGATATAGGCAGCATGATTTCATTTGTGTAATGTTTTAAAACTCATTAAACAATTCAAGTGTTGTTTTCAAAAAAACAAGTGTTGCTTTCACACACACACACACACATATGCAATTATTAGGTTGGTGCAAAAGTAATTGCAGTTTAAAAGGTTAAAAATAATTGCAAAAACTGCAATTAGTTTTGCAGCAACCTAATATATCAGACATGCATGAAGATGATGAATACCCATCTCTAGTGGAAAGAAGAAGGGAATGAGATAGTAGTAGGCTACACGGAAGACTTTCACTGCACACTTTATTTCTTTTTAAAACCTATGTGGTAAATATGAAAAGAGGTTACTATTTCATAATCTAGGCAGTGGGCTTACAACTATAGTGTTCTGGGTATTTGATGTACCAAAATAACTATACCGAATATAATGTAACCTCCAAATTTCCAAATGAAAACTTCTTTTTATTTTTTTTGACAACTTCTTTTTAAAAGATTTTTTTGGTCACCTTAAATACATAAACTTTCAAAGATACAGGTGGAATACTGAAAATTTCACTTACAATATTAAATTTTCTAATAAAGTTGTATATGGGTATTTAAAACCATGTTTTATATAAAATGAAGTATTGATTGGAAATCCTATTCTTTTTCCTTGTGAAATCATTGAATTTAAGCCAATTACGCATCATTGACATCAGTGACTTTTTTAGTCATCACAGGGATATGTTTGATCCATCTGACACAGTTCTCCAGGTCACATTATCTTTATTTTCCTTAAAGTTAAGATACAGCATTCTTAGTGTAAGTATAATGGTGTCACTTAGCATTATACTCTCAAGATCCATTCATGTTGTCTCATATGTTCCTATATCATCTTTTCTTACTGCTGAATAGTATTCCATTGTGTATATATACCACAACTTCCATTCATCTGTCGAAGGACATTTTGGTTGTTTCCATGTCTTGGCCACCGTAAACAAAGCTGCAATGAACATTGGAGCACACGTGTCTTTATGGATAAACGTTTTCAGATTTTTGGGGTAGATACCCAGGAGATGGATTGCTGGGTCATATGGTAATTCTATTTGTAATTTTTTGAGAAACCTCTACACTGCCTTCCATAACGGCTAAGTCAGACAGAAAAAGCAGAGAACCATATGATTTCACTGATATGTGGTATATAAACCAAAAACAACAAAAGAAGAAGACAAACAAATGAGAAACAAAAACTCATAGACACAGACAATAGTTTAGTGGTTACCAGAGGGTAAGGGGGGTGGGGGTGGGAGATTAGGGTAAGGGGGATCAAATATATGGTGATGGAAGGAGAACTGACTCTGGGTGGTGAACACACAATGAGGTTTATAGATGATGTAATACGGAATTGTACACCTGAAATCTATGTAATTTTACTAACAATTGTCACCCCAATAAATTTTAAAAAATGAAAAAAAGAAAAGTATAATGGTGTCACTGAAAGCATACAAAACTTCAAGTTGCCATCTTTGTATTAAGACAGTTTTTTTAAAAAAATTCATCCTATAGGTTTATATTTATTATCTCCAAAGGTAACCATGTATGCATTTCTTTTTATAGTGATACTTAAAAGGCTTGCTTACATCATCTAACTCTTGGAATTGTAAGGTCATCATACTCCCATGAAAAATGACTAAATTTGCACTAAATTTCTTTGCCTCATTTTAAATCTATTCTGTCAGATGATCACTCAAATTATCATTGATTGAAATCATTTCTAGCTAATGTGTCTAGAACAAACATGTACTTTGTTGGTTAAAATAAATATAATAGAGCATAAACCACAATAAGAGAGACAGTGTAACGGCAGTGGAAGATTACGTTACATCTGGCATAGCCTTACGTTCAGCTATTTTTGATACTTCAAACCCACAGGAATGTATAAAGTATAATATAAAATGGACACTTCTCTATCTACTACCCAGAAAAATGCTCCTTTTCTGAGCAATAATTTTGATTTAGAAAAAAAACTGACTTCAGGTTCTGGGACAAGATGGCATAGGCTCAATTTTTCCTGCTCTTCCCCTCTAAGTACAACTAAATACCCTGAAAATAATTCAACAGACAATGATAGTAGGACTTTGAACACAGGGTAGAAGAAGACAAACTGACTAGGGACCTCAGGACTTAAAGAACAATACTGTGGTGAGTTTTCTGTGTTTTTCTTTTTCTTTTTTATTAATAAGGAAAGGGAAGTCCAGCCAGAACTTAGCAAGGAGACCTATACACAATGGCAGTGGCAAGCCAGTCTGCTTATAGCAGTGGTACCAGCAGAGCTCAGGAGGCCAACCCGTCACCTGCCCTACATCCAACAATAGCAGTGGGCTCAATCTATTCATGGCAGGGGCAAGAGTGGGTCCTGAGTGCACCAATCCACCCCACAACCCATACCACTCAGCAACAGGTAGATATTTACACAGGTAATATCTGTGGGCTAGCAGGCCCCATGTTTTCCAGCCGTCTATGGGTTACTCAGTGGCAGAGGTAACCCAAGACCAATGGCATTCAATCATCCACCTAATGGTAGAGAGTCACCCAGACTCCATGTCCCCTGATCCTCCACTCAGTGGCAAAAGGCAGCTTAAATAAGTTGGCTCTTCACTTTCCCAGAGACACCTACAGAAATAGAATGGGAAGCCAAAAGGTACCAGATGACCAGTGAACAGGCCAAAAGAAATTCTCTCCTTCTCACAGGTCTTGTATCCCTCACACCCCTCCTAAGAACACGGAGAGGCCCAGGGAAACAACTTCTATCTCTGAAAGTAGCACCAGCAGAGATATAACAGACACTCAAGCAGAGCCACATGAATGACCAAAATTCATTGCAAGGGCTCAAAAAAGTGAAATTGTCATTGGAACTATGACACAAAAGTAAGACAGAACATACAAGCTAAATCTAAACAAGACAAATGCCTGCCAAAATAAAATATTTAAATACATAGTCTCCTAAATAATATCTAAAATGTCCAAGATACAATAAAAAATTAATCAATATATTAAGAACCAGTAGGGACTGACCCGGTGGCTCAGGCGGTTAGAGCTCCATGCTCCTGACCCCGAAGGCTGCCGGTTCGATTCCCACGTGGGCCAGTGGGCTCTCAACCACAAGGTTGCCAGTTCAATTCCTCGAGTCCCGCAAGGGATGGTGGGCAGCGCTCCCTTCAACTAAGATTGAACATGGCACCTTGAGCTGACCTCCCAGATGGCTCAGTTGGTTGGAGCGCGGGCTCTCAACCACAAGGTTGCTGGTTCGACTCCCGCAAGGGATGGTGGGCTGCACCCCCTGCAACTATCAACGGCAACTGGACCTGGAGCTGAGCTGCACCCTCCACAACTAAGACTGAAAGGAGAACAACTTGATTTGGAAAAGAAAAATCCTGGAAGTACACACTGTTCCCCAATAAAGTCCTGTTCCCTTTCCCCAATAAAATCTTTTAAAAAGAAAAAAAAAAGAACCAGTAAAATCACAATTTGGATTAAAAAGATAATGAACTGATGCCAATAACAAGATGAATTAGATTTTGGAATATATGACAAAAGTTTTAGAGCTACCGTAAAGTTGCTTCAACAAATATTTATGAATTCCCTTGAAACAAATAAAAATATATAAAGCTACAACAAAGAAATAGAGATTATAAAAAAGTACTAATGGAAATTATAGAACTGAAAAATACAATAACTAGAAAAAATCTTGCTAGATACACTCATAGTAGAGTGAAGATGACAGAAGAATCAGTACATTTTATAAAGGAACAATAAAGTTTACTCAATATGACCAACAGAATAAAAATAGACTAAAAAAACAGAATAGAACTTCAGGGACATTATGGACAATAAAAAATATCTCACAATCATATCATCAGAATCTCAGAAGGAGAAAAGAAAGAATGTGGGACTAAAAAGGTTTTGGACAAATAATGGTTGAAAAATCGTCAAACTGGGCAGAAGACCTAAACCTACAGAATCAAGAATCTGAGTGAACCCAAAATAGATAAACTTAACAAAATTCATGCCAAAACAAATAATAATTAAACATCTGGAAACGGAAGACAGAGACAAAAATCCTAAAAGCAACCAGAGAAAACTGATGCATTAACTAGCAGGAACAGCAATTCAAATTACAATGGATTTCTCATCAAAAACAATGGAGGCCTGAAGGAAGTGGCACAACATTTTTCAAGTGTTGAAAGAAAACAACTGTCAACCATGAATTCTGTATCTGGTGAAACTATTCTATAGAAATGAAGAGGAAATGAAGACATTCTTTGACAAAGGAAAACTGAGAGAATGTGTTGCTAGTAAATCTACCTTTAAACAATGCCTAAAGGAAGCTCTTTGAATGGCAAGGAAATTATAAAAGAAGGATTGCAACTTCAGAAATAAAACAAACAATGGAATGGGTAAAAATAAAGGCAAATATAATAGAGTATGATTCTCCTGGTGAGTTTCTTAAATCATATTTGATGGTTAAAGCAAACATTATAACAATATCTGTTGTGGTACTTAATGAATGTAGAGAAATACTTGAGACACTTATATTTTAAAAGTAAGAGTAAAGGGACATATATGGAAGTAAGATTTCAATTCTTCACTCAAAGTGGTAATAGTTAGGTTGTAATAAGATATGTATGTATATTGTAATACCTAGTGCAACCACTAAGAAAATTATACAAAGTGATATCCTCAAAAATGGGATAATAAAATAAAATGGGATCCTTTAAAAAGTTCAAGTAACCTATAAGAAGGCAAGAAAATAGAAATTAAGAAAAAAGAAACAGAGGAAACAAACAAACAGAAAACACATAACAAAATGGCAGACTTAAGGCCAACAAGTTAATAATTATTTTAAATGTAAATGGTCTAAATACATTAATTAGGACACAGATTGGCAGAGTGGATAAAATATCATGACTGAACTATATGTTGTCTAAAAGAAATTTATTTCAAACATAATGACATAGGAATACTGAATAAAATAATGTAAAAAGATATACGTTAACTTCTAAAAGTAGGTCTAGCTATATTAATATCAGGTAAAGTAGACTTCACAGCAAAGAAACTTACTAGGGACAAAGAGGGGTATTATATAATTATGAGAGGATAAATCCACCAGGAAGAAATGGCTACCCTAAACGTGTATGCACCAAACAAAAGAACTTCAAAATGCATGGTACAAAAACTAATAGAGCTGAAAGGAGAAATAGACAAATCCACAATTATAGCGGGAACTTCAATACCCCACTCTCAGCAATTGACAGAACTACTAGACAAAACTACTATCAGAAATTAACGGAACTACGAACAAAGATATAGAAGAAATGAATAGCACCATCAATCAACAAGCTCTAACTGGCACTTACAGTACATTCCTCCCAACAGCAGCAGAATGCACATTCTTCTCAAGCACCTATGGAACATTCATCAATATAAGCCTTATCTTGGGTCATAAAACAAACCTCAACACATTTCAAATATTTGAAATCACATAGAATATGTTCTCCAATCATAATGGAATCAAATACAAATCAATAACAGAAAGACAAGAAGAAAAAACTTCAAACAATTTGAAATTAAACAACACACTATGAAGCAATCCATGTATTCAAGAGGAAGTCTCAAAAAATTAAATACATAATACAAAATTAATTAAAATGCAAAATATAAAAATTTGTGGGATGTAGCTAAAGCATTGTTGAGAGGGAAATTTGTAGCACTAAAATTCTTACATTAAGACGGAAGAAATTTCTCAAATCAATAATCTAAGTTCCTATGTCAAAAAGCTAGAAAAAGAAGAGCAAAATAAAACCAAAACAGATGGAAGGAAGATGAAAGGAAGGCAGATGGAAGGAAATAATAAAAATAAGAGCAGACATAAATTAAATTGAAAACAAGAAAACAGAGTAAAATCAATGAAACAAAAAGCTGGTTCTTTAGGGAAAAAAATCAATAAACCTTTAGCAAGACTGACACATTAAAAGAGATGAGACACAAATCACCAATATCAGGAATAAAATTGGAGATATCACTATGGGTTCTGCAGCCACTAAAAGGATAATACAGGAATACAATGAATAACTTTACTCTCATAAGTTTGACAACTTAGAAGATATAGACCAATTTCTCAAAAACCATAAACCAACAACCCTCAATCAAGATGAAATAGATTAAAAAAAAAAAGATGAAATAGATAAACTGAATACTATTATAATCATTAAAGAAATTAAATTTGTAATTTAAAACTCCCCCAAAAGAAGTCCCTTGGCCCAGATGGATACAGTGGAGAATTTAAAGAAGAATAGAAACCAATTTTATCCAGTCTCTTTTGGAAAATAGAAGAGGAGGCAGCATTTCTTAACTCATTTATGAGGCCAGTATTATATTAATATCAAAACTAGAAAAAGACAGTACGAAAAAAGAAAACTACAGACCAATATGTCTCATGAAATTAGAAATAAAAATCAACAAAATATTAGCAAATATAATCCAACAATATGTACAAATAATTATATATCATAACCAAGTGGCATTTATTCTGAGAATGTGAAGCTAGTTCACCATTCAATATCAATGCAATCCATCATATCAACCAGTCAAAAAGGAAAAATTATATGATCATATCAAAGAAAATAGAAACAACATCTGAAAATCCAACACCCTTCATGATAAAAACTCTCAGAAAATTAGAAATCGAAGGGAACTGCTTCAGTTTCTTCAAGAACATTTATACTGGGGTGGCCAGATGGCTCAGTTGGTTGGAGCGCAAACTCTGGACAGTAGGGTTGCTGGTTCGATTCCCACATGGACCAGTGGGCTGTGCCCTGCACAACTAGATTGAAGACAACGAACTGCCACTGAACCCCCAGAGGGGCGGCGGGATGGCTCAGTTGGTTGGAGCCCGAGCTCTCAACAACAAGGCTGCCAGTTGCGCCCCCTGCAACTAAACATTGAAAACAGCAACTGAATTTGGAGCTGAGCTGCGCCCTCCACAGCTGGATTGAACGACAACAACTTGGAGCTGATGGGCCCTGGAGAAACACACTGTTCCCCAATATTCCCCAATTAAAAAAAATTTAAAAAGAAAAAAAAAAGAACGTTTATACAAAACCGACTTACCAGTGAACGACTGACTGCATGATCTCCCCTAGGGAACAAAGTGAGGATGTTCACTCTCACCATTCATATGCACTAGAGTACAGGAAATCCTCACTATTGCAATAGGCAAGAAAAAGACATAAAAGATCAGAAAAGAAAAAATAAAATCGTCCCCATTTGCAGATTCTCTATATATAAAACCCCAAGGAATCCATTAAACAAAAAATTACTGGAACCTATAAGTGAGTTCAGCAAGTAGGACGTAAGATTAACACACAAAAATCAATTGCATTTTATATCCTAATACTGAACATGTGGAAACCAAAATTAAAAATATAATACTGCTTACATTCAATCCAAAGAAAGTTAAATACTTAGATATACACTTAACCAAACATGCACAGGATCGTATGCTGAAAATTACAAAAAGCTGATGAAAGAAATCAAAGAAGAGCTAATAAATGGAGAGACTTTCTAATAAGTGGATTAGAAGACTCAACATAGTAAAGATGTCAATTCTCTCCAAATTGATATATAGCTTTAATGCAGTTCCTATCAAAATCTCAGCAAGGTTTTTTGCAGAAATAGACAAATTTATTCTAAAATGCATATGGAAAAGCACAAGCCCTAGAATAGCCAAAACAATCTTGAAAAAGAAGGATAAAGGGAGAAATCATTCTACCTGACATTAAGTCTTATTATTTAGCTACAGTCATCAGGGCAAAGTGGTAATGGTGGATAAATAGTCACATGGGTGAAGTAGAGCAGGAGGGAAATGGAGATAGCAACAGAAGGATCCTTGTGGTAATGGAACTGTTCTGTATCTTGAGTGTGGTAGATCCATAAGCCTGCACATGTGATAAAATTGCATAGATCTAAGTACACACACACGCAAATCAGCATAAGTAAAACTGGGAAAATATGAAGACTGGTGGATTATATCATGTCAATATCCTGGTTGTGATATTGTATGGCAGTTTTGCAAATGTTACCATTGAGGGAAACTGGACAAAGGGTATAGGAAACCTTTCTATATTATTTTTTACAATGGCATGTGAATCTACAATTATCTCAAAGTAAAAATCAACCACCCCAAATCAAGTCAGAGCTTCCTCCCCCACTTCCCTTTCCCTCCTCACCCCAGATAGTTGTTCAACTATTACCAAAACACAGAACCACTTCCCTTTGGAGAATGGACTTTGTATTAGTAAAGCTCATTATGGTTTCTTCCCTGGGTCCCTCACAGGAGATAAAGTAGGTAGCTGGGGACAGTGGAGGGGCCTGTGGCCATGGGAAAGTAGATTTACTTCCCTAGACCTCAGTTTTCCTCATCTGTAAAATGGAGACTTAGTACTAGAAGGAAGGGAAATGAACACTTATAGAGAACCTACTGTTTTCCTATGTGTCCTTCCCTTATCCTCTTAGCAAGCCCAACGAACCATGCATTATGAGTCTTCATGTTTCAGATGAAGAGACAGAGGCTGAGAAGCATGCCTACCAAAGAACAGAGCTGGGGTTAGAGTCCACAGTAACTTTTCATTACTGCCTGCTGCCTGGAGCCTATCCAACTCTCTGACCCTAAACCCTACAAGGCAGCCTCTCCCAGTGGAAAGTGCGTTGGGCAGGGAATGCCCAACCCTCTAAGTGGAAGAAGGCAAGGGCTGTAAAGGACTCAGCTCAGTCCCAACAAGCAGACATGGTTGCACCAGAAGCTGCAGACCTTATCAAGCCAACCTTCCTCCATTTACACTGTGGAGGGACCAGGGACAGATGCTAATTTCCCCCTGGTTGGTTGTCTGTTCCCTACTGTTGCCTTTGGTACAAACCCAAAGGCCGAGCATACTCCCCTTAAGGGGCAGGCATGGATTCAGGGGCAGCAGCTTGTGAGCCACGTATAAAACCCCGTATAAAACACGGGTACCAACCCAGGATGAAAACATCCAAGGGTGTGACATTGGTACTGGGGCCAAGCCTGGCCAATAAGGAAGAAAATAAATGTCTTTTTGGAGACCACATTGCCCACATTTCCACCTTCGGCGATCTCCTTGGTGCTTTCCACGCAAACTCTAGAGGTGGGCTGCCCATCATGGTCAAAGGTAAGACATTCAGTGGTTAGAGCCCTGGGCTGGGGGTCAGGAAACCTGGACTTCACCCAGCCCTGTGACATCCTCTAATGCTCTGGAAGAGCCATTCTCCCCCTCTGGGATTCAATGTTCTCATCTATAAAATGAAGGGTTTGTGTTAGGTGGGCCCTGAGACCTTTCCAAGCCCTCATGTTCAAGGTTAACGTTAAGACCTGCATTCAGGGCCTGTCTGAATCCACCATAGCTCACAAACATTATTGAAACAGAAGTCCTGGTCGGATTTCATTTTTCTTCCAAGGCTGTTTATTGCCTAACAAAGTGTACTTAGTGGTAAATTCGTGACTGTGATGTTAAAAGTTCAGGCTACAATCCCAGAGACACACACAAAAAAAGTAAATAGGGGAGGGGTGGGGAGTACAGAACACAGAGGTAGGGCCATCCAAAGGGTCAGGAAAACTCAAATTCACAGGAGCCTTTCATAAACACAGCCACCATTCCCTATTTATTCACATCCTCTGCCCTGTCTAGATTCTGCGTGGTCTCCACTTCTTGTTAGCTTTTCAGCTGCACACCAGGCCCCAGCTGGCAGTAGCTAATTGCAATCAGCAGGTGAGAAATGTAGGTTCTCCGAAAAGGAATTATCTCCAGCACTGGGAACCATTCTGGGAAATGTAACAGACCTGGGAAGAGAGGGGGAGATGTTTAAAACCTGAACTTCTGTGAAAAGCATTAATTGAAAAAGACAGCACCGCGCACTAGGAACCCATGACTTGCTCGCCTGAAAATATAATGAAACAACTTAGTGTGGAAGGAAAGACAGGGGAGCATTTCCATTTCTGCAAAAGCAGCTCCTGCCTCGTGCACAGGAGCCCTGCCTGCCCTCTTTTTCTAGGAGACCCAGGGAGCACAAAGGTTCGCTCTTACAGTTTCATCTTTTACCTTTACATTTTTCTGCATGAGTAAAATCACTTCACCAAGCTAAGGGTTTTTCATTTATTTTTTATTTATTTTTTAAAGAAAGACGTGAAGCAATCTACTGTGAAACAGAATGACTTGAGGAAGCAAGTTCAAAATCGGTTCACAATCTCTTCAGGTTGCTGAACTCCCAGGTGTTCACTCAGCCTAGTACCAAGTGAAAGGGTGGGACGTGGGTGCAGCCATGTACTCTAAAATGGTTTTCAGCTTCTTGGGGAAGCAAGCCTCGTGTCAAGTAGCAAGGTCCCAGACGTTCCTTTGTCCTCAGCCCCAGGCTGCTCTCAATGGCTCCTATCAGAAGCACCTGAGGACAGGAGAAGGGCACGGGTGGCCCTTTAAGCACCCGCCTGCTCACCTACAGAATCGGCGACATCTCTGTGCATTATCAGGAAAGGGAGTGAAAAGCATACTAGAGGGGGGTTTTGAATTTCATTCTCTCAATATGTCCCCCTGTGGGGAACGCTGCACTGTGCTGCATGCTGATTCAAAGAAAATTGTATTTGCTAGCTGGGGTTTAAGGCTAGTCATGGGCAGCTCACAATGCACTGGGTTGCGGCGCACCTTAAAAACTACCTGGGGTGTCACACAATGGGGTACAGGGGGGAATGGCCTAGCAACATCTCTGGAGAAGCTGTGTGATTCGGGCAGGCCCCAGAACCCCCGCAGACTGCCGTGTCCTCATCTATAAAATTAATGAATTGCACATTGCGACCCCTTATCTCACTTCAGTTCTCAGATTCTTGGGTGATAAGACGTGGCTTAAAACTCGAATGAATGATTCACTCCCCCAAATAAATATTTACTGGATTTTTTTGGAGGGTTGGTGGCTTTGTTTTCCCCTCTTTTTGGTTATCTGTAGGATGAAGGCGAGAGAGGTTGGGCTCTGAAGCCAATCTCAGAAGGAAGCACAGTCCCTGATGGAGGTCAGACTAAGGACAGGTACTCCAGGAGACCAGCCAGAGGAACTTTGTCCACCTGTGAGCGCCCCTCCCCCACAAACCAAAGGAATGTCAGAGGAGAGCTTTAAGTCTCAAGGGAAGGAGATAAAAAGGCTTCAAGACCTTTCAGCCTTGAAGCCAAACTCCAGGCTTTGTGATCAAAAGACAAATAAACAGCCATTCCCACCGGGTCTCTCAAACCTGCTGAGCAACACAAATGTTTCCTCCTTCTAAGCTTACCTGAATAAGGTAAAGAAAACCAGAACCTGAAATCCCATGCAGATTTTGGCAGACCCCTTAGGAGAAACTGCTGCAGACAGCTTATCAAGTGCCTTTCTCACATCCCTCAGAAATAAGATGTCAAAGTTTGAACATAAACCATGAACAAACAAAAATCAGTCTGGTTCTTCATGCCAGCTTCCCCATCCTGACACAGGGACGGTTTAGAATGTGAGCTGTAGAATTAGAAGCTGCTGAAAGGATTTTAGAGAAGCTACTGGGTTGTGAAGGTAAGCAGAGAAAGAAGGCCATTTATGGCCTCCTTTCAACAAATATTGGGCTCTGTACCTCTGAGTTGCACAACTCTAAAGGACACAGCTATGGAGTTGTGTTTCAGGAGGTGTTAATGACAGCACCCCTTGGAGTGAGGCAAGACAAAATGAGTGCCATGAGCGCCAGTATGTGCCACCCCACTTGGGATACAGCAGGGTACAAGCAGAGCAAGTCTGTCCCAGAGAAGCTTACATTCTAATTAGTAAATTATGTGTGTGTGGGGGGGGGGCGGATTTTCTTCTAGGTTTTATGGCTGGCCTAATAATTAAACTGACATAAAGCAGATTAACAGGAAAAAAAAACACAAAAGTTTAATAACAAGTATATATGGGAGAGACCCAGGAAAACAGTAAGTTTCCAAAGTGGCCTAACCCACCACCTTAAATACCATCTCCAGCTAAAGACAAAAAAAGATGTTGGGGGTGGGGATCCAGTTATGGGAGGTAACCAGGAAAAGCACAGTGAACAAGGGTAAGGTTCTTGTGCAGATTTAAGTCCAAGAATTGTTAGTTGATAAGAATTTCTAGAGATAAGGTCATCCCCCTCTATCTGACATGCCAGGGAGACACCCTTACAAATGGAGATTTCGCTTATAAATTTAACTGTCTCTTTCAAAAGGATAACTTACACTGCATTTTAGAGCTTTTCCTATGTCTGCAATTGCTTAAAAATAATCCACCTAAAATGATCCTTATGCCAGAGACATATTTTGGGGTGGCAAATTCTGTTCTCTTTTAATAGCATGTTAGAAGGTGATACATGCTATAGCAAGAACACTTCTGGGAGAGGGAAGGAGAGTGGAGCGGGGGGAGGCTGTGATTTATAGTAAGGTGATTAGGGAAGGCCTCATTGAGATGAAGTGGCTTTTAAACAGGGAAGAGAAGGGGTGAAGGAATGGGCCTTCCCAGGATGCTTTCTGAGGGAAGAGGGACCCCGGTAAAAGGGATGGTAAGTGCAAACATCCTGAGGTAAAAATGAGCCTGGCAGAGGCAAAGTGTATCATGGGAGCCAATGGAACTGGAGCGGAGAGACAGAGGGCATCTCCATAGATCCTGAGTGGGGTAGAGAATCACAGAACATCAAAGCAGGTGCCCCCAGCCACCCAATTAGCCTGGTCTGCCAGGCTGACATCTCAACAGACACCTCTGGGGGCCTATGAGACTCTCTGGTTCTCCATTAACTAACAATGAGTACCTGATGTGGTCCTGTTTAATTCCTAACCAACTAGGCATGAAGCCCCACCCCTCTGACTTTCTGAAGTTCATAAGTCCCAGTACTTCATCTTGTGGATGGAGGTGTCCCTCACCAACTCCCTAAGTCCCACTGCAAAAGGTATCACCATGCACAGAGTTATTCAACAAAAGTTTACCTGACCCTTCCTCACTCCCATTCCAACACAAAGAGTGGAGAAACCTCTGGAGATAATTAACTGTATCCTGTACTCATCTGATTTTGCTCAGAATCTCTGGCCCAAGCACCCACGATTGATTCAGTGTCCATTATACTTACATACTCTGCTCTGGCTTAAAGGGTAATGCAAGCAGGTTCTATCCTACGCAGCATCAGACAGGACTTAGGGGGTGACCCAGGCATTTTGATGATTAATTCTTGGCTGGGCGCCCTGAGGATTTCCTTGGCTAGAGCCTCCCCATTTGCTTTTCATCATTTATCAAAACTGGCATTACACCATGCAGAGCCTCTAAGCAGAGGTGACAGTGGAAGCAGGGAGCTTGTTGCCCTGGAAGCCCAGGGACTGCAGCAAGGCTGTCTGACTGTATCACTTAGGGTTCAGTCAGAAGCAGAAACCACTCCAAGGCTACAGACTAAGGGATTTATGACAAGGCAGAGCTCTTCCCAGTCATGAGATCTGGTAAGCAGTCTGTATAGGTCTGCTGCTCCAAGTCCAGCATTGAGCTTGAAGACAGCAGGGCAGGCAGTCAGGAAGGAGAGATGGGCATGAAATGGAGGAGGAAAAGGACAAACTGGAACCAGAGAGGACAAAATAGTGTCCGTCTGGACAGATGGGAACAGTATTAGTTTCTCACTGTCTCCAACTTTGTTGATACAGGTGACCTGCAGCCCAAGCGGGTGTCCTCTAGCATGAAGCTGCACACACGCCAACCTCCGCAATCAGAGAAGCTGAGGGAGGAGCTTTGGCCAGTGCTGGAAGGACTGTAGGCCCGGCTGCCACCCACATCAGCCATAGAAATGGCTGCTCCTTCGCTTCACCTTCCAAATCTCCCACAAATTTCTCTTCTGGCCAACCCTAAGCACAGAAAGAAAAGAAAAGAATTCCACCAGATGTAGTTCCAGCTTAGCTACTGTAGTACAAAGCCACCACAATGACTTTGACCTCAGGCCTCGGCTTCCTAACTTGCAGCATCTAGGGGCATGGCCTGAAGCAAACTGGCGGGAGCATCCCTGTTACAGAAACAACTTCTATTGCCCTCACTGGTGAGCCAGAGAAGGCAGCACATCGTGCCAGGTCAGCCTGTATTGTGTGCAGATGTGCCAAGAGAGCTCAGATACTATTGCAACATTGGGGGTCTTCACTGGCTGGAAGGAGTCCAGCATCTTGGCCTTAATCCACAGAGGAACTCCATGTTTTGTGGGCACATATATTGCCTTATTTTCCCCCTTATCCTAGGCCCACAGGAGTGAGACATTATCATCTGTCTTCCCAGGCACTAAACCTCAGCACCAGCATGCTGCTGGACTGATGATACCAGTCACCTGCTGAGGTGGTGGCAGCAGGTCACCATGCTCCATCTCTAGCAATCAGGCTGAGAAGTTCCAGGAGGTAGCAGAAAGATTTTTAGGCTGCACACAGTTCAATTAACAGTCTGGACCGAAACGTTTTCACTAGGAGTTTCTCTTCAAGGTGACTCCAGAAAATTGTAATACAACCTACTGAAAGTCTTTCTCAGCAAATAAATGTGAACATTATAATCCATGGAGAGCTTTCTGCAAAATATGCTCTTTGCAGAATGCTCTTAGGTACCCTGGAGGGGAAAGAGAGGAAAAGACCATACACAATAAAGACAAAGAGATGTAAATGCAGAAAAGAAATTGAAAAAAAAAATCAAACTGTACAAAAAGAAAGACTCTCATTTATGACCAAAGAAATGAAGAGGGGGTAAAAGCATGGCTGTTAAAGAGAAGGGAGGCTGGATTTGATCTTCTCCAAAATTTCATGAGCTTAGGAGAGCATTAAATGTAAAGTTAGATGGCCCCATGTTAACATATGTGAGAGGCAAAGAGAGGAAGGAAAGGAAAATGCCAGAAGGAATGCCTTAATTCAGAGCACCTCTTGGAAGAGAGACTTTTATTTATTGTGGGACAAAGTTTGTGCAATACTGAATGACAGCCTAGTGCCCCCTCTGCACTTCTTTCTTGAGAGATGTATGGCTGTGTGGGGGAGAAAAAATAATTTTCCCTCTACTCTTTTAGGTTCTTGGCTGAGACCTTCCTGTAATAGAAAGAACAGATTAACCAGAAAAAAACATGGAGAAGTTTAATAATATGTATACATCCTGTATACATGAGAGAGACCCAGGAATACTGACTAACTCCCCTAAATGGCCCAAGCCACCACCTTAAATATCATCTCCAGCTAAAGACAAAAAGTTTTGGTGGGGAAGACCAGTTATGGGAGGTGACGGGGAAAAACACAGTAAACAAGGGTAAAGTTGTTATGCAGATTTAAGTCATTGTCTTCTCCATTGATAAGAGTTTCTAGAGATTTAGAGTCATCTTTCTCTTCCTCGTACAGAGAGGGAGACACCCCCTTATAGATGTACATATCTTTTACAAAAAGATATCTTATACTCAGTTTTCAGAGTTTTTTGTAGATCTGCAGGTTTTTAAAAAATAATCAATCTAAAATAATCCTTATGCCAAAGAGGTGTATTGTGGGGTGACTAATTCTGCTACCCATCAGCTGAAATATGTGTATGTTTCAACTGGATCAGGGTGATTTAGACTCCAGCCAGGAAGTCTCCAATGTGCAAAGGCAGGCCAGCAGGAGGGGCAGCCATGGCTATAAGGGTCTGGCCTATGGAGGAGGAGGCATCAAAGGTTTAAAAGTGGGAAAGGGCTAATGTTTACACAAAAACCTGTACACAGATATTTATAGCAGCTTTATCTCGAATTGCCAAAACTTGGAAATAACCAAGATGTCTTTTAGTAGGTGAGTGGATAGATAAACTGTGGCAGATCCGGACAATGGAATATTATTCGGCACTAAAAAGAAAAGGCATGGAACAACGTTCAATACATGTTACTAATTAAAAGAAGCCAATACAAACAGGCTACATACTGTATGATTCCAACTGTGTGACATTCTGGAAAAGGCAAAACTATGGAGACGGTAAAAAGAGCAACTGTTTCCAGGGGTTTGGGGTGGGGGAGGGAAAATGGGCAGAGCATAGAGGATTTTTAGGGCAGTGAAACTATTCTGTATGGTACTATGATGGTGGATACATGCCATTATACATTTGTCCAAACCCATAGAAGTTACAACACCAAGAGTGAGCCCTAACGTAGACTATAGACTTTGAATGAAAATGATGTCAATTCATCAATTGTAACAAATGTTCCACTCTGGTGAGGGATGTTGATAATGAGGGGGGCTGTGCATATGTGGAGGGAGAAGGTATACGGGAAATCTCTGTATCTTCCTCTCAATTTTGCTGTGAATCTCAAACTGCTCTAAAAAGTAGTCTTTAAAAAAAAATGGAGAGGAAACTGAATCTGAGGTTCCTTAGTATTCAGAATATCAAAAATTAAAGTTTATAAACTAAATCTTCATTTAGTTAGTGAATCACAACATTCTTGCTGAATTTTTATATTCTCAATGTTTCAGTGGCAACACGGCTCAGATCTCCCATTATTCTGCAGGCATAAAAGTTAGGCCTGTGGCTCTCTGGGGGGCAGAAATGGCTTACATTAGAATTTAGCTTGCAATATCTTTGTCTAGTGCAGGGGTTGGCAAACTTTCCCATAAAGGGCCAGATAGTAAATATTTTAGGCTTTGCAGGCCATGCAGTCTCTGCTGCAACTACTCAGCTCTGCCACTATATCGTGAAAGCAGCCATTGACAGTACATAAAACAATGAGTATGGCTGTGTTCCAATAAAACTTTATTTACTAAAACAGACACCTTTATTTACAAAACTTTATTTACAAAAACAGATTTGACCTGTGGGCCACAAGTTGCTGACCACTGGTCTAGTATTTTTCTAGAGAGTTGGGCTTGCCTATGTTCAAAACTGTGGGGTTAAATTATGCATTACATACAAATTATGTATGTCTAACACAGAGAAGGGGGAAGAAAGTTAAGGAAAACAGAGAAGAAAGAGCCAATTTTTGTTTCACAAGCCAGGAGGAGAATGCAGAGAAGAGCCAGGGAGAGGAGAAGGCAAAACATGTCTTGTAGGGGCAGCACACATTCGGAGGAGCACAAAACAAAGAAAAACCAAGAGACCAGACATCAGGAGATCCGAACTCCTGGCTGTTCTCTGCCTTCGCCGGCACTGTCACAATTCTCTGGGCCTAACATTCTGTCATTCTGCCCAATTCCAGCCTCACAAAGTCCTCAAAATCCGGAGCCAGGCAGGAAACAAAGACACAGCACGCTATGGGAGAGGCAGCTGCGGAGTGGGGGGGGGGGGGGATTAGTGCCACCCTGTGGGTGTCTCTCTATGAGGACAGATCCCTATCTTTCTACAGCACATTATGCCACAGACATAACTAAGCTCATGCTTAAATAAACAATTTAATCAACAGCCCAAAGTTTCCTTTTATCACCCAATCTCCTGGCTAGACGGAATAATTATTTTCCATCTTCTAACCACTGGACTGTTAAGTATCAGCTGACGCCAACAGAATACTAGGCATTGCTGAATCTTTTACTAGTCTTTTACTAACGTAATTCCCATGGTGGCCAGTTTTTCAAAGACCTTGCAACTAAACATGGCTCTCAGAATGACTGTGCTATAAAGAAGTACTTTGTAGTGTGGGAGGAAGAGAAGGGCTTTTTATCTAACATGACTGCAGCCAGTGTTTTGATCATTAACAAAGGAAACGATATACAGGTCAGATTACAAGCAATGCCATCACCAGTTCAAATAGGGCGAATATTTCAACTACTTCTGATGACCAACACATCAGAACTCTCAGCTTTACTTCCCCACCTGTAAAACGGAGATAGTAATGTTGACCATGCATATATGTTCTGCAGAATAAATTAGATCATGTAGAAAAGCATCTAACCCAGCTCCCAGCACATAGTGGGAGCTCTCTAAATACTAGGACATACCTTGATAATTATTGATGACTGATATAACTCAATTCTTACACAAGAAAGGTCACTCCAATTGGAGGTGAGTATTAGTTCTTAAAAAAAGATGTTTTGCTTGCTCTTTCTTAGTCTTCCCATGGTATGTTCCTTCTACAAAGGAGCTCCCCTGCAATAGGTACATGACTGGTGTAGATATTATTTACCTTCGAGAAAAAGCACTGTGGCGGACCCCACCCCTTAGCTGCCATCCATCTGAGGCAGTATAGAATTACGGAAGTAGATAGGAGTCAGGATAAGTCGAGATGGTAAAGTCTTCTGGGTAATCACACATGCCATCCACTGAGTCACAGGTTTCTTTTGGCAGGTATATAGTGGAAACACCCTTCCTGTCTCTGCAGCCCTTCCCAAATCCTTTCCCTCTCCTAGCCTGTCGTCCGGTCTCCTCACAGACCCGGGTCCCTCACACAGTTCCCTCGTGTGGCTGGCGGGGAGGGGAATGACTTAGGTTGCATTGGTTGCAACCTTTTTGGCCCTGGCATCACTGGCTCTCCATCCCCACGGCCGCTTCGTAGGCTCATTAGGACTCACAGGATACATCTCAGCTATTCCCTGTGACCTCAGATCAGCCCCCTCCATTCCATCGTCCACACGTGGTCAGGAGGCCTGTTCCAAAGACCCAGATCTGCACCTGGCACCACCCTGCTTAAGATCCATGTAGAATAAAGTTCACACTCCTCGGCAAGATCTGGAAGGCCTGTTCCAACCTGGCTCCAGCCTACCATTGACAGCCTCAGTTTGAGGGCTTTGCTCTTGCTGTTCTCTCTGCTTTGCATGGTCTCCTCCACCATTTGCGCATCCAAACTCTGTTCAATTTTCAACTTCCAGCTCAAATGCGACCCTGTTTCTGACACCTCGACTTAGTACCAGTTACCCGCTCTTCTGTGTTCCTGTAGTAACTCGTATGTAACTCTAGTCTAGTACTTTCAAACATTATAGATATGTGCTGACTGTTTATGCTACTACTTAGCTATAACCTCAATAAGGATATGAGTTACAATTTTTCATCTTGGTATTTCCCACACCCAATATGCTACCTGACATGTGGTAGTAGCTGAGTTTTGCTAATGAAATAGAATGAATTCACAAAAATGTTCCATGGGTTTGGTAGGGGAGGAGTGGCTGATGCAGGCAAGGCACAAGAAATCCAAAGGCACCATCAATGAAGTCCAGTAATATTTCTTTGTTAATGGTTTTTAATTTTTCTTAGGATCACCTTTGGAGAATTAGCCATACTTTCCTACTACCTATTCCCTTTCCTACCAAATCAATAACCATCTCTATTCTCAGAGCTGTCAATCATCCTATATAGATATAATGCATCCCTTGCCCATTTTTTTACTCAGCATCCATGAAACTCATGAGGCTCTGTCTTTTTCGCATTTGCCTTGCCAGTCCTCTTCACTGTCCACCATATGCAACAATCACAATAGTTTGCATAGGTGAAGTCAAGAGACTCCCTATTTTGGTACAAGAATTTCTTAGGGGCTCACAATTACAACCTCCTGTATAACCCTTTCTTGTCCCTAGACCCAAGAGTAAGTTCTACACTCTTTTGCAAGGCATGTAAGAGCTTCTATACCCTGACCTCCTCCCCACCTCTCCAGCTTCTATTCTCACCACTGTCACCCAACTCTGGTTATGACCACCCTGAGCTTCACTACTGTTCTCCGAGCAAGCCAGGCTCTGTTGCGCTGATTTGCTTCCCAACATGCTATTCCTGGAATGCTTTCCCCTCTCCCTTCAGGTAGTAAACTTCTACTCATCCTTCAAGGCCCATTTCAGCTTTCGCCTCTGTGGAGGCATCTTCCCTACAAGTACCTCTTTCCCTCCTTCTTGGAAAAACACTCTATGCTTCCATACTGGGACTCTCCCTACCTGTTTTTACTCTTTGTATCATTTAAATTAAATTTTTGGATATCAGGCACTCTGAACTGCAAGGCCATTTCAGCAGAAAGATGTTAGAGATGTCCTGCAAGGCCATCTCAGCAGAAATTGGATTACTCAGCAGATTATTGGGTTATTCATAATTATTGGCTAATGACACACTCTTGCCATTAGTCCTTGCATATTCCAGGAGCACTAGCAAAGCCACAGTGCAAAACAAAAGCCAAGAACTTGATAATAGTCTATATGTCATCTTCCCATTAACCTATACTTTTGATTTCCCATTTTAGAAAATTTACCATCATTTTGAATCATATATTCATCATTCCAATTCTTTCTTTTTTATTGCAGCTACACACATTCCTTTAAAATATACAAATATTTTATTTTAGTTGTTTCTAACTTTAACAAAAAAGAACATGCTGTATGTAATCTTTTGGAGCTTTTTTTCTGATTTTTTTTACAATTAAAATTTACCTATATTTTTCTTTGTGACTATTTTTCATTCATTTAAACTCCTGTGTAATTTACCATTCTGTGGAAAATTTATTAGACCACAATTTATTCTTTTACTCACCTTTTGATGGGCATGGTTTGGGACAGGGTTGCCAGATTTAGCAAGTAAAAATAGAAGACACCCACGTAAATCTGAATTTCAGATACACAATGAATATTTTTCAGTATAAGTATGTTCCATAATGTATTTGAGACATTTTTTTAAAATTTATTGGGGTGACAATTGTTAGTAAAGTTTCATAGATTTCAGATGTACAATTCTGTAATACATCATCTATAAATCCCATTGTGTGTTAACCACCCAGAGTCAGTTTTCCTTCCATAACCATATATTTGATCCCCCTTACCCTCATCTCCCACCCCCCTACCCCCTTACCCTCTGGTAACCACTAAACTATTGTCTGTTTGAGACATTCTTTTAGCCAAAAATTACTTGTTGTTTGTCTGAAATTCAAATTTACCTGGGTGTCCTGTATGTATGCGGCAACCCTAGTTTGGGAACAAAGCTGCTGTGAACATTCCTACACCTATCTCCTATTTGCTATGCCAGGGTTTCTCTCAGGTTATATACCTACGTGTGTGAATACTCAACTTTAGGAGGTAACATCAACCTTTTTTCTTAAACAGCTGCTCTTAAGTACTCTTGAACCCCATCTCTCATTTTGAGAATATAAAAAAAGGATCAGAGTGTGGGAAGAGAGGATTGTATGTGAGGAGCTTGGTGAAGAGCTGTAGCTCTGCAGTGAATGCCTTCTTTTCCCCCTTTTAACGCAGAGGTTAGGGTGTTGCTCTTTTTAATTCCAAGCCCAGTGAGGGGCCTTCAAGAAGCTTTGCAATATGTTCCCTGCAGTTGGGAGCCCCAAGGAACCTCACCCACGCGCAAGAAAACTAAAGTGGGCTGTGTGTCAGGGATTGCCTCCAGCCCGGGCCACCCAGGTGTGAAAAAAAGGGTCATCACATGCTTCGGTGGCCAAGTCAGTAGAGACTGCTGCCTTGGGGTGACTCTGGACTCCCAGAATATGTTGGAACAAGAGATGCAAGAATGTGACCCATAGATCTGATGTAGCCATGGAAGAAGGAAAGCTGACGTGGAGCCAACTTGGGTCCTGAACTGCAAGGGCACCTCAGCAGAAAGATGTTAGAGATGTCCTTCCAGATTTCTAACTGAGGAGCAGTCCTCGGCCACCACCTTATATGGTGCATATCAGCCAGAGGTCAAGAGAACTATAGAAAAAGAGAGGTCTCCAGCCATGGGAACCTCTGAAGGGCCCAAGAGATCAAACACCTCAGGAGGGAAAGAGTTGGTTTTATTCGCCTTCCATGCCCATCCAGAGATGCCAGCTGGGGCCCCAGCTTTAACCATCTGAAAATGAGACTCAGGAAGAGCAAGGCCACTCCATCAAGTTAGAGGTGTCTGCTTCTGGCCTCTCTTCCCTCTCCCAGTGTCACCAGTGGCTTCAGCAAAACAGCAGCTAACAAATGGAGGAAGTGAGCAAAGAGAAAGGAGAGGTTTCACTCCTTACTCTGCTTCTTCTGCAGCCTATCAGTCTAAGAGGAGGGCAGGGAAAAAATTTAATGCTAAGCCAAGCTTGAATTCTGACTTTTCACATCTTGGATAGGACATTCTAATTACTCAGTTATGACTTTAATTGACCATAACAATCTATTACCTAACAATGAGTAGAAATGAGATCTGCTCAGTTTACATTTGGGTTTGGGGGCAGACTCTCTTCCCTGAATAAAGTCAAATAATCAAGGGCTGCTTTGTTCATGTCAGAGGTTATGCATGTCTACATACTGGTTACACAAGCTGTCCTGACCTGTGTACATTCACCTCACACATACATTCAATCACATCCAACCAGCCACACTGGACTTCCAACCAGCCAAGAGGTCAGAGGGTTTCCTTACCTCCCAGACTCCTCTGTGCTTTCCTTCCCCTTTCAACTTCTCTCTCTCTCTCTCTCTCTCTCTCTCTCTCTCTCTCTCTCTCTCTCTCTCTCTCTCTCTCTCTCTCCTCTCCCTCTCCTCTTCCCTTTGCACTTCCCTTTGTAGAGCCCACTGCATTTTGATAATCTCAGTCTCTGGGTCTTTCTCCTCCAAATCCCAGGTTCTTGGTCCTCACTTTATAAGGAAGGTAGGTTGTAGGGGAGTGGGAGGGGCGCCTGGTAGGTGATAGACAGGATTAGAAAGACCCAACAGGATGTGAGTATCCTCATAATAAATAGACGATCACAGATTGGGTTTAGAAGCAGGCTGTCTTCCTGGTGGATGCTGAGCTCTTGGAGAGCAAAAATCATGTCTTATTTGCCTCGAGGTCTCTAGCTGCTAGCACAGTGCCTGGAACAGAGTAGCCTTTAACCAAAGTTTATCAACAGGATGAACAACTGAATAAATAAATTAATGGGCAAACAGATTAAGTGAAAGGTCACAGGGATCAGCATTCAATCTCATTCATTTCAAGTTTTATCCCCAATGATGAAGATACAAAGGCTGTATCTAGCAAATTTGAGAGGGCCAAAGCTGGCAGAAACCCTAACATACAAGATTATAGAATCAGGACTCAAGATCTCAACGAGATGTAAGGAATGGGTGAAAGAAACGAGATGAAATCCAGTAAATATAAATGTAAGCATCTGCACTGGATTCAAATGGTCAATGGCCCCACTGAGGGAAACTCAAGTCCCTTTGAAAAGCCCCTGGGGTTTTCTTGACTCAATGTGAGTCAACAGCAAAATATGACTACCGATATAGACATTAGAACCAGGCTTGGATAGGCTATATCAGAGAAGGCTAAGGAAAGGAAGATATTGCCAAACTTGAGCATGTCTAGAAGGTGAGGCATACGGAAACTCCGATATACAAGAAATAATTGAAGAAATAGGACATTTGTACCTGGAGTTAAGAAACAAAGAATCATAAGAGTAGCTTTAAATTGATTGAAGAGCCACATTGTAGAAGAGAAGTTAGTTCCAGAAGGCAACACCACAGGAGAAATTACAGAGAGGTAACATGTAGCTGAAGATACTTAAGAACTCTCTAGTAATCAGAGCAACACAACAATGGAACACACTGCTTTGTGATGCAGGGGTACTCTCAGTCACCTCAAGAAGTCTGAAGGAATCTCAAGAATGATCTACAAGGGTCTGTACAAGACCTGGCCCCCAAAGTCCCTTTTGCTATAATCTCGATGTGCTATAATTCTACCTTTGGGTAATTGGGGAAAACGTGTCTGAATTTAGAAAGCACATAAATTATAGAATGGAGTTTTTGCTTATAGAGACACTAGTTATATCTGAAGCCAAGTAAATACTATGGCCTGATGAAATACTTTGGGGGGGCCAGATAGAATGGAGATGAGCCAGGACCAAAATTAGTTAGGTGCCACTATGTTTGCAAGACTAATTTAGAACCTAAAATGCAAAGGACACTCATAATCAGTTTCAATAAGAAAAAACAGCATTCACCAAGCATTAATAATAGGCAGGTCCCAAAGGTTCTCGTCTTCTGGAATTAAAAGCCAAATAACTGAAGTCCTCTAGGGTCAGAAGCAAGTGAACTGAGAGTTAAAGAAACGGAGCTGTGACACTAAATCAGAAGCCAAATGCTTTCAGGTGGTTTGTTCTGCCCAATTTAACATACATATTTAGTCTTTGGTTTTTCAACATATACTTAGCCTTAAGGGAGACTAGATACCATATTTCCCCCAAAATAAGACCTAGCCAGACAATCAGCTCTAATGCGTCCTTTGGAGCAAAAAGTCATATAAGACCCGGTATTTTGTATAGTATAGTATAGTATAGTATAGTATAGTATAGTATAGTATATTAATTTATTATAAAGACCAGGTCTTATAGTAAAATAAGACCAGGTCTTATATTAATTTTTTGCTCCAAAAGATGCATTAGAGCTGATTGTCTGGCTAGGTCTTATTTTGGGGGAAACATGGTACATATGTCAGAAATATAGAGTCTCAGGCTCTTGCCCAGACTTATTGAACCAGAATCTGCATTTTAACAAGAGCCCTAGGTGGTTCACAGGTGAATTCGAATTTGAGAATGATGAATCTACATTACAGTTGACAAAAATGTTCCGTTGTGCTGTCTCATGCTGTCAATGGCCAGATATGGCAGTCCAAATATAGAGCACCTGACCTGACAAGTATAAGCATATTTACGGAGATACTAGGATAGGATCTTTGTTAAGATTGTCCCATCTGAATGCAGATTGGTGAGGCCGTTATGGAAGGCAGTGTGGAGGTTCCTCAAAAAATTACAAATAGAATTACCTTATGACCCAGCAATCCCTCTCCTGGGTATCTATCCAAAAAATCTGAAAACATTTCTCTATAAAGACACGTGTACTCCAATGTTCATTGCAGCTTTGTTTACAGTGGCCAAGACATGGAAACAACCAAAATGTTCTTTGATAGATGAATGGATAAAGAAGTTGTGGAATACTATTTGGTGGTAAGAAGAGATGATATAGGAACATTTGTGACAACATGGATGGATCTTGAGAGTATGATGCTAAGCGAAATAAGTCAGACAGAAAAAGCAGAGAACCCTATGATTTCACTGATATGTGGTATATAAACCAAAAACAACAAAAAAGACAGACAAATGAGAAACAAAAACTCATAGACACAGACAATAGTTTAGTGGTTACCAGAGGGTAAAGGGGGTGGGGGTTGGGAGATGAGGGTAAGGGGGATCCAATATATGGTGATGGAAGGAGAACTGACTCTGGGTGGTGAACACACAATGGGGTTTATAGATGATGTAATACAGAATTTTACACCTGAAATCTATGTAATTTTACTAACAATTGTCACCCAATAAATTTTAAAAAAAAAGATTGACCCATCTGCAACATAGGTTTCTGTGGCTACAGAAAGCCCAATAATTGCTACCCAAGTAATTCTATGCTGAATCAGGAAGCTGGGGTTAGCTTGACGTAAATAGAATTTGCACCTCAGAATCCGATGGTATCTGGGTGAACAGGGAAGCAAGTTTGATTCTTGGGACCAAACATCACAGGAGTGAACCAATGCTGTGGAACCCACAAATCCAATGTTTTTTAAAGATTTTATTGGGGAAGAGGAATAGGACTTTATTGGGGAACAGTGTGTGCTTCCAGGACTTTTTTCCAAGTCAAGTTGTCCTTTCAGTCTTAGTTGTGGAGGGTGCAGCTCAGCTCCAGGTCCAGTTGCCGTTGCTAGTTGCAGAGGGCACAGCCCACCATCCCTTGCGGGAGTCGAACTGGCAACCTTGTGGTTGAGAGCCTGCGCTCCAACCAACTGAGCCATCCGGGAGCTCAGCGGCAGCTCAGCTTAAGGTGCCGTGTTCCATCTTAGTTACAGGGGGTGATGCCCACCATCCCTTGAGGGACTTGAGGAATTGAACTGGCAACCTTGTGGTTGAGAGCCCACTGGTCCATGTGGGAACCGAACCGGCAGCCTTCGGAGTTAGGAGCATGGAGCTCCAACTGCCTGAGCCACCGGGCCGGCCCCCCACAAATCCAATTTTAAAGGATGGAGAAGTTAGGATGCTTAAGATGATGAGCACACCACCATTCCTAACCTTTAGGCGTTCCTTATTATTATTTTAAATACATGACTATGTGCTCTACCCTGGTGGCATTTCGTGCTATTTTAGAACAAGTGGCATAAGAAGCCTGTTTCAGGTGTACTGTAAAGGGTACCTGGCATGTGGCTTGGAATGGAGCCAGGATAAACAAACGAAATTTAAAATTTTATAATAAAATACCTTGAAACCTGTTTTGCATTGCCCAAGTATTACGTTTGTTCTTTTTATTGTGAGAAGCAATCCAAGAATCCAACATAAATGCAAAAAAGTCAAGGCTTAAAATGAAGGATAGGCTTAAAATGAAGGCTTTGAGTGAATCAGAAAATCCATGATTTTAATTTACATCTAACTACATGAACCAATGAAATGGCCTTTTAATTTGTTCCAGTTTTAAGACAAAATTCAAACATCTTATCTAATAAGGATGCTCAAGACCATTACTCATCCAGTAATATTCCTCCTCTAAAAAATCCCAAGAAGGGCTTTCTTTACATCAACATTTAAATAGTTCAGCCTCCCAACTCTCCATGGTTCATTCTGCCCTGTAACCAGGTGCAACTAATTCAGCAGGCAAAGCCCAAGTTCATGAAGCACAAATCTTGACATCTCTCCAACAGAGACCAGGAAGGAATAGCAGTTATCTCTGTGATTCTTATACAATCATTTTTTTCCTACTCCATAAAATAGATGGAAAAAAGAAAAGTCTTGTTTCATCTTTGCAACAGGGCAATCACATGCGAGCAGAAGGAGCACTGGGTGACCATGCTCTCTGCTTTGTAGGGCCCCTTGTATGACTGGCAGGCCTTACCTGCAGGAATGAATGTCTGGAAACAAGGACAAGATGGGAGGAGGGTATTGCAGGAGACATGGGAGCCACAGAGGTTCCACATCCTTCTCTAAACACCCTCTTGTAGTAGCATGTCCCAAACAGGGAAGACTAACAGGCAGCTGTTAATGTCCATTTACACACTTTTTAAAAAAAAGTCACATTTAGGGCGGCCAGATGGCTCAGTTGGTTAGAGCGCAGTGCTCATAACACCAGCGTCGCCGATTCAATTCCCACATGGGCCAGTGAGCTGTGCCCTCCACAACTAGATTGAGGGCAATGACTTGACTTGGAGTTGAGTTGTACCCTCCACAACCAGATTGAGAACAACGGCTTGATTTGGAGCTGAGGTGCGCCCTCCATAACTAGATTGAAAAAAACAAAAATTTGGAGCTGATGGGCCCTGGAGAAACACACTGTTTCCCAATATTCCCCAATAAAAAAATTTTTTTTAAAGTCACATTTATTGGCAACTTTTCCTCCTGGGTCCTCCCAGACACGGACCCTCGCTACTTTCAAAACCCTGGTATTCCATGAGTCAGAAAAGAATCAGCCTGCCCCAAGGCAGAGCACACCCATGACTGCTTTATCCATCAGTTCAGCCAAATAAACCAGTAGTGTTTATTTAGCAGCAGCTATGGAGTTGGTGCTGGGGAACACCAAAACCAAATGTGCAAGATTCCATTCCTGCCCTCTAGAAGGTCACTTTTTTGTTGGGGTGAGAGGTGGAATAAGATATACTAACATGAAACATTAGCAACAACAAAGCAGTGGATAATTAATGCCAAGACAGTGGTATAAACAAAGAAGGTTATTGTAATTGAATTGATTTGAAGTGAAGCGAATTATAACAGGAATGGGGTTGGAGGGTGGAGGGCAGTCAAGGGATCTGTAAGCCTAAGGTCTTGAGGGAGGTGGGATATGAACTGTGTAGATAGCTTCACAGCATTCGGGATTGGGCAGAAAAGATGCGGGGTAGCTCAAGTGGGCTATAAAACTAGGAAGGCATCATAGTGGGAGACAGTGGCTGCAGTAGAGGCCTGTGATCTGTGCAGACCCCCGGCGTGTCTTGTTGCATGGCTCAGAATGAGCCCTTGTCAAGGAAGGGCAGAACCATTTTGAGGGAGGCCAGGAGAGATCAGGTGCCCAACCTTAATTGCAGGAAGTCAGAATATTCCTCCAGCTCCACCTTCTGCCCTGGTGGCCAGCACCCTGATTATTCCAAGGTCATAGAAGTGCCCTCCTTCCACTGGGAGACCGAAGACCAATGACTGCAAAGTCAAATCTTTCACCCCAAAATGCAAAGCTATTTATCCTAGTTAGACCTTGACAGAGAGGGAAACAACAAGAAATGCCACCTCCACACCATGGTGACTGAAACCTTCATATGTGAAGCAAGTGTGACCTTCCTGTAGCCGGTCCATGCTAAGCACCTCACCCATTCCTCTCAGGGACCCTTCAGGCCTGTGCTGCTTTCTTCAGGCCTCCTACCCAGCCTCCCCAGGCTGGGCACTGTGAGGATGCTGGTTTTCCTACAAACTGAGACAATAAGCCACCGAGGCTGCCTCCCACTTCCCACCTACTAACTTAGCTCCTTGGCTGCCACAGTTCCTCAGACCCACTCCTAATCTCAGAGGATGGAGTCAGCCTTCTTGTATAAGACCAGCCTCTCCCTCACAGCTCCATACTCCATCTCCCTTTTTTTCTCTCTCAGTCATTGTGTCCTTTCTATCCACTTTCTTCTTAGCCTATAGACATGATAAATATGCCACCGATCCAAAAAAACAAACAACAAAAAACCCCTCAACTAAAACACAAATGCGCGCGCGTGCACACACACACACACACACACACACTTCCGTTTAACTTCCTGCAACCACTGTCATTTCTCTCATTCCCTTCTCAGTCACCATCTTTCAGACGATCGTCCATGTTGCCTGTATCCATTTCCTCAGTTTCATTCAGTCCTCAACACTTGTTCTTGCCATCCACCCCTGCTCCATTGAAACACGCTATCTTTAACCTCATCAATGACTTCCTTGTTTCCTGGTCCAGTGACAACTTTTTCATTCTTATGTGCTGTATTTGACACTTACTTTTTTTACTGCTTCTTGAATCTCTTCATTCCCTTGGTTTCTATGCCCCCTGGTTCTCCTCCTGCCTCACTGACAATCCCATTACAGACCCCATTGGGGAACTACATGTTCTCTCTTTCCAGAAGCTTCCATAACATCCCATACTGAGTTATATGACTCTCCTTTATGCTCGCTTAACACTCTGGCCCTAAATTATATCAAAATTATGTATTTATTGTCTGTGTTTCTCCCACTAAACAAGAAGGCCCCAGAGGGAAGTGGCTGTGTTGATTTATCTTCATGCCCCCAGTACCTATTACAGAGTATAGTGTCCACACGTGTGCAGTAAAATTTGTTCAACTGGTTCCAAACAAATGCCAAAGACAAACTAAACCAATGTTCAGCTTTGCAGTTTATTCAGGATTACATTTCCAAGCACACGTGTTCTTTCTCCTTTATTCAAAGGCCCATATTCTAGAAGGTCAGCCAGATTTCAAAAGTGGACTGTGGTGAGAAGAGCTGGGGTTAGAGCTAGCTGCATATTCAGTGGGGAGCCTCCAAACCCTGTTTCTCAAGCTCTTTCTTAGTCTACTATTTTTTTAACCTTTTTGTTCACCATGCTGCTGAGGTCTTCTGCTGACCTAGTCTTGTGTTCATTTGTGTTTGCTCGGTTTTTGCTGAACAGAATGTGGCACTCAATTATGCAACCTTTCAACTCCTAGGGCACTTCTGTAGGTGTTGTGAAAGTCTCCTGTGTTTATAATTGGTTATCCTTTTATATATTTCTAGCAATAGTGGTCATGATGAAGACCAAGGTTAGACACATTTCTTTAAGGTTTTTACAGAGTCACCTCTAAAACAACATTGGCATTCTGGAACACGATAATCATTATTGTAGGAGAGCCGGTATGTTATCAGCATGTGGAATCTCTAATCCAACATGCCTCACATTGTTGCCATGACCTCAGCCTGTCTGAATCATCCCAGTATTTAGGATGAAATGCCTTTCCTTCACTGCATTGTCCTCATTTCTACTTAGTGACTCTGACTTCGGATTCGGATTCTGATCTGATTGATTTATTTTCCAAGGTTATAGACCCTGCCAATATTCTTGGGATGGACTTCCTTTCTTCACAATGTCTTGGTTATTTGACCTGGCTACTGCCCCATTGGCGCTGATTCAGGTTTACTCTTCTTGTCTTTTATGAAAGAGCCGTACAGCAACCATCTCAGATATCTCTTCCTTCCTCTGCCATGTGTCCACAAAGCCTTTCTCACAGTCCTCCCCATCCTCTTAACTCCTGAAAGAAACTGAGCTTCAGGGATGTCCGTGAGTGTGTGGCTTCCCTCAAACAGCCATCTGCTTAGCAGGTCCAGATCACAAGGGAGAGGTCATTCTTCAGCCCACTGAGTATCTGAGACAATGCTGTGGATTTGATGTTAGGTCACAGTGAATGGAATGGTGGGAAACACCCTCAATGGGATTAGAAGACTTCACCATTTAATTCATGGTGATCCCCTGAATAAGCCATTCCATTCTTTTGACAAAGATGACCTCTGAGGTTCCTTCAGGATCTACTAGTTTGGGTTCCTGATTCAAGAGGCTTCTCCAGGGCTGTGAGAACCTGATTACTGCTATTACTGCATTCTCTAGTATCCCTTGAAGACTGCCTATCAAGTCACTTACCTGTCCAATGTGCCTAAGACGTCACTCACAATAGCCTCATTAGAGGTCTCACTTTGTTCCAGCTTAATTCAAACATCATAGAAGTTGGTAGAGAGGGCAGCCAACAGTGTTCAACCATGTCTCTGAGTCTCTTCATGTCGCGACCTACATAGATACACTATACTATATACAAGTGGTTTAAGGCTCCTTGATGTTTAAATTCACAGGACCATTGCCTCCTTTCAGCCGGAGCCAGGCCTCTTGGAGCATCTCCACGGGCATGGTTAGCCAGAGATCTCTATTATCCTTCTCTTCCTGTGTTTCATCAGCAGGGCCCATGGCCAGGGCTTTTGGCTGCACTCACAAATCTGAACTCACCTGCACATTCATTGCCTAGAACAAAGATTGGCAAGTTTTTTCTGTAAATGGCTAGATAGTAAATATTTTCATCTTTGCAGGCTACATCGTCTTTGTCAACCACTTAACTCTGTTATTGAAGCACACAGCAAACAGTACATTAACAAATAAGTATGGAGTCTATTCTAATAAAACTTTATTTGCAAAAACAGGTCAGAAGCCAGATTTGGCTCAAGGGCTGTATTAATGTGGCCTCAGACAGCCCTATTCACCACCAGCTGGAACGGGTTATCTGGTTCTCCAGTAGGAGCACCTGATTTATGGAACCAAGTTGAATCCCTGTGTGGGTGTCCTTTTTATTTGTATAATCTTGCATGGCTGGATCATTAACTGTGACATCCATGGTTAGGTTAGGACACAATCTGCCCGAAGACATTTAAGGTCAACTAGTAGTATGGCCTGTTACATCGATTGCCATTTTATTTTATGTGTCAACAGATATACGGCTCTTCTTGATCACTATTTGCCAAAGGCATTCTCCTGAAGGCAAAATTTTAGAGGACTAGGGCATCACAGTGCTATCTCACCTGAATATATTGCTGTTAAGCTGAATTTCAGCAATGACCTAAGTGACTCTAGTCCCAGATGGTCACCGTATGTCCTAGTACGTGTGTGCTAATAGCCTGTGTTCAAAGAAGAAAAAATTTCCATTTCCCCTCCCTGTTTACATCTCTGGTCTCCAGAGCATCTCAGGTCCCAGCTTTCTGTGGTTTCTGTGACATGTTGCTGACATCAGTTCAGAGCAGAGGGGAGAGTGCGCAGAACAGTATTGTGGAAGAAGAACAGAGTTTGGAGCTAGACAAACCTGGGTCCAATTTCCAGCTTAGCTCAGTGATTTCAGGTTCTTCCTCTGTAATGTGTATAGGAATAATAATGCTAATACCTACTTCACAGGACTGTTCAGAGGATGATGTGACAGAAAGGATGTGAAAGTATTTTAGGAAAGACAATTTAGTTATTATTGTTGTTACTACATCAGGTGGTGACAGGCCTAGCCCCTCCCTGCTCCCAACTGTCATTGTTCAGGGATGTTTCCTAACTGTCACACAGAGCAGTTGGGAAAGAAGAATCTCTGGCTGAGACATGACGAGTGTCTGTCAAATGGCCTCTCTGCACAAATTCAATTCCCCTTCAAATGATGTCAAAAATAGAACATTCCCTCTATCTGTAGTACTTTGATAGATGTACATTTAAGTGTCTTCCCAAACCTGTCTCATTTATCTTCACTACAGCCCTTTAAGAAAAGCAGAATAGGCACTATTGCATCCATTTTTCAGATAAGGAAACTGAGGGAAAGAGCCACTAAAAGAGTACCTCAAAAGCATCTGTTTACTGAAGAATCTGGATCTAAAATTTAGGTGTCTTGAACCTAAACTAGGCATTCCCCAAAGTTATGAACCTTTCGTCTTGCAAAAAGAAAGACCTGCTGGGATTTCTTCCAGTTCTATTTGTCTTTAGAAAATATTTGTTTGGAACACAACTCAGGATACTATACATCTGGCTCTTCCTGTGGCATTTGTCACCCTGCTTCTTGTCAGTGTCTTACCTAGAAATTACATTTAACCCAGAAGAGGCTGATAGAGGTTTTATGGAGTGGGAGGAGGGGAAGAAAAGCAACTGCTCTCATCACTAAAATAAATGCCAAAAAGAAAAACCTACCTAATTCAGAGCTTATCTTGTTTTTGAAGAGAGAAAAAAGTACAAGCAAGATCCTGGTTCAGTTGTGCATTTGCTCAAGCATTGATTTTTGTCTGAGAGCTCTGAAAATGTCTACTAGATCATAATAGGAGCCTTAGCAGTGTGCCTCCACCTCTCACAAAGCTTTATGATGAGGCAATGTCTTCCTGGTTCCCAAACTAAATGTGCATTAGTCACATCTAGAAAAATAATATGTCCTGCCTACCAGCAGAACCAGGTGTGATGCTGAGGAGCCAATACCTTTCCAGGTGGACCCAGGTCAACACAGCACATGGCTGCCGTCTTATCATCAAGTGTGGGTCAGTTTGGATCCCATTTTAATATCTTAGAATTGGGTATCTTACTTAAACCATCACCACAGGAGGATATAGACCCCAGGAACTAATCTAATATATATTTATATTTATATCGTTATATATGTAGTTACATATATGTATTACTACATATGTGTAGTAGTTATATATATAGTTACATATATGTATATACATACATATATGTATGTACTACATATGTATATATGTATGTACTACAGATATACATATATGTAACTATATATAACTATATAAATATATATTTATATAACTATATGTAACTATATATAACTATAGCAATAACATATTGCATATAGTAGATAATATGTGATAATATGTACAATCTAATTTTTATTAATATTGTTTATTCAATTTGTGAGTAGGTAGTAAATTAACAGGCTCAAACAAAAATATTAACAAGCACATACATGAAAAGACTTCTGCTCATCCCTTTGCCAGTCTCCCCTCACCCTACATAACCATTATTATTACTGACATCATCAACTTTAAGGTGCGTCAATATTTTATGTACCATTAAGACAAAATAATATGGCTAACTATAACTCTAATATGCCGTATAATGGAAGATACATTCCTGTTTCACAGATGTCAAAATGAGAAAAGAATGTATACCCCAGAATCAATGAAATAGGGTCGTCTCCTTGTGTATGTTTACTAATTTCTTTATGCATATACAAGCAAACATGAGTATAGATGTCAGTTCTATATCCTAAAGATAGCAAAGAGGATATAATTGTCTCCTTGTTGCTTTTTTTTCACTTTAAAATATATCTTGGAGAGCTGATCGTATCTATATAGAGATTGCCCTCATTCATTTCAGCTGCATAGTATTCTATTGAATGGATGTAATATATTTCACTTAACCAGTTCTCTATTGTTGTACGTTTGGGTTGTGTCCAATCTTGTGCTATTTCAAATAATGCTGCAATGCCTTTCATGTATATCATTTCACAAAAGGGCAAATATTTCTATTGGATAAAGTACTAAAATTAAACAGCTGGGCAAAATAGAATAGGCATTTGTAATTTTGATGAATATTGCCAAATTGTCTGCCATAGAGTCATGCCAAATTTGCCCTCCCACAATTAAGGTATGTGCATGCCTGTTTCCCACAGCTTTGCCAATAGACAATTGGTAGTTGGTTGTTGTTATTTTTTGTAAATCTGATAGGTAAAAAAAGGTTATCTTAGTATAGTTTTATTTTATATTTCTCACCTTATAAATGAAGTTGAGCATCTTTTCGTAATATTTGGAGCCATTTATATTTCCTTTTCTGTGAACTATCTATATTCTTTGTGCATTTTTCTATTAGGTTGTTGTTCTTATTGATTTTTTTAGGGAGATTTGTACTTTGTGATATGGGTGACAACTCTTCATCTAGTTTGTCTTTATTTATTTTTTTTTACTTTGTTTATTGTACTTTTTGCCATGAAGAGAGTTTAGTCTGATTTACATATTATTAAATTTATCAACTTTTCTTTTATGGATTCTGGATTCCAAGTCATACTTAGAAAAGCCTTGCTTACTCCAAGGTTATACAAGAATTTCCACCACATTTTTCTTTAATAATTTAAAAGATTTCATCTTTTTGCATTTGAACCTTAAATCAAATTTGGAATTTTTCCTGTTATATAATATGAAGACTGGATTCATTTTTATTTTATCTAGATAGCTAACCAGTTATCCCAACACCATTTATTAATCAGTCCATCTTTCTCCACACTAGTTTAAGCTGCCACCTTTATAACTAAATTCCTATATGTACTTGGCTACATCTTTAGACTTTATAATCTATTCCATTGTCTTGGGCCCTCCTATTTATAAACTACCTATATTTTTAAATTAAATTCAGTTGTAATTTCAGAAGTACAGTCTAAAGTAACTCATGACAACTGGTCACTCAAATCTCCCCATCTAAAAACCCACCTTTGATACAACCTACCCTGTTTTATAAACTATCAATAAACACACACACACACACACACACACAAAAAAAAAAACCTAGAAGAATTGCTCTATTCAGTGAAGGCCTCTAGGGAGCACTTGGTGACATGACATGGCTGCTATTTAATAGAATAGCAATATTGATCATTACAGATTTATTGCTTACAGCTCCACAGGTACTTACACACCAGAGCCCTGTATAGGAATGGCCAATGTCTCTTAGCAAAAAAGTCTACTGCTTAAACACTCCAGGCACTACAGCCCTCCTTCTCCAGACTAAATCTTAACTTGATTTACCCAACTGGTTTTTCACACATCACTTTCTTCTTCTGACCTCTTAGAACCTCCATTCTGAATTCCCATCGTCCCTCCATATTCTCACCTGGTCTTTGAGATTTGATGCTTGTTTTAACCTTCCAGGTAACAACGACTTGTCAGTTTTACATCCTAAATATATTTCAATTCTACCCTCTTCTGACTATCTCCATTACTAACATCATGGTCCAATATCTGTCTTCTAGACATCGCCTCCTAACTGGTTTTTCTGCCTCCAGTCTTATCATTTCTAATCCAGGCTCTACATGGCAGACAGTGATATTTTCAAAGCACAGATCTCTTCATGTCCTTGTATTGCTTTAAAATCTTTCAATGATGGCCCATTGTTTAGGATAATGACCCATATTCTTAGCATGGCTATATAAGGTCCTGCATGATCTGGTCCCTGCCAGTCTCTCCACCTTCATCTTACACCATACCCACCTCCACTCCTGCTGCTTCAACCACACTAGGGTCCTTTCAGTTCCACAAATAAATTTTGCACATGCTGTTCCCACTACTTGAAATGCTCTTCCTCCCATGTTTTCAAACTTATTTATCTTTCAGATATCAGCTCAAGCATCGCTTCCTCAGTGTTTCTTATTTTTAATCTTCCAATGTTTCATCCTCTCCTTTGTGATACTTCTCTCAGTTCATAATGATACATTTATCTATATTGTTATTTGATTAATATATGTATCTCACAAGACCCACAGGGCAATGTCTTTTTTGCTTACCACCTTCCTTACCTTATCCTAGTATATTAGCATGCTATCTAGCCTAGCATATATGAGATGTGATCGCAAAATACAGTGAATGTTTAAATAAACAATTATTACAGTAAAAGACACATTGCTGTTAATTTCCCTCAAAATACTCTCCCTCGCTTTGAGCACAGTTATCCCATTGTTTTTGCCACTTTCTGAAGCAGTTGTGGAAGTCCTATTTCATGAGTGTCTTTAGTTGCGCTCTTGTGGCTGCCTTGATGTCCTGAATCGATTCAAAATGTTTACCTTTCATGGTCATGTTGACGTTGGGGAAGAGCCAGAAGTCACATGGTGCCAGATACGGTGAATATGGTGGATAAGGACACACTGTAATATTTTTATATTTGACAGAAATTGCTGTATATCAGAAGTGATGTGTGACACGGAGCCTTTCCATCGTGATCACAAAATACGGTGAATGCTGCTGCTGAGTGCAAGATAACGGAAAGGCAGGGAGCTTCAATACGGGAAGTGGCATGTTGAACCTTAGTAATAGCGTGTGACAAGTTTCAACTTGATCAGCAGTCAGTCAGGTGTGCACTACAGTTGAGAGAAGGTGCATTTTGAAGTGTGCTGTAAATCGTTCTCCATCACGACAATGCTCCGTGTCACACATCACTTCTGGTATGGCAATTTCTGTCAAATAAAAATATTACAGTGTGTCCTCATCCACCTTATTCACCAGATCTGGCACCATGTGACTTCTGGCTCTTTCCCAAAGTCTAAATTATTCAGGACATTGAGGCAGCCACGAGAGCACAACTAAAGACATTCACGAAAGAGGACTTCCAGAACTAATTCAGAAAGTGGCAAGAACGATGGGATAAGTATGTTCAAAGTGAGGGGGAGTATTTTGAGAGGGATTAATAGCAATGTGTCTTTTACTGTAATAAATTTTTTTAAATTTAAACATTCACCGTATTATTTGATCACACCTCATAATAGGATGCCATTATGTGTTGAGTCTATTAAATCCATGTTACTTTCCAATAAAATATTTTAACTTGACATTGAATAACCATTTATTCATTAAATGTTTTGATACTCCCATATATACATAACCCACATATGTGCAGGCACTGAAGTAGAAAGAAGAAAACAGGATCCAAGTTCTTCCACTAAAAACATTGCCGCTGGCTTCCTTCTGCATGTGGTCAACAATCAAACATCCAGCCTGGAAGCAGGAGAATCTGGTGGAATAGATTCTGTTCCCATATGAATCATGAACCAGAACATGGGCCTGGCCAGTGGTCGAAATGATAGATTTCTGAAGTGCTAATCTCCTTGGCTGAGTTACCAAGAGACCTACAGCTATTCCCACTCTCAGTTCTAGTCCCTCTTCCTAGCTTCCCTAATAGCCTTGCTTTCACTTCTTTCTTTCTTATCAAAGCCACCATTTTGTCTAGGACCATAGCGTTTCTAATATATCAAACATACTGTCTCCTCATAAAATACTTAGCCCTTCGATCCTAAAGGCCTACAGTTTGGAACAGGAAACCTAAGGCAAGTAGCACAAGAGGGGACTATACAGTTTTTTTGTATTCGGTACTCAGCTTTAGAGTAGAAATAATACTAATACCTATCTCATAGGCTTATTAAATCTAGTGCTCAGCACAAGGCCTTCCACATAGGAAGCACTCCAAAAACAGTTATCACTGTTGTTGTTAGTAATACCATTCTATTCTTCTTCTTATTGTTATTCTGAGCCTGCTGTGTCGATTATGTATTTTCACATCTCATTCTCTCTGCAAGCTATGAGCTTCTCAAGTAGTGCCTTGATGCCATTTATCTTTGCCTCTTCATCTACCCAGAACACTCAGCACATGGTAGAAACCAACATTTGTGTGTCTTAGTAGAGTTGCGTGTGAGGGGTATATGCAAACTGAAGGCCAGATACTTGAGCTACACGGCAATACAACAGAGATATTATTTGTAGTCCAAGGAAGGACCAAAGTAAACACAGAGCAGAGCCTAGAACTGGGGAAAAACATAAAGCAAGAGACTACCCATATGTGTGGAGAGTGGAACAGCCCTGGCCAACTTGTCCAGATCCTTACTTGGGAGGTTCTACTTTCCTCTTAATGAAGGAAGCTGAAGTTCCTCTGCTCAGCTCTCAGTCTTTGGTAGGATCTTCTGAATGTAAAAGGCTCTCACTTTTTGCCAGCATGAGTGGGGCCTTGGACAAGCCTCCTAAACTCACTAAGCCTTGGTTTCTCCACCTGTAGACTGAGGATAATAATAATCACCCTTAAGACTCGGGAATGCTGAGGGTTAAATGTGATCAGCCTGGCAAAGCTCTTAGTGCCCTGGCAGGCACATAAAAATATCCCAGTAAATGTTGACCACTCTTTGCTTAGTGAAAAAGTCTCAGTGAATACAATCTTTCATTTACTGGTGTCTTGATGCCAAAGAATTCAGACGATTCTCAAGCTTTTCTGCCTAATTTACAAAAAAAGCAAAACCAGGCAGACACACACACACACACACACACTCACACACACCCTTCCTTCTGGAAGAGGTTAACTATTGTGACCAGTACAATTAGCCCTTTTCTATCTGATAACAACCCCATCTAAGGAATTCACAGCCGTTAATTAGAGGCACCCGGCAATCTTGCGAGGGAGGAAAATTATCGCTCAGACTCTAGCCGTGTCTGAACCAAGTTGCTCTGGGGTAACCTCAGTCACAGAGCCTGGGCCTGAACAGGGACAGAACAAGATGGAGCCTGGCAGCCCTCAGCTCCTCCACACTGCCTCTTCACTCTTCGGGGCTCCAGAGGCCTGACTGGAGGCCCTGCAGTTGTAAGTTCATTATTAAATCATTTCTCACTGAAAGAAGAATGAGACAAGTAGCTTCACAAACCGTAGTTTTTAAAATGCTAGTCTCCCTTCAATAGAAATTGAATTCACTGAGGTAGCCCAAGGAAAAGCAAGCTCTTTCCTCCCCTGCAAATGATTCTTTCTGGGTAATATAGCAGTTAAACCTTCAGGTACATAATAGCACACCGGTCTATTAGCTAAGGCGATTTTATTCTTCAGCTTGCAGCTTCTTGCCTGACAGTTGTCACCTAGACAACCACGTCTCCATGAACTCAAGAGGAGACCGGGGGGTGTCCTCTGAGGAGACAACCAGCCTGATACATCAAATCTTCTGGTGCAAAGGAACCATTCTTGGCTCTGCGGTGTGGAATATACTAAATAATGCATTCAACTATTGTCTATGCATCTTTTCCATCACCACCTCCACAGGCTTCTCCTTGCCTATGACCTTGAAATGCTCCCTCAGCTTCAGGCCTTGCCATTCTCCTGTTATCAGCAAATCTGGTTTGGTGTGAGTGTGTGTAACAACTTTCCAACCTTGCAGCTTCCTAGCTATGCTTTCTATTTTGAAACAAAAGAACTGCAAAGGCAGAAAGTTCTTTGTACCAATGTGTAAGGAGACTCTAATCAGACAAGCACCGGTGACTCCCGTGACTTAAACAGGAGGTGCCATCATGGATGGCCCCTGCCTGGGAAAAGCTGAGCCCAAGGCACGAAGGGAGAACCACCCCTTCTGGCCTAAAACAACCACCACCATGAAGTTAGAGAAATCGAGGAGCAAGGAGAACAAAGTGGCAATTACAGGACAAAAGCCTAGAGTCACACTTTCCTCACACTAGGAAGCAGTGTGGCATGTGGAGTGAGGGCATCAGTCACCAACTGTGTTGCCTCCCAGGATTAGGATGAAAGAGTCTGGAGGCCCTGTGGTGGCAGCTGTGAGATATAAAGTGAGGTCTGCATGCCTTTGGCATCATAAGGAAGGGGTTGGTTACTTCCGAGGTGGGTATATTTGTGTCGGGGAATGCGTCTAACTCCATTGGCTGATCAGTCAGTCATGCATTCACAGAACAAATATTGCTTACCTATGTGTTTTCTGGAGCTCTCTTCTAGACCCTGGGAATATACCACTCAACAGATCAGGCAAATACCCTTGCTCTCATGGAGCTTACACAGTAGTACAATTCACGTTGCTAAACATTATTTTAAAATCATCAAGTTGTTGGTTAAATGTTTCCTGGAAGTGCTTGCAAGATGAAGAATGTCAGGAAGAAGAACACATGTTTTAACATACTCGTTTCAGTCCATCCCAAGTATCATACATGCCAAACAAGCTAGCCTGACAGTTCTTAATCTGAGCCTTCACGACTACCTAGGTTTCACAAAGACCTTGACCTTCTGTTTTACAGCTGCAGTGGCCACATTGTGAGCCCAGGGTCTCGCTCTCTCTCTCTCTCTCTCTCTCTTTTTTTTTTTTAAGATTTTATTGGGAAAGGGGAACAGGACTTTATTGGGGAACAGTTGTACTCCTAGGACTTTTTTTCCAAGTCAAGTTGTTGTCCTTTCAATCTTAGTTGTGGAGGGTGCCATTCAGCTTTCAAGTTGCTGTCCTTTCAGTCTTAGTTGTGGAGGTCGCAGCTCAGCTCCAGGTTCAGTTGCCGTTGCTAATTGCAGGGGGTGCAGCCCACCATCCCTTGCGAGACTCGAGGAATCGAGCTGGCAACCTTGTGGTTGAGAGCCCGTGCTCCAACCAACTGAGCCATCCGGGAGCTCAGTGGCAGCTCAGCTCAAGGTGCCGTGTCCAATCTTAGTTGCAGGGGGCGGAGCCCACCATCCCTTGTGGGACTCGAGTTGTTGAACCGGCAGCCTTGTGGTTGAGAGCCCACTGGCCCATGTGGGAATTGAACAGGCGGCCTTCGGAGTTAGGAGCATGGAGCTCCAACTGCCGGGGCCACCGGGCCAGCCCAGGGTCTCTCTTTATTGGAACCACTCAGAGGTGTGCTGGAGCCAGCTCATACAAGCTCACAAGGGCCAACTGGACACATCTCTTCCCAACTCCATGTTCAGTGACATCATGTTGGTAGTTTCAAATTAGCAATGCTAAAAGTATCTACACCCCGGTACATATCAGGACTTTTGCTTATTTATTTGTTTAAAAGCACACTTCTAGAACCACCCCTCTCACAAGTCCCTGAAATCCTGCTTGCTCCATGATATTTGCGTAAGATGACACCATCCTCCCCAACCCAACACATGACCTGAGTGTGGTCCATCCTCGTGGCTACATCACCGGGTACAGGAATGGGAACCTGACCCACAACAGGCCAATCAAAGCCTTCCTCAAGATATTCACCAGAGCTGTTAGGAAAAATGCTCTATTTTGAGATCAGGAGGAGTGGGGATCATGTAAGCCTAGAGTTACCATCTTTTCCACTGTCTTCTCAGCCAGCCAAACAATAAGGCCAACACAGAAGAAAGCAGAAGTGAGAGATGGACAGAAGACAGAATGCTGATAACGTTTGTGCACCTGAAACTATATTACTTTTAATTTTGCTCAAGCTAAGTTGAATTGGGATTTTGCCAGCTGTAACCAAAAGAACCCTAATTACCATATATCATCACACCCTCCTCTTCTATAAACTGGTTTGGCTCTTAAGCAGAGAGCAGTAGATGATGTCAGTGCCCTGCTCATATCCCCTTGGCACTCACTGTCCCCATGTAGCCTGATGCCTTCTTACTATAAGCAACTAGATACTCTCACCCCATAGGTGGGAGAGACCAGAGTGCTAGCGAGTTAACACACACTGGGCAACCGTAAGCCAATGACGAATAGGAGATAGTGGATAAACATCGCAGCTTCCCTGCCCCTCAGGTGGGGCCTCTGAGGTATGTTCCATAGCATCTCCCTGAGATCCCCAGCAGAACCGAGCCCAAAGCAGTGACCTGTTTTGACATTCTGAATTGGTTTTCATCTCTTCTCTGTCTCACTTCTCCACTCCACAATGATGCTTCTTGGAATCACCTCCCAAATAAACCACTTGCACCCAAATTTTTGTCTCAGGGGATTTTGGGGGAATCCAATCTGGAGAAATAGACCATTGCCAAAAAAAATTAAATAAATGACTAATGATTACTACAACCCAAACCATTTTGTTCTTCTCTTTCTAATAGTCTCCTTTTGTGGAGACTGAAGTTGTGCTGTCTTACTTGTTTCATGTTACCTAATGCCTGGCGACAGAATTAGTTTGCAAATGAGGAAAGAAAATGGCTACTCAGGACGGAAAGTGGGAGTCATACTCCTGCTTTTCAGCCCCTGTCACAAATTCTAATTTGGGTTTGGTCTACATTTGGTTTGGGCTCTGAAATATAAAAATCTGGATGCACTCAGTTTTCTTTGGGGCACCAGGGAATGTGGAACAAAGCTTTTACTGGTTTTCTCTTATGAGAAAGTCGGCCTGGGTAGATGGAGATACCGTCACATTAAAGCAGTCCCCTCCCTTCCACCTGGTTTGCTCACACTTACCACAGGCTGGTGGAGACGCCTTCACTAAAACACCTATAATTGTCAGGGAAGTCAGAGCTGGAATGACCTTTTCCCAAAGGGAGAGGCCGATTCTCTGGGTGTGTGAAACTTGGGAGTGCACTTACAAAATCAGACAGCACTGTGAGAACCACACCCATTCTTCCCAGGAAACAGAGAGAAAATACCTGTTCCAGGTCTTAGACTGCCAAGCTTTACAACTCCCAACGCTTAGATATCTGTATTTTTCCAAAGCCTTGGTTTGAGAGTAATTTCCTAGCGCAGTACATCTCTTTTGGACTGGGTAAGCCTCCAACTTCTTGGCAAGTAGATAGGGAGAGACTAATCAAATAAATTTAAGTGAAAGACTTTGTAATACCGGATGAAAATCTGAATTGCTGCAGCTCGTGCTGCCAGGAATTCAGGATCTTTAAGGTGCAAGTTGCAGAAGAATGTTGTGGCTTAGGGGAAAACCGGAACTTGGAGTGTGAGTACCCGCATGTGATTCCAGCTCTGTCATTGCCAAGCTGGCTGGCAGCAGGTATAGTGAATATAAAAACAGACTCTAGAGCCAGACTGCCTGGGTTTAAATCCCAGCTCTACTACTTGCTAGCTGTGTGACCATGGGAAAATTAAGTAACCTCTCTGGCCTCAGTTCCCTCCTCAGTGAAGCAGGGGTAATAATGACAGTGTCTTGTATGACTGATACAAGCATGAACTGTGTTCATATCTCTCAAGGGTTTAGGAGAGTGTCTGACACCTGGGAAGCTCTGTATTTGCTTTTATTATTGGTCACAGTCTCTCTGGGCCTCAGTCTTCTGGTCTATAAATGGAGGATTCCTCCCTGGTCTGTATTATGGGGTTTTATGAGGACAAAATGATACATTATTGGAAGTGAAAGTCTGGTAAAGCATAATATAAATTTAGGTTGTTATTAAATCAGCTCAAGCTTTTGTGGCTGACCATCCTCTCCTGCCAAAAAGACCTGGGCTGGGCATGTAGAGGCTTGGTTAATCTTGACTTCTTGGGAAGGAAACAAGAGCTCAGGGAAACACACCCTCCCCTCTACAAGGGTTGGACATATGGCTAGCAGCTGGGATTTATGCAAAGCATTCTTCAAATTAGTCCAAAAGCCCCACTGTTTGGTTATTGCCCCCAGCGCAACCGTAAAACCACAGTTCACAACTGCCAGCAGGTTGTTACATCCCAGCCTGTGCTCACCCTGGCCCCCTCTCAGCTGCCTAGCCATGGCCACTCCAAGTTCCCTGGCCCCAGAGCCACCTGCGTGTCCTCTGGTTAACTCAATCTGCTGTCAAAAAGGAGGAAGTAATTAAATGGGGGACATGTCAGTCCCACCACAGGCCCTGGAAAAGTCAATAAAATTTAGTCACCAGAATGGGAGCTGATTTTTAACCACTCTGCTATAAACCGTGACATGCACAAAAGATGTCAGCTTCAGGCCACATAGCAACCAGCCCAGGAACTCGGGTGCTCAGCACAGTTTTCCTTCTGTGGGGCAAAAAGAAGGAAAATGCAGGACTATTTATTTACTCCAGTGAAATGTGATGTGAGAAACGAAGAGAAAACATCTTGTTTCGCCCGTAACTCTATACCCTGGAGAGATTAGAGGGAGGGACATGGCAGTGGTGAAGAGTAGACAAATGGAAAAGAGAACAGGATAAAATAATATTACTAGACAGTTAGACCAATTGGGCTCCGGGAGGCTGTGCATGAGAAAGTCGGCCATTAAACAGCAGTTGAATTAACACGTTTGGTGCTTGCTTTCTATTTCAAAACCCTCTGCCCTTCTGTTTTACTGCTCCAGTATCTGAATAGATTTTCTCAGCTGTCACAGGTCTCCATCTCAGAGGGGCTGGGAGGAGGGATGCAGAGGGGAGAACCATAGCATATGGGAATCAAGATTCTGCTTGGCTGACCTGACCCACCCTGCCTTCCTGGCTGGTCTTTTCTTCCCTTTGGTTCTTTTTTGCTTTGCAAATAGTGAAGTTTCCATAAATTCAATCTCACTGATCACTTAGTGAGAAATTCTAGCTACAACCTAGTAGGACCAGCATGCAGATTTGGCCAAAAGTGTTTGGAGGTAACATTGGGTGTGGAGGGGAGAAGATCTTTGAGAAGGAGGTTTCCTTTTTACACATCAGAGACATCACAACAGAACAAGAGTCATAGAAATGGGCTGAATTGCTCTTTTTCCACAGTCTTGGGTCTTTTTGCAAAAAGGCCTAGGAACCCTTTTGTTTCACTTAATTTTCTGTTTCCCCCCCGCCCCAAAAGTCAAAGGTGATTTATTTAAGAATTTTAATGAAATGCTGAATACCAAATGTAGAACATAAAAAACTACAAGGCACAACTGCCTCAAAGTTAATATTTAACATTTATTGAACACATTACCATTTTTAATCCTCACAACTTTCCTGGGCAGCAGGTTCTAGTATCATGAGACCTGCTCTACAGATGAGAAGACTGAGCCCCAAAGAAATGTATTTACATGCCCAAAGTCATGTGGCTGGAGAGTGGTGGTAGGGATGAGATTTGAACACTCATTCAATATTTATTTTCTGTCAGCGCTCCATGCTAACAATAGCTTACATTTTTCTAATGCTGAGTAGATTCCCAAACCCTTTCATGTACATTATTTCATTGGATACTCAAACAATATCTCTTGAGGCAGGAGTTCTTGTCCCCAATTTAGAGATGAGGAAACTGAAATTAAGTGATTCTCGCAATATTATAGAGGCTGAAAGCGAAGAGCAAAAATCAAACACACCTTCCGGTCTTCTCATCATACATCTTCTACTTCAGAATAACAAGTCTTTGCATGTGGCAAGCTCTCACCAGCCCAGGTAAAGTCTTCAGGCTTGCTCCACAGGAAGTGCTCCCTTCCTCTGCTTCTGGAGACAGGTGTGATGGTGGCTTTATTGGCTACATTCACCCTACCAATGGCGCATACTTGTATTTCCTGCAAAGTGGCCACACATGGCTGTGCAGGTTGTCTGGTTGACAACCTTGCTGCATCTATGGGGTACCATTCACCTTGTAGATGTGGTAGATTTATCATTTTATTAAGATAATTTTCCAGTGGATGACAGTAATGTGTCTTGAGGAAGAGGTGATGCCTTTTCCTAATTCACACAAAGACAATGTAAAGCCTAGTGGGGGCCCTGATGGTGTCTGCTTTAAATTCTTCTTACTCGTAGTGGTAAGATGGCATCGACCCATCTGTGGTCTTCTGGTCCCTCTTAAGACCTAAAGTGGGAGGTGATCTTTGCAAGAATTTATTTACGCTTAACAAAATGTTTGTTGGATACCTACAACGGGACAGATATTGTACAAGATGGACTTATGATCATGAACAAAAGAAACGTGGTCCCTGCCCTCTTAGTTACTGAAGTTCAATAAGGGCATACGGGAGGCACTATAGGTTAGTCCACTTTAATTGGCTTACCCTTCCTCTCTGGCTTGCCCCTATTATGTAGGTTGCAAAAGCTAAACAGCAGCAGCAACAAAAACACCTTAACTTCAGACTCCTTTGTAGCTAGATGTTGCCACGTGACCTAGTTCTGGCATGAGCCAGATGCTCACTTTTCGATGCTCACTTTTCCTCTTCCCCCTTATTTCTAGTGGAATACAGATGCTCTGCCTGAGTAGCAACAGTCATCTTGTAAACATGAGGACTAAACATACTTGCTATAGACAGCAGAGAAAGAAGAGAGAATGGAGTCTGAGTCCCATGTGGCATTATTGAACCATTCAACCTGTGCTGGATGGCTTATCTTGTTATGGGAGATAGATAAACCCTCATGTGTTTAAACTGCAATCAGTCAACTTTTCTATTCGTTGCAGCTGAACACTACCCTGACACAAGAAGCCATACGTTAATTTATATAAAATAAATGTGTAATTAGAAACACTAATAAATGCCACACTAGATAAGTAAAGGGCACCGTGGGAAAGTAAACTTAGGCATCTGACAAGGTCTAGGGGGTGAGTGAGGCTTTGTTGAGGAAATGACATTGACTCTCTAGAACTAGGGGCTGGACAATATGGCTCTTGGTAGAGTGAAAAATTGTACAAAGGCCTTTAGGCAGGAGGAAGCATATACATCAGGGGAAGAGAAAGAATGGTAGTGTACACAAGTGGTGTGGTAAATCAGCCCCTGGGGATCAAAACTGTGACCTTAACCTCTTTGCTCAGTTCATTAACCAACAGAATTGACTGATCACAGCTAGTTAGCCACTCAGGCATCACCAAAGGGGAAGGAATGCAAATGGAAGTTTCCTCAGGACTGGCTGGAGTGGAAAGAAAATTAGAGTTACTCTTGATTATTTATATCAATAAAAGGAAAAGAGAATTCCCAAAGGAGTCAATGTAAAAGTACTGTTGGTGAATACCCAAGATAAGTGTTGGGCACTTAACCTAGGCTTTCAATGAATGTTTGCTGAATGACTGAACAAGTAGCATCAACCAAAGTAATTTCAAACTATAAAATGATGTGCAAATCATTATCTCTTGTCTACAACGTATTGTACCACACTCGCCTTTAAGGTATAAACTACTAAAGATAAAAAAAGAAACTCTTTATGTTCTTGCTGAATACAAGGTTCAGGACTCTATCTTCCTATCCATAAATCTTAGCTTTGCTTTTTGCTCCAAAAATGTGGATGCTCTTTCCATCAAAAAATCATTCTTCTGTGCACCAGTCTTTTTTCTCTCACAGCACTTCCAGCACCCACATGCCTCTTTGAGCCAAGGCACATAGCTCACAGAACAACTGAACCTTTCCACACTCAGCTTGACAGAAGTTTAAAGCAGGAAACAGTCCCTGCCATCAACGGTTCTTCAGCCTTGGAATTTCAGTTCTTCAAGATGGCCCTCCTAGCCTAAAGGGGGCCACTTTCTTTATGGATACCGGAAGAGGGCATAGCACAGAAACATACGATTCCCGAGTACCCTATGTGTCAGGAGCTGCACATCTGAACCACATTTAAGTCTCTTAAATAACTCTGTGAATTTGGCTTTATTATTTTTTTCTCACAAATGATGATTCTGAGACAGAATTTGAGCAACTTGCGAAGGTCACACAGTAAGTCGATGCCAACGATGGGACTCAAAACCAGGTCTGTTTGAATTTAGATTCTGTGTTCTACTTTCCCTCTACCAGATACTCCCAGTTTGGGGGATCACTTCCTTTAAAATGTGTTTCTGTTTAAAACCTTGCTGAAGTATTCATTGGCCTAACCAAAAGTCTCATCTTCGGCTCTGCCTCTGGGAACACTGCTTCTCTCTCTGCACACTGTTCAGTTTCCCACCTCTCCTCTTCTCTCCCCTTCCCACCTTTCCCTTCCCCTCCTCTCCACCGCCCCCATGCTATTTTTACCCTCCCCCCCACTCCCCCGAGGCACACAGCCTCTCCGACCTTTAAATTAGATGATAACATCATGGGATGCCTTAAATTCTGCATTTACTTCATCTTTTCTACCCCCGTCTAGATTTTGTCCATAAAATTCCCCTTGAGCTCTTCCTAACTGCCTTACCACCTCATCCATTTACACACTCTAGCATACACATGACCCACTGCAGTGCACTTGGCCCTAATATAGGGATGAGGTTCCCAGGCTGGGCATGTCCTGCTGGGTCTCTGGATAATGTTTAATCCTGGGCCAGGTCTCCCCTACTGCATGTCATGCTTCCAGGTGTCCATATAACACATGAAACAAAATGTCCACATAACACATGAAACAAAACCATTTTCCTTCTTCCAAATGGAAAGAGGATTGGATGTGTGGTCTGAATCTGTAATTTCAATTGCCACCTTTAGGGAAGAAACAAAATGCTCTCAGAGATCGTTAACGTCCACCTGAGAAGTGACAGTGTCTCCCTGCTCTAGCTTCACTTCTCACTGTCCCTCCTGCAGCCCACCCCCCAGCCAGCTGGGCCCCAAATGAAGCCTTTTTTCAGGCCACACAGCACTTCTCACCAATCCTGAATTGCGCCAGGCTCCTGTACACTCCTTCCCTCCTCCTGAATCACCAAATCCCACCCCTTAACTGCTTAATTTCTATTTATCTTCTGTGTTTTATCCCAGCTATCACCTGCCCCGGAAAGCCTTTCCCTACACTCCAGCCACATGTTGGAGTTTGGGGTCCCTGCTCTGTGCTTCCAGAGCTCCCTGGCTTTTCCTCACCACACTCTTATCACACTGGATTGTAATTTCCTATTCACTGGTCAGTCTGTGCCCCTGGCCAGAGGACTCTATGAGGCAAACACTTTGCCATCTTGCTCAATGTTGAATCACCAGACTTTGGAGACAGCCACACATAGTAGGCACAGAGTACATATTTATTGTGGTCATTGTAGTGGATTCTTTTTCTCTTTATTTTCCACATAATTGTAAGCTCCCTGAGGACAGGGTCTAAATACTTTTTGTCTTTGTCTTTGGATACCAAGGACTAGGGATAGAGCCTGACACAGGATGGGGAAAAGTGAGTCCTAACATGTTTAACCTGGAGAAGGGGTAACTGGGGAAAGAAGTGGGGGACCCACCCACTGTCTTTTAATTTCTGAAAGGCTGTCAAGCATACTAATATAAAGGTATTCAAAGTATGGTCCACAGACTGGCAGCATCCACAGCACCTGGGAACTTGTTAGACATGCTAATTACTGGGCCTCACCCCAGACCTACCAAACAGAAACTCTGGGGTGAGACTCGGTACTCATTTTTAACAAGCTCTCCCTTGGAATTCTGGTATGTGCTGCAGTTTGAGAAGTCTTGGACTAGTGGTAGGCTTATTGTGAGTTAAGAAGGAGGCAGTTTTCTACTTAATACACAGAAAATTCCTCCATGAGTCTACCCAGTAGTGGCAGAGGCTGTCTCACGAAGTTCCTTGCAGCTCTACAGTTCCCAGAAGAGGCAGGATAACTTCTCGCAGGCTTCAGTTGGGATTTTATGCCTTGATTATTATATTGTCAATCTAGCCAGGAGACAAAGACTGGAGTAGCAAAAGCCCAACAGAAATTTCCCACTGTGAGATTGAGGACTGGGAATAAATGAGAGGGACACTCCTGACAGACCAGTTCCACCTCTCCACATGCCTGGAGGCTGAGGGTTGGGAGAACACAGTGGGGAAAGAGTGACACAAGAAAAAAGAGGGCACTCATATATGTCCTTTTATTTTGAGAAAGGCTTTATGGTTGCAGAAGGAAGGTAACCTTGCAGTTGCAATAATAACAATACTAAAAATTAACATTTATTAAGCATTTATTATGTATGTGTCAGCCACTGCGCTAATTTGCTTTGCAAGGATTTTCTCATTTGATTCTTCTAAGAACCTTATAAAAATTCTAATATTATGTGTTATTTGGGATGAGGAAATAAAGTGAGAAGGAGTCTACATGGCTTTTCAAAAGATCACATTGTTAATACGTGGCAGAGCTCGGATTTGAACCCAGGTAGTCTGGCTTCAGAGTTTGGTTTCATAACTTCTACTCTGTGCTACAACCTTCCTGGCACTGAAGATGTTAAGAGGTTAAATGTTCAGGATCTAGGTCTTTGGCTGGGGCCAAAGAGTCACCCAAGCAATGGAGTTGGGACAGGAGAGAGAGCTATACAGGAGACTGTGTTAGGATAGGCTAGGATATGTTGCAGTAACAAAAACCCCTAAAATCTCAGTGCTTTCAAATAATGAATGGTTGTTTTCTGATCCCACAAAGTCGATCACAGGTATTCCTAGGTAGGTTGCTTTCCTGGGAGCACTCTTCCCATTTAGGTCAGAGCCAGACACCTTCCACTGTTGGCTCTACCCTCTGCTGGAGCCCTGGGGCCAAGGCTGGGAGCCAGGTGAATCACTTCCTCCCACATTATACAGATCAGAGCTAGTTATATGATCCCTAATCGATGCAAGGGAAATAAAAAAACAAGAGCTCCTCCTGGGTTCCTGGGAAGCAAATGAAAGGGTGGTGAACACCAGAATTTTAACCCTCAGAGAGAATTTTTCTTCCCAACCATGAAGGGGTGAACTTTGTAATCTCTAGAGATAATCTCTAAACTGTTTGAATTATTCACACCTAATGGCAAAACATTTTAGGCCCATACACTAATAGATGTAGGTTTACATAGAAACCACACACATGAGTTTAAGCCAAACTACATATTAGATATTTGGTTTACTTGATTTCCTAATTTTTGAGAGAGAGAGAGAGAGAGAGAGAGAGAGAGAGAGAGAGAGAGAGAGAGAGAGAGAGAGAGAGAAGTTTCATTATTTTCTGCTTCCACCCCAATAGATTGTCTCAGCACCCACTGGCATTTTTATGCTCCATTCTAGAGACCCCTGATCTACAGCTTTGAGAGCTACCCAGAGAGGAGGCAGTTTTCTGGGTTGGAAGCAATGTTACTTGGGGCACAGGGATTTTCCTGAGATGTCCCAGCATAGTGGGCATAAATGGGCAGAGAGCAGAGAGGTGCTTGCTTTGAACTGTTTTGTGTCTCTACCTGTGGGGGAATCTATTCTCTTACTCCCTCCCTGCCTGGGTCTCTTACGTAGGTGGCAGGTATGGCATGATACCCCTCTTATTAGCTGGGAACTACAGTGAGGTGGAAAAGGCAGGGATTGCTGGCAGCATGGCTGGGCCAGCTGCACAGCAAGGAGCATGTGCGGAAGTCTGAGGGCTGCCTTGATTCCCTGCTGCACCAATGTTCCAATATCAGAGGAAGGGTCGGGCTAAAACAGCTTGAAATTTGAGTTACTGTTAATATATGGCCTGTGGGTACAAGCTGGTACGAAATTCAAAAAGATAAATGTGAGGGCATAAAAGAATAATCATAGTGATAACTAGCATTTGTGGAGTGCTTACCATATGCCAACCCCCGTTTTAAGTACTTTATCTGTATTAAAGACTACAGTCGTTTGAGGGAGATATTATTATCAACTCCACTTTACAGAGAAGAAAACTGAGGCACAGGTAAGTTTAAATGAGACACTTGGAGGCTTATTAATGTTTTTCTACTCCAAGTAGGGCCTGCCCATCAGCAGCAGCAGCTTCACCTGGGAGCTGGTTAGAAATGCAGAATCCTGGGCCCTATGTAGGATCATTGACTCAGTGCCTTTTTTCCTTAAGAGACGGTTGCCTGCCTGGGCTGAAAGTAGGTATCTGCTGAGCCAAACACCTCCTCTAGATATTCTAGAAGTGATATTTGCTATTCCCAAAGAAAAAATGTTAGATTAGGGTGCCCAGCATTTGGTATGATAAAAAGAAAATCATATTTCCCAAAAAGAAGAACTCATGAATTTGGTATATAGAAGTATTTGATTGGTTTCTACTTTCTCTTTCGCATGGCTCTAAAGCAATAGTGATTAAGAATGATGCCCCAAAATCAGTGGGCCTCATTCTACGTCATACCTCACATTGCTAATTAGTGATACAAGTCATCAACCCATCTTAGCCTCAGTTTCTTCCTGTGCAAAATGGGGACAACCTAATATGGCTGCCAGGAGGATTAAATGAGATGATCCACATGAAATACCCAGTGCTGTGCTGAACACATCCTCAATATTCAGTACAGTCAATCTTAACTATTATGAGAGGTGGTTATGGATGATTCTAGTTAGGGTTTACAACCCCAATCAAACTTTTGTAGATGCTCTGGAATTTGTTATGTGTAACTAACATGTTCCCCATTTCATCATCCACAGTGAGGTAGATTATAAAGAAATGGCCACAAATTCTTTGTAGCTTCATCCATTAAGAAATTGACAGAAAAAGCAGAGAACCCTATGATTTCACTGATATGTGGTATATAAACCAAAAACAACAAAAGAACAAGACAAACAAATGAGAAACAAAAACTCATAGACACAGACAATAGCTTAGTGGTTACCAGAGGGTAAGGGCGGGGGGGAGATGTGGGTAAGGGGGATCAAATATATGATGACGGAAGGAGAACTGACTCTGGGTGGTAAACACACAATGGGATTTATAGATGATGTAATACAGAATTGTACACCTGAAATCTATGTAATTTCACTAACAATTGTCACCCCAATAAATTAAAAAAAAACTATTGAAATAAACAAAAAAAGAAAAAAGAAATTGAGTCCTTTTATCCACCCACTCAGTTCCAAGCCTGGTCAGTTGACTTGCTTTGGCCAATCGGATATTGGCAAATATGATGTAAGCAGAGTCTGGGAAATGCTTGCACATTGAGGGTGCTCTTTCTTACTTCTTTTAATACTTCCATTACTATTCTAAGGAGCCCAGGATAGCCTACTGGAGAATGAGAGACTGTGCGGACAGAGAGGCCCCAGCAATCCCGACTGTCCCAGCCATCCCCACCGAGGCTGCAGACATTTGAGCAAAACCATTCTAGACCCTCCAGTCCCAGCTCAACCAGCTCAAAGCAGAAGCCACAAAATCTTTAGCAAGGAAATGATTGTTGCTTCAAGCCACTAAATCTGGGGTTGATTTGTTATACACCAAAAGCTAACTGATACAAATAGCATCATTCAACCATCAGTGCTTCTGCTGTTTCATGGTTACCATTATTTTATGCTGAGCTGCCCTTCTTTTTGACACTTACAACCTTGAAAAGCCATTCCTCATGCAAATACATATGCACACGCTAGAGCACACAGAGATGTACACACATGCTTATGCATCCCTTGACTTAATAAACTGAGAGAAAAGAAAGGGCACCAGCTTTTATAAAACGTTTTCAGCACACGAAGTTGGCTTAAAGAGAAGCTAGGTCCTCAATGAAGAATTTCAAGCCCTATTCTGGTTGTAGTTTGCAGCCAGCTCTGGGTTGCCCTTTGCATCACCGTTGACTGGATTTTGTGGGGAAATTTGGAGTAAATAAACAATGAAAGGACATGGCAAAACAATATGGAGGAATAAAGGGTTCTCACCTGGGAGTCTGGCCATTCTCAGACCCCAGGCTTGAACAGAAGGCCACAGTCTCACAGCCTCTGCCAACAAAATGCTATCAACTTGAGGCATTTTACCCAGACTAGCAGGTGTAAAGGACACCACCCACTACCTGAGTAAGCCAGCAACATGCGTGTATGGGGATGTCAGCTGACTGGCCAAATGTAGGTAGTTATTCAAAATCCAAGATCACAGCAAAAAAAGTCCATCTCTTTCCCGAGCCTGACATTTCTTGGATAGGCACCATCAGGTCCTGCCTGGCTTTTCAAGGGGGAGTTAACAGCTGCCAACTGGCAGGGAGCCTGAGCCCGCAGCTGCTGTTCCTGCCACCTTCTCATGGTCTGTCACTTGGGCCATTTTTATGCTCTGGTTGCAGTCACAGAACATCTGCATTTAACCAACCATGAGGGGCCTGTTAACTCACCCGGTGAGACAGCAGAGGTGAAAAAAACTGCTGGGATGAATAGAACAAAACACTACCAAAAGTGTTAAAGCCTGGCACAGAAATAACAGAGCCATAAAATGGACCACACACAAGGACCTGAGAGCCCAAGAACCATGCCTGGCACATAGTAGATGCTTAGTAAATATTTGCTAAATGAATGAATACCAATCAGCCCCAGTCACAGAAACAGGGCTTCGTGTCTGTTCTCTGGTCTTACTGAAAATGCATTTGGCCCTCAGTGCTGAAACCTGGCTTTCTTTCCGAAGCCAATTCTGACCCTCAGAAACAGAGGCACTCCAGGATACATCTTAACTGTCAGCACAAATGCTTTCTGATTACCTTAGAAACTGAGATGTGGGACATCAGCTTTGTCTTCTAGTGACTTTGGTGAAGATTAGATCAAATACATTAGTGTCCTCCATCTCAACTGCATCGTTCGATAGAAACAACTTTACATGCTAATGCAGGGGTTAACTTACACAATTCTCTGCCTCAAAATAAAGATTTACCTATGTGTTCATTTATTTATGCCTCATCTCCCTGCACAAAGATTTAAGACAGCAGTGAAAAAAATATCAAATGCAGCATTCTGTTTTCAAGCTGACAAGCATGGAGAAGAAGGAAGCTTTTTTAAAAAAATGTTTTCCTGGAAGCCTTTTCTGACCTACACTTGGCATTCTGTGTAATGTCCGCGTGCAAGAGATTGCAATGGTGGGAAGGTCATGGGTCATGTGGTGTCAGCTCAGCCCACGCAGGGGAATGTGAACCTCCAGGCAAATCGTAGCTGAACCTCCGGCCAAATGAGATCACGAGATGGGAATGTCAATTCCAGAGAATGTATGTTTTCTGGTTTTACAATACAATTTGGGGAGGTGAAAGATCGTGTCATTACAAATTCAATAGAGTTCAGAGGAGGGGGCAAGAAAGGAGGGAAGTGGGAGTAATGTTTGCCAATTTATCAAGTTCTAAGTCCTTGCATCTCTCTCTTCACACAATCAAGAGTAACCATAGGCGGCTTCCAAGGAACTTTTGTGCTTCCCAATATTTTCTGTTCAACAATTGTACATTTGTAAGTTATCACCAACGCCACTGGTAGAAAGGTAGGCAGGACAGAGGACCCCCAGGCAGGCCTGATAATAAAAATTGGCTCAAGGAGGTGACCTAGGGGGTTAGAAAGAATAACCTACACTATAATGATGACAGGAGGGAAGAAGGGGCAGAAAACACACGTAGCACTGAAACTGCAATGATGGCAACCCAGCCAGGGGTGGGCTCAGAACTGCAGACCCAAAATTACCCCAGAGTGAGGCTTGTTTTGAATTGGCTTACTTTTTTCTCTTTAATATAAAAATTTTTCAAACGGAGAAAAATTAAAGGAATTTTGCAGTGAACACCCATATATCCAATACCTAGGTTCTACAATTAACATATCGCTACAATTGCTTTATTACATATCTATCCTTTTATCCATCCACCGGCCCAGCTTATTTTTAATGCATTTTGAAGTGAGTTGCAGGCGTCAGTTTACTTCCCCCAAAATACATCCACATGCATATCATTATCTGAAGTTCAATTTTTTCCCCTCCCAATGTTAAATTTATATATAACTAAACATACACACAACTTAATTTACTAGTTGATGAATTCTAACAAAGTCATACAACAGTGCAACCCAAACTCCTATTAAGACAAAGAACATGACCATCCTCCAGAAAGTTCCCTCATATCCCTTCCTAGTAAATCTCTGTTTCTAACAATCAGAGGCAACCATTGTTCTGATTTTTTACCACCATACATTAGTTTTGTATATTCTAGAAAAGTTATGTGAATGGAATCATATTGTATTTACTCTTGTGTAAGGTTTCTATCACTCAACATAACGTTTTTACAATTCATCCATGCTGTTGTATATATCAGTACCTCATTCCTTTTTATTGCTGAGTAGAATTCCATTGCATGAACTATCACATTTTGTTTATCCATTTACCTGTTGATGGATATTTCAATTGTTTTCTGTTTTTCTGGCTATTCTGAATAATTTTGGATTCATGGAAATCTATGAGTGAACAGGTCTAAGGAACAAATCTGTCAATTCATATACTATACTTCCAACTGTCCTCTGGTTAACCTTGTGGCTTACCTTATTAAATGTCAGAGTTTAGAGTTGAAATCCAAGACAATTTACAACTTAATCTGACTTACAATCAGCAATGTATATCAATTTTATTGCCTCAGAAGATGAGACAAAAATGAGAAGTAAATTGTAAAAAGTAATTTTAATAAATGGAAATGATCGGCATTATGGAATATTACCTGGGGCCTGGAAGGGAGGAGTAAACATCTTGTGGTCTCTGAGTCTTGTCCTCACCAGAAGGAGGAGTTACTCACCACTATATTTCTCACTTCTCCCACCAGGATGGTTTTAGGGAAGGAAGAAGCCCCACCTAAAGCCCAGCCAAAGTCAAGATCCTAATGTCCATTAGTTCTCAGTTCTCCAAACGCTAGTAGAAAAAATCTCTTCCGTCCTCTCAGAAAATTCACAAAATGCCTTGATCATCTCCACACTCTCACCTCCCTCACTACACTTCCTCTGCCAATCTCAGCACAGTGTCAAATAAGATGACCACTGAGAAGTTTCCATGGGATTTGGCATCCATTGGTGATGTTAGAGAGGACAGTTTCAGTGAAGTCTTGGGAACTAGGCAGAGTTTACTACAGCCAGAGAGAAACTGAGAGAACTGGACTGAGGATAGGAAGAGAGGACCCTATGAGACAGGAGCTGGTGCACAAAAGGAAGATGCTGGAAACACTCTTCACCCCCTTTGGAAGTTTACCTAGAATCAACCCAACCTGGTCTCCAACTTAGGTCTCCGGGATGTTTTCTCTTCACTTCTTTCTGGGTAAGAAGCTTGGCAATCTCTCCAGTTACCTTGTAGTTCCAGTCTCTGAATAGCATAACACGTGTTCTGCAGCAGCCTGGAACTGGAGTGTCCTCCTCTGGTCCTTACCCCAGCTGAGAAAGGCACTGTCCCAGCTGGCTGTCAATGCCTTGGCAGGTATCTTCTTTGTTTCCCTGAGGTCAATGAACCTCTGGCCTCTGGAATTCTTCCCTTCTCTCTTGACCCCCTCTGGCTGCCTTGTTCCTGTTGTCTGAAGAGAGGTCACTTGCAAATCGCCAAGGCTGCTTCTGGCTTCAGGTAAAGCTGGGTTTCTTGCCTATTGTTTTAAGATACCAGTCCAGCCTTGCTGGCAGCCTGAGACTTATGTGGCAGCTTTCCCATTTTCCCTGGAATCCATAAGGCTGCCTTTGGCTCCTTTTTTACAGCACTATCCCTATCCACTCCCAATTCCATCTCTTCCCATTTTAAAATCAGTGTCTTTATTGGGCCTCTCACACAATTCCAGTTTCTAGGTAAGGAGAAACATCTCATTCTCAGTTCATTTGTGGGACAGATTGAGTAACACAACTGAAGCTTGCTGAATGATCATCAGCAGATCATCTCTCACTCATGTTATCCCTGGTGACCCATCCCAGTTTCTCCAGCACTGCCATGCACAATCCCCATCCCCATCTCCACACCCCTCGTTGTGTGAGCTCTCACAGTCTTCAGGTGTGTGAAATATAATGTCAAAGTGCTTTAAACATACAGTGACAATAGCAGCTAGAGTTTCCACTAGGGGAAGACTCCTCAACAGGGACATCTTTGTGAACCTCACCTATCATATTGTGATGTATTAAGATGATGCCATCATGCGCTAAAGGTGTGTTGCTTGATTTGTTCACATTATTTGGCTCCAGAGTGTCACGTTCTTGGTTTCTGTGTTTGTTCTTAATAGCTTTTCTTCTCACGTCTTTGATATGATCAGCTCTAAGTTCTATTTGCTGGTGTCACTGTACCTGTCTCCAGCAGCTCTGGCTACCCCATCTTCTAATTTGTTGTTTGTAGTGAAACATGTTGGAAAAACTATATAAGCTCTGAGTGATGACAATATGTAAACAGCACAGTGCCTGGCATAGTATAGATACTCAAAATACATTTTAAAATATTATGAACTGAATAAAATAAAACTTTCCCGCTACAACACATAGACCGTCTAGATAAAATATAGCACTATCCCTTCCCAATTTTTTTAAAAAGCAGAAAGCTTGGTTGGAAAGAAAGAGAGACCCCCAAATTCCATATGAGAAGAGAGAAATGAAAGCCAGAGCAGTAAGTAGACACGGGTTCCGTGGAGTCCCACAGGAGCTTTAGCCCTGATATAGGCTCCAGGGACTGAAATGGGGCTTGAACACCAGCCCACACACAGCAGCTGTGACTGCAGGCCCATGCAAAGGGAGAGCTCAAATTAAGGCACCTGTATAGAGCTTGGAGCCTCAAAAATCTTTCCTGTCCATTAAAAGGGTACACAAGTACTCTGGCCACCAGCTCAGTAAAGCAATAAGGATACTTGCTGTCTGTTTGGACCATAAGCAGGTATATATACATATATTTAATTACAAATGCTTAATCACATGCCCTAGTGGTAACTTCTAATATATGAATATATATATATATATATATATATATATATATATATATATATATATATATATATATATATATATTCCCGAGAGAACTGAACTGTTGAAGTAGGGCTTTAGGATGGGAAGAAGCAAAAGCTCACAGCAGAATTGCAGAATTTACAGCACATGCTCCCCTCCCATTCCTTACCACATCCCAAGAAAATGAAAACAAAATCTAACCCCGATCCCAATGCACAGATTCTTATATGTGCAATAGCGATATCTACACTTTCAGAGAATACACATGCTCAAATATGCACCAAAGTGTTAGAATTTACCACTAGGGCATGTGATTAAGTATTTGTAATTAAATATATATATGAAAAAAGCAAGAACCTAAGCCTCTATTCCTTGTAGATGTGAAGTCTGAGTTAGAGCTACCTGTGGGTATAGAAAAACTCAAGGTGAGAAATGAACATAAAAATGGTCCAGGGCCTGGGAGACCCTAAAGCCTTGGCAAAAGTAAGTGTAAAATCACTATAAAACTACAGGGACCCCCATAGAGGGAAAAAAAGCTAAAGATAAACTTACAATTTAAAAAATGATGAGGTACACAAGGAAATGAACTACCATAAGGGATAGCTGGCAGATGTAACAAAGAAGAAGAATACAGCCTCACTGGAGATAACAGAAATATCTGAAGGAGAATATTTTTAAAAGATCCTGAAAATGATTAAAGAGATAAAAAAATAGACATCATAATGAAATTAAAGGCTAGTACAAATAAATAGGCAACTTGATTTGAAATAGTAATAATAACTTGTGAGAATAATAACAATAAAAATTTGTACAAAAAGTAATGAAAATTTAGAGTGAATTTAATAATTTAACAGCAAAACCTAAATGAGGTAAGTTCTGTAAAAATAGGCAGCAGGAAGAGACTAGGAGAGAAAAAAAACAGAAAGGAACAAGGAAACACTTAAAAGCAGGAATACGGAATCCTCACCACTGCACTGTTAGCTCCCAGCATATGGGTCCAGGCACCATTCTCTATTTGAACTTGCATGTCCAATATCTATTCAGCCAGTGCCTGGTATAGAAGAAGACCTCAAAAAAAAATGCTTGTTGAATGAATACAGTAACAAAAGAACAAGCTATAGCTAGAAAGATTAATGAATAATGGGGGAAAGTCTTCTAGGCAGTATTCTGAACGAAAGTTTTTCTTTTCTCTCCTGAAGCCTGAGATATCTCCCCAAACTCATTCCATCTTAGCAATGGCAGATATCCATGGGCCAAGGCCATTTATAGACAACCAGAGGCAGCAGAAATTTTTGTAGAAAGCATTTTGCAGCAGGCCCCAGCTGAGTTCATTACTTTGTAGACTGTGGCTGTACTGAGAGCTACACTTCAGCCCTGCATGGATTTAAGCAAGAGTGCATGGGGATAGAAAGAGGTAGGGCAATAGAAACACAGCTGGGGAAGTCCACGCAGAACAAAGCAGAAGGTCTCTGGTCTGAACATTGCACAGTGGCTAACAGAAGGCTGGAAAGCTCCCTGATCTCAATGGCTTGACTGGTCAGTAGGGACCTGAGCAGTCCAGCTCCTATCTAGATGGAACTGGTGGCATGTAAAATTTGAATCAAATCAAAGCACAATGAAGAAACAGTTGACAAAAGAAAAAGGGAACCTGCTCCAGAATCAGCTCAATTTTGCATCCATAGCTTCCTCATAACTCTAATGGGAAGGAAGTAGTAATTAATACAAAAAACCACCCTGTCATGACAGCTTGAAATTGTGTTTGTGTCTATGCTTAATTTAACTATTTTCTAAACTATATGTGTTCCACTGAAAATTGAGAACTCATTTGTTCTCAGTGTATCTTTTAGTTTGTTAGACAATGCACTGGAATTTTCCAGCCTTCTCCCCTCAGTAATGTTCCCACTGCTCTTAGCGTACTCAATATGCTAAGCCTCGGAAATAGTTCTCACAAGTGGAAGCAGCAATACACTGTTGCTATAGGCAACCCAAAACACACTTCATGAGAGGTTAACACTCCAGGATATCAGAATCAGATGGTCATATTTCTGTGCCTGTTGCACCCACTCTGGGAAATGAAACATGCCAGATGACGCTCTGATTTTTAGTTTTTCCTTCTATAAAGTTAAGATGAATAGAAGGGGTTCATGACATGGATTTGGGCTTCCGGCTGACTAGAATTTGATGCTGGGCTTTGCCAGTTACTAGTTAAGTGACCTTGATGAGTTACTTAACTTCTCTGAACTCATTTGAAAAAATGGGGCTAACAATATTATCAGTTGATAATAGTAAGTATAACGGAATTCCACTATGCTGACCTCATGGGGCAACTGGGCAGGAAAATGAGATGATATATGTGGTTATAATTTTCTGAGTTACTCAGAGCACCATGAAGACTACTAAGAACACTCAGCATGGAATTTTTGGTGCTCAGCCATAGATAAAACTCCCGAGAGAACCGAACTGTTGAAGTAGGGCTTTAGGATGGGAAGAAGCAAAAGCCCACAGGAGAATTGCAGAAAGTATAGCACATGCTCCCCTCCCATTCCTTATTACATCCCAGCAAAATGAAAACAAAATCTAACCCAGATCCCAATGCACAGATTCTTATACGTGGAATAGCGATATCTACACTTTCAGAGAATATGCACGCTCAAATGTGCACCACAGTGTTAGAAGTTACCACTAGGGCACGTGACTAAGCATTTGTAAGTATGACCATGTGGAAGATTGAAGATGGTCAAAAATTCTTTGCTACTTCACCCATCAAGAGGAGGCATCCATACCCTACTTGTTGCACCCGCACTCAGCTGGGTGACTTAGTTGACAGATAGCATGCAGGGGAAATGATGTTCTGGGATTTCCAAGGCTGTCATGAGACGTCTTGTAGCTTCTGCCAGGTATTTAAGGATGTTTGCTGTGGGGAAGCCAGTTGCCACGTAAGGAGTCTGACTGTCCTGAAGTTACCATGCCCAAAAGCACACATGAAGTGACCACATGTAGAGGCCTTGAGACTACATGGAGAAAGAAAGAGAAATGCCCAGCCAGCCCCTACACCTTCCAGTCATTGCCAGCTGAGGTACTAGGCATCTTGAGGTGAAAAGCTATGTTGTCTCTGCCTAAATTGCAGATTCAAAAGCAAACTACATGCTTTTCTTTAAGCCACTAAGTTTTGGAGCGCTTTGTTACGTAGCAATACATAACTGGTAGAAAATGCATTTCTTTGTTGTTTGAATGTTTTACAACCAACATGTGGTTTGTTTTTTATTAGTTTGAAAATAAAAGGAAAAATGAAAGAGGAAGTTTAAAAAGAAGAAAGGCTTTTTAAAGAGAGAGAGGAAATCTCCTGTACTCTTTTTATATCACAAGCCTCTCCAACACCCTTGCCTTACACTATACTTAACTTGGGTCATCGTAGGCTATTCAGCTCCCTCTTCTGAAAAAAAAAAAAAAGCAGTTTGATACCTCCTGCTATCTCATGGAAAATCGATCTTGTTCCAATAGAGCTGCAAGCACAGGGCAAAGGCCTTCAGAGATTCTGAGACAAGAGCTCAAATCACTGTACACATGTCCCCATGCTGTTCAGTTTGCCATACCATCATCATAAACTGACTTGGCTCAAACTTAGCTAAAAAAAAAGAGGAGCAATTGCTTTAGAGTCTATAACCTGGAATCATCATGGTTTGACTTTGGAGAGGGCCAACCTTCCTCATTAAGAATATGGTTTTCAACGTGTGCTCCAATGTTCATTGCAGCTTTGTTTACGGTGCCCAAGACATGGAAACAACCAAAATGTCCTTCGATAGATGAATGGATAAAGAAGTTGTGGTATATATACACAATGGAATACTATTCGGCAGTAAGAAAAGATGATATAGGAACATTTGTGACAACATGTATGGATCTTGAGAGTATAATGCTAAGCGAAATAAGTCAGACAGAAAAAGCAGAGAACCATACGATTTCACTGATATGTGGTATATGAACCAAAAACAACAAAAGAACAAGACAAACAAATGAGAAACAAAAACTCATCGACACAGACAATAGTTTAGTGGTTACCAGAGGGTAAGGGGGGTGGGGGGTGGGAGATGAAGGTAAGGGGGATCAAATATATGATAATGGAAGGAGAACTGACTCTGGGTGGTGAACACACAATGGGATTTATAGATGATGTAATACAGAATTGTATACCTAAGATCTATGTAATTTTACTAACAATTGTCACCCCAATAAATTAAAAAAAAAGAATATGGTCTTCAGACAACAGACTGGTGGTTACGAGAGAGGAAGGGGGCTGAGGAGAGGGTGAAATGAGTAAAGGGGGTCAAATATATGGTAACATATGGAAACTAGGCTTTTGCTAGTGAACACGCAATATAGTATACAGATAGTGAATTATATAATGTTTTACACGTGAAATTCATATAATATTATCAACCAATTTTACTCTATTAAAAAAAAAAGAACATGGTCTTTAGGATCTTGGATCAGAAGGGACCTCAAAGTGTCTTCTGTTCTGCAACTAGGGGATTTTTCATGTCACCTCTTGGCTTCTGCCTTCATGAAACAAAGGGATTTGACTTGATCTTGAAGACCTCCTATAGTTATAAAGTTTAATGCTTGAAGGTAAAGTAGAAACTCAGGTCTTACTCTGCAACATGTCAGACAAATCAATGGTGGAAAGATGTTTTCCATGGTGTGATCACAGGCAGAATGCTAAAGTTTCAGTGTGACCTAACGGGACATTCTCTCCTTTCTCCACCCCCTTTACTGGAGGACCAAGATTCCTGTGCATACGGAGCTTTTAGGAATAAAGGAATGCCAACCTGGCATAGACTTTCTAATCTCTGAGGGGAATAAAGTATAGTTGCCTTTTTTCAAAAGGAAGGTATGACGCATGTGACATGCTGAAATAAGCAGATCTTGGGAAATGATTTTCACTGTTTCTTGGTGGAGGAGTCGTTTGGTGTTTCCTGTATCTCCTGTACAGGCTATTTTAGATTGTCTACCAGCCATCCCTTCCCACCGACAGCAAAGCAGGAAGAAAGCAGCTTTCTGACAGAATGAACCTGTCCCCCACCCCCTGGTGCAAGAATTCCCTCATCAGTTACACGGAGAATCAGCTCACCCAGTGAATTCTAATGAGGCAGCCTGCTCAGCTGTCAGCAGTCCTCCCTGCTGAAGAAGAGAGCAAGCAAGGAAAAAGATGGCATACGACGCTCTGAGCAGTTTACCTTCCCATACCAAGGGACATGAAAGTCAGAACAGCTACCATTAGAGCTGGGCTCCGAGACTAACCCAGCAACAAGGAACATTGGAGTAAGTTACCCTGGGTCCAGGGACTCCTGCAAAACAAGGCAGGTATAGAATGGCAATTCTAGAAAATTAATTAAGATTAATTATTAGTCTAATGAAAAACTAGGCATAACCATATATACATATACAAGTACCCTTTGTGTGACAGCTCTGAATTGAAATGGGGGACATTTCAACTTTAGTCCCAAGGATAGCCAGTTGAAGGTTTATTTTGCTATTAGTTGAGAAAGCATAGAAACCATTTACAAAGATGGCGATGAGAAATCCAGGAACCAGGCTGAAGGCAAAGTGACAGGGGTCCTAGACTAACCTTGGCCTCTGGTTTTGTCACTTGAGAAAAGACACGTAAGCACTGCGTCTGTGCTTCTGAAACAAGGGAAGACAGTGAAATGTCAGCAGGGCATGAACCATGGAGATAATCATAGCATATCTTTCAAAGAAATCTAGCTCGATGATGAACACTTTAAATGTTGTTTATTTTTAATTTGGAAACTGTTTTACATTCTTACAGTCAACATTGTGAGATATAAGTAGCATAAAACAAAACTTTAAGTGTCCAGTTCATGAGTTTTAGCAAATGTGTATATCCATATAAACACCACCACAATCAAGATATAGAATATTTTCATTATCTCCCAAATTTTTTTTGTGCTCTTTCACAGTTAATACTCTCTCTAGCCTCAGGAAACCACTGATCTGCTTTCCGTCATGACAAGTCAGATTTGTCTCTTTGAGAGATTCATATAAACGGAATCATATGAACAATATGTGTGTTTTTAGATCTGGCTTCTTTTACTCAGCAAAATGGCTTTGAGATTCGTCCATATTGTTTTGTGCAGCAGTTCATTCCTTTTTATTGCTGGATAGTATTCTATTGTACGAACATAGCAGCATTTTTTAAATCATTTTCCTATTAATGAACATTTAGGCTGTTTCAAATTTTAGCTATTATGTATAAAGCCACTATGAATATTTGCATACAAGTCTTTGTGTGGACATGTTTCCATTTCCTTTGGGTAAATATGTAGGACCAGGATTGCCAGGTCTTGTGATAAGTCTATGCTTAATTTTATAAGAAGCTACAAAACTTTTCCAAAGTGGTTCTACCATTTTACATTCTGACTAGCAATCATTTATATTAAAACAAATGCTAAAGGAGTTGAGCCACATCATATATGGGGGTTCTAAATGCAGTATGTAAGCTATAGTCAATTTCCCATGAAAAATCTCTTAAGTTACCCCCCAGAGTACCATACACGTATTTTAGGGTATGTAACTCTGTACTGTAACATGCGGTACGCATGCATATTGTATATACAGTAATATGCATGTATATACATATTATTTATAGTAATAGGTAACTATATTATATACAATATGTAATAAAAGATAGAGGTGGGGAAGGAATATATCTTCAGTGTTATCCGCTACTAGTGACGGTTTAGAAAAAAATCTGAAGCTTTTGTCTTTTTTAAATGTGAGTAGTGTCCAGACCTTTTTGATGAAAAAGATTTCTTTTGGATGTTCACTCTTGAACAAAAGTATTTAATTAAAATATTGCTCATTACGTGCAAACATAAGACCACATATTACTTATATTCTAGCTTGTCTACATCTTTGAAACCCTTAAACATTTACAAATTAATGTAACTGGAACTGTAACAGCACTACAATTCTGACTAACAACATTGATTTAAAATAATGGGTAACACTGTTTTGCTGAAACTAAACTGCACCGAGCACAAGGAGTATGAGAGGGGACATTATGCCTACACCACCACAGGTCAAACAATGGCTCAGTTTTCCCAGGGCTTTGCAAATTATTTTCAAATTACTAGGAAACCTTGGCTCAAGCAATGAGTATTCGGCACAAATGCTTCATTAACATATAAGGTCTGCCTTTGTGGATTTCTTATTAGGCGAACATGAATTAAATGGAACCACTTAGTACCAGTTCAATCATAAACACACACACACACACACACACATTGCAAAACTGTAAAATACAGGGGGCAGGGACTGTGTTGTTTGGTCTCACCATTATATTCCCAGAAATTGAGGATAAAGAGAGGGATAAATGCCCCAAACAGAAAGGTTGAATAATGAGGTCAAAGAATTTTTTTTTTAACATGAGACTGCTACAATTAGACAAAATATCAACTTAAAAAACCTGAAGCTCTCAAATTCCCTTTGGCCTTTGGCAAGTGCAGACACAACAGACAAAATCTGCAGCTCTTCTGAGGGGACAGCCTGGGAAAACAGTGACGCCACAAGGACAAGGAGGAAATTAATCAAGAAATATCGAGAAAGCCTGAAAATATGACTTTGCTAGTGATGTGCAGTTCGTTCAACAAACAAAAAGGCAGGCTCAAGGGAAATGAAATTTCTCAGGACAGAAGATCAAATATACCTTGTCAGCAAATCTGGGGAGGAAACAAAGAAATAAAATCACTTCTGACGGAAGGATGGTCAGTGTAGGAGTTTAGAGGACACTAGATGTGAATACATAGAGATCCGTTAGAATTTGAGCAGGGTGCTACATTTCTAAAGTATTTCCACATACACCCCCCTTGCATGGTAAATAAGGTAATTATGAGCTCCCACATACAAAAGAAGAGACCAAGTCTTACAAAGGTCTAATGCTTTTCCTACGGTCACAGAGAGTGTCAGAAAGGGAGAAGGTCTCCTGCCAATGGTCCATGCTCTTGCCAACATTCTGTGGATCAGAGTTCTAGAGGCAATATTGCCTCGTGGTTAAGTGTGTGGGCTTGAAACCAGACAGCCTGGCTGGGGGAGGTAACTAATATACCACATACTCAGCCTCATAAGCACACAATGAGATAACACATATGATGGAGTTGAGTACTTGCCACATAGCTCTAACTAAATATAGTTGTTTTAAGGGTATGTGAATTATGCAAACCAATAAAGATGGAAGTGGATGAATTATATGTAATTATTGTACTAGGTATCAAAGCATCCTGGGATAACAGTGCACAGTTTAGAAAAAAAATTGATACAATGAAAGAATTTAACAAAACAAAAGACAAACTATAGAATTTTGACTATTAAGGAGTGACAAATGATAGTCCTTACCAAAGGGGAATAAAAAGAGAATTGGGGGCCAAATTGAACAATGAGATTAAACTGGGAAAGTCAACATTCACAATTACTTTTTTATGTTGCCATTCAAATATCTCATGTTTAAAAGAAAGATCAGGTGATAATTTAAAATTGTATTTTACTGTGAATGTAAGAAGATTCAAATGAGACTTGTAGGTACTTTGGGCATACTGTATTAAGAGAAAAATGTCTAATGGGTGGATGAAAGGTACATTTTGGAAGGCTTTCCTCAAGTCATTTCAATTCAATTCTACTCTATTCCAAAGACCCCATTTATTGAGCATCCATGTGCTCACATTGGATTGCTTTGGTCCTATGCACTAAGTACTCTGCTAGGTCTTGAGGATTCAAAGATGAAAAAGCCCAGCGCTGTCCTCTCAGTCTAGTAGATGATTCAGAAATATGAACAAAGAAAGCTAAGGCACTGTAGTGGTGCCATTTGATGGCCTGTCTAAAGTACTGCGGTGCCCAGATGAGGATATTTGGTCCCAATGTTTCACTACTCTGTTATTATACACCTACATATACATCTCCGCCATGGCCTCACTGTGGGTGGAGTACTTCCTTGACCCTCGACCTTGGGCTTCACTATGTAACTGACATGGGTCAATGAGATAAACAGAAGTGACATGAGCAGAAGCTTGAAATAAGCCTTCCCTCTTATACTTCTCATTGTCATAAAAAGAACATACCATATGTATTGTGCAGCTCCAAGGAGGCTGAGAGACAAGAGGAGCAGACCTGGATCCAACCTGCAGCTTGGAACAAAACCCAGCTGAACCCAGCCTGGATCAGCTAACCTCTAGCCAATGGACAGACACTTCAGCAAGAAATACATTATTGTTTTAAGCCATCAAATTTTAGGGTTGTTTGTTATGCAGCATTGTGGTAATAGCTGTCTGAGCTAGGCCATAAGAAATATGGCAGGGATGGATAAGAACACAGCTTTACTGTGGCGCTCGTTTGTTGGCATACAACCCTTTTCTCTTCCCACACTCCCTCCACTAAACACATTAGCATATACCTCAAAGAAGGACTGCAGGAATTCTTGCTATTGTTGATCTTATAAAGAAGACTTCTGTTTGGATGGTGTTGGGGCAATGCAGGGCCCATGTGTTAACTATTCCTGGATATCTCCAGTGTAAAACAAAAAATGAAAAGAAAAAATGAGGAATAGAGTCTGGAACCTCATCAAATCAACATCTCCCTTTCTTGTTGCTCTTTTTTAAAACCAGTGGATAGAACCTCTTTTCCACGCCTTCAGAAAAGCACATGCATGGTGCTAACTCTAATGTAGTCATAGCAGCCCCAACAACCAGAAAAAACTAGAGACGGATTTCCCAGGAGTGAGCTGGTGTGGGTACCTGTGGCCAAATTTTGAAAAGTACCTTGCAATCATGGGTAATGCAGAACTTAAGTCATGGATGAAAAATGTTCACTTATATATCTCTCCTGGCAAGTAGATAAATGCTAAGGAAAGGCTGGGAAGAGTTCATAAAAGGCAGACAGGGTGATGAGAAAAGTGGTAAGGAAAATCTATCTCGTGTTGTGAGAAATATGGGACTGTTCCTTCCACATGTTCCTTCCAGAGCATAGAACAATATAGGATGATATACATTTCAGAGGCAGAGGTTTTAGTTAGAAATTTTTGTTAGTTAATTTAAAAAAGAATTTAAGGAGAGGGTTTCCAACTAAGGCAGAGGAGTCCCACAGTATTAATACAGTTGAGCAAACATTGGAGGATCATAGGAAATGAGGTTGAATAAATTACATGTTTTATCAGGCATCTTTGGGCTTTGAAACTGCTGACAGCCCACTGTGGAATATTAAATCTCACATTTCTCAATTTGCCTTTTTATTGATGTTGGGGAGGAGATTGTATATTAAAATTTTTCTTCCCTTAACATTGATAAAATATTATGTATTCATTAACATACATGTAAATATTTATTTTTAAGTGTGTCTTTGGCTGGGTTCTCCCAGAAGCCGACCCAGACACAAGGATTTGGGTGCATGGAGTTTAGTCGGGAAGTGACCCCAGGAAGCACTGGTTGGGAGTTGGGAGAATGAGATTGGTAGGAGAAAAGAGCCAATACAGGGCTCATTAACAACCACAGTGGGAAAGCGGGGCTTAGCTCTATTAAGGACCTCATATGGATGATTGTCCTACCAGAGGGGTGAGAAGCTCCTGAAGGGGTTAACACCCCATCACTTCCAGTCTGCCCCACCAGCAGGGCCTGCAAGAAAACCTTCGGGTGGGGAGCCTCTGGTACATGCAGTAGGATGACACTGGCACATACAGGACAGGAAGTGCTAAAGGGATATAGGCTAGCCACCAACAGCGTGTGCTATAAAGTGCATATTTTAAATCTATGTGTCAATGAGAAAATACATGTTAGATTAGATCTTACAAAGACGCTTTGTCTAGTCCATCAGTGGGTCCTTTTTTAATTCTTTTTTATTTTTAGTTTCAGGTGCACAAGACAAAGTAATACTTAGACGTTTATCATTTATATCCCTCACACTGTGGACCCCCTCCCCTCACCCATTATCTCTTTGATATCGCACCGAGCCATCACATTTCCACTGTCTCCACTCCCAATGCTGTACTCCGCCTCTTGTAGTATATACATACATATGTATACATATATATATATACATATATATAAAATTATACTTGGCATTCATTATTGTTCAGCTTCAGGTGTACAGTGCCGTGATCAGGCATCTACATCTTCCCCGAGGTGGTCTCCCAAATGGGACACGTGTCCATCGGATACCCTACAAAATCTTTACAACATTATTGATTACGTTCCCCAAATTAATTTTCAAAACCCCATGGCCATCTTGTGGTTACCGACTGTTTTCTAATCCCCTCACCTTCCCCCTTATCCCCATCCCCCCCCCATCTAACAACCCTCAGTTTTTCCTCTTTGTCTCCAAAACTGTTTCTGATTAGTTCATTCACTTATTCTTTGGAGTCACACTTAAGAATTAGATTTCAGTTCCAAAAACCTCTTAGTTTCTAGATGAGGAGGGAGTCTTGGGAAGAGTCAGGGGCAGCCCAAGAGGATGGGAGAGTGGCTGTTTACAGCCAGAGCCTCAGTATTTCAATGTTTTAAAAGGCAGGAATACTGTCCCCACGTTCATCTGCTGACCATCGGCCCGAGTGAAGCTACTTACATAGACACACAAGAAAGTAGTGCAGTGGAGATTGGAGAACTCATCTGCTTACTTCAGACCTCTTTCTCCACCAGGCTGCCTCTGTGAGGGCTGTGGCTAATGCAGGCTCAGATTTACCTTCCCAGAGGGAAAAGACTTCACAAAGTCTGCAAGAGGAATGGCCCTAAGAGATAGGGGTCAGGGGTTTCATGAAACCAGCCAGGGGTTGTAGCCTTCTTGGTTGATGGAGTTCTTCATGAGTCTGATGAAAATCACCGATTCTCTCCCCTGAAAGCAAACCCATATCCACAAAATAGTGTATATTATTTTAAGAGCCTCACAAGTCACCTGAAGCCCCTCTGTGGATCCTGGATTAAGCTACAAAGTGACAGGAACTCCTCAGATTGTGTTTGTTGTGATTTTTGGCACTTTCAGAAAGAATTTTCAAATTTTCAAAAATTCTCCAGGAAACGGTCCCTTCTTATTAAGATGATCGGTCTCCCACCGGCAGTTCCCATATTAGGTCTACAACTGCAGAAAGTCCAAAAGCCTTAAGTAGCAGGAAGGATTCCAGATGCTCACTCATGGTTACATCCGATAGGTTTCTTTTGACTCCCCTTTAAACCACAAACTCTGCCTAGCCAAACTGGGTCAATCAATGCCACAGAGAGGTTATCTCAAATTAGAAATTAGCTGCGAACAAGGAACATACCTAATCGATTAAGTATCTTATAGGAAGGACTGAAGCATTAGAAGTAATGACAGTGACAAGGATCTACACTCCAAAATAGAGGACTTTTCTATCCCTGACCCATGATTTAGAAAGTTGCTGTTCTGGGAAGCCAAAAGCCCGGGCTGGGGTTGGGGGACATAAGTTAGGGAGTTAGGCAGACCTGGGGCCACATCCCTGTGGCATCCGTAAGTCTCTGTGACCCTGGGAAAGTTTGGTTAGCTCTCTAATTCTCATTTTTCACATGTGTATAGTGGATGAATACTTCTTTTCTTATAAAGTTGTTGTGGGAGTTCAAATCAGAAATGAAAGTGTCTGGCATCTCTTGCCTTCTTCATTTCAGCATATCTTGGTTCTAATTCCCTTATTATCATAGCAGTCATGTCCCGAAATCGCGTGATACTCAGATTGAACAAAAATTACTTCTTTAATTATTCCTGTATTCATATGTTGTTGAAGAACTCTTCATACTGGTCAGATTCAATTACCACAAGTATCTCTGGAAGAAAATCTCTACATTGAAAAGAGCTCCACGTCTTAGCTGATAGTCTCTATTCCAACCTACAGTTATCAAATTACAGAACCATAGAGAGAGGTGGGAGGGAGTAAAGAAGTAATCTAATCCAACCCCTAATTTTACAGTGAGGGAAGTAAAGGTTCAGAGCTGTTAAATATCCTGCTCAAGTCGTATAGCTAGTTACTGACAGAATGAGAATTGGCCTCTAGATCTCCAGACTCTCAATTCTGTGATCTCTCTACTATATCATGTGTTCCATACTAATAAAACTAACGTGCAAAAAATAAAATATAAAATCTCTTGGAATTCAATGTGATGGGTTGTTAGCTTTATCTGGAATATTCTTGGAAGAGAATAAACAGAAAGTGCATGATATGTAGTGAGCCATTCAGTATGTGGCTCGGGATCCTTATTAGTTCCACCTATTTCAATTTTGAGATCATTCCAGCCTGGAGGTAGGTATGTAGCAGGTGAGGTAGGCAGGCAGTGCTGTGGGAATTATACTGAACAGGTGAACGGAAGATCTGATTTCTAAATTCAGTTCCCGTACCAACTCAGTGTGTCAGGTTAAACAACGTCCTTGACCTCTCTGAGCCTCCACTGTAAAACGGTGTTCCCCCAAAAAGATGTTCCCAGGGTCCTTTGGGCTCTTATGTTCCAGTTAACCGAAGAAGGCCCCATTTCCTTCATGGTTTCCCGTAAACTGTCCCAAGCAGTTATTTGCATATGAAGGAGGAAACAAAAATCTAAGCAGAAAAGAAGAGGGGAGACTGGAAGGCAGTGAGGAGCTAGGGGGAGCAAACAGGGAGTCCCGTGCTTGAGAAGCGGGACATGGCAGCAGAAAGGCTGGAATGCAGGTGTCATGCAGGGACTCAGCTCCCGCTCCCCGCACCAGAACATAGGATATAGTGAGGCCAAAAAGGAACACCAATGGAGCCACAGATAGAGGGGAAATACCACTATATTCTCACTAGCGGCTGGGCTGGAGATACAGGAAGCAGGAGCCACAGGAGCCGCAACCAGCTGTCCACTTCTCTCTGCCAACCAACCAACCAACCCATGTAGCCATGGCAGTTATATCAGTGGCTAATGGCTAACAGGTAACAGCTGATGGCCAACAAGTCACAACTGATGGCCATTTACTACCCGAGCCAGCACCTTTCCATGTGAGGTCGAGAGCCTGGAAACTGCTCTCCGAAACTCTGTACCCACATCGGGAGCTTTTACACTGGTCCCTGCTCAGGGAGGCAGCTACTTGAGATTTGGCTCTTGGATGTGTTCACATTCAACACATATGCAAAACGGCTCCCCATTCATTCGATCAATACCTTTTTTCTGTTTTTCGGTAACAGCTTTACTGAGATATAATTCACATACTATACAATTCACCCATTTAAAGTGCACAACCTAGTGGTTTTTCATAGATTTAGAGTTGCACAGTCAATTTTAGACCATTTTCCTCACCCCAAAAAGAAACTCCATGCCCTTTAGCTATATCCTCCATTACCTCTATCCCCTTCCCTAGCTCTAAGTAACCACTAATCTACTTTCTGTCTCTTTATATTTGCCTGTTCTTGACATTTCATATAATATGTGAATGGAGTCATATAATACGTGGGGTCTTTTGTGTCTGATTTCTTTCACTTAACATAATGTCTTCAAGATTCATCCATGCTGTAGCATGTGTCGCCTTTCATTAATTTTTATGGATGGGTGAGTAATATTATATTGCATGGATATATACCTTTGTTTATCCATTCATCAGTTAATGGATATTTGAGCTGTTTTCACTTTTTGGCTATTATGAATAATGCTGTTATGAACATTTTTACATAATTTTTTTGGATCCATTAATAATTTTTGAGGCCTGTTTCACACTAAAATTTCTGGGACCTGGAGATACAAAAATGAACATAACCATTGTCCTCAAGGAGGTCACAATCTTATAGGGGAAAAAAGATTTGTTTTTCAAAGCTGCAATAATCTGTTGTGATGAGTGCCAAACAGTGGAATGTACAAAGAGAGGCAAAGAAGTTATGACACTTGAGAGAGGTGTTAAAAGTGAGTTAACCTTTAGACATAGAAAAGGGAGAGGGCATTGTACACTCTGGAAACTGCATGTACAAAGGCACAGAGGTGTCAAAGAGAACGTCACATTCAGATCATTGAAAATAATAGTAATGTTACCTAATCTTTTATGCTATTTACTATGTTTCTGGCACTACTCTGAATATTTTATTAGGTTGGTGCCAAAGTAATTGCAGTTTAAAAGGTAAAATGAATTGCAAAACCGCAATTGCTTTTGCACCAACCTAATATTTGTATTAACTCAGTTACTCTCCACAGTGGCCTTTTGATACTATTTTCCCCCCATTTTATAGATGGAGAAACTGAAGCACAGAGAGGTAAGTAACTTGTCTACGGCTACACAACTAGTGAGATCCTGAATGCAAGCCAAGAGTCTGGATCTAAAACCTATGGTCTGAACCGCCATGCGGACTGCCTGATTTAATCCCAACTCATCCTGGCTACTTGGATTATGGAGTGTGTGAGGGAAAACGCCAGGAGATGCCAGGAGATGACATTGAAAGGGCAGGCTGCGCTGAGCCATATGAAGAAATTCTAACTCCAAAAGCAAAAGGAAGCCATCGAAGGTTCATATGCAAAGCAATAACACAGATGAGATTTTTATTTTAGGAAGACAAGTGACAATAATGGGAGGGTTGATTGAAAGGGGGGAGAGACAATGAGTTTGTTTCTCTATCAATTCCACTTAAAAACAAACACTGCCCCTGCCATACTTTCCCATATGACACACCCATACAGGTGTGAAATTGCAAAAGTAGTATTGGTTGTGATCTCCTGGATGCAATCTTTTCAGGAGGACGCCATGGCCAAGATTTCATAAAGATAGTTGTTATTTTTCACTCCCTACCTTTGCTCTCATAGAGTTGGACGTGATTCCCAATGAAACAGGGCTAGGAGGTGACATAGATCTTACTGTGCAGAAGCAAATATTCTGAGTACACATGGCTCTCATCACATCTATCACAGGAAATGGCAAGTGTTTTAGGAGCTGTGAGCTAGGAACCACGGGATGGAGGCCAAATAAGAGCTCTGACAATTAAGTTCACAAACTTGTTGCAAACCTTTTTTGATATCAGAGGGGTTATTCATTATGAATTTGTACGAACTGGACAAACAGTTAACCAAGTTTACTATTTGGAAGTGCTGAAAAGGCTGCGTGAAAAACTTAGATGAAAATGACCTCAACTTCCACCAACAATTCACGGCTCTTGCATCACGACAATGCACTAGCTCACACGGCACTGTCTGTGAGGGAGTTTTTAGCCAGTAAACAAATCACTGTATTGGAACACCCTCCCTACTCACTGGTCTAGTCCCCAGTGACTTCTTTCTTTACCCGAAGATGAAGGAAATATTGAAAGGAAGACATTTTAATGACATTCAGGACATCAAAGGTAATACAACGACAGCTCTGACGGCCATTCCAGAAAAAGAGTTCCAGAATTGCTTTGAAGGTGGACTAGGCACTGGCATCGGTGCATAGCTTCCCAAGGGGAGTACTTCGAAGGTGATCATAGTGATATTCAGCAATGAGGTATGCAGCACTTTTTCTAGGATGAGTTTGCGAACTGAATTGTCAGACCTCGTATATTTTCACAAACACACCAAAAGACAGGACGCTGATAAACAAAGGGTTGGTGTGCCAGAAGACTTTCTGATTGGGTTTCTTCACATGTACATTAACAAAGTGGCTGGCCCTCAGACATCAATAGTTTGCAGAACTCACAGCCCTGTTTTTCTGTCCTCATTTTGAAGATTTAATTGTAGCTTCCCACCCCCTAACAGAGCCCACCTCAACTACAGAACCAGCCAGGAGAGTTCCAAGGGCACTCCTGAGAGAGTGCTAATAGAAAATAGGACGTGACTATAGCACCTATGCAAAGCACATAGAAAATGTGTCCTCTGTCATTACCCTTCTGCCTTAAAATCAAGGTTGTTTCATGGACTATAGAGGATGATCCTTGAGCCAGCAAGAGTTCATATTTAACTCACAAATCCTCGCAATCCCTTTATGCAGCTGCTGTGATTATTTCCATTGAATAGGTGGAGAAGCAGAAAGAATAAAGGATTGACCAGCTGGTTTAAAAATTGTGCTAGTGAAACATACGCCTCTGGGCAAACCATCTCACTTCACCCTTTCCCCAGATCTTTCTTCGTTTTTCTGTTGACATCAGCCAAGTGTTCCCTAGGGTCTGAGATGGTGCTGGCCTCGACAATTGCAACACTTGCTATGGATGTCTTTAGAGTCTTGTCATTTTTAGCCAGCAACATCATAGTAGGGGTGCTACAAATATCTGTTGAAAGAACGAATAGATAAATGTTGGAAATATCTCTTGTGGTTAATTACTAAAGTATCACCCATCTCTTTCTCTCAATAGATAGATAGGTAGACAGACAGACAGACAGACAGACAGACAGATAGATATGTATATATATATGTATGACATACAGATATATGTATACATATATATTAAAAAATATATAAAAATACTATGTATGTAAACTTTAATGCCTTTTATATGCTCTGAACTGAGATTTCTGTTTTGCAAGATAGCTAAAAATACTGCAATAGCTTACTTTCATGGCATGCTTACTATGTACCAAGAACTGTTCTAAGCTCTTTAAAAGTTTTAACTTATTTAATTTTCACAACAACTCTTTGTGGGATAAACTATTACTTTTCCATTTTACAGATGAAAGCATTGAGACCCAGAGACTTTGAATACTTTGTTCAAGTTTTCACAGCTACTAAGTGGAAGAGTAAGGATCTGGGCACAGGTAGTCTGGCTCTAGTCCTGAATTCTTAAATTAAAGATAAAGACAACTTCTGCATTTGATGAATGAGAAAATTTTATGACTTATATTCACCTCCTCTATCATAATTTGGCTCCCCTGGAGAGAAACTGGTCATTTGCCCTGTAGCCCTGAGTAACCTGATTGTTTTAAGTGTAACCCAAATAAAACTGGGTTGCCTTGAGGCCAATCTTTGTCTTAGCTTATCCAAAATAAACAAAAATCTAATTACCAAAAGCCTTTAAAAGCACTGAAGATCTCTTGAGATGATGGTGAGGGGGAATTTTATCATGAAATATATAGGAAGACTAATTAAAATCTAATCCACACACTGCTCTTTCCAAAATCTGTCTTTTTTCTTCTCCACTCCCATCATCCCCATGCTGCTTTGTCTTATTCTCTTTCTCCTCCTTCCTTTCCCTACCTCATCTGTGCTCACAAATAGTGCTACTATTTTCATTTCCACCACTCCTTAAACTGAATAGCTGGCAAAGGTCTCAGCAACCAAATAAGCAATGCAGATTTTCCCCTGGGAGGCACTAGAAAAGGCAAATTGATAATACTTATAATTCATTTATTCCTGACCACAGTTCCACAACATGGGCACTGTTATTATACCCATTTATAGATATGTAAATTGAGACTTAAAGAGGTTAAGTAACTTTCTTAAAACCACACAGCTAATAAAGGCAGAGGTAGGACTTGAAGTACAGCAAACCAAAGTAGGAGAATAGAAATATGGCAACTCTTGTGGAATAGCCAGGAAGCCTTGTTCCCAGACTGTATGCAAAACACTCCCTGGAGAATAACAAAACCATCTAGAACCCATTAGAGATATGGAATCACAGCAGATGATTAGGGGCAGAGTAAGAGAAGGGGAGTTTTGTGACAGATATCCTGGCCTCGAGTTACAGCTTCTTCTTGGGGTTATGTGACCTGGGGAAGTCCAAGGGTCCACTGCAATGGTATAGGTCAGAGTTTATAAGGGTTGAAGCAAAGAAAAAAGAATGGGAGCTAAGGTGAGGTGACAGATATAAGAAATGGTTAAAAGGAAAATTGCCAGAGTATGGTAACTGGGTGTAGAAAGCAAGGGAAAATGAAGAGTCTTGGATGACATGCTGGTTAATAATGGTGCCATTAACCAAAATAGAGAAGTCAAGAGGAGCTTGAATGGGAAGATGATGAATTCTGCTCTGAGGCATATTGAGTTTGAGGGGCCCGGAGGTGATTAAAGTGGAGGTACATTTTAACATACGTAACAGGAGAGATACATTTAGAAGCTACCTGCGTATAGATTGCAAATGAAACCTTGGGATAAAACAAGTTATGGAAAGTACGCTGAGTGAAAACAGAAACAAGAATTAGTCCTTGAGTAATGTCAATAGTTTGATACTTTGTCACCAACTGATTATAGACACTAAAAGACTTTTGTATGTCTAAATATCACGTGAATATGGACTGTTTGGAGAGGTGAAAGCCAAATCTGAGCGGAAAAATAAAATACCAAGGGAGCCAAAAAAATGTATGCGTTTTAAGAGATGTTATCTAAGTATTACTTTTCGAATTGAATTGAATTACGTAGCAATGTGTAGTATGACCTTCGCTCCAAAGATGGCATTAATTAAATGAAAGCTAGCATCATTCATTGTATTACAATTTCTATACAGTTTTTTCCTTTCTTAAAATGTGTATACATTTTTTTTGGCACCCTCTGTAGTGTGATTGTAAGTTTGTTTTGTAAAGGAGCATGGATAAAGCGATCCAACAGGCACTTTAACAAAATCTCTTTAGAAGGACAGCTCATGTTGGAATCTGTTCCTAGATGAGTATCAAATTAATCAGATACTTTCATATTTCATAGCCTGCTAAACGGGATATTTTCAGCACCCTCAGCCTCTTCCAAGTGATACAGCACTTAAGAGAAGCTGAGTCACGGGGGAAGAGTCTGATTCCAGTTGATCTTTTCTTAGGACTAAGCTCAGCTGTCAGAACAGGGGAAGTTCCCTTTTGCTTAGCCAAACAAGAGTGATATCAGGGTTGTATTAAAAGCACAGTTAAGGTGAATCATTGTGGTCTAGCACAATTTCAAACTTGCCCTACAGCAGCATCATTCAAGTTAATTATAAAGTTTTTCTCCAATCAGTTGTCTTTCTCCCCTTAAAGAAACCTTGTAAAATAGGTTTTCCTTCTGGCCTGAAATTTCCACCATCAGAGTCATTGAGTCAGAAAATTTGGAGCAACCATAGACCTTAAGGTTCAATTAGCTTAATCCCTTTATTTAGATGAGGATAGTTCAGTGCAGAAAGGTTAAATCAAGGGTGTTCAATCAAATGCCTTCCAGGATCAGATTGGTAACATCAGTGAGTACAGCAAGTTTTGAATCTGCTTTTTAGACCCCTCATTTTCACTTCAATATGAAATATGCCCTTTTGTTTTTCTTAAAATCATGTGGCCTTCATGATCTAGCTCTCCTCTCCCCAACACTTTCAATAGCGGTATAGAAACAAAATATTTCTTTTTTATAATTTATTGGGGTGACAATTGTTAGAGAAATTACATAATTTCAGGTGTACAATTCTGTATTACATCATCTATAAATCCCATTGTGTGTTCACCACCGAGAGTCAGTTCTCCTTCCATCACCATATATTTGATCCTCCTTACCCTCATCTCCCACCCCCCACCCCCTTACCCTCTGGTAACCACTAAACTATTGTCTGTGTCTATGAGTTTTTGTTTCTCATTTGTTTGTCTTGTTCTTTTGTTGTTTTTGGTTTATATACCACATATCAGTGAAATCATATGGTTCTCTGCTTTTTCTGTCTGACTTACTTCGCTTAGCATTATACTCTCAAGATCCATCCATGTTGTCACAAATGTTCCTATATCATCTTTTCTTACTGCCGAATAGTATTCCATTGTGTATATATACCACAACTTCTTTATCCATTCATCTATCGAAGGACATTTTGGTTGTTTCCATGTCTTGGCCACCGTAAACAAAGCTGCAATGAACATTGGAGCACACGTGTATTTATGTATAAATGTTTTCAGATTCTTTGGGTAGATACCCAGGAGAGGGATTGCTGGGTCATATGGTAATTCTGTTCGTAATTTTTTGAGGAACCTCCACACTGCCTTGCATAACGGGTACACCAGTTTGCATTCCCAAACAACAGTGTATGAGGGTTCCTTTTTCTCCACAGCCTCTCCAAAACTTGTTACTATTTGTCTTGTTGATGACAGCCATTCTGACTGGGGTGAGGTGATATCTCATTGTGGTTTTTACTTGCATTTCTCTGATGATTAGTGATGTTGAGCATTTTTTCATATGTCTATTTGCCATTTGTAAGTCCTCTTTGGAGAAATGTCTCTTCAGGTCCTCTGCCCATTTTTCAATTGGGTTGTTTGTTTTTTTGTTGTTGAGTTTCATGAGTTCCTTGCATATTTTGGGTATTAGCCCCTTAATGGAGGGACTGTTTGCAAAAATCTCCCATTCAGTTGGTTGCCTCTTTATTTTGTCGATGGTTTCTTTTGCTGTGCAGAAGCTTTTAAGTTTCATATAGTCCCATTCGTTTATTTTAGCTTTTATTTCCATTGCCTTTGGAGTCAAATTCATAAAATGCTCCTTGAACCCAAAGTCCTAAGTTTAGTACGTATGTTTTCTTCTATGCAGTTTATTGTGGCAGCTCTTATGCTTAAGTCTTTGATCCATTTTGAATTAATTTTGGTACATGGTGACAGATAGCATTCCAGTTTCATTCTTTTGCACGTGGCTATCCAATTCTGCCAGCACCATTTATTGAAGAGGCTGTGTTTCCTCCATTGTATGTTTTTAGCTTCTTTGTCAAAAATTATCTGTCTATATTTATGTGGTTTTATTTCTGGGTTCTCAATTCTATTCCATTGGTCTATGTGTCTGTTTTTCTGACAATACCATGCTGTTTCGATTATTGTAGCCCTGTAGTACAAGCTAAAGTCAGGGAGTGTGATAGCTGCAGTATTGTTCTTTTTTCTTAAGATTGCTTTGGCTCTTCGGGGTCTTTTGTGGTTCCAAACAAATCTGATGATTTTTTTGTTCTATTTCTTTAAAAAATGCCATTGGGATTCTGATGGGGATTGCATTAAATCAGTATATTGCTTTGGGTAATATGGCCATTTTAACTATGTTGAGTCTTCCAATCCATGACCTCGGAATGTCTTTTCTTTTCTTTTTGTCTTCTTCAATTTCTTTCAAAAATGTCTTATAGTTTTCATCATATGGGTCCTTCACATCCTTGGTTAAGTTTATTCCTAGGTATTTTATTTTTAATTTATTAGCGTGACAATTGTTAGTAAAATTACATGGACTTCAGATATACAATTCTGTATTACATCATCTATAAATCCCATTGTGTGTTCACCACCCAGAGTCAGTTCTCCTTCCATCACCATGTATTTGATCCCCCTTACCATCATCTCCCACCCCCTAACCCCCTTACCCTCTGGTAACCACTAAACTTCCTAGGTATTTCAATCTTTTTGTTGCAATTGCAAAGGGAATTGTTTTCTGCATTTCTTTTTCTGAGATTTCATTGTTAGTATATAGGAATGCAATGGACTTTTTTTTTTAATTAATTAATTTATTTATTTATTTTAAATTAGTTTCAGGTGTACAAGACAAGGTAATACTTAGACGTTCATCATTTATCATTTATATCCCTCACACTGTGAACCCCCCTCCCCCCATCCACTATCCCTCCGACCTCACACCAAGCCATCATATTATATATATAAAATTATAGTTGGCATTCATTAATGTTTAGCTTCTGGTGTACAATGCCATGATCAGGCATCCACAGTATCCCTGAGGTGGTCTCCCAAATAGGACGCATGTCCATCGGATACCCAACAAATCTTTACAACATTATTGAATACCTTCCCCAAATTAATTTTCAAAAAACCCTGAGGCCATCTGCTGTGGTTACCAGCTGCTTCCTAACCCCTTCACCTTTCCCCTTGTCCCCAACCCCCCACTCCCGCGCCCATCTAACAACTCTCGTTTTTTACTTTTTGTCCCCAAAACTGTTTCTGATTAGTTCATTCACTTATTCTTTTCTTTAGATTCCGCATATAAGTGAGATCATATGGTACTTGTCTTTCTCTTTCTGACTTATTTCACTTAACATAATGTTCTCTAGATCCATCCATGTTGTTGCAAATGATAAGATTTCTTTCTTCTTTATGGCTGCGTAATTCTCCATTGTATAAATGTACCACAGCTTCTTAATCCAGTCATCTACCGATGGGCATTTCGGTTGTTTCCATATCTTGGCTATTGTGTAAAGTGCTGCAATAAACATAGGAGTGCATACAGATTTTTGAATTGGAGTTTTGGATTTCTCCGGGTAGATGCCTAGGAGTGGAACTACTGGATCATAGGGTAGTTCCATTTTCAGATTCCTGAGATACCTCCATACTGTTTTCCATAGTGGCTGCACTAATCTGCAATTGGGTTTAGTTTTTTGATCCAATCTGCTACTCTGTGCCTTTTTATTGGTGAGTTCAGTCCATTTACATTTAGGGTGATGATTGATATGTGAGGATTTCCTGTAATTCTATCTTTAGTTTTCTGATAAGGCTATGTCTCCATTGTTTCTTTGCCTTTTTGTTGTTGTCCGTTATTTCTGTGTGGTGGTATTCTATGATGTTTCCCTCTGTTTCTTCTTTTATTACAGTATATATTTCAGTGCTGGATTTTTTTTTTTGAGTGGTTACCCTTAAGTTTATGTAAAAGAAAGTTCGGTATTTAGAGTATTCCATTTTCTTCAGCACGCTTACTTTCTCCATTCCCATATTCTAGTTCAGGCCTTTAGTCTCCCCCTTTTTATGTTGCCACAAATTGTCCCTGTTGATGGTGATTGAATAGCCTCCTTTAGTATTTCTTGTAGTGCAGGTCTTGTATTAGAAAATTCCCGCAGCTTCTGTATGTCTGGAAAGGTCTTTATTCCTCCTTCATATCTAAAAGATATCTTTGCTGGATATATTATTCTTGGTTCATAATTTCTCTCTTTCAGTCTTTTGAATATTTGGTTCCACTCCTTCCTGGCTTGTAGAGTTTCTGCTGAAAAATCTGATGATAATCTAATGGGCTTTCCTTTGTAGGTTACTGTCTTCTTTTCCCTGGCTGCCTTGAGGATTCTTTCTTTGGTGTTAATTTTAGACAGCTTCAATACAATGTGACTTGGAGAAGGCCTGTTGGGTTGAGGTAATTAGGTGTTCTATTTGCTTCTTGGATTCGAGGATCCAGTTCTGTCCATAGTTTTGGGAAGTTCTTATCAACGATTTGTTTGAATATATTCTCCATTCCCTTCTCTCTTTCTTCTCCTTCTGGTATGCCCATTATTCTTATATTGCTCTTTCTGATAGAGTCAGAAAGTTCTTGTAGAGTTCTTTCATTCCTTTTAAGTCTCAAGTCTCTTTCTTCTTCAATCCATGTCATTTCCAGGTTTCTATCTTCAATGTCACTGATTCTTTCCTCCATTTGTTCAACTCTACTACCTACGCTGGTTATTTCATTCTTAATTTCTTCTATTGAGTTCTTAATATCCAGAAATTCTATTTGGTTCTTTTTAAAAATTTCAATCTCTTTCGTAAAATGCTCATGTTGTTCTTTGATTGTGTTTCTGAGTTCATTGAACTGCCTTTCTGTGTTTTCTTGCATCTCATTGAGTTTTTTCAGAACTGCAATCTTGAATTCTCTGTCATTTAAGTCACATATTTCCATATCTTTAAGTTCCTTTTCTGGAGACTTTTCACTTTCTTTCTGAGCTGTCTTGTTGCCTTGGTTATTCATGGCAATTACTGATTTATTATTTCCCTTCCTAGACATCTACAGGAGTTGCTTCTCGAACAGGTTGATAGGAAGAGGTGTTTCTTTTGTTTTCCAGTACTTGTTGGTAGAATGTTTTATTTTCTCTCCTACTGCAGCCGTTTTTTTCTCTCTCACACGGTAGTGCTATGTTTTCTCTGCATATTACAGCTTCTCACACAATAGGGGATTCCCTGGGAGACGAGCTTCTCCCCTGTTAATAGTTTTCCTGGGTCACAGGGCACAGAGTCCATGTGGGTATGTGGAGAGCTTTTGAAGTGCCAAAGCTCTTCCTGCACCAGATTCAGAGCCCGTGTGTTTTAGCAGTTCTGTTTACTCCTGCAGGGATCTGCCCAGATAGGTGGGGCCAAGGGCAGGGTGAGTTGTGAGAGGTGGCCCAGACCAATGGCAGTGACCATCACCACAGCCACTCCTGCTTCCACAGCTCCCTCCCCTTTGCTGGAACTAGTTGGGCTGCGAATCTGTGTCTGCGGTCCACAGTTCTCAGAACAGCAAATATTCTGTTCTTTTGATCTGACACTTCTACTGTTCCGCTTCTAGCACCGGGCAGATGGGGGTGGGGCGAGCTCTGGGAGGGCAGGAAGGGGGCATCTAGTCTCAGTGCCTAAGGCTTCCGTTCTCTGCTCAGCAGTGAGGGCTTAAACCACCGTTTTCAGCCTTCTACCCTCAGTCTTTTCTCCTAGGTCTCTGCCGTGAGCGTTGGGTTCAGCCGTGTTATATGCTGCCCCCTCAGCCCTGTGAGCCATAAGCGGAGCCCTAGCAGTTCACGTTCTTCTCTCTCCCGCAGCTGCGGTAGTTCCGGGATGCAGCGAGCTCGGAGCACTGAGCTAGGTCTGCGTCCTGAGCCCGCAGGGCTCCGTCTCCACACTGCTCTCTTCCCTCCTCTCCCACTCGCGGTATTTTCCCACCCTTAGGTGGATTCAGTAGTGGGCCTCTTCGTCTTGCCTGTCTGCTGTGCAGGGAGTCCTTTGTGGAGTTATTGTTGTTCGATTTGTTGTAAATTCCAGGGGAGCTTTACAGAGGCTCACCTCACACCACCATTTTTTTGATTCCACTGAAACAAAATATTTCTAACTACAGGGAAAAGAAACATTTGTTATCAGCAAGATAAGAGATATGGCTTCAGTGTCAGGGGTCCGTAGGAAGCTAACTGGATAAGTTCCATTCATAAGAGCCCACTTCTCTCAAACTTCAGTCAATAGTTGTCTTGAAGGACAACTGTGAACCCATTGCTGCTACAGCTTCCAAATATGTTTACTACTCTTTTTCTCTCTTTCACCTGCAGGCTGCTCCATGCTCTTTTTACAGACCTTAACTCATCTCCTGAAACTAGGCTGTTGATCATAATGAAGGCACAGATAACTTTCCTAGAATGCCCCTGTTAGTCTTTGAGCATCTGTTGTTGTTTTTTTCTGTGTTTCAGATGGATGTAGAACATTCTAGATTTTTCCAGCTTAGGTCATTTAGAACTCAAGACTCCTGTTTTAGTTCTGTCTTCCTCTCTCTCTCTTTCTTTTCTTACAGACTTTTTTCTGCAACAATTTTAAGAATCAAAACAAATAGATTTTAGACAATCATGTAGTAGTTTCTTCATAGTGAAAAATGGATTAGGTAACTAGAGCAGTGTGATAGGGGAATTTTTCCAGAAGCTCATGGTTTAAAAATGAACATGGGAACCAGAAACACTTTGACATGTATTTATCGCTAAGATTATCTTCTTGAAAATAGAAGATCACCAGTGTCAATAGATTGTGGGTAAACCCCAAATTAGAACTCTATTAATTATCTTTGGCTGCATAACAAATTACCCTCAATTTTTGAAGCTTAAAACAATACAAATTCATTATCTCCCAGTTTCTGTGGATCAGAAATCTGGGCACAAGTTAGTTGAGTCCTCTATTTTAGGGTTTCTCAGGAGACTGCAATCAAGATATTGGCCAAAGCAGTAGTCTCATATCAAGAATCAACTGGAGAAGAATCCATTTCCAAACACATTTATGTAGTTCTTAGCAGACTCCAGTTCCTTGAGGGCTGTTGAATTGAGGGTCTCCGTTTCTCACTGGCTATTGGTTGGAGGCTATCCTCAATGCTTTGCCACATGGGCCTTTCCAAGATGGCAGTTTGCTTCATCAAAGCCAGCAAGACAGTCTGCTAACAAAAGGGAAGTCACAATCTTTTGTAACCTAATTATGGAAGTGACTCCCATCATCTTTGCCATATTGTATTGGTTATAAACAAGTCATTAAATTCAGTCCACATTCAAGGGAAGAGGATTATACAAAGATGTCAATTCCAAGAGGTGGGAACTATTGGGAACCAATTTAGAAGCCTGCCCATCCTAGTATGGTTCCAATTATACTTTTTCCTATATGAACTAGAGCTTAAAAACATCATTTCTAAGGAATTTGAACTTTATTTTAGCTTTTGAAATAGTTGTGGGGTTGGGAGATAGAGATGTGCTAGTTCAGATAACACTGGCTGCTGTAACAAATAAATTCTAAAATCTCACTGGCTTAACACAAACAAGGTTATTTATTGTGAATATAACCATGTAAGATGGGTCTCCTCAAAGTGGTGATTCAGGGACCTAGATTCCTTTCATCTTATTGCTCAATTATAGTAAAAATGGCTTCTAAGGTTACCCTGGAGAACGTCTCCATTCCAGGAATACCGAAGGCATAAAGAGCATGATGGATAACGTCTGAGAGATCTCCATGGATCAGACCTGGAAATGGTGCTTCCACTCAATTTCCATCAGCTAGAACTCACAGGCCATTCCTAACCACAAGGGAGGCTGACAAGTGTACTCTGTCTATGTGCCCAGGAAGAAGAGAAATCCGTTTAGTGAATAATTAACTAGTCTCTGCCACAGTAGCTTTTTCAAACTCATTCATTTAACAAACATTAACTAAAAGCTTTCTATATGCCAGACACTATGCTAGGATATTGGGGATAAATACACGAATGAACAAATATTTAAAGAATTTCCCTATTATATTCTCATAATTTCTTTCTTCAACTTCCCTGGATTTTTTTCCAATTTATTTATATTTCCCCTTTCTTGGTGTTGGTAAATTGTCACTAAAGATGGCCATCAACAATTCTTCCCATCCTTCATGTACATGCTGTTTCTTTCATTTAGAAGTGGACTCTATTTCCTCTCCTCTTGAATGTATGCTGGCCTTGTGATGTGTTTGGACCAATAACATGCTGTGAAATTGATACAGTTTCATTTCATAGTACTGGGCTGAGACCTGAAGAGTCTGGCACCTTCTACTTTCCTGCTCTTGAAACCCTGAGATTACCTTTCTATAAGAAAGTCGAAGCTAATAACACAAAGAAGCCTTGTGGAGAAGAACCAAAGCATTCAAACTCACAGCTCCAGCCCTGACATTAGCTAAATGCAGCCACACAAATGATTCCAGCAAACACCATGTAGAACAAAAGAACTGCCCAGCTAAGTCCAGCCAACCCACGGAATCATAAAATAAAATGAATTTGTTTTAAGCCACTAAATCTTATAATGGTTTATTACAAAGCAATAGATAATTGAAACACATTTTATTCATTTCACTTTCCTTTCTTTCATGTTCTTCACATTTCTAGCAGGTCTTCCAGATGAGATTCAGAATGAATTACTTCAGATAATAGGAAAATAGGTGAAACATATCATAGAGTACAAATATACATGATAGAACAGACACCTTGAACAATCAAAATACTTCAAATTATTGATATAATGTAGGTAAAGTGTTTATTTGCCGTCTAGAAAATGTAACCAGTAATAAAATGCCAAGTGAACTTTGGATGTGAATTGCTCCTCTCCTAGGATATGACCTGTTAGAGTCATATTCTGAAGGCATGTAAATATTGATGAATGATAACTTCTGTAGCTTAAATAAAGTTCCAAGTGATATATATGGTCATGGATTCAGAATGTCAATAGTAAAAGTGAATAGGGATTGGTATGACATCTCATACCTGACAGTATGAAAGGATGCCAATAACTGCTGACATCTTGTCTCTATTTGCATATTTTCCTATAATTAACCTGCATTTTTTTACACAATTTAAAAAAAAAGAATAGCTACACAGGAAGAAGGTTCAATTTCAAAAGAAAATTTGACAGTAAAACCTAAAGATGTTGCTACCTCAAATCAAAGCTTAAAAGAAAAAGACACACCCTTAGTTTGCAGAAAGGAGAAATGGCTCTTCTCCAAGGAACAAGTACAAATGGTTCTACCACTAGTTCCCACCCAGCCTTGGCTAAGCCTTCCTTAGTTTCCTCTGTCCTTGAGTACTCTGGGGGAATTTGCCTGGCAACCCATCAGCTATTTGCCTTGGGAGGCTGCAGGGGAAGTAGGGTGGCGCCAGAGCAGAGCCAGCAAGCACTCCCATGACTTTACACTTAACCTCATAAGTGCTGTGCCTGAGTCTCTGTACAGAAGCCTGGCATCACTGAGCTTCATATCACAGCCTGTCATTTGGATGACTTTTGTCTTCTTCTTAGCATATAATATCCTATGTTCAGTGTCCATGTTACAGTCGAGGCATTCTCATTATGGTTAATTGCCATCAGTCAATAAGACTTGCCTCTTTGCTTCATGGGAAAAACAGAATAGTCTCTATGGCAAAGCTCTGCATATCAAATGAGAATCAAGGTTTCTTGAGGAGGCAGAAGATACCTGGGGAAAAGAGGAAAGGAGTTAGTAATTCTGCTCTAGGGAGTCACATTCCTTGCACTTGAATAGGAACCAAAGAGACTTTCTGCTTAAAGATCCAAAGGTGAGAATCTCATCTTTTGTAGTCATATGGCAGCTGGGGCAGGAGTCACCTGAAGGCTTTACTGGAATGAACATTCAAGATCAGCTTCTTCACTCACATTCCTGGCAACCCAGCGCTTCCTACGTGGTCTCTCTCTCTTTCCCCAGAGAAACCTGAACTTCTTTTATGGAGGCTCCAAGTCAAGACTAGAATTAGAAACTGCCAGTCCTCTTAAAGGCTAGGCCAGCAACTGGCAAAGCACCATACTTGAAATATTTTATTGGTCACAGAGGATCCCAAATTCAAGGGAGTAAGTAAGAATGGCCACCCCCTCTTAATGGAGACATAACATGTGTTTACAAGAAGAGAAGGAATTGATGGCAGCCATTTTGGGAGACAAGGTACTTCATGCCCCCTTCCACTCTCAAAATTTTCCTGGTTTACAAAACAAATCTGTCATCCTAGAAGTTATGATAGTGGTTACCCTTGAGGGAGAGATAATGACTGGCATGAACACAAAGGGGCTACTGGGGTGCTGGGAATGTTCTGGGTTTTGGAGGGTTTTTTAATGTACTCGTAGGTGTTGGTTACACAGGTGTACACATTAAAACTCATCAAGCCATACACCTGTGATTTGTCTATTTTGTTGTTTCAATGCTACACTTCAATGAAAAGTTTACATAAAGTGAAAAATACAACTACAAATCAAAAAAACAAAAAGATGACTCTTCTGAATGCTAAATTAAAAGGTAACCCTGACTATTACTTAACCCCAGGCCATATAAGAGAAGCATAGTGATTCATTAGAAGTTGAAGGTGGGAAGGGAGTGGTTGGAGTGCTGGTGCCCCGCCCCCAACATCATGAGTGAATGGAATGGGGTATTTTCTCTTCACCTTAAACCAGGCGATAAAGACCTCATGAGAACCACTGAGATCCTGATGTATGCTCTCTGGAGCTTGCAGTGCAGAAAGGCAGCCATCTGACTCCCTCTTGGGGAAGTATGAAGGTGTAAGCCTGTGTTTGAGCAACTACCCTGGAAGCACTATAAGGAGAGGTGACTGCCCTTGGGACCATCTGTACTTCTAGTGTCGGAAGAGTCCCAGATGCATGCACATTTCTTCTGAGCCAGATGTGGATCCTGGAAAGGATCTGGACTGAGTCATCCTGAAAGGGGGGCTCTGCCTAGAAGGACCACTTGTAAAGCAGTTGACCTCATCAAGGGATGGACTGTACCAAAGCCTGGCAGCCAGGCTGCCAGGAGAAGCCAACCAAAGAATACTTGTCCTCATCAAAGGCCTTGTTACTGAGAGATTCCCAACAATGCAAAGTCCCTGAGAGACCAGGAGAGTTGCCAAAGTAAGAGTCATCTTTGAACATTCTCCACACCTGGGAAATTCCCTGGCCAGTGATACCTACACTAGTCTAGTGAGGGGTTTCCTGCCCTGCCTTCTCCACCTTCCTATGCACCAACTATGGATGGACTGGAAATTGCAGCTAGAGACTGGGGGAGGCAGTGAAAGAAGGAAAGGAGAGAACAGAGGACATGCACTGTGCCTGTCTCTCCCCCTGCACACGTCCCAATCAGAGGCACGCTGGAAGGGAGGGTGGGAAGGGAAGATGCTTAAAATTGAATAAAAGATTGAAGTGTTCAGGTCAGACTGGATGGGATGTTTTATTTACTGCAATTAGATTGCACTTACATTGAATGAGATTGAAAACCTATGGTACCTGCCTGAGATTTCATCCAGGAGTGAGAAAATACTATCTGAAAAATCGTATTTGATAAGGCAGTAGAAAAAAGAATAATTTTCTTCTCACATTCCCATACAAGTTGAGATACAAGTAAAACACAAGTTACAATATATGCCACAGGATTTTGTTAGCTTGTGGCTTCAAATGAGATTGCAGCCCCACTTTACACTCAATATTAGGGCACAGGCCTGCACCAATCCCACTTCTAGAATTAGTGCCCTTGAAAGTGCTCCCTTTTTTTCCCCCAAGCTATTTTGGGGAGTGCCACGTCCAGTGCAGACAGGAGGGCTAGGCCTGAGGGGGAAGGGTGGGAGATTAAGAAAAACACAGAGACAGGAAAGTTGGGATCAGGAAGTCCACTGTCCACGGATGGCAGAGCAGTGGCACAGTTTTTATTTTTCACACGGTTTTTATACTATCTAGAACAATTATCTGCTTAAGCAAGTATTAGTAGAACTTTCTGTTATGTGTATTTGCAAGCTTGTGTGTCTGCAGCTTTGACTGTGCTATCTTGTTCTTTCTGGGGGAAGATGCTGAGGCGAGGTCTCCCTTGGAATGACCTCGCAGGCTGCAAGGACCTTGTCAGCTTACATCCTGCTCTCCACAGGGGAGTTTCCCATGGCACCTACTCATGTGTACTCCTGAAGAAGCCTTTCTGTTTCTTCCATCCATACTTCTTCATTTGCATATTTATTGATTTTACTATTCGTATGTGCTAGGCACTGCATTGGGGTGAGAAATACAATAACAAAACTAACCAAGTCCCAGCCCTCTTGAAGCTTGCAGTCTACTAAGGGAGACAGATGGTCACATAATTATACAAAGGAATATAAAGAAGAACTAAGAAGCATGGGTGAGGGCGTGGTGCTGGGAGAGGTATTAGAAACGCCAGAGAAGTGCCACCTAGTAGTCAAGGAGTTCAGAGGACTGTCCTCTGAGGGATTTACTATTGAGATGGGATCTGAAGAAAGAGTAAGAGCTAACCAGGGAAACGGGGAAAACATCCATGAGGAGGGAGTGGTATGGGGAATATAGGCAATAATATGGTAGTAACTATGTATGGCGTCACATGGGTACTATTAGACTTACCAGGGCATCACTTTATAAGTTATATAATGTCTAATTACTATGCTGTACACCTGAAATTAATATATTATTGTATGTCAATTGTAATTGATTTGTAAGTAAGTAAGTAAGTAAATAAATAAATAAATAAATAAATAAATAAATAAATATTTTTTAAAGAGGAGCTAGAATAGAGGCCCTGAGAGGGAATGCTGTACCTGGTAGAAAGGTGTGTAGGGCCTAGGCCATAGAGGGATCTATACACTCTGTTAATGATTTTGGACTTTATCCCAAGAACAAGGACACTAGGAAGCCATCTAAGTGTGTTGAGCACAAAGGAGGCATTATCAGAATTGACCGTACCTTTGAAATACAACTCAAATCTTACCTTTTCCCCACCCCCATTGCCACTAGCCTAATCCACCCTACCATCACTTCTCACCTGATCTCTGAAATCACTTCCCAAGTCGCCTCTCTATTTCCTCCCTTGCCCCTACCCCCAGTCTGTTCTCCATACAACAGTCATCGTGATCATCTAAAGTATAACATTGATTATGCCTTCTCTCAACTCAAAAGCCTCCATTGTCCTCCCATCATCCTCAGAACATGAAGATACAAAGTCTGTACCAGGATCTACAAAGTCCTACAGGAAATGGCCCCTGTCTGACTCCCCAACCCCCTCTACTGCCAGTTCCTTCTTGCCTACTCTGCTCCAGCCCACTCGCCTCTTTTCCATCCCCTCTCCAAGCTGAGCCTGTTCCCACTGCACAGTATTTGCATTGACTGTTCCCTGTGCCATTCCAAATAGTTGTGTGGTTCTCAACCTCAATTCATTTGGGACTCAAATGTCACCTCATTAGCAAAGCCTTTTCTTTTTTTTTTTTTCAGTGAAAGGTAACATTTTTAATATTTTTAAAGCAAGAAAGATGCTTGTTGAGGATTCACATCAGTAGTCGCTAATTGGGTAAATACAGCAAAGCCTTTTCTAAAAGAGCACCCTGACACCCCCATCCCTAGTCACTCTCTAACCCCTTCCTCAGTACCTGACATCTTTATTTTGTTTCTTTCTGTCTCCCAAGCATCTCCACTAGAATAAGCCCAAAGTGGGCAGAAACTTTTTCAATCTTGTATGTTCCCTTGCTGAGAACAGCGCCTGGTACATTGTGGTCTCTCAGTAACTATTTGTATATGACTGAATGCATATTCAGGGAGGAAATTAGATGAAGGAGATGACAGTAAGAGTAAAAGCAAAAGGACAACTCAAAATCTATCACAGGTTTCTAGGCCAGTGATCATCAGTGAGAATGAAGGGCTCATATCCCACGAAATGCACAAGATGGTCATCTGTTGAGGTATAAGGGAAAATATAAAACTATGTTGTTCCAAAGAAATAGAAAAAATCAAGCTGTGTTAGTATCTAAAAATTCAGATAAAGAATGGTGCGTGGATGCTATTTGTTAACAAAGGTACCTATTTTGGGGACCTGTGCTCAAAATTTGTCAATTACATTGGTGTGTGATCAAAGTATTTGGCAATCACCGAGGGATTATGAGAGCTTCAACTAGGATGGTGAAGGTGGGGATGGAGAGAAGTGGACAGATCAAAGAAATGTGCACAGATAAAACTATCAGGCCTTGAGAACGCATTGGCCATAAAGTGACAAGGCGCAGGGACCTGTGAGATGACTGCCCTCTGTGATTAGATAGATGATGGTGTCATTACGGAAAAGAGAAGCATGTTTGGGGGAGTTGGCACAGACAACCTGTGCTCACGAACATTGGCCTTCACTTCTTCCTCCTACACATCCCACTCAACTACATCTTTTCTTCCTTGCACTTAAATGTGGCTATGACACCAGGTGCACAATAAAATGTGAACAGTAGTGATGTGCAGCCCTCCCCAGTTGGCAACTTCAGACAGTGAGAACACCTCATCCATGTCCTCCTCTCCCTCTCCATCAGCTGGGACCTGGGAAAAGAGTGAGCCCTAAACAACTGGAGACCACTTAAACCTGGCTACCAGAACTGGGTACATAATTTGGGAGGCCTAGTACAAAATATAAATGCAGGGTTATTTGCTTAAAAGCAGGGAAAAAGTGCCATGAAAGATCCTAAAATACAAACCTTTTCCCTTCCTTCTGAAATCTTTCTCTTTACCTGTCTGGTGTTTCTTATTTGCTATTTAATGTCACACTCTCGTAGGAACAGGGGTAGCTGTGAGGGAATGCAGACCCTCACAGGTGGCCAGAGGGGTTCATCTAGTGACTTGATGTGTGCATGCACGCATGTGTGTGCACGGCCCACTGGCTGCCAAGTTTCCCCATCCCTCCAAATGCAGGACCAATATGTTATGCCCCAGCCAGGGGCAGGGAAGTTGAGCCAGGCATCTCTTCTTCCCGTGAACCCATCACCCCGACCCATAAACTATCCCTGCCCAGGTGCCCTCCAAATGTGCCACGGCACTATAAGGCCAGGGCAGAGGTGGCCACAGCTATGCCCCACACCAAAATGGGCAGAGCACATGCTCCTGGCCCTAAACTTTCCTGCACCTGTACCCAGGTTCCCTAGCAGAGCAGAGGGCAGAAGGTGGCAGTGGTTACAGGGTGGGAGCAGGGAAGCCATTGGCCTTCAACCATCTTGGGGAAGCAGGAAGGAAGCAAGACTCAGGACTGCAGTGAGCTGATGATCCAAGTCCCCAGCATCAGTGTTCCATTGTGCCATTGGACACCATTTACAAAATACAAATTCAAGGATAAAATTATTAAGAATGTCAAGATAGCAACTGCAAAGCATGAAACCCCAAGCATGGGGCTCTGTGCTACTACCGCTTGGGTCACAGGCCCATGAAGCCAGTCCTGCTGGGCGTCTTTGTGTTTGGTGAGAGATCTGTGACTTCTGAACCAGGGTCAGGAAGCAGCGTTTACTTTCACCAGCCTAGGGTAAAAAGACCCTAGTTGAGGCTCAGAACACTACTCTCAGTCCTTGTCACCCCTCTGCACAGCGAGCATGTTTTCTTGAATGCAGTGTGAGGTAAGAGTGCTAATACTCCAGCCCTCTCTGGTGGGGCTGATTATCCACTGTTACTGGTCTCCAACACTTTGGAGCTAGACTAGCGGCTTCCTCTCTCCACCCCACCCCCATCACACACTTAAACTTTTCCCACTTCTTGAACTACTTTGATGGGATGATGGCTTATATAACATTTTAGAGAATGAAGAGGAGGACGGCTAGCTAGGCTTGGGTGACCAGTTGGAAGGAATGGAACAGGGGAAGGAAGGAGTGGGAGAACATACGTTAGGAGGACACAGTGTGCTGAAAATGCTGAAGAGGTACTTGTCACCAGGATATGACAGAAATTAATGTTTCTATAATATACTTAAAATTTCCTCAAGCTCCCAAGAAATTTCTTGGTGTGGGGGAGGTAAGCCACAAAATGTCATTGAAACAAGAAGAATTTCAATACATTAAATAAAGGTTAAGAAGAATCATGGCTATTGTTAATTGCTAATTGCCTACTACTGAAAGACTTCCAAAAAAGACACTCATTTGATCAAAGGAAAAATGTAAGTGTAGATAAGACCTTCCCAAACACTTACCCAGATACTCAGTGTGTGTGCACACATACTCACAGAGGGGGTAAAAGGGCAATCAAGTACAATAAAACAATAATAATAGCATTTACAGTGTTTATCACCATATGCCTGGCACTCTTCAAAACACTTTATTTGTAGTAGTCAATTAAATCCTCACACAAATATGTAAGGCATTGCTATCCTTATCCCCACTTTACAGAGGAGAATTCTGAGGCACAGCTGGTGGCATAAGTTGACTAATGGGTTTGTGTGTTATCATTGTATACACAAGAGTACCTAAACCAGGTACCCCATCAGAATTCCTAGTATTAAAACATCATTTTCCAGCACAGTTCTGAAAAGAAAGTGTATGCAGCTGCACAGGTAAAATTTAAGAGGAAAGTAAGTCCAAAACATAAAATGATAAGCTTTAAAATATATCCATAAGCATGTATGTCCTGTTTGCTCTATTCAATAACACTTAGGGGCACAGTCTCTGACTTTGTAGAAGGCTGGGGAGGAAATGATGTGACCACATAATCTGTCAGAGCAAAGAGTAAGGCCTTTCCATAAATCCCATCTGTCTCTGCTCCCCAGAATAAAGAGAAAGTTCCCACACAGACTCATTTTTAAAGTATTGCAAGGAGCATGCCAAAGGTGTCCTGACTCACTGCTCACTGGTGACCACTCCTGAGCCACGCTCAGCTGCTTCATTAGCATGGCCCTAAAAGTCCCTTCATACCAGAGCAATGACCAGCAAGGGCCTTATTTTTAGAAAGGTTCAAGTGAGCTTACAAAAGGCCATTCATGTACGCCATCAGCAGACTTCTACAAAAACCCAGGCCAAGCCATCTGCGTGGCATTGAAATAATACTGAGGCAGCCACAGCAGTGACAGTGAGAGTAGGTCCTGCTCAGGGAGGATCTCCATTGGGCTGACTCTGCTAAGTGTTTTTTTTATACACCCTCTTTCACTTGATGCTGGCAACTACCCTGCATGACATGTTTTATTATCCCCGTCTTACAGATAAAAGTATAGTCTCAGAAAGGTTAAAAGATAGGCAAAACATTTTAACAGACACTTTCCCAAAGACAAACACAAATGGCCAAGAAGTATATGAAAAAGTGCTCAACATTAGTTGAAATGAAAATTACGACCACAAGATATTACTAATACCCACTAGAATGGCTAAAAATGAAGTCTGACAATACCAAGTGTTGTCAAGGATGCGGAGCCAGTGGAACTTACCTATATTGCTGCTGAGACTGTGAAACCGTATGGCCAGTATAGAAACTGGTTTGGCAGTTTCTTATAAAGTTAAACATGCATCCACCATCTGAATCAACTATTCCACTTCTAGGTATTTACCTAAAAGAAATGAAAACATGTCCACACAAAGACTTGTACAAGAATGTACACAGCAGTTTTCTTCATAATAGCCAAAGATTAGTAACGACACAAATGTCTACCAACAGGGGAATGAATGAACACATTTTGATAGATCAATACAATGAAATGCTACTAGAAATAAAAAGGAATGAACTACTAAGGCCCATAACACCATCAATGAATCTCAAAATAATTTTGCTGAATAAAGAAAACTAGATAACAGAATCATACAAAAATCCCTGTATGATTCTATTTGTATGACATTTGAGTACAGCCAAAACGAATCCATAGTGACAGAAAGCAGATTAGTGGTTGTCTGGGGTTAGGGGTGGCTGCAAATAAACACACAGGAAATTTGGGGGTCATTAGAAATGTTCTATAGTTTGATTGCAGTGAGTAAACGTACCATATATGAATATAGAAATTTGACAAAACTCTTCGAACGGGATGTTTAAAATTGGCACATTTTGCTTCAGGTGTATTATATCTCAATAAAGTTGATCTTGAAAAAAATATTGAAAAAAGTATTTTGATAAAGGGCAGGAATTCAGAGGACAAGGAAGGAGGTTTAGTAAGTGGGTGGCAGGAAGTGATGGGGCAGGTGAGGGGAAAAGGTAAGGACTTCTAAGCCTCGGTGAGAACCTGGCCCTGCCATTTATCACTCTGAGAGCTTCAGCTTTGGGCAAGGAAGTTAACTCCTTTCATCCTCAGTGTCAAAAGCAACAACGAAGGTGGTAGATTTATTTCCAACAGTCCCTTCCAGTGTTAACAGACCATCGCTCCTGTCTGCCCTCAGACCTGAATCCATCTAGAGCTCTCTATTGGTTTCTTGTCATGAGGCCTGACATTCCTGCTGCCCACTGGCACCAGGTTTCTCTAGCTGGGAAAGCAAGACTTCTGTGAAGTATGTGGTTGGCATGGAGTATAAACCCATTCCTCCTGGGTCCCTACAAAACAAGACCCTCTTTTTCTAAGTATGTATGCATGTCTCTCTCACAAGAAGCACAATTTATTTTCACATGGAGGAAAATTGCACCTATCTGCTCATTCTCTCACTGTTGAAGTTTCCTGTTTCAAAGGCTACTGTTAGAGGCAGATGTGATTCAGCCACCTGTTGTGTCATCCATCCATTCATTCACTCAGCAAACATGTAGTGAGCAGCTGCTCACTAGACTGACCACAGTGAACCCATAGGACCTGACAGCAAGGAGCTCACTGCCTTCGGGTTGGGGCAGAGGGCTACAGGCCATTAGGCCATCACAGCCCCGTGTGTTAAGAGCCCATAGTAGATGCTGCAAGTCTCTGCTCCTTGCACCCCTTTAGCTCATCTCCTTGGACCACTTTCAGTTCTGCGCATGCCTGCTCTCAAGGCGCTTTCACTCCCACAGAGATTGCCTGTGCCTCTTTGTCAGAGGACTGCCCGCAGCCTGCTGGAGTCTGATTTGCCTGCATCAGAGAAAGCCAGAAGTGTCTGGCTTTCCCATCCTGTCCCCTTAACCGATGACTGATGGGTGTATTAATACTCTGTAAGTATAAAGTATAAATAAGTATAATTACACCAGTTTCCTTGTCACCTATTTGGGACATTACTGCTGTATGGCCTTCACTGTCTCCAGAGCCCCCCTGAGGGACTGAGCCAAAGTTACCTGTTGTGATACTGTGATTTATAATAAGAAGTATATATTTGGTCTTTGTCCTGATTTTTGGAACAGAGCTCCTAAAGCCCTTATAATTTGTGCTTAGTTATGTTACTGATGTGACTTTGTAAAGCACCTAAGAACAGGGGCTCCTTGCCAGTGGAGACAATCATGTGATCAGAGGGTTGAAACTTTCAGTCGCACCCATCCCTTACCTCTGGGGAAGAGAGACGGGCTGAAGGTTCAATCAATCACCTTGGTCAATGATTAATCAACCATGCCTATGTAACAAACCAGGTGAAGATATGGGAAGAATGCTGTGCCTGGTGAGGGCATGGAAGCACCTCATCCTTGCCCCATGCCTTGCCCCATGTATCTCTTCCATCTGACTGTTCCTAAGTTATATCTTTTTCTAATAAACCGGTTATCTAGTAAGTAAAATGTTTCTCTGAGTTCTGTGAGAGGCTCTAGCAAATTAATCAAATCCAAGGAGGTGCTGTGGGAACCTTTGATTTATAGCCAGTAAGTCAGAAGCACAGGTAAAAACCTGGACTTGTGATTGGCATCTGAAGTCAGGGCAGTCTTCTGGAACTGAGCCCTTGACCTGTGGAATCTGATGCGATGTTCACGTAGATAGTGCCAGAATTGAGTTGAATTGTAGGGCACCAGCTGATGTTGAAAAATTGCTTGGTGGTGTGGGGAAAGACCCCACACATTGGATTTGGCATTAGAATCATTTACTTACTCTCTGGAGGACTTGGCTTAATAATTCACCCTGGTTCAGTTCTCCTCCCTCTATCTCCAGCTTTCTTACTTCCCTACTGGTTATTCCTGGAAACACTTCCTGGTAAATTGCTTTCCCGGGAATCCTCACTTCAGGGTTTATTTCTAGGAAATCCAATCTAAGACATGCTTCAATTGTGGAACTCCAAAGTGGGGCTGTGGAGATCCCTGGGAGGAGCACTGGGATGGGAGCAATCTTCAAAGAAAGAGTAACATTTGTATGTGCCTGTGTGTATGCATGTATGTTGGGTGGAAGTGGGAAAGAAAACTATAAGTGGGGGAGAAGCTGCCAGCACCAAAGTGAATTTGGGAAAGAGCAAGCAGTCCAGTTTGACTAGAGCATAGTGTATACATGGCAGGACGTGGTCAGACATGAGGCTGCAAGGGCCATGAGGAATCTAGGTCATGAAAGTCTAAGTCATGTTGAAAACTTGATCTTCAGGGTAATATTGAGCCATTGAAGAGTTATACATGAGGTAGTAAAGAGACCAAATTTACTCTTTAGAAATACTGCTCTGTTTGCAATGGAAAGAACGTGTTTGAGAGGAGCAAAACAGGAGCCTGGGAGTAGTTAGGAGGCTGTGTCAAATGTCCAGGACATAACTGGGAACAGATCATCAGGATGAAATGGGAAAACATTGGTGCATTCAAGAGATGTTCCAAAGTTATGATCAACAAGACTCAAGTTTTGATTGAGTGCGTGATTGATTTTATGGGGATGAGTAAAGGCAAGAGAGGAGGCAGAGATGATTCCTGGTTGTTCCAGGTCTGGGTCCCTAGGAATCAGGCTTTTCTTTGGAAATTTGGATGCAGGAATTTTTCTGGAAAGTGTTCTCAGGATTGATTCTTGTTGGGGAAAGGCAAGGGAATTAGACTGTGATGCAGCCTCGACAAAGGCCTCGGTCAAACTCATGGAGTGCTCTGAATCTGGGGGGAGGGGGTGGCTTTCAAGAGTTATCCTGAGTTGGGGCAAGGGAACCAAACCTCTGTCCACCCACATCACCTAGCCATTGGATGCAGATCACCCTGGGGTACAGCATAGGACCTTGCGTGATCTGACTCCCTTCAGCTGAAGGCAATCCCTGGAGAGGGTTGACAGCTGAGCCACCAGCTAACAACCTTCCCAGCAGCTGAGGGAATAGGTCTTTCTTTCCTCATGCGGGTACTGGGTTACACAGCACAGCATCCCGAACACACATTTAAGTGTGAGATGCTTGCAACTTGCAGCGACATGCAGAAAGCACCCGATCCTCTGTGTTTGAATCTCAGGAGTAGATGAGATGATCTTGGGAAAAGGGGTTAGGTACTGATTCTTGACCTCTTTGGGGTCAAAGACCCTTTTGAAAGTTGATGAAGGCTCTTCATATTCACAACTCCAAACAAAAATTTGCATGAAATGTTAGGAACTTGTCTTAGTTTGTTTTCCTCCAAAAGCAGACTCTGGCACAAGAGGTTCATTTGGGAGGTGATCTCAGAAAACAAGAAGAGGGAGTAGAGAAAGAGCATGGAAGGAGAAATGCCAATAAAGGAACATCAGTGGGCAGGTGGACAACTGGGGCTCAATCCTGCTGGGACCCCTCTAAGAAACCCTGAGGAACACACTGTAGAATTGTCCCACCCACCGAGCAAGGAAGCTGAGGGAATTTGTGTACCATCTCCAATCCCTCATTGGTTGAAGGTCACTCTTTGGTCATTAAGTCTCTGACCTTTCTGGTCATCTAGGACCCACTCTCAATCCTGTTCCTACCCCCTACAGGCCCAAGAACGACATGGTCCCTTGGCCAGAGGACATCCTTAGGCAGAGAGTGCAGGTGTTTACAGTAAGAAATCATCAGATTGCCCCAGTGGTGACAGCTAGAATACACAGTTAGGGTACTGACATCAGCCACAAGACTTGTATTCCTGGTTGAGACTTTTTGCCAGAGAGGACTAAGGAACACCAAGATGGCACAAAGCATAGCCAGAGAAGTAGGAAAAAATAAAAACAATGTGGTATCATATCAACAGTGGGAAGTGATCAAGACACCATACATCTAGGCTACCCAGCTTCCTCCAACTAGGTCCCCACTAGGGCCCCTGAGGACTTTACTGCTCAGTGAACCTGGTCTTTCTGCTATAACCCTAGCTCCTCAGTTCTGACACTGCCTGCTCTGACAACTCAAAGAGCGAATGGAATGTTAGGGTTGCCAAATGTTGGAGAGCAGTTTGGGAAATTTGAGTGCAGTTCTCGGGGGGGGGGCAGTATTGAAGGGGATATTTATTTATTTTATTTATTTTTTTAATTTAAGTTTCTTGGGGTGACAATGGCTAGTAAAATTACATAGGTTTCAGGTGAACAATTCTGTAACACATCATCTATAAATCCCATTGTGTGTTCACCACCCAGAGTCAGTTCTCCTTCCATCACAATATATTTGATCCTGAAAGGGATATTTAATCATTCACAAATTCAGTGGTGAGTCTGGAAAGTATATAGAGGAGGCCAAGCCACTTGCCTTTGTGCCATAAGACTACCTCAATTAAAATGCCATTCAGTTAGAAGAGGCAGAAAGAAAAACAAACCCTTCCGTTGTAATTTTGCACTGGGATTTTTTCATGTAAATCAAGGAGTACGAATGGCATTTTCCATCAGTCATAAGTGTCAAAAGCCCAGAGGTGTGCAGCTATTATTCTGCAGTATTACCCGTTGACCATTTAAACAGCCGATCAAGTTCCTTCCGGAAAACAATGTTCTGAGTCCAAGTTCCAAGTTCAACCACTTGAAATGTTTGACTTGAGGGAGCCATGAAGTCTCAAAAGCAGCCTTACTACGGGAGAGTTTCCTCAAGATTGGGCTGTATTGGTTTTTGTGGTTACTATTATGGTCGTTGGGTCTGAGTTTGCTTGCTTCTCCTGCTACAAATTGCCCTTGGACAAGGGGCTATCAACCTCAGGGGACAAAGTGCAGCGTACACAAATTTAAGGAAAGGTTAAGAGGAACTCGGTAACCTTGGGATCGTGTGGAAATGAGCAATGCTAACAACAGTCCCTGCACAGTGGACGCTCAGTAAACAGTTGTGTAGTGGCGGCTGCCCCTGATCGTCTGTAGGCAAAACCCACTGATCATTTCCTCATGCTTGGGAGAGCCAGGTGGGCTGATACAACTAATATTTTGTTCATGTCTTCACTAGATTATAAAACCCTTGAATGCAGAGATTATAATCCCTATATACCACCCCCCACCTCATGCCTCCATGTTGATTGAATCACATGCAAGCATGTTCCAGACAATTACCCATTGCCCACACCATGGGTGTTCCCTAGATGATTCTGTTGATCATTTTGGGTAAAACAGGGAGGGGATCATAGATCAAAATAAAAGGGAATAGCTTCAGCATTGTGTTACTGTCTTTGTATAGCTCAGTGATCCTGAATGAATTACTAAATTCCTCTGTGTTACAGTTTTCCCAACCAGAAAACGGAGAAGTCACCCCCTGTTTACAAAGGGCCCAGATAAGACAACTGGAAATACAATCAAAAGTTTATCAAGTGAGATCTCTCAACTAGATTAAAAATTAAACCATGACATTTTGGATAAAACTCAATATTTTATTAGTCAAATTCCATCAAAATTATACTTAGGTACATTAACTTAATTTAAGAACTAGTGGCAAATTTTATTACTATTTGACACATTACTGCTCTGCATAATTATTCAATCAGAGCTCCCCTGAAACATATTAATGCTGATGCAACCTATTTTTTGATTTTGAAATAGTTTAAGAATACAGAAAGTATCAAGAATAATATAATGAACACCCATACATCTACCATCCAGATTCACATTTTGTTTTATTTTCTTCACACATTTTCTTAAGAAATAATGCATTCAAGATCCAGTGAAGCTCCTTGTAGATCCCTTTCTCATCCCATGCCTTTCCTTCTTTCCCCAGGGGTAAGAACTTAAAACAGATGTTTTTGGTGCCACTTGTCACATGCCCTCAGCCCACCTTTGGTTTCAGTCTTCAGCCATACTGGCAGTATCCGACCTCCAGGGCCGACCTCAAGTATCTGCTCCTTTAATCCAAGGCTTTCCTCCAAGCCCTCAAGAGTGCACTCATAGACACATCACAAAAGTACGGGGGAATTAGCACCCCCAGGACAACCAGCAACCAATGGGGACAGAGCTTTGTATAAATGTCCTTAGGGCAGACAATTCTCAGAGATCCCAGTAGAGTTGAGTCCTTTTCCCTAAAGCAGTGACCTGAAAAAACACACCCTTTCCCAGCATTTCCCCTTTTCTTGTTTTACTCCTACCCTCTCTGATCATCCCTCAATAAATGCTCTGCACCCATGTCCTGGTACCAGGCTGCGTCAGGTTGGGGGAAAACCCAGTCGAAGACAATGTCTCCTGCAATTTCATACTGCTTATAGGCAGATATGGTTCTATCACTGATGTGTATGCATGCATCCAGAGACAATGTATAGTATTTTTTGCATGTTTTTAAATTAATAAATGGATCATACTATATTTGCTTTTTGCATTTGTGACTTATTTACTCATTTTGTAGCTTTCCAGCACCAGAAAAGTCACCAGGCTCAAAACACATTTGGTTTCCTAATGTTGAATAATTGTATTATATCCAACTCACTAAACTATATGTTCAGTCTTTCTCTATTCATATCACGTTAACATCTAAAGATGCTTTCGAACTTGAAAAATCTCAGTACAGAGTAAATTTTCCAATTAGATGCAAATGTTTGTATGCATAGAAAACTGAGAATAATATTTTAGCAAAAGAATTAATTTTATGGGGTAAAGAATTACCTTATTACACTGAATCAGGTGTTTACCATAACTGTCATGTCTTACTAAATTCTTGCGTTACTACAGCTCTTTCTCTTCATGATGTGATTTTACATGTAGTATCTCAGTTGAGTCTTTCAACTCTGAGAGTCTGATTTATCAGTGCCTTGTACATGCTAGGCATTCATTCAGTAAATATTCACTGAATGAATGAATAAATAAATAAATAAATGACTCACCCTTTTATTCATGAATATATCGAGTCCCTCAAAGATAAAAACATTAAATACACACAGCTAATTAGTGTTGGACCTGGAAGTAAAACCCAGGTCTAGGAGCCAAAATTTGATTCATGGCATTTTGAAATCTGTATAATAATGTGATATTATCTTCCATAATTAGTGGTTACAGTAGTACCAGTCCAATACTTTCTTTTTTTTTTTCCAGGACCAGTTTACCAAAGCAACAGGATATTTTCTTTTAACATGGAATGCCAGCAGAACCCAAAATATAACCCAACCTTTATAGGAAAGAAACTGCTCTCTCTTTTTTCATTGTTCCAGTTTTTCCTTTTTATGTTGAGATATAACTTCCATACAGTAAAATAGAAAGATCACAGTTATGTGAATTTCTATATTTCTTCAGCTCAGATTAAGATATAGAACACTTCCAGCTATCCACAAATTGTCTTCACGTCCCAATTCAATTACTCCCTGCCCCACCCTGCCAAAGAAAACCACTGCTCATACTTTTCTCACCATAGATTATTTTTTGCTTATTTGGGGACTTCATATAAATGGAATCATACAGTATGTCTTTTTTGACATTTAATCTCTTTCACTCAACATTATGTGAGTGATGTACATAATGTACACGTATCAGTAGTCACTAATTTTTCATTGCTGCATGGTATTCCATTGTATGAATACACCACGGTTTTCTTACCCATTCTACTGTTAACGTACATTATAAATTGTTTGCAGTTTGGAACTATTGTGAATAAAGCTGCCATGAACATTCTTAATCTTGTCTTTTGGAGGATATAACCCATTTCTATTGGGTACATACCCAGAAGTGGATTGCTGGATCATAGTATTGGCATATATTTCATTTTAATAGATGCATTACTTTGGAGGAAGTGTGAAGGATTTCCTTCACCTGGAAAAGCTGGGGTGGAGCAGAGCTCCTGATTCTAAAAATGGCTCCTCTTTAAAAACCATAGATTCCTTGATTGGAAGGGACCTTAAAGAGACAATTATCTGGCCTCCCATACAATATCTGACTCTTTCCCTAGCTCCAGTCATATCTGACCTGAGCTGGGCCACCTTCAGTCAGCAGAAGTCACTCCCTCCAAAGGACTTGGACAGTCCTGCTTCCTTGTGCCTTGCTTCCATCCACTCTTCCCTTTAAATCTTCCGTGCTTCAAGTAGAACTATATATACTCATCTGGCTTGGATCTCATCCCTCAACTCCTTCATTTGGTACTGAATAGTAGACCAGAGTTCGCTCAGATAAGAGCAAAATCTGTTTCTAATTGAAAATGGCGGGCCGGCCCGGTGACTCAGGCGGTTGGAGCTCCGTGCTCCTAACGCCGAAGGCTGCCGGTTCGATTCCCGCATGGGCCAGTGGGCTCTAAACCACAAGGTTGGAATGCATCCTCTCAACCACGAGGTTGCTGGTTCGATTCCTCAACTGCTGTAGAGGACGGTGGGCTGTGCCCCCTGCAACTGGCAACGGCAACTGGACCTGGAGCTGAGCTGCGCCCTCCATAACTAAGACTGAAAGGAAAAACAACTTGAAGCTGAACAGCACCCTCCACAACTAAGATTGAAAGGACAACAACTTGACTTGGAGGGAAAGTCCTGGAAGTACACACTGTTCCTCCAATAAAGTCCTGTTCCCCTTCCCCAATAAAATCTTTTAAAAAAAAGAAAAAGAAAATGGATTGAGGTTCAACAGCTTGAATCAGTGATCAGTTCTGATGGTGATGATGAGCAAACTAAGCAGAAGTGTTGCATGATGACAGGTTAGAAAAGTCAATGGGTCTAGTCAACTATTGATTGTCTCACTGTTGGTGCCACATGTCATGAACTCTCTGATACTTAAAGGCCCTTGGAGATCATCCAATCCAATATTTAACCAATGCCAAATCCCTAAAGTATTTCTAAACTTCTGTTTAAGCACATCCAAGGGAGAGAACTTAGCTCATTCTGAAGCACCCCACCCCATAGTCACACAGATCCATTTGCTAGAAAGTTCTTCTTACTGTTAGTTTGAATTGTTTTAATTTCCACCTATTGGTCCTTGTTTTGCACTCTGAGACTCTTGAAAATAAGTTTGCCTTGTCATTCAGCCATTCTGCAAATATTACAGGAGCCCTATGAATATTGAGGAAAACGGTCCTCATTCAATAGGTAAATTTCAGAGGGATGGAAACAGCAGCTAGAGTCTAAGGATGAGGCAAACATTGTTTCATGTCTTAGATTTTATAATGCTTTACTAGTAACATTTTGTATTTTTAATTTTGCTATGGCTTCACTAATCATCGAAGAAGGGATACACAGGTTTCCATTATGTATCAAGTCCACAGTGTCATTGTCCTTGTCATAACTTAGTGTGCCCTTGTACTCTGGCAGTTGCAGAGCAGATCTGGCTTATGTACTTAGCCCTCTGGGCTCATCTGGTTGGCAGTCTGGTGTGTGGTAATGCAGACTAAGTATGGTCTTTGTAGTCCAATTAACATGCCAAAAACAATGTGCTGGTCTAGGCACTTCTTTCAATCTTGGTTTCCTTTACTGTAAAATCTAGCTTTCACTACCCACCTCAAAGGAACATTTTAAGAATTAGATATGGTCATGTGTATAACGTATTTGGCACCATGTTCTTCCCATTGCTGCTTTTGAAATCATGTATATCCAGTCATGAAAAGGAACTGTGATATGGAACTATGGAAAGATCTATGAAACTATCTCCCATTCCAAACCCAAGATGCTAATTTTAACACCCTGAGGCCTCAAACTAGTGATCATCCTTGAGAAAGTCACTTAACTTCTCTGAACCGTAGACAGTAAATATATCGAATTAGATGCTTCCTAGTCCTAGGTATGACTTTAAGAAACCTATATCCAAGATACCATCTTTCTGAATCTCCACCTCTAGTCAAAGGACACAAGAATTTCCCCCAAGTCTTTATCTCCAAAGTGAACTTCATAAAACACTATTGTTTTGCCCAGATTATCTGTTCATCTAAGCACCTCTGTACACCCCTAGTGGATTTTGATGCACCTTATATAATATATTTTACATCTTAAGAATATCCATGATATGGAGCCTTCTGAAATTCTCGGAGAGTACCATGGAAATTCAGCAACCTTTAATACTTATCAACTCAATTCATCTATGGGAGGAGGGGTTTTCAAGGGCCTATTGGCCTGATAACAGCACTCCTGAGCTAAGCAGGATGGGCCTTGACTGGGAGGGCAGTTTAAGGTCATGCTCTGGTATACGGGTATATGACGTTGCTGAGACAGTGGCCCTGCCAATTGTCTCTCTGGGTGGAGTTGGCCCTGATCCCTGGCATGCAGTTGGTAACTTAATAGCAGAGAATATAACATGGGCACTGTTAGGGTGATAACCAGCCAGTCCTTGGAGTACCCTAAGTTTCATCGCAACCCGTACTGAAAAAAAAACTCCAGCCAAATGCAACGGCCTTGATAGTAAGTCCCACAGTTTGCTGTGAATGCCAGCCCAGCTCATTCCCCGTTTATTTGAAATCAGCAAATATTTATTGAGGGTCCTGTGTGCTTTATCTGTTTTAGGGGAATTGTAAAATAACTCATATTGCTTTGAGAGCCAGCAGTTCATGTTTCTGCCCTGAGCTTCCCAAGGGAAGTGTCTTTTCAGGAATGTGTGCCCCCATTTCCTACCCCTTCCAACTGGCCCACCCTGGTCGGTTGAATTGTAGAACTCCTTAGAGAGTAGAAACCAAGTTTTCTCCTCTGCATAACTCTGGTCTTTTTTTTTCAAGTGCCATTTTTTCTCCTAGGACTGGACAGAGGTACAAGGTAAACCTTCTAGACTCTAACATACCACAGCTTCCCTCTCCCAAAGGTCTTGCTAGTGCTGGGTCAAGTCTATTCAATATGAGGTCCTTGATCAGGGCAACCATTCGTGGGGAGGACATTTGTTTACGTGGCTAATCCAGGCATTTTCTAAGAAAGACAATAAGAATGAAACTCAACCAAATCATTTATCTGCCAGATTTAAAATAAATGAAGAGGCTATGGTGGGGAGATAGGGAAATGGGGCTGAGGGGGGCGGGGAGAGACAGTACAAGAGATTTAAGGCAGCATCCTAGCATTCTAACAAGCAGAGGAGCAGAATCAGAGAGAGTGCTGTTGCAGCCTCTACAATCTCACTGATTTGAGACCAAGGTTAAGCAAGTCTGACAAAGTGGTTCATCAAATTGGAGGCAAACCCCATATCTATTGGATCTCATTAATTCCCAGACTGGCTTATTGTCAATCCCAATCAGTTCAGCCCACCACGTGGCACTTTCGTCTCTCTGCACTTGCTTCCTCCTTCCATCTATGGTGGCCTGACTCTGTTCCCCGAAATAATTACACTGTTCCTGTCACGCCAGCTACCAGCTGCCTGTCAGCTGGGAATCCTAAAAGCCTCGTAGGTGATGAGCAAAACAGCAACTGGTGATTCTCATTTACCAAAAGCCTTTCTATTTTTAATTTTTTGATAATATTCCATGCTACAGTTTCCTTTCTCTCCCACCTACCCTTTGTGGTATTTTTAGGCTGTGCGGGCTCTTCAGAACGAGCGTCTAGCTTGCTGAGAGCTGCAAATAGCTTTTCCCCTTACCTTCCCGTCATGGTGTACTACAGGCATGTGTCATGTGGAGAACCGGGCGTTTTACTCCAGCCTTTTACACGGGCTTTGCTTCTGTGTGCTGCTAATCTGTGGAGAAATCAAAGACACACCAGCCACAAAGGGGAGGCCCTGGCCCCACAGCTGCCTGCCAGGGTTATTATGAAGGCCCATCCATCCTGTACCAAGAGCTCGCTGGGAGCAACTGGCAGCAGACAGGGGAAAGCCAGAGATCAGGGATCTGAGCAGGGAAAGGCGATTTGGGTGAGGGGAGGGTGGGAAGGGGCATTAGGGATTAGGACTTGAATGATGGAAGCACCCTGGGGATGCTGCAGTCGAGACTGCGTCCGGGCAAGGGCAGATGGAAGCATTACCTGAGATGCTTGCAGGGGAGACCAAAGGTCTGCCAAGCCCAAGCTTTTCCTCTGTCAGGTCTAGCTCAGAAGCTTCTATGGAAAAGAGAGAGGGCAGAGCAAGCTTGTGATATCATCCCCCCCAGCACTGCTACAGGTCCACAGAAAGCCCTTGCAGCTGCCTGGCCCTCCCTCCAAAGCTATTGGAAAAGAGTCGGTTATAGAATCTATTATGGCAGGGGTTCTCAAAGAGTGGACCCCAGGCTGGCAGCAGCAGCATCACATGGGAACTTGTCAGAAATGCAGATTCTCAGGTCCCACTCCAGACCTATTGAGTTGGAAACTCTAGGAGTGGAGCCCAGCATTCTGTGTTTGAACTAGCCCTCCTAGAGATTCTGAGGCACATTAAACTTCGATAACCACTCTGTTAGGGAAAACAAGCCAAGGATATCCACTGGGGAGTCAACTGAAGGAGAATTTTTCAACTGTGTAAGAGAATTGGATACAAACATTGAGATTCATAGCCACTTCTCATATGATTTCTGAAATAAAATAAAAAGGAATGAAATAAATGCTACCGATATCTTAAAAAGCAAAATGGCCGTAGACCAGAGAAAAACGAGAATCACTTTTTATAATTAATGTTATAATGCTAACAAGACCATATTTGACGTTTCCTTGTGGGGAGAGAGGGTGGATTTTTCATTGGAAAACTGTCTGTATTCGGTTGGGACCAGTGCATGGTGTTTTGATTATGAAGAGACCATCCCCAAAGACCATATATGCCTGAAATTGCTGAGTGCCCCAAAAAATTGTTCTTGAAAAGTCATCTAAATATGTTACAGTGATTAGTGATGTTTCTAAAAGAAAAACCTGCAAGGACAACTTTCAAATTAAAATTCTTGGCTGTTCAATACAATAGTGTAAGGTAGATGACTTTCTCCTTGCTCTCAGCTCACAGCCTTCCTTCTTATTTACTGAGAAAATTGAAGTCATCGGAAATGAAATCCCAAATGAGCCTACCATCAACTATCCCTGCCTCCCTGCATCTATGCACCCCACTCTGCATTACTTTCTGCAGCACCTGCCCACAAGGCTGTAAGGCCAACACCTCCTCTTGTGCCCTGGAATCCCATCAGCTCTAACCTCCTCAAAGATCCTCCTCCTGCAATCATCAATTTCTCCTCCCCACTGGGTAGTTCCATCTGCATATAAACATTCTGAACTTGGCCCACCTTTAACAATCTCTCTTGACCCCATCTTCACCTCCAGCTACCACTCCATTTCCCTGCTCTGTGTGATAGCTAAATTAAAATGAAATAAGTCTAAGCTTCCTGTCTGCACTTTCTCTTCTCCTAGTCTTTCTGGACCCCTTTCCAGTCAGGCTTACAGCCTCACCTACTCCACTGAAATTATCCTCCAAGTTACCAGTGCCTTCCATGTTGTCAAACACAGTGACTTGTGCCTCATCTCACCTAGCTCAGCCTCTCAGCAGCTTTTGACATAGTTCTCACCTCATCCATTGGCTTCTCCTTTTCTGGCTATTCCCTGAATCCCCTTCCTCTCTCCCTATCTGAAAATTTGCAATGTCCCAGAGCACTCTTTAAGTTTCTTACCTGTTCTAGCTATACATACTTTACTGGGTAAGCTCATCCAGTCCCACAGCTTTAAATATCATCCACCAGGAAATCAAAACTATCCAGAATCAACCACTTTTCTCCACCTCCACTGCTATTCTGGTCAAGCCCCCATCATCTCTCATCTGGACTATTGGAATAGCTTCTGCCCTTGGCCTATTGGTCTATTCCCTTTTAAACTGGTCATTTTTAAAAGACAAGTCAGATTATGTTTCTTCTCTACTCAAAACCTCCTCAAGTTGTCCCATCTCAAACAATAAAATACAAATCAGTACCTAGATCTGCAAAGCCCTGTATGACGCTGCCTTGGTAGAAATTTTATGACTACCAATTTCCCTATCACTATTGAGCTCCAGCTGCTCCGACCTCCTTGATGGCCCTTAAACATGCCATGCTTCTCCCACCTCAGGGTGTTTGCATTTACTATTTTCTGTGCCTAGAATGCTCTTCTCCTATGTCTACATTTTCTTCTTTCCTGACTTCATTCAGTTCTCTGCTCAAATGTCACCTTACCAGAGAGGTCTTCTCAAACACCTCTCTTTAAAGTCGTCCGCACATTCCCTATTTATTCCACCCCATCACCTATCCCTTTACCTGCATTATTTATTTTCATAGCACTTATCACTACTTGCATTTATATATTTACTTGATTATTGTCTGCCTCCCTCGTATAGAATATAAGCTCCATGTTCCCTAGTATCTAGCACAGTGCCTAGCATTTAGTAGGCTTCCAGTAACATTTTGTTGAATAAATTAATAAATAAGTGGACAAAGGTATTAATATATTCTCTGTGCCACAGAAGGAGAAGGTGAGAGTGGGGTCTTCTCTGTCCTAGAAACCAGGCACTTACAGGGCATTTATCAGTTCCCTGGAAAATTCTACATATTCTCTCTTAGCCAAGTGCAGAATTAGTTATTATGATTTATGAAGATTGCCTCTCAGACTCACATTTAGGGTCATGAAGGCAAATCTGTTACATGTTATCTAAAGCTGATGAGAATATTACCACTTCTCCCTACCTCTGATACAGCTCCCACACATCTCTCCCTACCAGCTCCTTTTCTGTATGCCTGCAGTTCCCAGAGGGCCCTCAGGAATCTGGCCTAGCTCTCCACTGCTGGGCCAACTCCCTGCCCATTGGCCTGGCTGTCAGCATCCCAGTTCCTTCTTTATCTCTTCATGAGCCTCCTTGTCCTCTCTGACCTGGCGCATTCAGGTCAGTTCTGGCGTAAGCAGAACGGTAGCCACTACTTGGAAAGGGCTGGTCTAAAGGGGCAGAGCTCCCAGCCTTTCTGGTAATTTCCTTTCTTAGGAGATAGTAACAGATTTATCCAGAACAATCCTTCTGTGAGGCAAGTCTCTCCATTAGTTACAGTCAGTTAACTTTCCCAAGCCCTGCTTTTGCACCCATCTCTCTCCATTTTGCCCTGATTGTTTTTTCCTCAAGGCTGCAGAAGAGGCTAAAAGGAGAGCCAAGCCCCAAGCCACATTGATCATAACTGAGCAGCTCAAGTATCTCTGACATTTTGGGGGACCTGAAAGTTGAGCAGCCATCTTCGGGCCGCCCTCCAAAGTGTTCTGCTCATGTTGGTAACAGTGGTCACTGTGTGTTCTGCAGTTAAAACAGGAAGATCCAACAGCTAGGTACTTTACAAAAGTGACCCCACTTAATTTTCTTAGCCTCCTTACAAAAGAGATGTTATCATCATCCTTTTACAGGGGAAGAAGGGAACTTGGCCAAGCTCATACAGTGAGTTGGTGCTTTTGGTGACTACATTATCCTGTATTTTGAGGGATGTTGAAAGTCTCAAGGTTCAAAATTATCTTTGAATTGTCTCCTTTCCAAAGGGTGCACATAGGTGCATGCACACACATGTACACACACATACACATACACATAACACATGAAGCACTCTTATTTCACTATAATTAAGGAAAGTCATTGGTAGCATATTAACCCAAAGGAATCATTTGATGCTATAACTTGGGCTATATAACCTGGAAGGTATAAACCAAAACAGACTCAGAAGGGGATAGTAAGAACCTCTGAGCCTATCCTTGGAAGAAATTCTGGTTCAGAAGAAGCACTGAAGCAAGAGTCCTAAGTCTTGGATTGCTGTTCTTGCATGATCACTCCTACATCCTCTGACTTTGGCAATATTCCTTTACCTCTCCGAGCCTCAGTTCCTTCATCTGTAAAATGGAAACTATGATACCTGCCTTACCTGCCTCATGAGGAGAATCAAATCAGATAAAGGAGGGGTGCTTTATCAATACGCCTGTTGAGAGAGAAGATAGTAAATGTCTTTGTGCATTCTAGATATCCCGGTTCAGACAGAATGCATTCATAGTCACTGACTTGAGTATATGAAATTGTAACTTTTAAAAATTTCCTATAAACTAGACTTAAATTCTATCTGATGCACCCATCTGTCTGATGGAGAAAATACAGTCTGATCACTAATAGGCTGTCAGACACTTCAGTGATTTTCTCAGTCATCCAGACTGCAACTCAAACACACTCAGAATTCCCTATGCTGCCCCTCTCCCCCTGGGCTGGAGATCAGCTCTTGTCTTCCTCAAATGCTGTCTCAGCATCAGCAGGAAGAAAGGCCTTTCTATCAGTCTCCATCTGTCTAAGTCTTTTGAGATGTGTCTGTGTCCTCATTCTTTTCCTGGCTGTGTGGTCCATTCACTGCTGTGATGGCCCCTATTTGGCATTATAGCTCCTCTCCCCTCCTTCCCTCTTTTCCTGTCGCCTTCTTGTCCCTCCCCTTCTCTCTTTCTCTCTCTCTCCTCCTTTTATCCTAGCCCCTAAATATGGGCTTTTCTTCAAGATTCAGTACTTAATCCTGAGACATTTTTTTCTACATTGTTCCCCTCAGGCAATTTATCCACCTTCCTCACCCCTCAGCCTTACATCTAAGGTGAAGATCTCCAAATCAAAGCTCTGCCCCCATTTTTTTCCTAGTTGTCATAGAATCATGATGTCAGTGCTAGAAGGAACCATTTTCCTGCAGGACTTTGCATCTCCAACTCTCTGGCAGAATCCTCCCACCCTGGCTACTTCTCAACCACCCCAAATTCACTATGGCTAAAACCAAATTTATCATCTTTTCCCCAGACAGCCAACTGCCTTTTGGTTTTCAAGGAAGTGTTGTTACTTCTGCTGCCCAGGTTCAAAGCTTCGAGAGTCTCTGAATTGTTATTTATGTCTTTCTCCTCACATCTGGTTGGGCCTTATGATACTCAATTCTCACCATTTAAGGTCTCTGGAATCTGTTTTTCCTTTCCACTCACAGTGGCACCACCAGAGTTCAAGCGATTATTGCTTCATGCCTCAATTACTAAAATCTTATCCTGATTTGCTTCTAATTAAAATGCATCCTACCCAACAAATCTCTCTACTTCTCTGTGACCTCCCAATCAATACTTGTTGAGACATAAGGGGTTCTTAATGGGTGGCACAGGGTTCGCAGATGGGCTCCGGGAGGAACTGTGAACCCTCTGAAATTATATAAAACATTACTTAAATGAGATAATTAGAAATTTGATTAAAAATACAAATGTTTCTCAGAAAAGAAGCATGTCAACTTAAACTCACACTTAAAATTCAATGGTTCATGTTAGGACCTCTCCGAAGGCCAGATTTGAAGGGAGAATGAATGAGGCCCTGGGACCCAAAGATTGAGTCTTGACTCATCCTCCTTTTCACTGGCATGCCCACAAAGTAGCCCTTGAATTGGTGTTTTGGCCTCTGATCAATCATTCATTCTTTCTTTAGTCACTCATTCATTCTCTCTATATGAAACATGTAGTGTGTGCCAGAATTTTCGTCTCATCTTTATCACAAGCCTCTACTGAAGATTTTATTATGCTCATTTTACAAATGAGGACATTGACTCCTAGAGAGGGTAGCTTTCTGGCCCAAGCTCACACAGCTAGACAGAAGGGCTGGAATCCAAACCTGGTCTAACTCCAGTGCTCACATTCCTTCCTAAATATCTTTTATTTCTACCCAACCATCTGTGTGCCAGGTACTGGCCACACCCTAAGAATATGAAAATTAATAGAATGAAATGAAATAATGTATGTTAAAGCATCTGGCATTGGGCCTGACCCAAAGTAAGGATTCAAAACTGTTGGTTCAAAGAATAATCATTGAAAAAAATTATACTGAGTACTCAACTTAAGGAACTGGCAATGTTATAACAGAGGGTCATTCAAAGTGGCAAGGGGACACCAGGCAAGAGGGTCTACCTGCTGGAGGCAAATGGGAGAGAACAGGATAGTAACCAACTGACAATACTGTGTGACCCATTGAACAGTGAGCAACTTGGAGACAAAATCTTGGTCTCCATCAGATTCCCTTCCCTTTAACAAATAGCCATTGAATAGATTTAGCCCAATCTATCATTTTACAGATGTAATATAAACTAACAAAAGAGAAGAAATAAAGAAAATAAGCTATTAACCATGGGCAGTTCTGGGTGGTAAAACTGTAGGCTAAAATTTCCTTTTTTTCTTTATGTACTTAATGTTCTACAATGAGGAAGTAGGACTTTTGTCCACATAAAGGACAGCATTATTTAAAGAAACAGAGGTAGAGGCAAGATCCCAGGGTCGGGGGCACAGAATCTCCCCTTCCATTTGTCTCTCACCGCAGGCCCAGACTTTTGTTGCATAACCTGTCCTTGACCCAGTGTAGCTGTAATCATTGTTACGAAAAGTTTATCTCACAGATAAACACAATGCCATTCCCAAAGACCTGAAATTTGACTACACTGTATAGCAAAAATCGGGCATAAGATTTGAGCCAAATTGCTCAAGTTCAAATCTTTTGGAACCTTTCTAAATTGTTCTCTGTTTCTCTCTCCTGACGTTTGGTTGGGCCTTATGATGCTCAATTCTCACCATTTAGAAAAGTAGGAATACTAGCCTGATAGGAACTGTCCTGCTGGCCCTAAGCAATTAGTGTAATTCCTTCTCTCCCAAGAAGGCTGATGGCTTTCATTATTACTCATTTGATGATTTTGGGGTCTACCTGGGTTTTTAATTAATCGTTATCTCATTCTTCCGCCCTCTTCTAATCAGGGTTCTGGAATTGCTACTAGCTCTTGGTGCCTTAGAGGGAAAATCCTTTCTTCAGACAGCTATCAAAGCTGTCTAGCACACCATCTTTTTCCTTCTCTAGCTGCAAACAGCCTTCTCTGCTCTCTCAGCGGACAATTTCCACTGTTAATGTGATACGTCAAGGAACCACTCAGGGAGGCCTTGCTCAGGCATCTCATTGGTGATTTCCAGCTCACCTCAAGAGCCAGGACAAAACTACACTTCTTCTCTTGTTTCTTTGTTTTCAACGCCAAGCGACCTAGTCGACCTAGTTTTCTCCACACTTCACCACCAAAAGAGGCGTGAGAGAGTTTGTGAGAAGCTCAGCAAGTTGACACAGACAAGGACATAATAACAACAGTAACCACAAACTTGCAAGATGTGTTGCTTCTTAGTGATTTCTTCCCAGCTGATGTGAGCGGCTACTTTCCCAGCAGAAAAGGGCATACATATTATTTGCCCTCATCAATGATAAAAGCAAGAAGATACTTTATGACACATTTTGTACTTTATCTTTTTCCTCACATAAAAACTGGGCTTTTATTTTCTTTCTGGAATCCTCATTTCTCCACCTCCTTTTTTCTGCAGCCTAAGCAGAGGCATGCTCATGCTTGTTCTCCTTTCAGGGTCTTACAGTTTTTCTTTCCTCCAAACCTCCAGAGGAGGTCAGGAAATGGTGCTTCTCCCTGCATTTCCATCTGCCTGTTTAGTGGGGCCTGTGGTGAGCCTTTCTTTCCCAGCCTAGCTCTCATGCTACCTGCTTCTCTGACCCATAGGTTGAAACTCTCCTTCTGCGCTGGGAAGACTGGAGTGGGTGAAATTAACATCAAGAAACAGATGCCTTAACTGTGGGGGTGTTTATAAATACAGTTCAGAGGACAAATAGCTTGCTGGAGGCAAGGAAGATCATTTTTTAACTCAGGTGGCTATGGCTACATTAGTTTCCTCAGAAGCAAGCCTGGCCAGCATGGTCAGTGGCAGAAATTAGAAAGTGTAAAGATGCTCGGCTCACACACATCCTCAAGAAGCAAGCAGAGGAAATGTGTGTTAGACATTGGAAAGGTCTCTCCATGACTAAGCATACACAGGCTCCTCGAGGTCAGGCCCTGGCACATCAAATATATCACAGAGTGGGATTAGGTGGCCATAAGCATTGCTTCCAGAATCCGCAGGTGAAAGAGGGTAGAAAATTCCACAGCTATCATGTAGAGTCTCTACTGCCTAACTTTCGGAGAAAGTGAGAGGCATAGAAAGATTTGTATAGTCAATGTTATCTTAGAATAAGGCTTAAAATAGGGATTAGCATAGGGCCCCACAAGAATCAGAGGATAGAACTCAGAGGTCTGGGAACTTAGATGGGAAAAGGTTGACATTTTTATACTCACAAACCTCTAACTAAAATTAAGCATTTTCTTTCTTTATGAATGTATGAAACAGTTTCATTAGTAGTAGCTGTGTCTTTGTCACAAATAAATGTCACATATTCATTTGTATCATAGTTGTTCAAAATATCTGAATACACCATTTATGCTTATCTCTGCTTCAAAATTATGGTACTTATTAGACCTATCACTTGACCTTGCTGTTCAATATATCCATAAAACACATCAATTACTATATCACAAATGCATTTACTAATATTTTGATAAAAATATTTCAATATAATTGGCTCTCTTTTTAATATGTTTTTCATGCATTCTTTTTTTTTTAATTTATTGAGATGACAATTGTTAGTGAAAATACATAGATTTCAGGTGTACAATTCTGTATTACATCATCTATAAATCCCATTGTGTGTTCACCACCCACAGTCAGTTCTCCTTCCATCACCATATATTTGATCCCCCTTACCCTCATCTCCCTCCCCCCACACCCCTTACCCTCTGGTAACCACTAAACTATTGTCTGTGTCTATGAGTTTTTCTTTCTCATTTGTTTGTCTTGTTCTTTCGTTGTTTTTGGTTTATATACCAAATATCAGTGAAATCATAGGGTTCTCTGCTTTTTCTGTCTGACTTATTTCGCTTAGCATTATACTCTCAAGATCCATCCATGTTATCACAAATGTGCCTATATCATCTTTTCTTACAGCCGAATAGTATTCCATTGTGTATATATACCACAACTTCTTTATCCATTCATCTATCGAAGGACATTTTGGTTGTTTCCATGTCTTGGCCACCGTAAACAAAGTTGCAATGAACATTGGAGCACACGTGTCTTTATGTATAAATGTTTTCAGATTTTTTGGCAAGATACCCAGGAGAGGGATTGCTGGGTCGTATGGTAATTCTATTCATAATTTTTTGAGGAACATCCACACTGCCTTCCATAACGGGTATACCAGTCAGCATTCCCACCAACAGTGTATGAGGGTTCCTTTTTCTCCACAGCCTCTCCAACACTTGTTACTATTTGTCTTGTTGATGAAAGCCATTCTGACTGGGATGAGGTGATACCTCATTGTGGTTTTCATTTGCATTTCTCTGATGATTAGTGATGTTGAGCATTTTTTCATATGTCTATTTGCCATTTGTATGTCCTCTTTGGAGAAATGTCAATTCAGGTCCTCTGTCCATTTTTCAATTGGGTTGTTTGTTTTTCTGTTGTTGAGTTTCATGAGTTCCTTGTATATTTTGGATATTAGCCCATTATCGGAGGCACTGTTTGCAAAAATCTCCCATTCAGTTGGTTGCCTCTTTATTTTGTCGATGGTTTCTTTTGCTGTGCAGCTTATAAATTTCATATAATCCCATTCGTTTATTTTAGCTTTTACTTCCATTGCCTTTGGAGTCAAATTCATAAAATGCTCTTTGAACCCAAGGTCCATAAGTTTAGTACCTATGTTTTCTTCTATGCAGTTTATTGTGGCAGGTCTTATGCTTAAGTCTTTGATCCATTTTGAATTAATTTTGGTACATAGTGACATAGCAGTCCAGTTTCATTCTTTTGCACGTGGCTATCCAATTCTGCCAGCACCATTTATTGAAGAGGCTGTCTCCTCCATTGTATGTTTTTAGCTTCTTTGTCAAAAATTATCTGTCCATATTTATGTGGTTTTATTTCTGGGTTCTCGGTTCTATTCCATTGGTCTATGTGTCTGTTTTTCTGTCAATACCATGCTGTTTTGATTATTGTAGCCCTGTAGTACAAGCTAAAGTCAGGGAGTGCAATACCTCCATTATTGTTCTTTTTTCTTAAGATTGCTTTGGCTATTCGGGGTCTTTTGTGGTTCCAAACAAATGTGATGATTTTTTCTTCTATTTCTTTAAAAAATGCCATTGGGATTTTGATGGGGATTGCATTAAATCTGTATATTGCTTTGGGTAATATGGACATTTTAACTATGTTGATTCTTCCAATCCATGAGCACAGAATGTCTTTCCACTTCTTTGTGCCTTCTTCAATTTCTTTCAAAAATGTCTTATAGTTTTCAGCATATAGGTCCTTCACATCCTTGGTTAAGTTTACTCCTAGGTATTTTATTCCTTGTGCTGCAATTCCAAAAGGAATAGTTTTTTTGTATTTCTTTTTCTGAGATTTTATTGTTAGTATATAGGAATGCAATGGACTTTTGTACGTTGATTTTGTAGCCAGCAACTTGACTGTATTCGTTGATTGTTTCTAAACGTTTTTTGGTGGAATATTTAGGGTTTGCTATATATAGCATCATGTCATCTGCAAACAGTGATAATTTAACTTCTTCATTCCCAATTTGGATGCCTTTTTATTTCTTTCTCTTGCCTGATGGCTCTGGCAAGGACTTCCAACACTATGTTGAAAAGCAGAGGTGATAGGGGACAGCCCTGTCGTGTTCCTGAACATAGAGCAAAGGGCTTCAGTTTTTCACCATTAATTATGAGATTAGCTGAGGGCTCATCATTCATGGCCTTTATTATGTTAAGGTATTTTCCTTCTATACCTATTTTATTAAGTGTTTCAATCATAAATGGATGTTGTATCTTGTCAAATGCTTTTTCTGCATTAATTGATATAATCATATGATTTTTGTCCTTTATTTTGTTTATGTGATGTATCACATTGATGGATTTGCGGATGTTGAACCATCCTTGTGCCCCGGGGATGAACCCCACTTGGTCGTGATGAATAATCTTTTTAATGCATTGTTGTATTCGATTTGCTAGAATTTTGTTTAGGATTTTTGTATTAGTATTCATCAGAGATATTTGTCTCTAGTTTTATTTTTGTGTGTGTTGTTCTTACCAGGTTTTGGTATCAGGGTAATGTTGGCCTCCTAAAATGAGTTAGGGAGTACTGTCTCTTCTTCAAATCTTTGGAAGAGTTTGAGCAGGATTGGTATTAGATCCTCTTTGAAGGTTTGGTAGAATTCACTAGTGAAGCCATCTGGTCCCGGACTTTTGCTTTTGGGAAGGTTTTGGATGACTGATTCAATTTCGTTACAGGTGATCGGTCTGTTTAGATTTTCCAGGTCTTCATGGTTCACCCTTGGAAGGCTATATGTTTCTAAGAACTTGTCTATTTCTTCTAGGTTATTGAACTTGGTGGCATATAGTCCTTCATAGTATTCTTGGATGATCCTTTGTATTTGTGTGGTGTCCGTGATAACTTCCCCTTTTTCATTACTGATTTAGTTAATTACTATCTTCTCTCTTTTTATCTTAGTGAGTCTAGCCAAGGGTTTGTCAATTTTGCTAATCTTTTCAAAGAACCAGCTCTTTGTCACATTAATTTTTTTTATTGTCTTTTTGTTCTCTATTTCGTGTAATTCTGCTCTGATTTTCACTATTTCCTTTCTTCTACTGACCTTGGGTTTCACTTGTTCTTCTTTTTCTAGTTCTTCAAGGTGTAACATGAAGTTATTTATTTGGGATTTTTCTTGTTTCTTGAGATAAGCCTGTAATGATATAAATTTTCCTCTTAAAACCGCTTTTGCTGCATCCCATAAATTTCGGTAAGATGTGTTTTCATTGTCATTTGTTTCTATGTATCTTTTTAGCTCTCCTCTAATTTCTTCTTTGACCCAGTCGTTCTTTAAAAGTATTTTGTTTAATGTCCATGTATTTGTGTTTCTTCTGTTTTCTTTTTGCAGTTGATATCCAATTTCAAAGCCTTGTGATCAGAGAATATGCTTGGTATGATTTCAAACTTCTTAAATTTGTTGAGGCTAATTTTATGTCCCAATATATGGTCTATCCTTGAGAATGTTCCATGTACACTCAAAAAGAATGTATAGTCTGATGTTTTAGGATGAAGTGTTCTATATATGTCAATGATGTCCATTTCATCTAATGTGTCATTTAGGGCTGGTATTTCGTTATTTATTTTCTGTTTGGATGATCTATCCATAGCTGTCAATGGTGTATTGAAGTCCCCTAGTATAATTGTGTTTTGGTCAATTTCTCCCTTTAGTTCTGTTAGTAGTTGCTTGGTATATTTCAGTGCTCCCTGATTGGGGGCATAAATATTGATGACTGTTATGTCTTCTTGTTGTATAGTCTCCTTTACCATGATGAAATGTCCATCTTTGTCTCTTGTTATCTTTTTCACCCTGAAGTCTGTTTCATCTGATATCATTATGGCTACACCTGATTTTCTCTAGGTACCATTTGCTTGGAGTGTCAATTTCCACCCTTTCACTTTCAGTCTATGCTTGTCCTTGTAGCTGATATGTGTCTCTTGGAGACAGCATATGGTTGGGTTTAGTTTTTTGATCCAATCTGCTACTCTGTGCCTTTTTATTGGTGAGTTCAGTCCATTTACATTTAAGGTGATTATTGATACATGAGGATTTCCTGTCATTCTATCTTTATTTTTCTGGTAAGGCTGTGTCTCCATTGTTTCTTTGCCTTTTTGTTGTTGTCCGTTATTTCTGTGCGGTGGTATTCTATGATGTTTCCCTCTGTTTCTTCTTTTATTACAGTATATATTTCAGTGCTGGATTTTGTTTTTTGAGTGGTTACCCTTAAGTTTATGTAAAAGAAAGTGTGATATTTAGAGTATTCCATTTTCTTCAGCACGCTTACTTTCTCCATTCCCATATTCCTGTTCAGGCCTTTACTCTCCCCCTTTTTATGTTGCCACAAATTGTCCCTGTTGATCGTGGTCAAATAGCCTTTTTTAGTATTTCTTGTAGTGCAGGTCGTATATTAGAAAATTCCCTCAGCTTCTGTATGTCTGGAAAGGTCTTTATTCTTCCTTCATATCTAAAGGATATCTTTGCTGGATATATTATTCTTGGCTCATAATTTCTCTCTTTCAATAGTTTGAATATATCCATTCCCTCCTGGCTTGCAGACTTTCTACTGAAAAATCTGATGATAATCTAATGGGCTTTCCTTTGTAGGTTACCGTCTTCTTTTCCCTGGCTGCCTTCAGGATTTTTTCTTTGTCGTTGATTTTAGACAGCTTCAATACAGTGTGTCTTGGAGAAGGCCTGTTGGGTTGAGGTAATTAGGTGTTCTATTTGCTTCTTTGATTTGAGGATCCAGTTCTGTCCACAAGTTTGGGAAGTTCTCATCAACAATTTGTTTGAATACAAAATGAAAAATAAAAATCACATGATCATATCAATAGATGCAGAAAAAGCATTTGATAAAATACAGCAACCTTTTATGATAAAAACCCTTAAGAAAGTGGGAATAGAGGGATCATATCTTAACATAATAAAGGCCATATATGACAAACCCACAGCTAACATCATACTCAATGGGGAAAAGCTAAAACCATTCCCCCTAAGATCAGGAACAAGACAAGGTTGCCCACTTTCTCCACTTCTATTCAACATAGTACTGGAAGTTCTAGCCACAGCAATCAGACAAGAGAAAGAAATAAAAGGCATCCAAATTGGTAAGGAGGAAGTAAAATTATCATTATATGCAGATGATATGATACTATATATAGAGAACCCTAAAGACTCCACCAAGAAACTATTAGAACTGATAGATGAATTTAGTAAAGTAGCAGGATATAAAATTAATATTCGGAAATCAGTTGCATTTGTATATACCAATGATAAAATAGCAGAAGGAGAAATTAAAAAAACAATTCCATTTACAATTGCTCCAAAGACTATAAAATATCTGGGAATAAATCTAACCAAAGATGTAAAGGATCTGTACTCAGAAAATTATACAACACTGAAGAAAGAAATGAAAGAAGACATAAATAGATGGAAACACATTCCATGTTCATGGATAGGAAGAATTAATATAGTTAAAATGTCCATACTGCCTAAGGCAATATACATATTCAACGCAATTCCTACCAAACTACCAACGACATTTTTCACAGAAATAGAACATATAATCCTAAAATTTATATGGGACCATAAAAGACCTCGGATAGCCTCAGCAATCTTGAGAAATAAGAACAAAGTGGGAGGTATAACGATACCTGATTTCAAACTATACTACAAGGCTACAGTAATCAAAACAACATGGTACTGGCATAAAAATAGATACATAGATCAATGGAACAGAATAGAGAGTCCAGACGTAAATCCATGCCTATATGCCCATCTAATCTACGACAATGGAAGCAAGAATGTACGATGGGGTAAAGACAGTCTGTTCAATAAGTGGTGTTGGGAAACCTGGACAGACACATGCAAGAAAATGAAGCTGGACCACCTCCTTACACCATATACAAAAACAAATTCAAAATGGCTTAAAGACTTAAATGTAAGATCTGAAACCATAAAATATCTAGAAGAAAATATAGGAAGAAACTTCATGGACATTACCCGGAGTAAGATTTTCACTGATATATCCCCTCGCGCGAGCAAAGTAAGAGAAAAAATAAACATGTGGGATTACATCAAACTAAAAAGTTTTTTCACAGCAAAGGAAACCATCAATAAAACAAAAAGGGATCCTACTGTATGGGAAAAGATATTTGCCAATGATATATCTGATAAGGGATTAATATCACAAATCTATAAAAAACTTACTCAGCTCAACTCCAAAAAAACAAACAACCCAATTAAAAAATGGGCAGAGGACTTGGGGAGACATTTCTCTAAAAAGGACATACAGAAGGCAAGAAGACATATGAAGAAATGCTCAACCTCACTAACCATCAGAGAAATGCAAATAAAAACCACAATGAGATACCACCTCACTCCAGTCAAAATGGCTATTATCAATAAATCAACAAACAACAAATGCTGGCACGGATGTGGAGAAAAGGGAACGCTAGTGCACTGTTGGTGGGACTGCAGATTAGTGCAGCCACTATGGAAAACAGTATGGAGGTATCTCAGGAATCTGAAAATGAAACTACCCTATGATCCAGTAATTCCACTCCTAGGCATCTACCCGGAGAAATCCAAAACTCCAATTCAAAAATCTGTATGCACTCCTATGTTTATTGCAGCACTTTACACAATAGCCAAGATATGGAAACAACCGAAATGCCCATCAGTAGATGACTGGATTAAGAAGCTGTGGTACATTTATACAATGGAGTATTACGCAGCCATAAAGAAGAAAGAAATCTTATCATTTGCAGCAACATGGATGGATCTAGAGAACATTATGTTAAGTGAAATAAGTCAGAAAGAGAAAGACAAGTACCATATGATCTCACTTATATATGGAATCTAAAGAAAAGACTATGTGAATGAACTAATCAGAGACAGTTTTGGGGACGCAGAGGAAAAACCGAGAGTGGTTAGATGGGTGTGTGGGAGGGGGTTGGGGATAAGGGGAAAGGTGAAGGGATTTGGAAGCAGCTGGTAACCACAAGATGGCCTCAGGGTTTTTTTGAAAATTAATTTGGGGAAGGTACTCTATAATGTTGTAAAGATTTTGTTGGGTATCCGATGGACATGCGTCCTATTTGGGAGACCACCTCAGGGATACTGTGGATACCTGATCATGGCATTGTACACCAGAAGCTAAACATTAATGAATGCCAACTATAATTTTATATATATAATGTGATGGTTCAGTGTGAGGTCGGAGGGATAGTGGATGGGGGGAGGGGGGTTCACACTATGAGGGATATAAATGATGAACGTCTAAGTATTACCTTGTTTTGTACACCTGAAACTAATAAATAAATAATTAAAAAAAAACAAACAAACAATTTGTTTGAATATATTCTCTGTTCCCTTCTCTCTTTCTTCTCCTTCTGGTATGCCCATTATTCTTATATTGCTCTTTCTGATGGAGTCAGAAAGTTCTTGTAGAGTTCTTTCATTTCTTTTAAGTTCAAGTATCTTCGTCCATCTGTGTAATTTCAGAGTTTCTATCTTCGATTTCACTGATTCTTTCCTCCATCTGATCAACTCTACTACCTATGCTGGTTATTTCATTCTTAATTTCTTCTATTAAGTTCTTAATCTCCAGAAATTCTCCTTGGTTCTTTTTAAAAATTTCAATCTCTTTCGTAAAATGCTCATGGTGTTCTTTGATTGTGTTTCTGAGTTCACTAAACTGCCTTTCTGTGTTTTCTTGCATCTCGTTCAGTTTTTTCAGAACTGCAATCTTGAATTCTCTGTCATTTAAGTCACATATTTCCATATCTTTAAGTTCCTTTTCTGGAGACTTTTCACTTTCTTTCTGAGCTGTCTTGTTGCCTTGGTTATTCATGGCAATTACTGATTTATTATTTCTCTTCCTAGACATCTACAGGAGTGGCTTCTGCAACGGGTTGATAGGAAGAGGACTTTCGTATGTTTGCCAATTCTTGTTGGTAGAATGTTTTATTTTCTCTCCGACTGCAGCCTTTTTTTTCCTCTCTCACACAGTAGTGCTATGTTTTCTTTGCACTATTGCAGCTTCTCACACCATGGGGGGATTCCCTGGGAAACGGGCTTCTCCTCTGTTAACAGTTCTCCTGGGTCATAGGGCGCCACGTCCCTGTGTGTATGAGGAGAGCTTTTGAATTTCCAAAGCTCTTCCTGCACCTGATTCAGAGCCCTATGTTTCAGCAGTTCTGTTTACTCTTGCAGGGATCCGCCCAGATAGGTGGGGCCAGGGGCGGGGTGAGTTGTGAGAGGTGGCCCAGAGCAATGGCGGTGACCACCACCACAGCCGGTCCCGCTTCCACAGCTCCCTCCCTTTTGCCAGAACTAGTTGGGCTTCAAATCTGTGTCTGCGGGCCACAGTTCTCAGAACAGCAAATATTCTGTTCTTTTGATCTGACACTTCTACTGTTCCGCTTCTAACACCGGGCATGTGGGGGCGGGGGAGCTCTGGGAGGGTAGGGAGGGGGCGGCTAGTCTCCGTGCCTAAGGCTTCCGTTCTCTGCTCGGCAGTGAGGGCTTAAACCACCGTTTTCAGCCTTCTACCCTCAGTCTTTTCTCCTAGGTCTCTACCATGAGCGTTTTGTTCAGCCATGTTATATGCTGCCCCCTCAGCCCTGTGGGCCGTACGCGGAGCCCTAGCAGGCCGAGTTCTTCCCTCTCCCACAGCTGCGGTAGTTCCGGGATGCAGCGAGCTCGGAGCACTGAGCTAGGTCTGCGTCCTGTGCCCCCGCGGCTCTGTCTCCGCACTTGTCTCTTCCCTCCTCTCCCGCTTGTGCGATTCTCCCACCCTTAGGTGAATTCAGTAGTGGGCCTGTTCGTCTTGCTTGTCTGCTGTGCAGGGAGTCCTTTGTTGAGTTATTGTTGTTCGATTAGTTGTAAATTCCAGGGGAGCTTTACAGAGGCTCACGTCTCGCCCCCTTTTTGATGACGTCTATGATGCATTCTTAAAATACTCTTTTGAGAAGGAATTCATTGACTACACAAGAACGCCACGGAGGTCCACAGCACAAAAAGTTACGAAGTACCCCTGTCTTTGAGCATCTTATGTCAAGAGTCTATAGTGAATGAATATGGACAGCTTATTTTACATAATCACCACAACTCCACAAATTTATCATGAATACTATTTTATGAATGAGGAAACTGAGACTTAAAGAAGAATCTGTCTGATTTCAAAGGCTGTGGTCTTTCTACTATATCACACACACAAATATACATATCTTTTTATGACTCCCAAACATCTAGTCAAAAATTCAATTAGCACAGACACTACTGGCCATCAAACTAAATTAACTAGTCATCTGTCTCTACAATGCCACAAGAACTGGGGGAAACAATGAAAAAAATCAATCTAACAGATGTTTTGTCTAATTGCACTCATAATTTGATGGTGCTCTCCCCATTCCCAAAGTGACTGAGTAGGCCAAGAGTTTCCTGGTGAGGGACACAAGTTAAATGAGCTCATCCTTTGGCTGTATGAGAATAAGGATGCCCTCCTCACCTTGCTACGGCTTTGACATCCAGGTCTAGACTTCCACACCTCCTCCCTTTTCCACCATGGACACCTACCCTGTACTGCCTCCACTTAATGGCTTTTGGACTAAATTATTCATGAAGAGAAGGGGAAGGGAGAAAAGGGAGAGGATAGGGCAGGGCAGGGCAAAGCTAGAGTTGGATTTTGCCCTGGGTTCTGGGCAGAAAGACAGAGGGGTCTGTATACTTATGGAATTAACTTTCAAAATTTGAGGACCAGTAAGAAACAAGTAATTCTTCAAATAATGGATTAATTCATGACAACACCAGTGAGTGTCACAAAGGAGGAATTGAGGGCATTATATAACAGAGGGTCCCCACCTAGTCCAGGGCATAAGAAAAGATTTCTCTGAGAAAATGGTGTTTGTGAACTCATTTTTTGTAGTATTTATGGTTTTAATATCCTGCTGGGATGTAACTCTCCTTTCATTATAATATGAAATACAAGTCCTCACCTCTGCAGTCTCCTCTGGAGTAGAAGGGTGGTTTTCCCACTGTTTCTAGTTAAGATTCTACTGCTGGGAAGCAGGAGCCAGTGGCAAAGGTGTATGTCATATGTGGTTAGTGCACAGACCCAAACGACCTGAGATGTCCCCAGCCTGTGTCACCACAGCTAAGCAGTGAGGCTGAGAAGTGCAGCTTGCCCACCATGGCCCAGCTCATCCCCACAGCTGCAGCTTGCTGCAGGGACTAGGGAACACCAGCCACACGCCTCATGTGGCATTCAGTAGGCCTCCTGCGAATCCAATCAATCAAACTTTACAGTCCAGAGTCCCATTTGCACATGCTGTACAGCATAAATCCAGTGTCTTTTCAACTAGAAGCATAACAGTAGCAGTTATGATGAGGGATGGTCTGGTGTGAGGCAGAGAGGAGCTCTGACCGACCCAGGAAGGGAAACCTCCTTTTCCCAGGAGACAAAGGTTCACACACTGAAGGTTTAAAATTCCTACTTGAGAGCAAAATTACAAGGCATTCAGGAAGTACTCTTTCTAAAAAATTATTCCATGGTATTTTTAAATTCCTTTTTACTCCTTCCTGCCATATTTTGACACCACTGATAATGGGTGCTGAGGAACATGAGAAAGGGAAGAATAATGAGCAACAAAGGTATTATTGTTTACCAAAATAAAAAATTGAGTTTTGTACTTATTTTTCACAAATAAGTACAAGAACTCTTTATGCTCAGAATGATTATCTTTTATTCACCTTAAGATTTCTTCCTAAGGCATCTGTTCTGTTGGTAAACATACATACCTCACGACTTTGGGAAAAAAAATAATTTACCAACCACATAAGAAATATCCTTATTCTGGGAATTTCTGATTCTTACACCTTTATTTATTGTCTTGCTAACCATATTCTAGAGCTCATCTATTCTCTAGAAGAAGCCTTACGCAATGGTTATTAATAGAACAGATTTTCTTTCTCTTTTTAAATTAAAGTTTATTGGGGTGACAATTGTTAGTAAAGTTACATAGATTTCAGGTGTACAATTCTGTAATACATTATCTATATCTCAGATTGTGTGTTCACCACTCAGACAGATTTTCTTTAGATATATCAAGTCATACCCAAGTCATGTTAACAAGAACATACACCCATAATTCCCTTCACAAGGCTTAGAAATTTATCTGCTACTCTTTTCTTAGCACACACAGGAAAATAGGATTCCTTGTTTAGATTAATAGATTTTGATTTACTAGCTATTAAAATAGAAAAATAAAATTGCTATCAATCATCTATCTTTTCTATAGCCCTCTAAATCATACAACTTGAAAATCTTCTAAGAGCAATACAGAATCGTACCTCTTTTAAAGAAATCAATTTTTTTAACATACTATTGGGTTTTATACTTGGCACTTATAAGAAATCATTTGATTATACTTAATCTAACTTAATTATTCTGATTCTTCTTTTTAACTTTTTAAAAATTTATTGGGGTGACATTGATAGCAAAATTATATAGGTTTCAAGTGTACAGTTCTATAATACATGATCTATATATTGTACTTCGTGTTTCATCACACAGTCAATTCTCCTGCCATTTGCAACAACATGGTAAGTGAAATAAGTCAGACAGAAAAAGTTGAGAACCATATGATTTCACTCAGATATGGGATATAAAACTGAAAGCAACAAACAAGACAGACAAAAACTCATAGACACAAACAACAGTTTAGTAATTATTCTGATTCTGTGGTTGTTGTTTTTTTTAAGATTTTATTGGGGAATGGGAACAGGACTTTATTGGGGAACAGTGTGTACTTCCGGGACTTTTCCAAGTCAAGTTGTTGTCCTTTTAATCTTAGGGGGAGGGTGCAGCTCAGCTCCAGGTCCAGTTGCCGTTGTTATTTGCAGGGGGCGCAGCCCACCGTTCCTTGCGGGAGTCGAACCGGCAACCTTGTGGTTGAGAGAACGCGCTCCAACCAACTGAGCCATCCAGGAGCTCAGCGGTAGCTCAGCTCAAGGTGCCGTGTTCACTCTTAGTTGCAGGGTGCATAGCCCACCATCCCTTGCGGAAGTCGAGGAGTCGAGGAGTCCAACAGGCAACCTTGTGGTTGAGAACCTGCGCTCCAACCAACTGAGCCATCTGGCCACCCTGGAGGTGAGCTGCAGCTCATTGACTTCATTCTAGTTGTGGAGGGCACAGCACGCTGGCCCATGTGGGAATCGAACTGGCAGCCCCGTTGCCCAGAGCTCACACTCTAACCAACTGAGCCATCCATCCACCCCCTATTCTGATTCTTAATGGTAAATTTTTTTATATACTGATTTGAGTCCCGTCACTAAGGAAATTTTATCAAATTTCATACTTTCCCATATTTTTCTAGGTTATTCTTTCTTTATACTTGTTTTGTTTGGACTTTCAGCGGAAATATTGAAATAAACTGCTCTAATTTACATAGCATATCGTTTTTCAAATTAATTCTGCAGAACAGTTGTCTTCCATGAATTGTTGACATGCCAATAAAAAGGGGTTTCAAAGTCAAATAAGATCAGACACTGCAAACTGTATGTGATAGGAAAGTCGCAAAGCCCCTTGACGTGACAAATGCCCAGTGGATCTATTGTGAAGAAAACTGAATAACTTATCCACCAGTTCCAAATCTTATTTAACCATGGATCTCCCCTCTTCTCCACTGCACCCATGCTTAGAGATCACAAAACACTTCTAGTCCTCAGAATATAGTTTGGGAAACTCTTACAGCACATGATGGTTGTGTCTACATGCACATATTGTTTTGCAAAATATAGCTGACTCATCCAAACTAAGTATGTAGTTATGAGTTGCTAACTTGTTGTTTTCAAAGGAACTGTGCATTTGACTTAGCTCAAGAACTGTTTTGTTGCTCCTTTAAAAATCAGTTTCTGTAGATAGATACATTGACATCCCTAAACAAAGAGGAACATTCGATCATGATAATTTATCTGGGATTGTCCCATTCTTTATTTCAAAATGCATGCCGTTTTTTTCAATGCATGCCCATTTCAAGACAGAATCTCAGGGCTGGGAAATGAAAAACCCAGAGCGTTCCAGCTTGAAGAACTTCAGGAAATTCTAGTCCAACCCCTTCAACTTACAGATGAAGGAGCTGAGGCTTAAGATCTGATAACCATTAGTAGCTGGTCAGCCCAAGAAATCACACCCCTTCTCCACATCCCAACATCAGATCCAATATCATGTCTCTCCTTTATGATCACCAGTAGGCCAACTTTACCTGTGCTGATGTCAGTACTGTCGGAGGATTGCCTGTGCTTCACAAAGAACACAGATCTGTAGGTACACTTATTCTGTCGGTTGCCAGACGTACTTTTGATGCAGCAAACTCTCTTAGGGAAATTTAACATCACAGTGTGAGACCTTAGGATCTCACATATGGACTTATTTCTTCACTAGGGTCTTGTAATTAATTCCAATTAAGGAAAACATTAAGTAATGTTTTCCAATTAGCCTTGAAACAGTTTTCGACCCATGGTAGAATGCGTGTTTGTTCTTCACTGGGGAGATTAATATTATTAAACACTGATAAAAGACAGCATTCGTTGCATGCCTTTTGTAGCAGCTGAAGAATTGTTCTCTATGGAAAGGACAGAGATGTACTGTTTTTTCTTGGAGTATGCATTTGTTTGGGGTGGTTGTAGTGTTTGGAGGAGGAACAGTAAATGGAAATTATGAGGAAGCTCTAAAGACTTGAGTGTCTGCCTCTCTTTCTCCCCCTTCTTCCTGCTGTTGACCTAACCACACTTCCCTGGGCGGCCGATGCTCCCCAAACTCAAATGCTACACCTGTGGCTAATTCTCAGGCAACACAAGGAAGATGCTGCCATATTAGAAGCAATTGGCTGTTTGCAGGAAGCACAATGATCTGTAGTCACATCTCATTAGGGGCGCCTGGGCCCCGTGGTGCACAAGTGAAGGAAATGCTGCCAATGTAATTTGTTTTATATGCCTAATTCTCTTCCTTATAATTAACATCTGAAATGCGAAAACAAAACGATAGCACTTTGCAGGCGTCTAGGATCCCTAGAGCACTTTCAGGGAACCTGAGATTTTATAGCAGAACTCACCCTTACCTGTCCTTTCCCACAACAAACAACAGTGTGTGCTGAAGGGGGGTGTCCATTGGTCACCCTGGAGAGCTGATCCCTGAGGTACAGTAAGTGTGGGGAGGGGGGAGAAGATAAAATAGCAAGAGTCAACATTATGCCCCACCCCAGGCATGGGTTTAATTACTGTCATCTCTGGAATGAAGTGGCCCTGCAAAGATGATTCAACAGTGGGACAGGGTCACCAGTCAGGACCTTGCTGTGTATTGCCCTAGGCAGGCTTTACAGTAATTCCTCCACTGCCCCTCCACCATGACTGCTAGAAACATACATAGAGAGACAGAGGGGAAATGTGCTGTGATGGGTTTTCTGCCATCACCCACCCTGGAAAACAAGACTATGGAACCAGGAGAGCATGTCTTTCACAAAGTCTCTGCAATGGGAATGGAGGCAGCCCTCTTGGTTGCAAACACCAGAAACTGACCCTAGATAATTGAACTTGAAGAGGAATTTGTTGGTAGGATATTGGTTAGCTTCCAGACTTGTGTAATGCAGAGTCTCTGGTCCCACTTCCTGCACCAGAATGCAGGATATAGTGAGGCCGAAAAGGAACAATAACGGAGCCATAGATAGGGGAGTCATACCACTATATTCTCGATGGCGGCTGGTAGAAATACAAAAGCAAACATCCACTAGTACCCCAACGAGGGGTCTTCCTAAACCCCAGTCTCGCTGGCGGCTGGGCAAGACACAGGAAATAGGATCAACACGATCCGCAATGTAATCCATTTTCTAACTGCTCTTGTTAGCAGCAATCTGCGGTCCACTTCTCTGCCAACCAACCAACCACCACTTGCTAGCTTCAATCCACGCCTGCTAGCCCAGCCATGGCAGTTATATTAGTGGCTAATGGCTAACCGGTTACAGCTGACGGCCATCTACTACCCAAGCCAGCACCTTTCCACATGAGGCTGAGAGCCTGGAAACTGCTCTCTGGGATTCTGTCCCCACAACTTGACTAAAAAAGCAAGATGAGATGAGCAAAAGAAGATGGTGACCACCAGCATAGATAGGGTTGTGTTGCAAGACCAGCCTTGTTGGAGTATCCCAGGTACTGCCACCTCTGAATACTACCACTGCCATTGGAAGTCACCACTAAACAATGGGTGCCACCCACGTCCTTGTCTCCCAACAATCTCCATCCAGGAACATAGGAAGCAGGCTCAGATCTTAGGTAGCCAAGGCATAACAAGTGTCTTCTAGCATTAGTCAGCACACTTGGCAGTATGTTGGTCAAACTTTAGTTAATGGGTTTATGCTAAACCTCAGAAAAGTCAAAGATATGACAGGAGATGTGTAATGGCAGAGAAGACTGTTTTTAATCTCCCTTGGTATCCCCAACCCCTGTTATCCCTGACTAGCTCATGGCTCGTGTCTTTTTGTCATCCTCCTCCTCCTTTTCTTTCTCCTCCTTCTTTCTATTTTTTTCATAACAATGTCAATAATCACTTATTGAGCAATCATGCAAGTTGGTAGATGATTAACATTACATTCGTTACTTCATTTAATCTCCATGGAAATCCATAAAGCAGGTATGATGATTCCTATTTGCAGGTAATAAAATTAAGGCTTTAAAAGTTAAACATCTTGCCCAAAGTCACCCAGCTGGTACATGACAAGTGGGATTAGTTTGGCTGACTGCAAAGCCTGAGGTTTGGGTAGAATAAAGGATCCCCTTTCAGCATCAAAAAAATCCATAGACACTAACAAGATAACAGTACTTGTAGTATGTCTTGATTTTAAAATTCATGACAAAACAATGTTAATTCAGTATAAATTAAGATACATTTTATAAATCCCAATAATATCTTCACACAATGTTTTTTTTAATTTATTTTTAGATTTTATTTATTTTAAGTGTGTTTTTCTAGGACCCATCAGCTCCAAGTCAAGTAGTTGTTTCATTCTAGTTGTGGAGGGTGCAGCTCACAGTGGCCCCTGTGGGGATCAAAACAGCAACCTTGTTGTTAAGAGCACCGCGCTCTAACCAACTGAGGTAACCAGCTGCTCAACACACAATGTTTTTTAATGAGAGCAGGTTCTACATGCATTTGAAAGACATATGTGAAGGATATGTTACTTATCTAATCTTTCACAAGGCCCCTCACACATGCCCCTTACAATAACAATCTCCCCACAACCCACCAGTTAGGGGGTAGGCACATGACATGAGTTCGGCCGGATGGTTCAGAATTTTGATATGAAACATAAGTCATGGATGACTACACTAAAACCTCTAACTCTGTGGCTGCCATAGAATATGCATAATAAATATTGAAGGTGGGTGGGTAAAAGGGAAGGAGGGAGAGAGCAAAGGAGGAAGGAAGCAGGGGGAGGGGGAAGGACAGGGCAAGTTTAGTCAGGAGAAACCAACAGGAGAAGCTAAGCCAACTTGAAGGTTAAGGCTAACAGTTTCCTCATGTTCAAAGGCCAAATGAAGAAAAGTCATCTCCTGCTGGAGTAACAGGCCGGTTTTACAGGTCCTGGCAGTGAACTAAAGCAGGAGTCCACAACCTTCAGGAGGAAGGAAACTAGGAAGTGAAGGAGCGGGGAGCTCAAGTAATTAGACATGAGCTGGATCACTGACAAAATGAAAGGCATTAAACACCAAATCCACTGCGTACCATCCACCCCCCACCACCCAATGTAGAGCTCCTCTTACCATCTAGCCAAGGGGCAGAACAGGCCTCAGAGTTCCGGAGTCCTGGAAGATATTATTTCCTAGACTGTGTTCTCTGAGATCCTCTTGTTCTATGAGATCTTCCTAGGGATTTCTATGAAAAAAAGAATGAAAAGAATGTGTGCTCAAATTCTATTCCCCTCTTGGAGTTTCACAGTGTACACAGTGTGTTAAAGGGCCTTGCAAATTTGAAGTAAAGAAGCCCGTTGACCTTTGTTGAACCAAACTGATTTCCTAAACTTATTTGATCCTGGAGCCCTGCTTGGCAGACTGCTCATTATCATCTCAGAGAGTATTAAATTTCCAAGGCAACAGCTATGGAAACCCTGCCCTCCAGTATTGCCATCCTAGGGCAATGTGGACCCTTGTTCCATGGAGCCCTGTCCTGGAAGATCACTCTCCTTACCCTCAGCTTTCTGACTTGTACACTGATTAGGTTTCCATACATATTCGTCTTGCCATGGCCAATGGAAGTATTTTAAAGGCCATTATGTTATGTCTCCTGGAGAGCTTTCCTTGACTCGGCCCCATCCCAGGCCCACCTCAGTCCCACCCAACCCCAGTTGGCTGCCACATCGTCCATGTCAGGATGAAGAGCACCCACTTTGAACCTATCTGCCTGGGTTTGAATTCTGGCTCCACAACTTACTAGCTGTGTGATTTGGGGTAAACAACTTAACCTCTCTGTGCCTCTCAGTTTTCCTGTGTAAAAATTGGGGCTAATAATGTTACCTACATTATAAGATAGTTGTGACGATTTGTCGTGCCGGGTGACAGGCGGGGTCTCTGCTCCTGCTCCCCACATAAGAACGCAGGATATGGAGCATCCACGGAGCCATAGGTAGGGGAGTCATATCACTATATTCTCACCGGTGGCATCCGCCTCTCTGCAATCCGCTCTTGCTAGCCCCCATTTTTTTTTTCTGCTAGCGTAGCCACAGCAGTTATATTAGTGGCCAATGGCTTACGGGTTACAGCTAACGGCCAACTAGCCACAGCTGATGGCCATCCAATCACAGTTGATGGCCATTTACTACCTGAGCCAGCACCTTTCCACGTGAGGCTGAGAGCCTGGAAACTGCTTTCTGGGGCTCTGTCCCACAGGATTCAATGACTTAACACATGTAAGCACTTAAACTAGTGGCTAACAGGAAAGCTCTGTCAAAGTGTTTGCTCTCATTACCCCCACACAGCCCAGTAATTATCATTTTGTCCACTCTTCCATTAGATTGTGTGTAATTTGATAGCAAGGGCTGTGCCTATTAGCTCTGTTTCCTGAGTCTAGCACGGTGCCTGATACTTGCTGGCTACACCATATAAGTTGGTAAATAAATAATCTTTTGTGATTTTTACAGAAACCAAATAGAGACCAAAATTTATTTTCTAGAAAATTATAGCACATTGAGAGAAACCAGCTGATGACTGAAAAACAAAAAGCAAAACACCAGCTCAGGTGTGAAACTACAGCTGAAAGATGCTTGCTTTCATATAGCGTTGCCAGTTTCATCTTTCCAAGTCTATGATTAGGTAACAAACCTAATTTAACCTAACTTCTTTAATTTGATCATCTCCTTTTAATGGAGAATTGATTTTCTCTCCCTTAGCAAAACTTTTTGCTGGCCTTGCAAAGGGAGAAAATTAAATTTTACATCTGCATGTCAAATGTTTTAATTTTCAATTATAAAATTTCTCTCTTTCCAAGACATTCTAGAAATGGCAGTGTGGGGACAGAGTCCCAATGAGCAGTTTCCAGGCTCTCGGTGTCACATGGAAAGGTGCTGGCTCGGTTATTAGATGGCCATCAGCTGTAATCAGATGGCCATCTGCTGTGGCTGGGTGGCCATCAGCTGTAACCAGTTAACCATTAGCCACTAACATGGCTAAGGTGGCTACGGTGGTAAGGGTTTGGTTGGTTGGCAGAGAAGCAGCCAGCAGACTGTGGCTAGCAAGTGGGGTTAGCAAGCATTGATGGCAGATTGCGGATCATGTGGATACTACTTCCTGTGTCTCACCCGGCCACCAGCAAGACTGGGGTGCAGGAAGACCCCTGGGTTGGGGTACTCGCGAATGTTTGCTTTCCTGTCTCGACCAGCCGCCATTGAGACTATAGTGGTATGAACCCTCTGTCCGTGGCTCCATTGGTGTTCCTTTTCGGCCTCACCATGTCCTGCGTTCTGTGCAGGGAGCGGGAGGTGAGACCCCGCATGACAGGCAGCTAAATGGAAGCCTGGCTGCAGACTCTAAAATGCTCTCAGCAGCTGAACTTCCTAAAGTTCTGTCTGGGGCAGGCATTTCTTGATTGGATGGGAGTTACAGAATGCCCAGACTTTGATCTGTCTTTTTTGTTTGGGGGAAAGAAAGCTGTTTTGATTCCTGATCCTGGATTTTCTTAACAAAATGACTGTCAGAAATGACCCTGCCCTTCTACTCTCCTGCTCCAGCCATGAGGAGTGAGGTCACTTAATGGTTCTTACTTGTAAAGGGAATAAAAATAAAAAGGAGAGGAAATCATAGAAGTGGGAAGATCTCCAAAAGTCGTAGCCCCCATTAGCGTGTGCTTCTAATTCTAGCCGCAGATACAGCTGCGGACCCAAAAGAGTTTGCCCTTAACAGTTTAAGCAAGAGCTTTTTAAGTTAATCATATACCGCCAACCTTTAAAACCGCTATTTCCAGCCAGCAAAATAATTTTACAGCTCCGTGCTTGTTTGTTTTGCCTTGTGATGACAGACTTATCTCGCTCTGTCCTTGTTCTAAACTCAGATATGACAGTGGGAATGGACAAAGATGCAAAGAGAATTATCAAATACCAAAAAAGAAAATACCAAAGTCTCTGTTTTCCCCAGCTGGAGTTTTCAAATCAGCTGGGAAGTTCTTTGTAGTTTGTGGCGTGTTTCAAGTTTAAAACCACCACAGCCAGAACATTCTCTAAAAATATATCTTCTCTGTATGAGTATGAGTATGTATGTTGTTGTTGGTGGTGGTGTTTTGGTTTTTTGCTTTGTTTTGTTTTTGTAAAGTGTAAGAGAGGATGTTTAATAGCCTCGTTAAGCATCTTCAGGAAGACTGGCTGTGTTCTTAGCCTTGAAATGCACTTGGCTGCTATCACTAAGCAAGTCACCCTAGTAGTCTGTCCTGCTGTTTTCCCAACTCTAGAAACTGAACGTACTTGCATTCTGTCCCACAGAGATGGCACGAGGAATATTTTAAAAAGTTAGCCAATCTGTTGCCTTCTAGGGGCTTTTCAGAAAGTAGAGAACATTAATATTCCTTTTAAAAAAATTAATTAGGTATATATACACAATGGAATACTACTCTGCAGTAAGAAAAGATGAAATAGTGCCATTTGCAGCAATATGGATGGATCTTGAGAGTATGATGCTAAGCGAAATAAGTCAGACAGAAAAAGCAGAGAACCATATGATTTCACTGATATGTGGTATATAAACCAAAAACAACAAAGAAAAACGTTAATATTCTAAATAGTTTTAACCCTCTAGCCTGTGCCTGTTTCAAGTTGCTTTGTCATCTGTACCAAGCCTTTTCTTTAATCTTCCCCATGAGCGCGGGCTCAGGTTCAAATGTCGAAAATTACCATAAAACAATTGTGTTGTCCTTCTCCCAATAGAAAGTGCTCCGTTAATCAGCCAACTTGCAGTCCCCTTGTCTGAGCTCTTTTATACCAAACTGGCAGGGTAGAACTCGGCTGCAGATAAATTAGCCCACGTGAGATTGCATGTGAAAACACATTGATTTAGTATTTTTGTCCTCTCCTATTTAACGTGACAACTCGTCTAAATAGGCTTCTGTCATGACCTGACAGCTCGTGGACAAGCTATGTACAACAGGCCATTAAAACAAAATGCTCTGAATATGGAGAGTACGGAACACAGACAAAGGGATAAGATTGAAAGATAAAAGGATGAACAAAGGAGGTGTGGGGGGTTGTGGGAAGGTGGGGCCTGAAGAGTTACCCTTTAATTGTGCTTTCAGACTATATCATAGGTTGGATTCTCTGAAACACACCCTGAAATGGAATTTGGGGTGAAGGATATTTATGAGGAAAGCACAGCTGTGGAAGGGAGAAGGAGGAAGCAGGATTGGGGAGAGGGAGGAGGTGAGCTGTGATGCAGCCTGGACCAAGTCTCAGCCAATCCCCCCTTTCTTGGGGAGTTTGGGAGTGGTCTGGTTTGGGGCTGAAATGGTTGGGACATTATTACCCCCCTGTGGGGACAGAGCCAGGAGCGCAGTTTCCATGCTCTCAGCCTCATGTGGAAAGGTGCTGGCTCAGGTAGTAAATGGCCATCAACTGTGATCGGATGGCCATCAGCTGTGGCTAGTTGGCCGTCAGCTGTAACCAGTGAGCCACTGGCCACTCATATAACTGCTGTGGCTACACTAGCGGGAAATGGGGGCTAGCAAGAAGATGGTGGTTGAGCCTGCAAGCGGCACAGTGAGGGTTGTGAACAGTGCGGCTCCTGCTTCCTGTATCTCCAACCCAGCCGCCGGTGAGACTATAGTGGTGTGACTCCCCTATCCATGGCTCTGTGGGTGTTCCTTTTTGGCCTCACCATGTCCTGCGTTCTTATGTGGGGAGTGGAACCAGAGACCCCGCAGGCTGCCCTGCGTGACACATGGTGCAGCGAGCAGGGTCTCCCGCACGACACCCCGCATAACACCCCCTTTCACTCAGTCATTGCAAAGGCAAAGATTTGGTCTTGGACTAAGGTGGCTCCCTGGAGCTGAGGCAAACCCTGATCAAGCTGACGGCTAGAGTACAAAGTCCTTCCTTGGAGGGGAATCTGGGCCAGGTACTTCTGTGTCTACCACAGAGATATTTACAATTGACAATGTGATCATAGGCCAGCTCTCTACATTTCTACAGTCAATTCCTAGCCCAGACCATGTTATAAATCTCCATTGATCACAGCATAATAGCAACTCCTTTTATTAAGCACTAACTAGCCCCATGCTATGAGCTGGACCTACTTTATCTCATTTAATTCTCATAACAGCCTTAAGAGGCAGGCATTTATAAAATCTTCATTTTGTAGATGAAGTAACTGAGGGCAGGCAAGATGACTTGTCAAAGGTCATATAAGTGGTGAATGGCAGAGTTGACATCTGAACTCAGGGCTGTCTGATTCCAAAGTCCACTCTCTTAACTATGACACTATACTGTTTGAATCAGAGATAGGTCTATAGGCCACTACTGCCACAACTTCCCTGACCTTCACCAACAAGAATTTAACAGAAAACACTTTTACTAGGACTCCAGCACTCACAAAAGAGCCTATTTCTTAGGCTGAGAGAAATAGCCATGTGTTCCAGTAGATCCTTGCCTCTTTCTGACTGCCAGACCCAATAAGTACTCTGTTTAGCCTATACTGTGTTCTACTGTCTGTGGTTGGATTCCCAGGGAAGCAGCAGATTTATTATGGCTTGCTTTTGGCATCCACACCTAGGAAATAGAGGGGCAAGAAGCAGGAGTGGGCAGACGAAGAAGTTAGACTGCAAAGCAATTTCACTGAAGGGCTCAACTGACCCCATAGAGAACTCTAGACCTAAAATGGCTCATCGGAGTTGTCCTGAGTTGGGGCAAGGGAACTGGACCTTTATATACTGTGCCAGATAGCTGTTGGATGTGGGAAACCTTGGGAATGGAGTATGACCTTGAGCTATGTGGTTTTCTGAAGCTGAGACAAATCACAAAGTGGAATTCAGCTGAGGTCTGTCAGCTGTCAACAGCCCCAACAGCTTGGGGGATGAGTGCTTCATTCTTTAAAGGGGAATTAGGAGGTGAATCTCAGCATCACTGTAGCTGTTTTCCTTCAGATACTCCAAGGATTAACTATTATTAGTCCCATTTCATAACAGAGAAAGTTGAGGGCAAGGCAAGTTAATGATTTATCCAGAGACGTACAAGTAGCATTTAATTATCAATTTATTTATGTAACAAATATATATTGAGTACCATCTGTGTACCAGGCATTGTGCTGGGTCCTAAGAATTTAATGGTGAACGAAAAGGACCCCTGACTTCATCCAAATAATGTTTTAGTGTTGACAACTGTCCTAGATAAAGGGAAAAAATTAGGAGTTTGTCTGTTTCTTTAGATAGCTATCTAAAATTTTACTTCATCCAGGGAATGAACATTTAAAGCCTGTTTATACATATGTCCAAACTTCTTTTTAAAAGAGTTTAAAAATTGTGAACATGTATTCCTAAAATTTTGAGGATTGGTAAGAGGGAAACCAATGTGGTCATGAGATTCATAGCTAGCATAAGAAAGAAGTGTTTGGTATAAATCAACCTTAAACTAGCCCGACAGTATTCATCTGGAGTCTCCAAAGGCACTGCAGATAATAACACCTAATTCTTCATCATTTCACTGATAGCATCAATAGTATCAACAACAAAAACTAACCAGTCAAGCAGTAAACTTTTATCAAGCACCTATTCTCATTAGCACATTTCCTATTTAAGAAATGGCTGCTTAAGAAATTAAGTCGATTACTTCATGACACAGAGTGAATAAATAATGCAACTGAACTGGGTTACTTGTACCTAGGAATTTTCTTGTCCAATAATGTCATTCTTTATCTGTTGAAGCATGGCACAATCAAAATGGTGCCACCCTCACCACTCACAGATGCCAGTGCCCTCAATCCACTCTGTGTTTTGGCACCAAAGCTTTTATTTGGGTAAGGAAAGTTGGAGAGGGCAAGAGTTACCTCCACTCTGGGTTCTGATTCCATAGGCCTAAGGCATAGCCTGGCATATGCATTTGTAAAGTGTTTTCCCTACCACCACACCTCCCAAGTGAGAACCATGGCTTCTATATCTAGAACTTTCCCTTTTAGTCACCCCTGTAATGTCTGGTGTTCTATTCCACCAAGGCAGTCAAGGATCTTGTTAACCAATTCAAAAAGCAGATTGGAGCTCAGCTTCTGATGTCTGATCCTGAATCACATTGCTACTGCTCTAAGCTAACACTTGTAGGTCAAGTGTGTTTGAGGCCCGATCAGTCACTGCATTATGCAGACCTTGCTGGCAGATACAGGTCACAGTGGGTTTCCTATAGGCAAAGAAAAGATACCAGGATTCTGGGACTCCTAGAATAGTGCACATGATAATGGGTATAAAAAGGTGATATTTCAAATGCCAGGCAGAATGGACTAAAAGCAGGTCTTATAACCCACCACTTGGCAGGGAAGAATTAAAGTGGTCTTCTCAAAAGGGCCACTCAAATGATGGAAAAATGCATCTTAGTGTTGCAAGGATGGTGCTGGCCTTACGCAGGGAGAAAAAGCTATAGAGTTCCACAACTTGTGGGTAAATTTAAAACTGCCAGGACAGTAAGAAAAAGGATTGAAGCTGATGCAAATATTTACTCAGAATACTCCAACAAGTTGTGCAACTCTTATATCATCTGAGCTGGGCAAGACTTGCTCAGGAGAGAAGTCAGGGATAAGCCCCAAGGTTATAATTAACAGGGCAAACATGATAACAGTGGCCCAGATCTCAGAATGAAGTATATATACTTGTATTTTCCACCCCTTCAAATTCTTTTAGATAAACACTGGACTGCCAAAAAAGAGTATACTTGGAAAAGGGTAGTCCAAAAGCCTTGCTGTTGGCCTTGGCTTTTCAAAAGGCAGTTCTCAGAGGAAGGGCTTGGAATAGTGTTCTGGAAATTTCGACCACCACAAGGAGGGAACTTGTTACACTAAAAACTGATAAATTCAGTGGTCAGAACAACCAAAGCTCCCAGCAGAATTAACTTCTATACACACCCCCAGGTAGAGCTGCCCACATAAACAAACTGCCCAGTATGGATATCTACCGTCTTTCACCAGCAAACTCAATCAGGTAAAGACATAATAATAGCAGCAGTTTGTGTTCAAATACCTTTTAGGCTTTCAAAGTACATTTAACATATACCTAACCCTCAAAACAACCCCGTGAGGTATGTCTCACTTGTCCTTTTAGAAGGGGGAAACTAAGGCTTACCCAGGTTAAATGACCATCCAAAAGGTTCACTTAGGCTTTCACTTCTGACAACTTTGTAGTAGTTTTTGGCAAACTAGCCTCTCCACAGAGAATAACTGGAAAAGTAAAACCAAAATATAAATGACATGTTTGAAGGCCTCAGAGAGATTCCAAAGCGGCAGGTTGTCCTCTACG